>NC_042981.1:23955586-24674752 GCF_901001165.1 Salmo trutta
CCAGAAGTAAAGTGGTTTGTCCTGTCCCCCTCTGGCAGTGAGATGTAGTGGTTGGTCCCGGCAGGGGCTCCATAGTAGAGGATGGGGCTGCTGCTGGGCTGGAAGAGTCCACTGTGGGAGTGGGGGGGGAGAGTGGGGAAAGGTGGGGGGAGGTACGGGGGTGGAGGGGGGGTGACGGAGTAGGGGAAGGAGGAGAAGTGCATTCTGGGAGTGGACGAGAATGAGGAGAGGGGGGGAAACGGGCGATCAAACCCAGCAGCCAGGTCACACACACCTGGAAAACAGACACACACAGGGTCAGAGGGAACATCACTGTGTTACTGTGTGTGCGCATGTGTGCATGCATGTATGCCTACCTGAGAGGCCAGTGGTTCTTGAGGATGAAAAGGGGTAAGATTGATCATTGGTCCAGGGGGGGGAGGAAAGGGGCCTAGAGTCTGAGAGAGGGAAGGCTGGAGGGAGAGATAATGAAAGGAGCAGGGGATAAAGAAAGAAGGAGGGAGGGAGACAGGGAAGGAAGTGAGAGAGACAGGGAAGGAAGGGAGAGAGACAGGAAGGAAGTGAGAGAGACAGGGAAGGAAGTGAGAGAGACAGGGAAGGAAGTGAGAGAGACAGGGAAGGAAGTGGGATAGACAGGGAAGGCAGTGAGAGAGACAGGGAAGGAAGTGGGATAGACAGGGAAGGCAGTGAGAGAGACAGGGAAGGAAGTGGGATAGACAGGGAAGGCAGTGAGAGAGACAGGGAAGGCAGTGAGAGAGACAGGGAAGGAAGGGGGAGAGACAGGGAAGGCAGTGAGAGAGACAGGGAAGGACGTGGGATAGACAGGGAAGGAAGGGAGAGAGACAGGGAAGGAAGGGGATGAGACAGGGAAAGGAAGGGGTGAGACAGGGAAGGAAGGGAGAGAGACAGGGAAGGAAGGGGGAGAGACAGGGAAGGAAGGGAGAGAGACAGGGAAGGAAGGGAGAGAGACAGGGAAGGAAGGGGGAGAGAGAGAGAGAGAGAGTGATGGAGGGAAGGAGTAAAAGAGCAATGAGTGTTTCATATAGTTACTAGTATCTCATGAAAATATCAGTAATCTTTGGCCCATCAGTATACACAGAAAGAGATTTACTGCTCTGTTTTCACCTCTTGTTGGAGGGTTGGTGATGTTGTTGAGGGGGCGGAGACTCTGCATTGGCATGGCAATCCTGAAAAGCCCTGTTTTTGGACCCACCTCCAGCTTCTGCCTGTGACCTATCAGAGAGCAGCATACACAAGTAGTTATAGCCCTCTTCAATCAGAGGACACAGATGTCCCTGTCAAAAACCTGAGTCTGTGTGTGTGTGTGTGTGTGTGTGTGTGTGTGTGTGTGTGTGTGTGTGTGTGTGTGTGTGTGTGTGTGTGTGTGTGTGTGTGTGTGTGTGTGTGTGTACTCACGGCGTGGCTCTCTAGGTCCGTCTACAGTAACTTTGATAGCTCTGTGGTACGTGGCCACCTGGGGAGGACTGGTGAACACGGTTATGGTCAGATTAAAGCTTTTACCTGGAGAGAGAGAGAGACATGTTAAACACACACACACACACACACTCTGTTGTACACAAACACACACAAACACACCTCTCCCACTGCGTCCTACAAAGCGGAGGTCATTGAAGCGTGCTGTGCGTGATGTCATCAGCGTGGTGGCGTTCCGTAGCTCAGCTGAACAGTTCTCATCATTCCCTGCCATCACCGTGACTAGAACACCGTCACTTACATCACCCAGGGCAACCACCTGGAGAGGGAGGACGGAGGGGGGATGGAGGACAAATTAAATAGGGAGGGAAAAGATGCTCAATGGTCCCCTCACTAAACCGTTCAGTACCTCTCCCATGTGCACACTGTGTACTTTAAACACTGGCAAGCTGAAAGAAGGGCACTTTTATTTTGACATGAGGTCAAGTGATGACGACTCAGAATCCAGACTGTGTGTGTTACCGTGAAGGCACGTGGCAGAGTCTTGTTGCAACGCCAGTGTGCGGGGAGGCTGGACACCAGAAAGTTGGGGCTGTCGGTGGGCCTGAACTCAGCAGGAATGTCCCCTGTACTCCGGGGGCCACTGTCTTCATGCTGAGCTGTCACTCCCACTGTCCCATCTCTGGTCTTACCATGGAGCGATGGACTGAACCTACGGCTAGTGATCTGGGGATCTGGATGAAGAAGCAACATGATGAGACTCGATCTTCATTAGCCGACAAGCAAAAAGCCTTCTGAAGCCACAGAGGCCATAGAACAAGTAAAATCTGCTAAAAAACCCAGCTATGGCTGCATTCAACAGGCTAGTAAATAACATTGTTGGGAGCATATAGAGTGCGCAACTTTCTTTCTTGTCATTCATACAGTACTGTATTGTATACATATTTAAGTATTGTAAAAAAAAAAGTAAAAAGAAGGGTTAAACAGCACACACACACACACACACACACACACACACACGTCAGGCAGGACTTCGCACAACCTCCATAAAACAGGCCAAACTATTTTTGTCAGCTTCTGTCCACCAGGTGGCACAATGAGCCCGTGACAAAATCAACATTGCTGACGTCTTTCACTGTGCGACAAAACGACAAAGCAGCTTGTCCAAGTGCAGCAGTGGTTTGTAAAGAAACCTGTGACGAGGGACAAATAATCTTCTAGTAAATCGTTGAATCACGGTAAGATTACATTATTCTAACACCTTCTAAAGACATTCGACTAGCCCACTATTAGCCCGTAACTTCAATTTGACTGGTTCTGGCTGGGTTATGGGAGGAAGTGACAGACCTGTTTACTAGCTGGAGAATGGGAGTGTGTGTGTGTGTGTGTGTGTGTGTGTGTGTGTGTGTTGTGTTGTGTGTGTGTGCGCTTGCGTGTGTGCGTGCGTGCGCTACATCCTCTCTCTCTGTCTGTCTACAGCCACAGGTTTGAATACAGGAACGACTGTCCTACAGGATTCGCTCATGCAAACACTGAGAGAGGGGAGGGAGAGGAAGGCAGTGGTTAAGAGTTAAGCCAAGCAGCGAACAAAAACAGTCAAATTCATATTGTGACAATAGCAACAGCTGATTTGCCTGAGCTCAATTCTGGTTGATTGATTCCATCCTGTTCTTTTGTTTACCGCAGACCACTGTGTGTGTGTGTGTGTGTGTGTGTGTGTGTGTGTGTGTGTGTGTGTGTGTGTTTAATCACCGTGTGTGTGTGTTTGTAGACAGTGTGTGTTTGTGTATAGCTGTTTTTCGGTGCTACCAAAAACATGTTTGTGTAACTGTGGTGTGTGTTTAGGCTACTAGTCCATAGAGGAGCTGACTTGAAATATTACGACTGAATCAACACACCCAACAACTTCACTTAATAAACCATATGTGCCGATATAAATGTATTTTATAGAGCTGACATGTTTCCCTATGTAATAAGGATTATATCTGTTCTACACAGTAGCCTATATTTCTATCAGAAAGTGTTGTAATGTTGTCTTCCTGAACACGACCCTGGGGTGTGTGTGTGTGTAGGTGATGAGCAACAGTCCCATGGCAGGCTCTTCCAGCTCAGCGAGGGACCGCCCACCCACACGGACCAGCTTCATCCCCGAAATACAGAGCATGATGTAACTACACACACTGAGTCAGATTGCCCCCCACACACACACACACACACACACACACACACACACACACACACACACACACACACACACACACACGTAGACGTATAGATCCACTTACCCCAGTAGAGGTTGTGTTGGCTCGGGCTGAAGAGGCTGTTGGATGCCATGACAACAGTGTAACACAGAGGAAGCAGCTAGTTTCAGCAGTAGGTTGACCGTAGTGACGAAGGGTCGTTGTGTGGTCGGGTCCTGGTCCGCCACGCTAAGACGGTCTGCGTTGTGGTTCTGTGGTCCTGGAGCGGTGTGTGTGATGGCGTTCGGACCACAGCGTGGTCGCCATACTGCCTTGCTCCACCCTCATTCGACGAACCACATTAATCTGACTATGACATCACTGCCGTCACTCAGGTGTTCAACCCAACCTTTGCATAGAGATACACCACATCCCTCAACCTCACCTACTAGAACAGAGCCTGCATCCTGTGTGTGTGTGTGTGTGTCTGTGTGTGTGTTTCTAACCCGTCACGTGTGTGTGTGCGCGTGTTCTAGGTTTGCTCTGGGAGATGCTCGCAGACCCCTACATGAGACTGCTGCTCTGGTGGAGGACATTGTACACACCCAACTCATCAACCTGGTAACACACACACACACACACACACACACACACACATTTTAGTCCCTGTTCTCTCTCTGATACTGACAAACCTTTTCAACTACGAAACAGTAACTCATATCACTCCTCTCTTCCCTTCGTGTGTGTGTGTGTGTGTGTGTGTGTGTGTGAAGCTACAGCAGGCATGTGAGGGGGCGGTCCTTAGAGGGTCAAGGGTCATCTCAGCTGAGGACATCCTGTTCCTCATGAGGAGAGACAAGGTACACACCAGCTATATACACACGTACACCATACACAGACACACCATACACTCACACTATTTTCCGCCTGCAATACCTGTGAAGTACTGATTTCAGCTGACTGGCGTTAACTAGAAAACCGGAGGCCTGTAGTATTATTTTAGACTACATCAACTCTCTCTCTCCCTACAGAAGAAGGTGAGGAGGCTGTTAAGGTATCTACAGTTCAGAGACTACAAGTCTAAAGTGCTGAAAACCATTGACGACGAGGAACCACTGGAATCAGGTACTTGACACAGTACATGTAAAGCAGAAAGAATCCCATGACTGAAACTTAAGTCGATCTCAGATCTATTGTCTGGGGCCAAGTTATCCTCCCCTTTCATGTAAAAAGGTTGTGACCATCATACTTATAAGGAAAGATAATCATTTTGTATTTGTATTAAACTGCACGTTTGACCAATTCCAGTCCTCTTTGTTTAGGATGTCTGGGGTCCTCCCTGGAAAAATGTTATGTAGAAGGACTGAGAAGCTCAGTTCTGGTGACTTTTTAAAAGGACATTCGACTCTCAAATTAATGAAAATAAAATGATGCTGACACCATCTAAAATATAATTTCCACCTCCAGAAATGGGCCCAAAAACATATTGGTAAAAATGTTGTTAAAATGATATTGGACCAGGCATATAGCCTATGCATGGCCTATATTATCAGATGTGCTATTAGCAATAAGCATTATCACCTGTAGCCCAACTGATGCAGCATAGTGGCTATAAAATGTACATAGGCTGAAGCATGGGGTTGGTCTGTCTGCATTTACCCCATTGGACACAACATCCTGATTGCTATTATTAGTTATTACTATTTTATTATGAATCTGAATATATAAATAATTATTTGTTTTTATTTACTCTAAAAATCGTCTTTTTTTGTTTGTTTCTGTTACAAAGTATGTCATTGCCCTTTTAAGACGACATTGCCCCTTTAAGAGCTCTGTTGCACAGCTGCGCCAGAAACCAAGCTTGAAGCTGCATTTGTAAAAGAATGCCACACGATTGAAGGAGTAGAGAAATAAACGTGGTAGCAATGTACAACTCGGATCCCATATCTTTTTTTTCTTTTTTTTTTTAAAAGGCCGAAACTGCTTTAAAAAATATTTTCCCGCGATTGTATTAAGAATGGTTGTGCATTGACTGCTTGTCAGAATAACGTTACATGTTTCCCTTGAATGCGCCTAGAGATAAAAAAAATTCTGGCAAAGAACACAACAATAAGCCAACTATGTAAACTATTCTTCTATGGGGTTGTCTGATTTTGTTTTAAAAACAACATTAAATGGCAAAAATAGTAGCACTGAAAAGTTCCATCCTGAGTGATAAAGTATAGGCTTTGAATTATTTAGCCAGCAGCAACAGTAGGCTGGCTACACAACTGTTTGAGTTGAGCACTGCTGTGGTGCACATTATAGACTATGTAATTCCCTTCATCTGAACATCAGTGTCATCAACAATCATGAATGTCAGTTCAGTGCACACAACTTAACAGAGAACATTTTATATTTGAGAACATATTTTGTAGAACACACTTGCTTCTGTCAGTCATCTCCAAACCAGCCACCTTTACTGATCTCAAAAAATGACCTCTTCAGAATCCATATAATGGAAATCCGTCGCAGTGACGGATAACTTTAACCCTGCCTGAAGACTTGTTAGCTTCCAGTACTCCCAGAGAGTGCCTAGACTTTAGCTTAGAGGGCTAACATTGTCCCCTCTCTATCTCTCACTCACACACTGCTAGATAGGTGGGTTGTTGCCGGGAGTAACAAGCGCCAGCGGCTAGCAGGAGACTTCTTGTCCTGGGTGGACCAGACGGGAGAGTTCCTGTCCCTGTCTGACAACCAGGAAGTAGATGACGTCAAACTGGAACGACTGGAGGTCAGAACACACAAACAGACACACATACACAGTGTGTTAAAGTGGTATCTGGGTAGCAGCTCCCCTCAGTGATTATTAACTCCTCTCTCCACACGCTCTCATTACCTCTCCTCTCTGTAGAGGTTGGAAAGACAGACCAGAGGGATGGACAGTGCTCAGTACAGTGAGTTCTGTGAGAGTCGGCAGCTCAGCTTTGGTGAGTAACACTTCTTCTCCCAACATTTAACCCCTAACTCAGTCTCTGATAGATGTTGTGTGTGTGTAGCTAAGAAGGCATCTAAGTTCCGAGACTGGCTGGACTGCAGCAGTCTGGAGGTGAAGCCCAACACTGTTGCCATGGAGATCCTGTCCTATCTGGCTTATGAGACCACCGCTCAGGTATGTGTGTGTCTACCACCAGACCACTGCTAGTTAAAGAACTAAGTCTCCCACAATAAAAAACTTTACTGTAGTATTCACTGTAGTGTTTTTAAGGCTGTAGTATTCACTGTAGTGTTTCTCTAGTATACTATAGTATTCAATGTCGTGTTTTTGCGGACATTAATGTAGTATACTGTAGAATTTAGTGTCGTTTCTTTTACAGACATGACTGTAATATATACTATCATATTCACTGTATTGTTTATTTTACAGACATGACTGTAATATATACTATCATATTCACTGTATTGTTTATTTTGCGGACATGACTGTAGGATTTACTGTAGTGTTTTTACAGACATGACTATAGTATATACTACAGTAATCACTGTAGTGTTTCTTTTGTGGACATGACTGTAGTATACCTTAGTATTCACCTGTCGTGTTTTTGCAGACTTTACTGTAGTATTAACTGTAGTGTTTCTTTTGCAGACAACTGTAGTATAGTATTCACCCAGACTTTACTGTAGTATTCTTTGTAGTGTTTTTGCAGACATGACTGTAATATACTATAGTATTCACTGTATTGTGTCTTTTGCGGACATAACTGTAGTATACTAAAGTATTCACTAGTGTTTTTGCAGACATAATTGTAGAACACTATATGATTCACTGTAGTGTTTGTGCGGACATGACTGTAGTGTACTGTAGTATTTACTCTAGTTTTTGCTGACTTTACTGTAGCATACTAGAATTCACTGCAATATTTTTGTGGACAAATCAAATCAAAGGTTATTGGTCCACAGCAAGTGGGGACAACAGACTGGGATAGGGAAAGATTGAATATGTCCGTAAACACTCCAGCCAGCTGGTCTGCACATGCCCTAAGGACACGGTTTGGGATGCCATCTGGGCCGGCAGCCTTGCGAGTTTTAACGAGAATGATAGCTCACACTGCTTGTTAGAGGCGGAGGCCCGCCTCTGCAGCTCTGTGTTTTCCTCAAAGCAGGTGAAATAGGTGTTTAGCTTGTCCGGGAGGAAGGCGTCAATGTCCATGACGTGCCTGGCTTTCCCTTAATAATCAGTGACTTTCTGGAGTCCCACAGTGCCTTCAGAAAGTATTCACACCGCTTGACGTTTTCCACATTTTGTTGTGTCACTGGCCTACACACAATATCTGGTAATGTCAAAGTGGAATTATGTTTTTGGACATTTTTACTAATGAATTAAAAAATGTAATCTGAAATGTCTTGAATCAATAAGTATTCAACCCCTTTGTTAAGGCAAACATAAATAAGTTCAGGAGTAAAAATTTGCATGGACTGATCTGTGAATACTATAGTATACTAGTCATGTCTGCAAAAACACTACAATAAATACTACAGTATACTAGTCATGTCTGCAAAAACACTACAGTAAATACTACAGTATATTAGTCATGTCTGCAAAAACACTACAGTAAATAATACAGTATACTAGTCATGTCTGCAAAAACACTACAGTAAATAACAGTATACTAGTCATGTCTGCAAAAACACTACAGTAAATAATACAGTATACTACACTCATGCCCGCAAAAACACATTGAATACTACAGTAAAGTCTGCAAAAACACTACAATGAACACTATAGTATATAAATATAGTAATACTACAATATTTAGACCTTAGTATGCTATAGTATTTTTTTATGTGGGTTAGCTGTTAATGTGTAACATATTTGAACAAGGATCACAATGGAAGTAAATGTTCAACTTTCTTGTGTTATTCTCGACAAATTTCTAAATGCATTGTATCCATATTTAAATTTCTAAATGCATTGTATCCATATTTAAATTTCTAAATGCATTGTATCCATATTTAAATTTCTAAATGCATTGTATCCATATTTAAATTTCTAAATGCATTGTATCCATATTTAAATTTCTAAATGCATTGTATCCATATTTAAATTTCTAAATGCATTGTATCCATATTTAAATTTCTAAATGCATTGTATCCATATTTAAATTTCTAAATGCATTGTATCCATATTTAAATTTCTAAATGCATTGTATCCATATTTAAATTTCTAAATGCATTGTATCCATATTTAAATTTCTAAATGCATTGTATCCATATTTAAATTTCTAAATGCATTGTATCCATATTTGTGTTTGTGTTGTGTTTTTAAATAGTCAAATAAAATCAATCAATCAAGGGATACTACAGTGTAGAGTATAGTATTCAACACTATACTACAAATTGATATAATCTCAGCAAAAAATAAACATCCTCTCACTGTCAACTGCGTTTATTTTCAGCAAACTTAACATGTGTAAATATTTGAATGATCATAAGATTCAACAACTGAGACATAAACTGAACAAGTTCCACAGACATGTGACTAACAGAAATTGAATAATGTGTCCCTGAACAAAGGTGGGGTCAAAATCAAAAGTAACAGTCAGTATCTGGTGTGGCCACCAGCTGCATTAAATACTGCAGTGCATCTCCTCCTCATGGACTGCACCAGATTTGCCAGTTCTTGCTGTGAGATGTTACCCTACTCTTCCACCAAGGCACCTGCAAGTTCCCGGACATTTCTGGGGGGAATGGCCCTAGCCCTCACCCTCCGATCCAACAGGTCCCAGACGTGCTCAATGGGATTGAGATCCGGGCTCTTCGCTGGCCATGGCAGAACACTGGCATTCCTATCTTGCAGGAAATCACGCACAGAACGAGCAGTATGGCTGGTGGCATTGTCATGCTGGAGGGTCATGTCAGGATGAGCCTGCAGGAAGGGTACCACATGAGGGAGGAGGATGTCTTCCCTGTAACGCACAGTGTTGAGATTGCCTGCAATGACAACAAGCTCAATCCGATGATGCTGTGACACACCGCCCCAGACCATGTCGGACCCTCCACCTCCAAATCGATCCTGCTCCAGAGTACAGGCCTCGGTGTAAGACTCATTCCTTCGACGATAAACGCGAATCCGACCATCACCCCTGGTGAGACAAAACCACGACTCGTCAGAGAAGAGCACTTTTTGCCAGTCCTGTCTGGTCCAGCGACGGTGGGTTTGTGCCCATAGGCAACGTTGTTGCCGGTGATGTCTGGTGAGGACCTGCCTTACAACAGGCCTACAAGCCCTCAGTCCAGCCTCTCTCAGCCTATTGCGGACAGTCTGAGCACTGATGGAGGGATTGTGAGTTCCTGGTGTAACTCGGGCAGTTGTTGTTGCCATCCTGTACCTGTCCCGCAGGTGTGATGTTCAGATATACCGAACCTGTGCAGGTGTTGTTACACGTGGTCTGCCACTGCGAGGACGATCAGCTGTCCGTCCTGTCTCCCTGTAGCGCTGTCTTTGGCGTCTCACAGTACGGACATTGCAATTCATTGCCCTGGCCACATCTACATGCCTCCTTGCAGAATACCTAAGGCACGTTCACGCAGATGAGCAGGGACCCTGGGCATCTTTCTTTTGGTGTTCTTCAGAGTCAGGACACTAAAGAGGCCTTTCTACTAAGTTTTCATAACTGTGACCTTAATTGCCTACCGTCTGTAAGCTGTTACTGTCTTAACGACTGTTCCACAGGTGCATGTTCATTAATTGTTTATGGTTCATTGAACAAGCATGAGAAACAGTGTTTACACCCTTTACAATGAAGATCTGTGAAGTTATTTGGATTTTTACAAATTATCTTTGAAAGACAGGGTCCTGAAAAAGGGCCGTTTCTTTTTTTTGCTGAGTTTAGTAAGCACTACACGATCGAGGGGGAACCTCAGAGGAAATCCCTGCCATGAGGTCCCCAAGGACAGCACGTTCAAATAAAAACAGAATTGACAAAGCTAACAGCTACTCGTAAACCTAGCTAGAAGTCCAATTGATTAAAACATTCTAAAGTCAGCACTACTTGATTGAGGGACACTGCAGTGTGATGTATATTATTCTACACAGTATACTACAAAATTCTAGAGTAAGCACTACATGATTGAAGGTGCAAAAGAAAGCCCCTAAAAATTGTCAAGACTCCAGCCATCCAAGTCAGACTGTTCTCTCTGCTACCGCACGGCAAGCGGTACCAGAGCACCAAGTCTAGGTCCAAAAGGCTCCTTAACAGCTTCTACCCCCAAGCCATAAGACTCCTGAACAGTTCATCAAAATGCTATTTGGACTATTTGCATTGACCCTCATTTGTACTCTGTTTATTATCTATGCATAGTCACTTTACCCCTACCTACATGTACATATTACCTCAATTACCTTGACTAACCTGTACCCCCGCACATTGACTCGGTACCGGTACCCCTTGTATACTGCCTCGTTATTGTTATTTTATTGTTACTTTTTTTACTTTAGTTTATTTATTTTTTGTATATAGCCTTGTTATTGTGTTACTTTAGTTTATTTAGCAAATATTTTCTTACAAGCTCTTAACCAACAATGCAGAGTAAGTAAGCATTTCACGGTAAGGTCTACAATTGTTGTATTCGGTGGATGAGACAAATAAAATTGTATTTAATACTACAGTGTGTAGTAAAGTATTCTACAGTGTAATACAAAATATTAAAGTAACCACTAAACGAGCGAGGGATACTACAATGTGTAGTACAGTATACTATGACATTCTATAGTAAGCACTACGTGATCGAGGGATACTACAGTGTGGAGTATGGGATTCTACAGTATACTACAGTTTACTGCAGAATTCTATAGTAGGTACTATAGTGTTCTATAGTAAACTGTAGTATTTTTTTATGTGGGCTGTATCGTTGCTCTGTTTGGATTACAATATTCACTCCCTCTCTTTCTCTCTCTAGCTGGTAGATCTGTCTCTGTTAGTGAAACAGGATATGACTCCAAAGACAGACCCCTTCAGCCATGTTGTGTCTGCCAGCTTCATACACTACCACAGCAATACAGAGGTAAGTTAACACACACACTCCTCTGTTAGCCAGCTAACAGGAGTAGCAGCTAGCTAACTTGCTATTCCTACTTGCCGCTCATTTAAAACATGTTCTCTCCCTTCCACCTCTCTACCTTCCCCCTCTCTCTCCCCCCCTCTCTCTCCCTTCTCTATCTCTCTCTCAGGTAAAGAGAGATCCAGAATCTCCAGAGACCACGCCCCCCTCCACTCCTGGCTCATCCCACTCCTCTAAACCCTCGAATGGAGGCTTGGGATTGGACAGTAAGACCAGGCAAAGGAAACGCAAGAAGGTCTGTTAAGATAGTTTTTTTTTGTGTTGCACAGCTTGTGTGTATACCGTGTGTTAAAGTGTGTGTGTGTTTCAGAGCTCAGCAGTGAGTGGTGTGGAGCCTCCCAGTGGAGCCATTCAGCCCTGCCACATCAGAGAGGCCATCAGACGCTACAGTTACAGACACACGGTACACTCATCTCCCTTTCATTCCTCTTCCCTCCCCAACTTCCTATATGTACTGTAGGACTGTCCTCTCACAAAACAACTGGTTGGAAGTAATCAATATAACAAACACGGTCCCTCTGTCCTCTTCCAGAGTGCTAATAGGGGGAATGGGATGGCGTTCCTGGCCTGCTAAAGGCAGAAGACAAATGATTCGATAGGCTGTTATTTTTTTATGATTTGAGATTCTTACCATAAAGACAGACAGGAAGTGAACTATTTCTGTTGAAGCCCAGACAACATCCTGTCATGATATGTCACTTAGTCTGTGTTTACACAGGCAGCCCAATTCCGATCTTTTTTCCACTAATTGGTCTTTTGACCAATCCCATCAGATCTTTTCACATCAGATATTTTTCAGATCTGGTTGGTTAGACCAATTAGTGAAAAAAAATCTGAATTGGGCTGCCTTTGTAAACACAGCCTTAGTGTCCGGTTCATTTTTGTCCACATTCGCTCACATTGATTATGCATCACTGGTTTATATAAAAAGTTGTCTTTAATAAAGCTATTTGATTAGACTGACTCAGTTATTCAACACTAACCACATTTCCATCCAGTTTTATGCCATACTGAATAAAAATTATCTTCATGACAGCTGTGATGGAAATAAGGTCTGTTACAATTTTATAAATACCGACAGAATTTGTTCGTTTGACATGGTGGGATCTTTTTGTCGGTAAAATTAATTATGCAAGATATGGTGGCAAATAATATTAAAACCATATCGAAGTCATGCGAACAACATGGTGTTGGTCCTCCCACTACGACTTGGAAAACCATGCAGGTTATTTAGCTGAAATAATGATGCTCCATTCCAATATTTAGGGTCTTATTCTGGTGACATGATCGATGCTTGACTGCCGTTTCACAAATGAAAATATTCCCGCTCTTATCCACAATCTCATGTAGACTAGCCACACATGCCAAGACCGCAGTAGGTACATTTGGTATTTAATGCAACAGTTAAGTTTGTCACAACCAGTAGTGTTGAAAATGCAATGGAAACATTTTAATGTAATTTTTATTCTGTACATGAAAACGCATATAAAAAAGTACATTGTGTGCACTGTCAGCAAGCACTCTTTATCCGCAACATGTCCATTTGGAGGAAACACCACTGGTGGGAAAAATGTGCATGATTCCAGAATATTTGCATGGAAAGCTAGCTTTCCCTCAATATGGCCTCTTCCAACACTTACGTGAACTGTAGCAAAACAGATTATCATCCAATAGCCCTGACAACACTGCTAAGAACAAGTTTCTCTATACATTTCATAGGCCATGCTTTTTGAGGCACTTTGCTTTCACTGGTATTTCCAGCATAATCCACTAGGTTTGCTGCAGGTAGAAAATCCAAGGGGCAGACAAACACCACATACAGCAAACAGGTCTTAGGGAGAAATCAGATTTGTATTGATATTTTATTCCAATGAAAAGACACTGATCCACCAGAGGAAAGACCAACACTAGGCAACTACTTGGCATGCTCTAAGCACTGAACCATGACATCAATATGACATGAGAAGAGGCAAAGCTCCAATAGATCATTCATTTGTAAATATTTTTACCTAGTCACACAATTAGAGGGGGAGATGAGGGTCGCTATGATCCTGTGTTTGAGCAGACACTTTCTCCAGTATGTGTGCATTTGCTGAACATGTTTTTATAATATGTGTGTATAGAAAGCATGTACGGGGTGTTGTTAGTATTTAGCAGACAGCAGGGCTTCTTTCTCCAGCAGCAAGTCTCCATATCTCTGCTGAAGCTCCTTTTCTCTCTCCTGCTGTCTCTCCACGTCCTCCCTTAGAGCCTAAAGAGAAAATTAAGTCCAATAAACACAGGCTGCAGTTTGTCAGCTAATATCTAGTGTTTGTGTGATATGGCGCGGTGTGTGAAAGTATGTGTACCTCTTGTCTGCGGGGTATCGCTGTGTCTTCTTGTTTCTTCAGCTCAGTGAAGGTGTGGAGCTCCGTAGCTGCCTGCTCAACCTGCTCCCACAGTTCACCATGCTGCTTCAGTAGGCCTACAGCACGGGACTGGTACCCTCCTAGTAACACCTACAGACACATCACCCCTCCCACAGTTCACCATGCTGCTTCAGTAGGCCTACAGCACGGGACTGGTACCCTCCTAGTAACACCTACATACAGACACATCACCCCTCCCACAGTTCACCATGCTGCTTCAGTAGGCCTACAGCACGGGACTGGTACCCTCCTAGTAACACCTACATACAGACACATCACCCCTCCCACAGTTCACCATGCTGCTTCAGTAGTCTAGAAACAGTTTGAGAGACATACAGAAAGAGTATAGGTCAGTGTTTAGTCACCTTGAGACGACGCTCCAGACGAGCAGCGCGACGGGCCTCACATGTCATGTGGCCTCGGTTGATCTAGGAATACACACATCATAAACATGTGGTATACATCATGAGTTACCTATGGCCCGGCAGCTTCTAGTGTAAAAAGGACATGATAGCGTGTGTGTGGTCTCACCTCTAGTTTCTTCTCCAGGGAGTCTATGCGGTCCTTCTTGGAGGCCAGGTTGGCCCTGGTGTAGCGGCTCTGGGCGGAGAGGTACAGCACCTGGCCGTAACACTCCTCCCACACCTGGCTGTAGGCCTCCATGGACAGGTCCCCGTGACCCATACCTGCCCTCACCACCTCCATCTCCTGGCTCAGCAACTCACTGGCCTGAGGTGAGGCGAAATGTGACACTATTATTTACGCATCTCACACAAATGTCCACATTGCGTAGACAAAGTTACTCTACTCTGTAGGATTTTTTTTTTATATATATATATATATATATATATATATATATATATATATATATATATATATATATATATATATATATATATATATATAATATTTTTAAAATCGGGTATCTGGATAGTCGAAAGGTCAATGCAATCCGGGGACCTTGGGACGTCCCTACCCTAAACCCAACCTTAACCCTTACCATTTTAAATGTCAACTTCAATGGGGTAGGGACGGTCTCTAGGATCTCAGATAGCACGGACCATAGTAGAAATGCTATTCATTTTTACACTCTTGACCAATCAAAATTACCAAAAAAAGCACATGGCAGAGGTAAACTGCAGACAGACTGCTTTTCTCTGTAGTTTTGGCAAACAGCAACGGTGAAAGAAAATTATGATTTTAGAACTGATTCTGATCCAACAATGTTTTCTGGTGAGTATTTGCATTGATCTCAGGTCTTGTAACTCCACCTACATGTACATACTACCTCAACTAACCGGTGCCCTGCACATTGACTCTGTACCGGTACCCCCTGTATATAGTCTATTGTTATTTTACTGCTGCTCTTTAATTACTTGTTACTTTTATTTATTTTTCTTATCCGTATTTTTTTAAACTGCATTGTTGGTTAGGGACTCATAAGTAAGCATTTACTGTAAGGTCTACAACTGTTGTATTCAGCGCATGTGACTAATCAAATTTGATTTGAAGAAACTCCATTATGTGGACGCCTGTAATTGCCATTTGAAGTGGGAAAAACAGCATACTGATGTCTGGGCAGACTGGAGGGCCAAATGGGCAGCTGTAACTCAATGCACCATTATAAAAACTACATTGATATAAACACAACATGTACATTGTTGGTCCAATGTTTCATGAGCTGAAATAAAAGATCCCAGAAATGTTCCATACGCACAAAAAGCTTACTTCTCTCAAATTTGGTGCACAAATTTGTTTTCATCCCTGCTAGTGAGCATTTCTCATTTGCTAAGACAGGTGTGGCATATGAAGAAGCTGATTAAGCATGATCATTACACAGCTGCACCTTATGCTGGGGACAATAAAAGGCCACTTTCACACAATGCCACAGATGTCTCAAGTTTTGAGGGACTGTGCAATTGGCATGCTGACTGCAGGAATGTCCAACAGAGCTGTTGCCAGATAATTTCATGTTCATTTCTCTACCATAAGCTGCCTCCAACGTCATTTTAAAGAATTTGGCAACCAGCCTCAGAACCGCAGACCACGTGTATGGCGCCGTGTGGGCAAGCGGTTTGCTGATGTCAACTTTGTGAACAGAGTGCCCCATAGTGGCGGTGAGGTTATGGTATGGGCAGGAATAAGCTACGAACAAAATTGAATTTTATCAATGGCAATTTGAATGCACAGCGATACTGTGACGAGATCCCGAGGCCCATTGTGGTGTCATTCTCCGCCCCCCCATCACCTCATGTTTCAGCATGATAATGCGTTGCTTCATGTTGCTACGATCTGTATGCAATCCTTGGAAGCTGAAAATGCCCCAGTTCTTCCATGGCCTGTATACTCACCAGACATGTCATCCATTGAGCATGTTTGGGATGCTCTGGATCGACAGCATGTTCCAGTTCCCGCCAATATCCAGCAACTCCATTGAAGAGGAGTGGGACAATATTCCACAGGCCACAATCAACAGCCTGATCAACTCTGTGAAGGAGATGTGTCACGCTGCATGAGGCAAATGCCGGTCACACCAGATACTGACCGGTTCTCTGAGTCACACCCCTACCTTTCTTTTCTTAAGGTATCTGTGACTAAGAGATGCATATCTGAATTCCCAGTCATGTGAAATCCATAGATTAGGGGCCAAATTAATTTATTTCAATTGACTGATTTCCTTACATGAACAGTAACTCAGTAAAATCTTTGAAATTGTTGGGTTTATATTTTTGTTCAGTATACATTCAAAAGTTAGTAGTTTCATTATATTAAGAATTTCAAATGTCATGGTATATCCTTGTAGGTAACAATGTCACAAGGATCATTTAAAATGTAATTTAGACAATGCTTTTTCATTGCTTTTTTAGGCCTTTTTAAAACAATCTGAAAAGGAACTCAAGCAAGCCAATACCAACATCCGTTCGGATATTCGATTAACCGTACCCATCCCTAGTACTCCATCTAGACAGTGTCCATCTTTCCTATTCATTTTAGGATTGAGGCATACTAAAACAAGACTAAAACACAGCAGATGGAGACCATGACATTGCAGGGGAAACAGGATGGGAAACACTGGCTAGTAGGGGTGTGTGTGTTGGCGTTTTACCTGTGCCAGCTCCTCATTGCTGATTGGCTTGTAGGGGTGTCTGTCCAGGTGGGCGATGTGTTCTGCATTGTTGGAGGTGGAGGCAGGCCCTCGTTGTTTGCTGCGCTGTGATTGGATAAACAAAGTACTTTAGTTCTGCTCCAAACGCAGCCCTGTGTGTGTTTATGTATGTGTATACATCTACCTGTTGGTTGGTTGGTGGGTGGTGTAGACAGTCAAAGTGCAGCATAGTGATCATCTCCTTCTTGATCATCTCCTCAGCCTGCTGTAGTTCTGACAGAGGATCTGTTCCCAACGGACGCAGGATAGACTCATTCACCTACACACACAATTTTGCATTCGTTTTGTCACTAATGCTGTAGCCGGGAAGGGGAGGCGATGCAGCACTTGAACTCTTGTGTGTGAGAGAGTCACACTGTGTGCTTACCTCTGATGGTCTGGGTAGAGTCCTCTGTACAGCAGTGTGTCTCAGCTTCAGCTCTTTCTCCTGCTCTGCATCCCGGGCAGCCTGCAACACACACACAGTTACAAAAGGGGATAGTCAAGAGTAGAGTTTTATATGAGTTGTATGCATGTGGGTCAGTGCGACTGAGTGTTACCTGTTTGCGTAGCTCCATCTCTGAGGCGTCCTCCATGTATCCGGTCTCCGTCTCCATTTCCTCCAGTTCAGTCTCTGCGTTTTCTGGTAGAACGATCTCAAAGTCGTTCTTGGGGATTGGCAGCGACATCAGACCCAGCTTCAGCTGCTCCCTCGACTCTCGTTGCTACGCACATACACAGAAAATAAAAGTTACACACACACAAAATAAAGTTATACACACAGAAAACGAATTCGAAACAGCCATTTCAATAGTAGTTTGTTACCAGATGTCTAGCGTAGGCAGGGTCTGCTAGTTGTTCCTCAGTATTGATGTTGAGTTTGTCTCGTAGAGGGGTGCGCCCAGGGGTTACAGTACCCGGTCCTTTAGGGGTTAACGCTCCCTGGGGGGTCATACCGCCCTCAGACCCTGGACCCGGGGTTCTACAACAGCAATAGTGTGTGTCACTAGTCAGTACAGAATTAGGTGTGTGGGAGAATGGCTTGCATGTTTATTTATTTTACCAGGTAAGTTGACTGAGAACACATTCTCATTTACAGCAACAACCTGGGGAATAGTTACAGGGGAGAGAAGGGGTGATGAATGAGCCAATTGGAAGCTACGGATGATTAGGTGGGCATGATGGTTTGAGGGCCAGACTGGAAATTTAGCCAGGACACCAGGGTTAACAACCCTACTCTTAAGATAAGTGCAATGGGATCTTTAGTGACCACAGATGGTCAGGACACCTGTTTAACGTCCCATCCAAAAGACGGCACCCTACACAAGGCAATGTCCCATATCACTGCCCTGGGGCATTGAGATTTTTTTTAGACCAGAGGAAAGAGTGCCTCCTACTGGCCCTCCAACATCCAGGGACCGACCAGGACCAACCCTGCTTAGCTTCAGAGGCAAGCCACCAGTGGGATGCAAGGTGGTATGCTGCTGGCGTGTGTGTGAATGGCTTGCGTGTGTACCTGAAAGGTGTGGTCAGTACAGTATTCGGTGTCTGTACTGCCTGTCTTTGGGGTGTGACTCCTGAGAAGTCACTCTGGTGGAGAGGAGTGTTCAGACCTCCTTTCAGAGGAGTGTCTACGTTAGTTAGAGCCATCAGGTTCTGGGCCTCCTGGAGAGAGAGAGAGATGTTGTCAGAGGTATTGTATTGGCATTCATTTGATGTTATGATTCACATTGTATGGTAATATGTACCGTGGACAGCTTTCTTCATATACCCTGAGACAGAGAATAAGGGAGAGTGAATGTGTGTACCTGTAGTATCTTGTCCTGCGCGGCAGGGGTCTTGGGGGTGCGTAGCCCAGTTGCCATGGCGCTGTTGGAAAGGCTGTATTCTGACAGTAGGGCTGAGGAGGCGGAGTTAGTGATCCCAGATTCCTCAGCGGTCTGACGAGCCACTTCACTGGCCTGACCCAGCTTAACCACCTCCTCCAGCTCCGCATCAGAGATCTACGCACACCAGACAGCGTCAGCCAGACAACATCAGACACGCAGTCAAACTTCACTGGCCTGACAAAACTTCACTACTTCCCATAGCTATGCATCAGAGATGTGCACGCACACACAGTCATAGCGTTGTTACCTGTGGTGCAGGCAGCACCAGTTTGCTGCGTTTCTTGGTGAACTCCGCTACTCCGCTGGTCTGGAGGATGGCTGACGGAAGATCACTTTCCTTCTTCTTCTTGATCTTCTGTCTATCCCTCTTCCTCTCCCTCTCCTCCTTCTCACTGAGGACACACACAAAGTCAGGCACACACAGCTCTCTCCTCCTCACATTCAAACTGTCAAAATATCCCATCTATAAACGGCCTAATCAGATCATACATGTAGCATTCGTTGAGTGTGTGTGTGTGTGTGTGTGTGTGTGTGTGTGTGTGTGTGTGTGTGTGTGTGTGTGAGAGAGAGACTGACTTGCGTAGCTCTCCGTCCAGGTGCTGTTGTCGCAGGCGTTTGAAGTTTGGTTCCAGACCTTCGTAGAGCTCCATGCTGGTGTCATAGAAACCCTAGAATCATAACAACACTTAGCCCCAATAATACACATGTTGATGTACAGTGGGCTCCAAAATTACTGGCACCCCTGACTGGCAATGCACAAACAATACTTTATAAAATAAACAATATAATTATAGAGAAACTCAAAATACCAACATGTGAGAAATACTGTACTTTATTAATGTTTCAATGGAACCAACCAAAATCATACAATTATTTAATACAAAATACATTTAACCAAAATCAAGGTTTCATAATTATTGGCACTCATTTAGTACTTATTGCAACCACCTCTGGCAAGGATAACAGCATGGTCTTTTCCTGTGATGTTTGACAAGGTTAAGGAACACATTTGGAGGGATTTTGGACCATTCCTCTATGCAGATCCTTCACATTCTTGGGTTTGCACTTATCAACTGCCCTCTCCCACTCAGCCCACAGGTTTGAGATTGGATTGAGGTCCGGCGACTGAGATGGCCATGGCACAACATTGACTTTGTTGTCACAGAACCATTTCTGTGTGGATCTTGAGGAATGTTTCGGGTCATTGTCTTGTTGGAAAGTCCACCTACGGCCAAGTCCCAGCCTTCTGGCAGAGGAAACCAGATTGTCAGCCAAAATTGCCTGAGACTTGGTGGAATTCATTATGCCATCAATCTTAACCAGTGCCCCTGGACCTCTGGAATTAAAACAGCCCCAAAACATCACTGACCCCCTCCATATTTCACCATGGGTATGAGGTGCCTCTCCTTGTATGCATCTCTGTTTCGACGCCAAACATACCGATGCTGAATGTGACCAGAACACCTTCTTCCAGTCATAATTTAAATGACGTTTGGCAAACTCCAAGCCCTTGCGTCTGTGTTTTGGGGTCAGAAAGGGCTTTCTTCTAGCAACCCTTCCAAAGAGCCTGTGGTTGTGGAGGTGGCGTCTGATGGTGCTTTTTGAAACCTGGTGACCCCAAGACGCCAACAAGGCCTGCAATTCTTTCAGTGATCCTCCTCCCTATCCTGGGGGGCAAAATGCATATGCGTCCTCAACCCGTGAGGTTTTCAACTGTTCCATATCTTTTGAATGTTTTAATAATTGCCCTGACAATGCTCAGTGGTATATTCAATCGTTTGTGGATCTTCTTGTAGCCATTACCAGATTTATGAAGGTCTACGACCATCTGTCTCTTTTCAACTGCCAGTTCTTTTGTTTTCTTCATGGTGTTGGATGACAGCGGGATATTGCATGTGTGTTACCTCATTTTTATACCCTAGTGAAACCGGAAGTGATGTAATGGCTCAATATAGTTCCTTAAGACTTAGATAAACTTAAATAAGTGGAATTTAATTTGTGGTTTAATTTTGGTAGATGTTATTTACAATAATCTTTAAGGGTGCCATTAATTGTGAAACCTTGATTTGGAGGACATTGATTTTTAATGAAATCAATAAATGATTTTGGTTGGTTCCATTGAAACATTAATAAGTACAGTATTTCCCACATGTTGGTATTTTGAGTTTCTCTCTATAATTATATTGTTTAAGCATTATTTGTGCATTGCCAGTCAGGGGTGCCAGTAATTTTGGAGCCCACTGTATGTGTGTGTAATGTGTTACCTGAGAAGGTTTCTTCTCAAAGGGAATCTCAGCATTGTAGTCCACTCCTCTTTTCTTCTTCCTCTTCTTCTGAGCGTCGATGCCTGCTGCCCTCAACTCCCTGCGCTTCTGTAGAGCAGCCAGTCGTCTGGGAGTGAGGAGAAAGAGAGGGCGTGTATGTTTGTCAGGGTTAAACGTTTTCTTGATTTGGTGGTAGGCATTGAGGGGATTCGATTAAGATGGACCGGGTTGCAACGGGCTATGAACGTGCAAAACAGGTGATGGACGCACGCCCTGCTCAAATTGAATAGTAATCTGCGCCGCTTGGTCATGTTGTCAACAAGGCAGAACGATGCATCGTTCAGAAACATCTCTTTTGCATCAAATAAATGTTTGAATTTTCAAACTAGTTTTCATTGGGAAGGCAAAATAGTTTTATCAAATCACTTTTGCATGTGAAAACAAAATCCTACTCATTACTCCACGTGCTTAACCTACGTCACTTTTGTTTTGAGACGATGCCGCCGTCAGCCAGTACGCGGCGCGTGGCTCACGCCTGGAGGCAGCCCAGTTCCAAAATGAATACAATCACTTTTCACCCGGTGCAAACTACGCCCACTAGGCACCAGGCCAGCATAATCGAGTACCCTCACTATGAGAGCAAATTCAGAAATGTCTGTCTGAATGTTATGCTGAACGTTATGCAGTTCACAAATGACAAATCCTGCATTTGTTGTATTTACATGACACAGCTCTTATTTGAAACAGAAATGTGTGCTTGTGTGTAAAAGGTGTGTGCCTGTGTATACCTGGCCTCCTCCAGCTGTTTCTCTCTGGCCTTCCTCTTGGCTTTCTTCCCCTGAGTGTTGGCCAGACGAGCTCTGGCCTCAGACAGCATCTCCAGCTCATCTACACACACACACACAAACACACAGAGTCAGGAATAGCTGGTTTGGTTTTATTTCATTTTAATAAACCATGCAAGTTGACTGAACAGCAACGAGCCGAAGAAGCGTTGTACTTTATGTACCTTCGTCCATGTCCACAGGGTCAGGCCTAGCAGGCTTAGTTTCAGGGTTGGGGTCGATCTCTCCAGGCTTCAGTTTCCTGGGATCATCAGCTGTATCCTCCTCATTGTCCTTCTGGGCTGCTTTGTCTCTATACACACACAAAAGAAAATGCATAAGAACATGGACGCCAAGAGGTCTTCTCTGAACACAAAGTTTTTGCGTGGGTCTTACAGTAGAAACTCGTAGTGCTCCAGACACTGGGCAGCGGTGCGTCCTATGATAGGAGCAATGGTCCTCCACTGGGTGGGCATCAGCTTGGCCAGATGGAGCAGCTTCTCCTCTTCTTCTCTGGACCACTCAGTTTTCTTAATGCTGGGATCCAGCCACTCATACCTACACACAAAAACAACTCATTAGATACACACAGAACTGAATCCACACACAAACACACATTAAATACGCAGAACTCTATCCACACACACACAGACAGAAACCACTCAGTCTTCTTTGGGGCTCAACTTATCATGCATGCCACACACACACCGGTTTTAACGTCAGACACACACACACACACACACACACACACACACACACACACCAGCGGGCCTTGCACTGTTTGGCAGACTTGCGGTGCAGCAGGGAGGCAATACGAGACCACTGGTTCTTCCCATATTTCATCACTGCTGCCTTCAGTATCTCATCCTGGGAGAAAGCGGGAGGATGTCATTTTATTGATTCATTATTCACTGATTCCCGAGGAAAATTCAGTTTCAACTGCAGACAACTATAATTTAAAGACGGTGTTAACTAGTAGATATTACTAGTTAGCTAATGTCAACTAGCTAACGTTACATTGAAGTTCAGCTAGTGAGTTATTACGACTAACGTTAATGTTGTTAGTTAACTAGCTGACTAGCCAGCTAATGTTAGCTAAAGTGATGCAGTGAATTCCAAGCAGTCAAGTAGCTAATTCAGTGAATACATTTACATGCTAGTTCAGTAACCTGGAGTTGACTTAGTTAACTAAAAATGTGTGTATATTAGTTGGAAGCTAGTTAGCAGCAGACAACATTGAGTTACTAGCGTTAGCTACGCCAACTTACCTCAGTGTTTCGCCATACACCACCCTTGATCATGATACGCGGCATCTTGGCTGTTGTGTTGCTACCCTTCAGGTAGTAACTATAAATAAATAACCAGATATCACAATATAAAACAATAATACGAAAAGTTGGACATAAAATTGAACAACGATTTAAGAACGTGTTTTCAACATCGACAAAACAAAATCAATATGGCGGCCACCGGAAGTGCGCAAAGCATGGCGTCATTAAAACTCGTTTATCAACCTCTCCACAAATTTATTGTTAACAAACTATAGTTTTGGCAAGTCGGTTAGGACATCTACTTTGTGCATGACACAAGTAATTTTTCTAACAATTGTTTACAGTTATTTCACTGTATCACAATTCCAGTGGGTCAGAAGTTTACATACACTAAGTTGACTGTGCCTTTAAACAGCTTGGAAAATTCCAGAAAATTATGTCACGCCTTTAGAAGCTTCTGATAGGCTAATTGACATCATTTGAGTCAATTGGAGGTGTACCTGTGGATGTATTTCAAGGACTAACTTCAAACTCAGTGCTTCTGCTTGACATCATGGGAAAATCAAAAGAAATCAGCCAAGACCTCAGAAAATAATTGTAGATCTCCACAAGTCTAGGTCATCCTTGGGAGCAATTTCCAAATGCCTGAAGGTACCATGTTCATCTGTACAAACAATAGTATGCAAGTATAAACACCATGGGACCACGCAGCCGTCATACCGCTCAGGAAAGAGACGCGTTCTGTCTCCTAGAGATGAACGTACTATGGTGCAAAAAGTGCAACACAATCCCAGAACAACAGCAAAGGACCCTGTGAAGATGCTGGAGGAAACAGGTACAAAAAGTATCTATATCCACAGTAAAACGAGTCCTATATCGACACAACCTGAAAGGCCGCTCAGCAAGGAAGAAGCCACTGCTCCAAAACCGTATTAAAAAAGCCAGACTACAGTTTGCAACTGCACATGGGGACAAAGAGAGTACTTTTTGGATTAATGTCCTCTGGTCTGATGAAACAAATATAACTGTTTGGCCATAACGACCATCGTTATGTTTGGAGGAAAAAGGGGGATGCTTGCAAGCTGAAGAACACCATCCCAACCGTGAAGCACAGAGGTGGCAGCATCATGTTGTGGGGGTGCTTTGCTGCAGGAGGGACTGGTGCACTTCACAAAATAGATGGCATCATGAGGGAGGAAAAGTATGTTGATATATTGAAACAACATCTCAAGACATCAGTCAGGAAGTTAAAGCTTGGTCGCAAATGGGTCTTCCAAATGGACATTGACCCCAAGCATACTTCCAAAGTTGTGGCAAAATGGCTTAAGGACAACAAAGTCAAGGTATTGCAGTGATCATCACAAAGCCCTGACCTCAATCCTATAGAAAATGTGTGGGCAGAACTGAAAAAGCATGTGTGAGCAAGGAGGCCTACAAACCTGACTCAGTTACACCAGCTCAGTCAGGAGGAATAGGCCAAAATTCACCCAACTTATTGTGGGAAGTTTGTGGAAGGCTACCTGAAGGCTACCTGGGAAGTAAACAATTCAAAGGCAATGCTACCAAATACTAATTGGGTGTATGTAAACTTCTGACCCACTGGGAATGTGATGAAAGAAATAAAAGCTGAAATAAATCATTCTCTTTACTATTATTCTGACATTTCACATTCTTAAAATAAAGTGGTGATCCTAACTGACTTAAGACAGGGAATTTTTACTAGGATTAAATGCCAGGAATTGTGAAACTGAGTTTAAATGTATTTGGCTAAGGTGTATGTAAACTTCCGACTTCAACTGTACATCACGTGAAGCAGCCACAACGGTCAGTAAGAGTGTCCATGATTTAGTCTTTGAATGAAGAAGTGGAGATAAAACTGTCCAGTTTTAGTGTTTTTTTTGCAGCTTGTTCCAGTCGCAGCGAAATGAAGAGGAGCGACCCAGGGACGTGTGTGCTTTGGGGACCTTTAACAGAATGTGACTGGCAGAACGGTGTTGTCACCATTTATTATTCGTATCTTACTTTTTTGGGGGTATTTTCTTAAAACTGCATTGTTGGTTAAGGGCTTTTAATTAAGCATTTCACTGTAAGGTCTACTACACCTGCTGTATTCGATGTATGTGACAAATACAATTTGATTTGTATGTGGAGAATGAGGGCTGCAGTAGGTATCTCAGATAGGGGGGAGTAAGGCCTAGGAGGGTTTTATAAATAAGCATCAACTAGTAGGTCTTGCGACAGGTATACAAAGATGACCAGTTTACAGAGGAGTATAGAGTGCAGTGATGTGCCCTATAAGGAGCATTGGTAGCAAATCTGATGGCCGAATGGTAAATGGACTCCCGAGTGGCGCAGCGGTCTAAGGCACTGCATCTCAGTGCTATAGGCGTCACTACAGACCCTGATTCGATTCCAGGCTGTATCACAACCGGCTGTGATTGGGAGTCCCATAGGGCGGCGCACAATTGGCCCAGCGTCATTCGGGTTAGGATATTGTTGCATTTCGCTACACTCGCAATAACATCTGCTAACCATGTATATGAGACAAATAAAATTTGACTTGCCTAGTTAAAAAGGTTACATTTAAAAATAAATGTAAAAAAAAGTAAAGAACATCTTGCAACTCGAGAGTACCCTTACCTGCCGATCTATAAATAGTCATAGTGGGCAGAGTCAAGCACGAGATAGCAAGATCCTATTGGAGCATTCTAGCAGACATTTGCATATTTCCATAATGGGTGCCTACTCTGAAGTGCATGTGTGCATTAACTCAATTCGCCTTTGTATTGTCACAAATAGAACAATAAATATACAGAACAACGAGACAGATATTTCACCGGATGTATAAATGTGAAGCATCCGGTTGGCGCACTCGCAAATGCTTCACAATGTATTTCTTTGTAGGCCATAAGCCTTGATATAATTAAGCAATAAGGCAGGAGGGGGTGTGGTATATGGCCAATATACCACGGCTAAGGGCTGTTCTTAGGCACAAGGCATTGCCTGGACATAGCCCTTAGCCGTGGTATATTGGCCATATACCACAAACCCCAGAGGTGCCTTATTGCTATTATAAACTGGTTACCAACGTAATTAGAGCAGTAAAAATAAATGTTTTGTCATACAGTGGTATACATATACCACAGCTGTCAGCCAATCAGCATTCAGGGCTTGAACCACCCAGTTTAAAATTGAAATAATATAACCAAAATAAATGTATTTTGGCTCCCTGTCTGGCTCCTGACCTATTTAGTGTTAATATGCTGTTTAATATTACATTTAGCTTATTTAAAATGATGAGCACTTCATACATTCACCTTTTCATGTTTATTCAAATACTTAATTCAAATCCCATGGTTTGGTTTGAATAATTCAAAACCAAAACGTAGGTCCAGGTAGGCACAAAAATAGATGGGTGTTGGTTAAATTTCAATGAATTTGGAACGGCAGTTTTTTTTTCCTGTGAGTGCAGAGCGGTTTTTAACAGAGCGTTTGGAAAGGACATGGAGCGCAGTGCTCCATGAGCGGGATTTCTGACCGCTCAACTCCGCTCACATACTCTGTAACCAACTATAGACAATTTATACACATTCATCATTACTACTAACACACCAAGAGTGAGTTAGCTATATCGACAATTCTATTTTTAGTAACAGAGTGTTTTCCATACAAGGGTAGAATAGATGGATACTAGATTGAGTTATTCTTATTTGCTAACGTTAGTCAAAACTAGAGTGAAAAGACAAACACGTTTACTCTGACGAAGGTAACAAACGTTACCAGTTTAGCAGTGACTACCAGGACTGTAAATTAGCTAACGTAGGTTATTTACCTAGTCCAGCTAACATTACGTTACTTCTAATCAAGAATATTCCGCTTTGATGTGAAGGTATCACATCACTTCTCAGCTGTCGTCTAAAATTCGTTCAGCCTGAAAATCCTTCTGATAATCTTTGGTCCCCATAAGCATCATTCTTGATAGCCGCAGACCACGGGCAGCATCTGGATAAAACCCTGGTAGGTAGAATGGTGAAAAATAACTCAATTTCGCGCTTGTTTGTAATTAACACCGCCAGACAGAACACCACACGGGCATGATGACAAACGTTAGAAAAACAAACGTTTATATTTTTTTTGCAAAAACACATTTCTCAGATTACTATGTGTTGGTCGTTTGAAGTAAACAATGCCATGAACCAAATTCATGGGCACGCCCCATCTACCTACTGGAGTAGTTTCTGCATTCGCTGTGAATGCTGGCCTTTCTGGTTCACTATGAGCAGACGAATACACAGGAAGTTGAAACTGGTCAGATTGGACCGGTTGGCCAGATAGGACCTTGTGCAGGTTGGAAACAGATGGTGGACAGGGGGCCAAAAGTGCCAAGTTTGGGCCACAGACATGAAGGAAAGAACATAACTGTTACCAACTTAAATGTAAATACTTATTGAAAATATCTGCACAACAAATACTTCTCTTGCATTTTGTATCTTAGGTTTCTGGCTGTAATGGGTGCCAAGGACCTGAAGTCAACAGTGTGGCAGATGCTACCTTGCATTCTGTCAAACAGTCTCGCCATCACCGCCGCCTGGGCAGGGGATGAGGCCTGTTTCAGGAACTTGTTTCTGATGACCATTCTTCACAATAAGATTTGATATTAAATGTGTTACATTTGTTTTGTTTACTTTTAAGTAAATTCTTAAACGTGTTTAAGACCATGTGGGATTCAACTGTAACTCCATGTTCTTTCTTTGTGTTTAGGAGCCATTCTGAAGAACCCTGCAACCCGGTATGCCACGGATGAAGGGGTCCAGATTCAGATCACCCGTTACCTGAAAGGGGACTCTGATTGTGTTGGCAGTGCACAGGGGAGAGGGATCCACTGCAGTGAAGGTCAACATCAAGTCTCGAACCACCCTGTGTCAAAGCCAGCCCCTTCCCCCGAGCCACGAGACTAATCCAACAACTGAACCCTGGACTGACTTCTGCACCACACACTTACCATTTATTCATATTCTGTACACATCAAGAATGGTCCACCACCCAAAAGACATCCAGCCAACTTGACTTAAGTGTGGGAAGTATTGGCGTCAACATGGGCCAGTATCCCTGTGGAATGCTTTCGACACCTTGTAGAGTCCATGCCCCGACGAATTGAAGGTTGCAACTCAATATTAGGAAGGTGTTCTTAATGTTTTGTACTCTACGTATATACTTTCATATAATAATTATATGCTGTCACTGCACTGTACTCACTATACACATTTCCATAGCCTACTATGTCCCTATAGGCTTTTTAAAAATCTTATTTTCATTTACATATTTTGTTTTATCTGCATGCTTCTTGTACTTGATTTAGTATTTTCATTAGCATATATTTACAATGTTACTTATTTTATTACTATGACACCTTTGTCACCATTGCACTGTGTGAGAATCCTGCAAGTACATGACAATAAAATTAGATTTGACTGGATTTGATTTGTAGTTATTAGTGGATCCAGGTGACCAGGACTGCCCTCGTTATCTGATATACAGTATTTTGCACACATTCTATTTTACAGTAATTTTCCAAATGAACATGGAATCCAATGTACCTTGAATAATAAAAAGCAATAAATATTTATAAAAATAAGTGGCGATAGGGAGAAGGCATGCCGCTGGCTTTATGTTGAAAAGTCTTCTTGCCTCCCGCTAGCAGCAGTAGTGTCACCGGTCGGGAGAAGGGCGGGTCGTGGGTGGGCTGTGTGAGGAAAATGGCACGTGAACGGCAGGAGCACGGCCGCAGGCACCCCGTGAATGAGGCGATGGGGGAAAAAAGCTGTTGCACGGTGTGCGACCGCTCTGGAGGGACGCCGGCTTCCTGATTGCTCATTGCTAACTGGGTACTCACACAAATCCTCTCAGGATCCCTCCCCTTGACCCATTTTCCTCAACTTTCTTCACTGCCTCAGCATACGACACCCTCTGCTCTACTCTAACCCTGGTAACCTCAACCTGCTTCTCTCACACCGGACATTTCTGATTTTCAGCCCCATGGGCATTCCTACAATTAGCAGAAACCACTTCATTCCCCATTGCTACACCTTCCTTTGTCTCATGCCCTTCTGCACACTTTTCACACCTAAGAACCTCCTTCCTACACACTGCTGCCAGATGTCCATAAGCTTGGCACCTGTAACAACTTAATGTATTTGGCATATATGCTCGTACAGGATAACTGACATATCCTAACATCACTTTGTCTTCACGCCACCCTGTCTGCGTTCCACCAAACAACGAGCGTCACAAACACCGTGAATCTTTCCCTTCAGTTGGTCCACTTTCACATTTACCGTTACCCCAGTAATCACAAGTCACATCGCTTGTCCCAATTGGTTTGGCCCAAAGCGCCTACTCCCTCTGACCAGCAGAAATGCAAACAATCACAAGACTACTTCTGGTTACCTTCACCGATTCCACAGCACCAAACTCCTTTTTCACCCACCCTGAAACCACAAATGGATCGGCCAAAAGGCAGGGGTCCACTTTCTCCAGAAATGTCACTCCTACTGTCACAGACTCATCTTTATCCTGACCATCGGTGCAAGCATCGGGCTCTGAGGACTTCACCGAACCTGCCTCCTTCGATAAATCGCCTTCCATAAATTAACTTCCATTTCTCCTCCAGACCTCGATACGGCGTACAGCTCACTCTGCTCCTACTTTCTAACATTCTTCTTCGACAAACCATCTCTCTTTTTTCCACAATTTTTACCCGACTCAAGCTCACCCTCTTCCTCCGTCTCTCTCTTTGACCTCCAAATTAATCATAGAGGGCAGAACAAGCAAGGAGTTGGGCAGAGCCAAGCACAAGCTAGTGAGATCCTATTTGCGCATTCTAGCATTTATTAGCATATTTCTGTTAGGGAACGCCTACTCTGTGAAGTGTGAGTGTGCATTCTAGAAAACGTAGTCCACTCGGTTTGTTACAGATTCTTGTTGTGGAAACAGAAAACTGTATGGTGATCACATTTTTTATCGAAATTTGCAGAATGTCGGCCAAAATCTATCTCGCTCCATCTTCTCTCACTGCCGGCCACTGGGCTTCCTCTCATCACAATATTTGGTAGTGAGTGGAAACGCCAATCCGATGCTTCACATTTATACATCTGGTTAAATATCTGACTCATTGTTCTATCTATGATTGTACAGATGGTAGAGCTTCATACTGTATATAGTATATACTGTACAGCCATTGGCATAGAGTCACAGAATTACATGTAATCTAACGTCTCGAAAAAAATACTCAGTTGTATATTTATATTATTCTGATGTGGCTCATGGAATAGAATGCATTTTTATAATGTTGATTGTAACAATAGGAAACATTAAATGGTACAATACAGAAACTCAAGAGTTGAGTTGACATTCATGCAGTCTGTCAAGCCTACTCCCGCTCCCCCTCTCCAGCGCACAACGTCGCTGGTCTACTAACCACCGGTCCAGGCACCATCATTACGCACATCTGCTCCCCATCATTACACACACCTGGACTTCATCATCACCTTGATTACCTTCCCTTTATTTAGTCCTCAGTAGCCTTAGTCATCAGGCAGTATTGGTTTTGTTCACATTCAGTACGCTTCTCCCATTTTGATTATTTGGATTGTTCATGTTTATTAAACTCACCTTCTGCACCTGCTTCCTGACTCCAAGCGCATCCGTTACAGAATACTGCCTCAATAATTATGGAACCAGCAGAAGATAAAGAAATCTCCCAGACGGTTGGTGAGTAGGGATACCTACTTTGCTAACACCACAATCAGCTGACGCAACTAAGTGCGGCTATGGATGAGGTCGAGGTCCTCCACTGCCTCGACACCAGCCGAGAGGTTTCACCTCCAACTAGCGGAGGGCCTCCTACCACGAGTCGTCTCAGCGAGCCAGCCCCCCAGACTACCCAGCAATCCCCCAGACTGTCCCTCCCGGACAAGTATGACGGGACTCCATCCAAATGCCGTGGCTACCTACTCCAGTGCTCCCACCATTTCGCCCATCTCTCCTCGCCCTCCTCCTTTGACCATCCTGTGGCAGAGTGTGAACCCATGGAGGTAGGGGCCACACACCTCTCTGTGGCAGAGTGGCGTCGCCGGAGACAGCTGGGGCTGTGTTCCTATTGCGGCCAGGAGGGGCACCAGCTTCAGCGGTGTCCGATGCATCCCAACCCAGGATGCACTGGGGCAGAGAGGTGGGCCCGTGATCACCTGTCTGTAATGAACACGAAGGGAGACAGAGAACTGGTTTCAAGCGCAGGGCGCAGCAGGTGTTTATTGCAAAGTAACACAGGAGGAGGCAGGTAGCTGGGTCCAGGGGCAGGCAGAAGGTCATACACAGGGGGTCCAAAAGGGGGGTCATGGGGGTCAGCTTCAGTATCTGGTGGACTGGGAGGGGTACGGTCAAGAAGGATCGCTGTTGGGTCCCGGTGGCTGACATCCTGGATCCAAACATCGTCCGGGATTCCCATCTCCGCCATCCGGAACGGCCCGCTCCTCACCCTCGGGCCCGTACTAATAGCCGGCGTCATCCTGCAGCTGGAGCTGCATGTTGTGGGGGGGTACTGTCACGCCTACTCCCGCTCCCCATCTCCAGCGCACAACGTGGCCGGTCCACTAACTATTTGATTCAACTAGGGTGAAAGTTAGGCTGAAAGTTAATCAACAATATATACAACTATAATAATAGAGCGTATCAGACAGCGAGCCTGCGAGGTTAGTATGGCCCCCACCCTCGTGTTTGTCCAGCCCCAACAGGGTAGCAGCCCAATAGCGGCGCATGGAGGATTATTCCTAGAGACCAGACAGCTGTAGCCGGAGCACAGACCCACAGAGGCCAGAGACATACCCAGGTCCTGGGCTGCAATAGTGGGAGGGGTTTCCTTCCTGCATTATGACTGCATCATCCAGGCTCTCCAGCATCTACAGTGTTCTGATACACACACAAACAAGGAAAACACTTTGATTGATGCATGCACGCACAAAAACATGCCTACACACACTCACACGCAACTCTCCTTGTTCTTGAAGACAAACTTATTCAGCTTGAGGTCTCTGAGCAGTCCGTTGTCATGGCGATGTGCCACGGCCGGCACCAGCTGTCGGAACAGGGCTCCATTTGCTGGTAGCCGCCAGCACCGGGCTCGGAGCAGCGCCTCTGGGTTCCCATAGGAACGTGGGAAGAACAAGTAAGCACGGGCATCCTCGACAACCACATCACACAGCTCGATGATCACACAGCTCACTGTTGAGAGGTCATACAGATTCTACAATATTAGCCTATATTATAGATGGAACACCTGGAATACAGGAATACTGTTGAGGCCCTATATGAAACCAGTAAGACAAGATCTGCATTATGGCGTTAGCACAGCCTACATACAAACACAGGCCTATTGTACATGAGCATCAACTGTCCTGTTTCTGTTGAGCTTGGTGGCACATGCAGTAAGAAGAGGAGATGAGGGGGAAAGGCTGAAGTTTGGAGACAAGGAGAGAAGACACATGATAGTGCTCCCTTACCTCCTTTCATCTCTTTTCCATCTCAATAGTTGGCTTCTTCTTCTAGTTTTCCGAAAATAAATAATAAATACCTTTATATATTTTAATCCACCGATCTTGGACACCAGCTCGTTTATATAGGCTACTCTGCTAGCGTGTTGTGGAACACACCTTCCACGTTGTTCATTATTTTCTGTTGAATGCATAGTTCCTCGTTGATGATCCCTTACATAGATCCATCTCTCTATCTCTTTCTCACACACACGGCAGCAAATGCAAGTTGGTTGAAGTTTTATTTTTTGTACATTATGCACGTGATAATGAACATAGCGATACATTGAGATAACCTATAGTTTGACAATAACACTGAACACACACATCATTACCGTGGCAACATGCTGAGAGGAATACACACACAGCACAAAAGCACAACACAGCAACACACTACAACACAGACACTTCCCCTAACCTCTGACTCCTAACACCTGTGTAGATCTGAGAGAATTGAAGGTGTGCTTATACCTATCCAATTTCTTCCTGATCATTAGCGTCTAGCGGGCTAGGGGACGTGTCTACGGGGTAGTGCATAAGGGTCCAGGGGTTAAGGGAAGTGTGTAGAGGCTAGTGGAAGTGTGTAGGGGCTAGGAGGATTGTCTAGGGGTTAGGGGAGAAGTGTGTAGCGAGGAGTGTTGTGATATGAGGGAGGGGCAAGAGGAGAGGAAAGTAAAGGGTTCAAACATATATACATATTTTCATAGGAGAATAATCAATAGAAACACTTTTATAACAGAGGACTCCGATTTGACAAGAATTATTAACACACCGTTATATGACCATGATACAGTCCCACAGAACAAGTGTTCATTCCCTTTGGTTTCTCTCTCTCTCGCTCACACACATGCGTACACACACACACACACACACACACACACAACTACGACAAGCACTGGCACAGATATATTGGCTTCAATGTGATACATTGGACGCACACACACACACACGACCTTTACATACACTATCTGTATAGCCCTCCACTTTAAAACATGAACCTGTACAGGGTCCAATCAAGGGAAGATGTTCAGTGGAGACGTTAGGAATGTTAAGTGTGTCATACACTGTAAAAAAAAAAGTGTACTGATTCACCTTAAAAACATGAGTGTAAGAGTACCCCACTTTTTTTCAACTCCTGGGTAACTCCTACTTGTAAAGTTGAAACAGCTAAGGTTTTTGACAGTGTGCGAGTCTGAGGGGAGATATGGTAAGACATGATGAACTACAGAGTCATGGAGTTCTTTACACTGAACACATCAAACACATAGAGACCTGTCTCCCTTCACCCCACTGACCTAACCCTATATCTCTCCTCCATCCCTTTCATCTCTCCATCCTCTCTCCCTACCTAGATCTTTCCCTATCCCTCCCTTCTGTATCCCTCCCCCCCAACCCACCCCTCTTTTCTCTTTATTTGAGATCTCCAGCATCTCCCTGGATGGTCTTCTTGATACGGAGCAGCATGGTGGTGAGCCATTGGTCCAGACGAGAGATGGAGTCAAACTCTTTAACAGCTTCAGTAAACGCCTCACAGTTCTGCTCCTCATGGGCATCCAGCAACTTCTACAGAGAGACAGAGAGGGGAGAGGGAGATGGGTGTGGGCTTGTGAAGAAGGAAGCTATGCTGTTAAACAAGCAACGTGAAGTCCGTTAACACACACAATGGCGCTCATCATGTCTACCTTCAGCAGCTTGCACTCTCTGGAGTCTGCAAAAGCAGGAAACATCTCCTCATACTTCTCTATGGCCAGCTGTAAAAACACACACACACTTGTAATCACTAATAATTGACAGGTACTCTCTCGGTTCAGTTGGAATATCTGAATAATATATGTCTACTCTGTGTGTCTTGTTTTAAAACAGACAAGTACTACCATTAATAATGATAATAATACCTTTGCGTTGAGTTCGTCCACAATGAAGTGACAGAGGGAGGCTTTAAAGAAGTACTCTTTGGCATTATACTTCAGCAGGGGGTTGTCCATAGTATTGGTGGCCACCTGACCACACACACACACACACACACACACACACACACACACCATTACGTCACTCAGAGAGAGCTGATCACATTTCAGGGCTTTAAAATGCATGCAAAGCAGACACAAACACACATACACACCTGCTCGTAGATCTCAATAGCTTTCGGATACTGCTCCAGCTGAGCGCTGTAGTGGCCCACCTTCAGCAGACACTTGTTAGCAGAACTGAGAGAGAGAGAGAGAGAACGAGAGAGAGAGAGAAACATAAGGAACAGCATAGGTCCTAGTATAGAGCTCTGGGGAACCCCTCATGACGACTCCCACTGAACCCTAATCTCTGTGATAAATAGTACTTTAGTATAATACAAAAGCATTTGAGTACAGTATAGTAGTAGTAGAGTGTAGCATAACTGAATAGTATAGTATTCATTTATACTACAGAACAATGGATACTCACCTGTTGGACTCCTCCCCTTTATAATAATCGGCTGCCTGCTCATAGTGGGCAATTGCCTGGGCAACAGGAGACACACACGTAAAGTATTGTTCATAAGGAGTTAGATGTGAGTGAGTGTGTGTGTGTGTGTTCTGTACCTTCTCTATGTCCACCAGCTCAGACTCGTACACCTCTGCGATGGTGATGTGATGTTTGGCTGCGATAGTAAACCTACCCTGTAATACACATGTGGACAACACTGATACATAATCATTAGAATATACACTGTATCAGCCTTCATATCGGGTGGAATCAGCCAATGATGGCTAGAAAACATAGCCCCCTCACACACAGTACATTCACTATTGCACATAGAAATGGGTGAAGCAGGTTAAGATGACAGTGGTATGGTTAGCGGTCACAGGTTAGGAATTAGAAGTCAGGGCTCAAGGGTTGGACAAGGCTTACCATGTCAGTGTAAATATCGATGGCTGCATTTATACAGTTGATAGCCTCTTCAGGAGAGATGGGGAGAGGGAGGAGTGAAAGGGGAGAGAGAAAAAGAAAGGGGGCAGAGAGATAGAGAGAGCAGGGAGTAAGAGAGGTTAGGTTTTCCTACCAGAGAGAGTGAAAGAGAAAGAACACAGACAGAAACATACAGTACCTACTAGTAGGGGCTTCTATTAGGGAGGCTTTGCCCTCTGGGGCGGCAGCTAGTGGTTAGAGCGTTGAGCCAGTAACTGAAAGGTTGCAAGATCAAATCCCTGAGCTGACAAGGTAAAAATCTGTTGTTCTGCCCCTGAACAAGGCAGTTATCCCACTGTTCCTAGGCTGTCATTGTAAATAAGAATTTGTTCTTAACTGACTTGCCTAGTTAAATAAAGGTAAAATAAATAAATAAATAGTCTAGTATGTATTGGAGTGTGTTCCTACCCTGAGGATCAGCCTTCTTGTAAGCATTCCCTGCGTCGACGAAGCTGGTGGCTGAGTCCAGTTTATTCTGCAGCTGCATGTGGAGCCGGGCCCCCTGGCAGAACGCATTACCAGCAGCTACACAAACACATAATGATCATATCTATGGAACGTATGTAGTGTGTGTGTGTGTGTGTGTGTGTGTGTGTGTGAGACCCACCGGTCCAGTTCTTGACCATCTTGAACATGTTGGCTGCTCTGGCGTACATCTCACATGCATCTTCTACTTTGTGGTGACTTCCCCTGAAATACACACATATTTAACAACACAGGTATACGAGTTCAAGACCTGGACACCATCAGAAAATGTGTTTTTGCCTTGTGGATCTCATTCAGGAGGATGCAAACTGAATGTTGTCTACTGAAGAAAATCTATACTGAACAAAAATATAAATGCAACACTCAACAATTTCAAAGATTTTACTGAGTTACACTTCATAGAAGAAAATCAGTCAATTGAAATAAATTCATTAGGTCCTAATCCATGGATAGGGCATAGGCCCACCCACTTGGGTGCCAGGTCCACCCACTGGGGAGCCAGGCCCAGCCAATCAGAATGAGTTTTTCCCCACAAAAGAGCTTTATTAGAGACAGAAATACTCCTCAGCACCCCCCTTCCCCTCCTCAGATGATCCTGCAGGTGAAGAAGCCGTATGTGGAGGTCCTGGACTGGTGTGGTTACACATTGTCTGCGGTTGTGAGGCCGGTTGGATGTACTGCCAAATTCTCTAAAATGACGTTGGAGGCGGCTTATGGTAGAGACATTAACATTACATTCTCTGGCAACAGCTCTTATGGACATTCCTGCAGTCAGCATGCCAATTGCACACTCCCTTAAAACTTGGGACATCTGTGGCATCGTGTTGTGTGACAAAACTGCACATTTTAGAGTGGCTTTTTATTGTCCCCAGCACAAGGTGCACCGGTTTAATGATCATGCTGTTTAATCAGCTTCTTGACATGCCACACTGGTCAGGTGGATGGATTATCTTGGGAAATGAGAAATGAAATGCTCACTAACAGGGATGTAAACTAATTTGTACACAACATTTGAGAGAAATACGCTTTCTGTGGGTATAGAACATTTCTGTGATCTTTTATGAAAAATGGGACTAAGACTTTACCTGTTGCGTTTATATTTTTGTTCAGTAGTGTGACGACCCTGGGTTTATAAGCGCGGAAATCGACTCTGCCGCTCGAGCATGCTTTTGCGGCACAGTCGATCGCGCGCCGGACTTCGGGCTTGAAGGTCGAGGGTTCGAGACCTGCTCCCTGCTGTTTCATTACAGTATATTGAATATCTCATGAATAGAGCTGGCCTACTCTACATGTCAGAGAGCCATGTCCGTTCTGCAGAATATATCATGGGCCACTACCAATAAGCACCCTACTGTTGTCGGTAATGAGCAACAACCCGGGCCGGGTGGCGCAGCGGTTCGTTACAGATCCGGGTTCGATACCGGGCTGTGTCGCAGCAACCAGGAGTCCCATAAAGCCGACCGGGATGTCCCTGTCCCGCGCACGCACGCTGACATGGTCGCCAGGTGTACAGTGTTTCCTTCCACACATTGGTGCGGCTGGCTTCCGGGTTAAGCGAGCAGTGTGTCAAGAAGCAGTGCGGCTTGGCGGGTCGTGTTTCGGAGGACGCATGGCTCTCGACCTTCTCCTCTCCCGAGTCCGTAAGGGAGTTGCTGCGATAGGACAAGACCGTAACTATCAATTGGGGGTAAAACAAAAGAAGCAACAACCCCGGTGGTTAAATGGTACATGTTGTCAGATGGCCTGAGCACAGAACATATTTTCCCTGAGGCCTGACTGCGACAAACAGGACCGTCATCCTCCCCCTCACTACTGCAAAATTATACTTATTTACATTTACATTAATATAGGCCTAACCATCATACAGCTAACCAATACACTCGCGATGTGTTGTGTCTAATGTAAAAAAAAATAGACACATCCCCTTGCCGTGATGCAGCAGTAGTGAATCTGCGCTCGTGTACTGACTCGGTAGGCTACATGAGAACCAGGGCATCTCATCTCACCCGAACATCCCTCCCAAGAATGAGCCGGAGGATTTGACCTTCTTGTCTGCTTCGGCCATCAGCTGCATGGCCTCCTTCTCTTTTCCGGAGGTATCCATCGCTGTTTGGGCTGTGTGTGTGTCGTCGACAAGGTAAAAACAAATATTCAGCTGAGAATGGATTCCGAGAGATGGTGCTGATGAGAGTCCTCCTCGGTCGTATGACTTTATCTATTGATTCCCTCTTGGTGCATTACCGCCACCTATCGATCTGGAGAAAATTTCAACAAGTTTGACTCCAGCACGACTTATTTGTAAGAATCATACTGCATTTATATATTTTTTTCTACCATAACAAGTGCACTATATAGCGTTTCATACAAGACTGAAAACAAAACTCTGCAAAGTATGTTTTATGCATTTGAGACTTGAGGGGTTCTTCTGAAAAATCCTGCAGCGAAGCGATGCGGAAGTTGCGTCAAAATGGCTCCAAAGTTGAAAACATAAACAGCCATCAACAGAAACTGTCGTTTTGTTAACTACTATTGTTTGCTAGCTATTACATTTTCAATATAGCTCATTATTAAAGCAGCGTAACCAAAGAATATCGATTAATCTTTAAAGGTTGTCTTCAGAGAAGTCACGTTCGCTTCCCCAACAAGAAACTCGGGTGAGCAGCAACGTTCGTCTTCCAATGACTAACTAACGTTAGCTGTTCTTCTAGTAGCAGGTGAGGTAGCTCATTTTAGCTAAGTGGTAACGTTAACTTTTCAGCATAAATTGTGAGTTTGATTGCTGGAGAGGAAACGCACGGACCTGCCTTGTTGACAGTGTTGTTAAGAAGGTAGAGCAGCACTTTAATATGGACAGACTTGTTGTATCAATACGTTTTGACCATGACAGTTTACAAGACAAGGTTACTCCAAGCAGTTTAGTCATCTCAACGTGCTCAATTTCCACATTATTCATTAAGAGATGTAGTTGAGGTTTAGGGTTTGGTGAATAATTTGTCCCAAATACAATGCTTTTAGTTTTGGAAATATTTAGGACTAACTTATTCATTGCTACCCATTCTGAAACTAACTGCAGCTCTTTGTTAAGTGTTGCAGTCATTTCAGTCGCTGATGTGTATAGTGTTGAGCCATCCACATACAGATACACTGGCCTTACTCAAAGCCAGTGGCATGTCGTCAGTAAATATTTAAAAAAACAAGTGGCCTAAACAGCTACCCTGGGGAATTCCTTATTCTACCTGGATAATGTTGGAGGCTTCCATTAAAAAACACCCTCTGTGTTCTGTTAGACAAGTAACTCTTTATCCACATTATAGCAGGGGGTGTAAAGCCCTGGATAATGTGTGAAATGCTTGATAATGTATGTGATAAATATGTTTTCTGGGTGATTTAAATATTGACTGGCTCTCAATCTGCCCACTCAAGAAAACACTTCAAACTGTAAGCAGTGCCTGCAATCTGGTTCAGGTTGTCAGTCAACCTACCAAGGTAGTTAAACAGCACAGGAATGAAATCATCAAAATTGCTTTAAAGTGGTATCCAAATCCATAGGATGTAGTGATCACAATATAATAGCCATATCTAGGAAAACCAAAGTCCTGGACCTAATATAGTGTAGAAGAGGTCATACAATAAGTTTTATAGTGATTCATATGTTGATGATGTAAAGAACATTGTGTGTGATAATGTAGCACTTGGTGGTCTATAGCAGCTTTCCACAAGAATGGGCTTTAGGTGAGGTAGATAAACCTGTAGCCATATTACTTCAACAGTATTTAACATTAGATCGTCTCTAAGCTTTACTGGAATGTGGTTCTTTATATAGACCACAACACTGCCTCCGTTGGCATTTCTGTCTTTTCGGTAAATGTAATAACCATGTATTGCTACCACTATCAAAGGTACAGTTGAAGTCAGAAGTTTACATACACCTTAGCCAAATACATTTAAACTCAGTTTTTCACAACTCCTGACATTTAATCCTAGTAAAAATGTCCTGTCTTAGGTCAGTTAGGATCACCACTTTATTTTAAGAATGTGAAATGTCAGAATAATAGTAGAGAATGATTTATTTGAGCTTTTATTTCTTTCATCTCATTCCCAGTGGGTCAGAAGTTTACATACACTCAATTAGTATTTGGTAGCATTGCCTTTAAATTGTTTAACTTGTGTCAAGTGTTTCGGTTTGCTTTCCACAATAAGTTGGGTGAATTTTGGCCCATTCCTCCTGACAGCTGGTGTAACCGAGTCAGGTTTGTAGGCCTCCTTTCTCACACACGCTTTTTCAGTTCTGCCCACAAGTTTTCTATAGGATTGAGGTCAGGGCTTTGTGATGGCCACTCTAATACCTTGACTTTGTTGTCCTTAAGCCATTTTGCCACAACTTTGGAAGTATGCTTGGGGTCATTGGTCGCAAATGGGTCTTCCAAATGGACAATCTTTAACTTCCTGACTGATGTCTTGAGATGTTGCTTCAATATATCCACATACTTTTCCTCCCTCATGATGCCATCTATTTTGTGAAGTGCACCAGTCCCTCCTGCAGCAAAGCACCCCCATAACATGATGCTGCCACCCCCGTGCTTCACGGTTGGGATGGTGTTCTTCGGCTTGCAAGCCTCCCCCTTTTTCCTCCAAACATAACGATGGTCATTATGGCCAAACAGTTCTATTTTTGTTTCATCAGACCAGAGGACATTTCTCCAAAAAGCATGATCTTTATCCCCATGTGCAGTTTCAAACCGTAGTCTAGCTTTTTAATGGCGGTTTTGGCGCAGTGGTTTCTTCCTTGCTGAGCGGCCTTTCACGTTATGTCGATATAAGACTCGTTTAACTGTGGATATAGATACATTTGTACCCGTTTCCGCCAGCATCTTCACAAGGTCCTTTGCTGTTGTTCTGGGATTGATTTGCACTTTTCACACCAAAGTACGTTCATCTCTAGGAGACAGAACGCGTCTCCTTCCTGAGCGGTATGACGGCTCCGTGGTCGCGTGGTGTTAATGCTTGCGTACTATTGTTTGTACAGATGAACGTGGTACCTTCAGGCGTTTGGAAAATGCTCCCAAGGATGAACCAGACTTGTGGAGGTCTACATTTTTTTCTTCTGAGGTCTTGGCTGATTTCTTTTGATTTTCTCATGATGTCAAGCAAAGAGGCACTGAGTTTGAAGATAGGCCTTGAAATACATCCACAGGTACACCCCCAAATGACTCATGTCAGTTAGCCTATCAGAAGCTTCTAAAGCCATGACATAATTTTCTGGAATTTTCCAAGCTGTTTAAAGGCACAGTCAACTTAGTGTATGTAAACTTCTGACCCACTGGAATTGTGATACAGTGAAATAATCTGTAAACAATTGTTGGACAAATTACTTGTCATGCACAAAGTAAATGTCCTAACCGACTTGTCAAAACTATAGTTTGTTAACAAGAAATTTGTGGAGTGGTTGAAAAACGAGTTTTAATGGCTCCAACCTAACTGTATGTAAACTTCTGACTTCAACTGTATTATCTAAGTGAGTTTCAGAGATAGTCAGAATATGAATGTCATCTGTTACAAGCAAGTTATTGACTTCATGGACCTTGTTTCTCAGGCTGCTTATGTTTAATATGAGCTATTTTTAGCACTTTTCTGGGTTGCTTGATTGTTTTAAATGCTTTACTGGGAAGCTTATCAGAAGTAAACTTGATAGTGCAGGGTGAGCTGTACAAAGTGGTCTTCCTGCTAAGGCAAACCGCCTTAGTGCTAACAGTGTAACTCTGGTTCATAGGCTCATGATTACGGCGTACAATAGCTGTAGGATCAAACAGGTATTCAGGGACATAAATTAAGTTACATTTTGTCTGCTAACGCCCCTAGGATAATGTACTTTTGATGCAGCATTATGACGACTCATTGTCACAATGGTAGGGATTAACTGAGCTGGTCTTGGTCCATTGATATGTCATTGTTTCAACGCAGACTTGAAATGCGAGTCCAGGAGCCAAGATGATTTGGATGGACTCCGTCATTCCCGTAGAGCAGTGAACAACCGGTTGATCGCCAAATATATCTGTAAAAAAACCAACGATAAAGCCTTGTGTTCCTATTTTTTTTATTTTATTGGTGTCTGTTGATGGTAGGTGCAGCCAATTCAGCTGCCCTGCGCGCCAGGTCGACAAACTGTTGCAATTTCATGTGTCTGAAGGTCCAAACTCTGCCTTCCTGGTGGGCCTGGAGAGGAAATCAAGTGCACTATGCTACCGCTGGCCAATCAGATTGCTCAGATGACCGAGTCTGCAGTAACGTAGCAGGCATAAAAGAAAGTTACGGCAAAATTGATACTGAGATTTCAAAACGTTTAAAACCCCATGACTAGAGAGACTGTCAACGAATACAGCAAAGAGCTGCTGTTTATATGAGCGAGTTCTTACTCAGCACTGTCAACACTTATAACCCATAAAATGCGCTTTCTTCCCATTTCCACTCAGCGCTACAACAAGCAGTGCAGCAGTAATGAGTGAGAAAGTGTATTGATAGGCTTGGGTCTTTTTTATAGAGGAATATTTCACTTTCTCTGGTCATAGGAGTAACAACATGAATTTGTGCATGAGGCAGAAATAATGCAGTGCGACTCGAGTTTCACAATCAGCTGGAAGACTGTGCCCCTTTTTGGTCAGTGGAGGAAAGGGAGAGCAGAGGGATGTTGAGAGACGGACCCTCAGTCTGCTGCTCTCCCTCTGCTGAGACTGACCATCAGATGCAGGCACCATCAGTCCAGTAAAATAAAAAGCAAATGATTTAAATGTATTCTCACTCAGCTGTGCCTCACAAGTAATACAACAACTGATCTATTACCGGTGTTATCATATTTCTCCTTATCGCTGGTCTGCAGATACATGACTTCATGATGTGGCTGTCACATGTCATGTACATTGCACTAGAACAACAAATAGCTGTATCAGATAGACATTTTATTGGCATGCTATGAGCTGATTTTCCTGAAAATGTCTATCATTGCATTGGTTCGATATTGACATCTAGCTATATAATTAAGATAGATTCTCTGCAAGCAAGAAGTACTCTTACAAGTACACATTTTTACAAAACTTTTTGGCACAGGTTCGACACAAGCAAATGTAGTTTTGATTCACCAGTTGCAAAAAATTATTGGATTTTCTCACGTTACATGTTTGCAAGTGTTGTATTTATTCACACATCACCTGCTTGCTAGTGTTGTTGCATTTGTCAAAAGTTACATGTTTGCAAATATTTTTTGCAAGTACAAAACTGATTAGACAGGCGCAACTCATTTTACATGCTTGTACACTTAAGACATTAATTTACCTGTATACTCGAGGCTGTGTGTGGTAAAATAAATCAGCTACAAATATTACGAACATTTGAGTAAAAGAAAGTAGCTCCTAATGGACTCTTTACAGCTGCGCAGAGGCGCTGTTTGTTCAAGGATCTCGCTGAGTGAGCAGGAGTGAAACAGTGAACATTTGCACAGAAAAGGAGGCAGGGTTCAAGATGAAATTCTGAACCATCAAGCTAGTTGGTTACACGTCCTGCATACTCGGATTTATAATTACCTAAACTATCACAGCGAGATTAGTGTTATTTTAAAGTTACATCCACCAACACGACGTAAAACTCTCGGAATACGGCTGAAAACATGGATTTTATCGGCTGGAGTTGCTGGCTGGATAAGAAGTAAACGGGGAAAAATATGAACTGGCGAGGTGTTACACAGCAGGATATGTGTAAAGAGGAGTAGATGAGGTTAGTTTAAGTCGCGTCTTGTTCTCGGTTTTCAATGTTTTTCTGGTCGGTTTGTAAAAATAACTTGGTGTGCGCGCGAGGGCACCTAGTTAATGTAATGCGATGAGAAGTGTGTGTTGGTCAATTGCGTCATGGCGGCAGCAGACAGGTGTGTGTGTGAGGGCAGAGCTGAAGAGGCTGCAAAGTCTCAAAAACAGAATACTCTGTCGCCCAGCTGCACACCCCACAGGACACGAATATCCCAATCCTGTCGACCCCCAGAGGTTACCGGCCACGCGCTGAAGGGTTCCACCGAAAGCGTCAACCGATACTATCGCTGGAGAGGATGCAGGGTAACGAAAACGGCTTTAGATTATATCCGAAGGACTCCTCGGCTGAGGTTGTGCCCGGTGAGGTCTGGAGAGGTATTTGTAATGGAAGACCGGCCAACAGCACACCTGGAGAGGACCTGAGGGAAACCACCCGATCCTGGCCGGGGGCTGTTCACGTTTAAATAAATGGTAGGTCTTGTGGTAAGACAAGTGGTAGTCTTTGGCAGATTCATTGTTGTCTGAAAGAAGTTGCCCTGATGAAGGCAAAATTATACCATATTAGATTATACTTTTAGGGCTGGTTTCCCATGCTGTCACTTTACTATCATGGCCTGAATTAAGACAGACAGAACCACACATTCTCTTGTCAGATCAACAATGCACAGTCTTGCACTGACTGTTGCTAAACATGTTCTCTACATTTTGTGTGTGTGTGTTCCAGTATGAAAATCCGTGGACCATCCCCAACCTGCTGTGTGTATGTTGAATCGCGCTGGCTCCGGTCCTGGGAGTCCTGATCACTGAGAAACATTTCCACCTCTCTCTGGGACTGTTTACTTTGGCTGGATTTACTGATGAGGTATGCACGCCTGCCTGCACACACTTTGCAAATACTTTGATTTTAAATTAAAACAATAACCATACACCACCACCACTATACACACACTGCACCCTCTGGTAACCCCGTGTGTTGTCTCTGTAGCTGGGTGGTTATATAGCCAGCAACTGGGCCAGTAGGAAATCTGTGTTAGGCAGCGCTCTCGACCCATTAGCTGATAAGATCCTCATCAGCGTTTTCTACATCAGTCTCCCCTACGCTCAGCTCATCCCAGGTCTGTTTGTGTGTGTGTGTTGAAATGTAAGTCCTTCCTTGCTGCAATATTCAACTAAATCTTAGTGCTAATAATCCCAATCAATGTCCACACAATCGCCATAGAGGGAGAGAACCAATTAATTAGTTGTTCATTTTGTGCTCTTCTGACTGTGTGTGTGTGTGTGTGTTCTCACCTCCCCTGACAGGGTTGGTGATTATCAGAGACGTCGATCTGATTGCTGCTGTTTCCTACGTCAGATACAAGACTGTCCCCCCTCCTGTACAGTGAGGGGGAAAAAGTATTTGATCCCCTGCTGATTTTGTACGTTTGCCCACTGACAAATAAATTATCAGTCTATAATTTTAATGGTAGGAGAGAAAGGGAGTGCTCCTAATCTCAGTTTGTTACCTGTATAAAAGACACCTGTCCACAGAAGCAATCAATCAATCAGATTCCAAACTCTCCACCATGGCCAAGACCAAAGAGCTCTCCAAGGATGTCAGGGACAAGATTGTAGACCTACACAAGGCTGGAATGGACTACAAGACCATCGCCAAGCAGCTTGGTGAGGAGGTGACAACAGTTGGTGCGATTATTCGCAAATGGAAGAAACACAAAAGAACTGTCAATCTCCCTCGGCCTGGGGCTCCATGCAAGATCTCACCTCGTGGAGTTGCAATGATCATGAGAACGGTGAGGAATCAGCCCAGAACTACACGGGAGGATCTTGTCAATGATCTCAAGGCAGCTGGGACCATAGTCACCAAGAAAACAATTGGTAACACACTACACCGTGAAGGACTGAAACTGAGACCAAAATGGAGCTCTTTGGCATCAACTCAACTCGCCGTGTTTGGAGGACGAGGAATGCTGCCTATGACCCCAAGAACACCATCCCCACCGTCAAACATGGAGGTGGAAACATTATTCTTTGGGGGTGTTTTTCTGCCAAGGGGACAGGACAACTTCACCGCATCAAAGGGACGATGGACGGGGCCATGTACTGTCAAATCTTGGGTGAGAACCTCCTTCCCTCAGCCAGGGCATTGAAAAGGGGTCGTGGATGGGTATTCCAGCATGACAATGACCCAAAACACACGGCCAAGGCAACAAAGGAGTGGCTCAAGAAGAAGCACATTAAGGTCCTGGAGTGGCCTAGCCAGTCTCCAGACCTTAATCCCATAGAAAATCTGTGGAGGGAGCTGAAGGTTCGAGTTGCCAAACGTCAGCTTCGAAACCTTAATGACTTGGAGAAGATTTGCAAAGAGGAGTGGGACAAAATCCCTCCTGAGATGTGTGCAAACCTGGTGGCCAACTACAAGAAACGTCTGACCTCTGATTACCAACAAGGGTTTTGCCACCAAGTACTAAGTCATGTTTTGCAGAGATGTCAAGTACTTATTTCCCTCATTAAAATGCAAATCATTTTATAACATTTTTGACGTGTTTTTCTGGATTTTTTTGTTGTTATTCTGTCCCTCACTGTTCAAATAAACCTACCATTAAAATTATAGACTGATAATTTCTTTGTCAGTGGGCAAACGTACAAAATCAGCAGGGGATCAAATACTTTTTTTCCCTCACTGTAAGTCATACACACATAGCGGGCTGGTTCAGGCCTGTCACGGACACTAGTCCATCGGTCAGAATACATGAAGGAGATGGATGGGAGTGTGTCCAGTACTGTTGTGTTTAGGTCTGTGGTGTTGCTCTGTTTATACTACGTCGCTCTCTCTGTCTGTCTGTGTGTTTTTAAACCCCTGCTACAGCGCAGCTCAAACACACCACCCTCAGTAAGGTCTTAAAGTCTCTGTACCTCACACACACCAGTGTTTCCCCTATATGCATTTAAATCGTGGCCGCCACTGAAAATGTAGGAAGGAAAAATAAGGGGAAATACACACGTGTCATACACAAGTAAAACAACAGTCCTCATTCATTTGTCTAGTTGGTTAGTCATGTGTTGTGTGCATGCAGGTGAACACAGCGATCCAGCTCTTCCTTGTAGCAGCATCGTTGGCCTCATCCGTCTTTCACTTCAGACAGTCCGCTCCTGCAGACCCTACGGTAATACACACCATAGCCAGTCTGTTTCTGCAGACTACTCACTGGAAATCTTAATGGTACATTGTTTCTGTTGTGTGTGTTGGTAATACTGCGACTGTCAGGCTACAGCTACTGTCACTACGGCATGAGGACTCATGCGGTGCTCAACGGTACTAAGTAACCATGGCAACTCAACAGCGCCAAATGAACTCCAACACCAAGTAACTGTTGCAACTTAACATGCTTGCTGCACCCACCGGTCTGCCAGAGGACTCAAGTTGAACACACCCATACTTGTGTAAACTCCAAAATGAACTCTTGTGAACGTGTGTATTTATTAACCCTGTATTGCCATGGGAATCATCCTGGCAGATTGACAGTTTTGTATCAGATGAATGTGATTAAATCATGAACCTGCTCTGATAGCCTCTCGCCGTGTGTGTAAATCAACTCCTTGTTTAGATTGCTAGTATGGTCTGTAAAGAGGATCAGGATTCTGCAAGAGTGTATGTGGCGGGAAATGTAAGCCTGTGTGTAATGCGGAAACAAAGCTTTCCAACATTACAACCAATTGTACCAAAAAGGTTTACGTGTCAAAGCTGTTAGTGGCACCTGCTGGTCTACTGAAGTCACTTCAGCTGTTTTGTCAGATTGACTTGATATTTTGCCCTTAGTTTGGTGACTTTGTCAATACAGCAGAGTTAGTCAAACCCTGATCTCGTAAACCGAGACTTCAGTGAGATGAGATGTGGAAGGCTAGTAAAACCCCAACACCAGTAATATTGGAAAGAAACATGATTTAATGAGGCTTCAAATTCCATCAGGTGGTGACAGTCATGAGTATTTTACATCCAATTCGTAGTGCTTTGGAAACTATCGAAAAGCAGTGAGAATTACTACGACTTACTAATTGATTAAATTCATTTATCCAGGTGTTACATGGCTGGTGCCTTCAAACCCAATTTGCGTGTATCAGCTTCTTCAGATTCTGGAGGTGAATTCAGGTCTTCTGACGAGGGATCTGTTAACCTCTGCCAGCGAACAACATCCTGCAGACAAAACACAAGGTTCAACCTTTACCTCTGAACTCAGATAAAGGAGAGGTTGAGAATTAGTAGATGAGGAAAGGCAATGTGAGGAGGAAATGGTCAGAGTAGGTTAATTATCCATGGTTACCTGCCAGGGCCATCGCCAGGTGTAGCTCATCTCTCATGAGCTCCAGAACATCACTGACACCCTGCTCCCCCTACAAACACACATTTTGACATTTTTGTTATTTAGCAGTAGGTCAAACAACCACATATGGTCCTTGTATTATCTGCACACACACAGTGGTACCTGGCAGGCGAGCCCCCAGAGTACAGGCCGTCCGAGGAAGACAGCGGTAGCCCCCAGAGCTAAGGCCTTCAGGACGTCTGTCCCCCTCCTCACCCCTCCGTCAAGGTACACCTCACACCTCCCTGCTACTGCTGACACCACCCCAGACAGCACATCCAGCTACACACAACATATGTCACAGGACAAGAAGTGAAATATTACTGAAGAGGGTGTGTGTGTGTGTGTGTGTGTGTGTGTGTGTGTGTTGGGCTCCCTCACCGTAGCTGGGACCCCGTCTAGCTGCCTTGCTCCGTGGTTAGACACCAGGATCCCATCTACACCGTGGATAAGGGCTTCTAACGCATCTTCAGCTGGTGGGAAGAAGGGTGGATATAGATCCATAGATGTATAGACATGTTACTACTTCTCTGCCATGAAACGTAAACCTGCCTTATTATGTGGCGTGTACTGTGTGTTGTGTGTCACCTCTCAGGACACCTTTGACGACCACAGGGAGGTGTGTGTTTTTCTTCAGCCAAGCAATGTGTTCCCAGCAGAGAGTAGGGTCGATAGCTTGAGCGACATACACAGCCAGTCCACTGTCCTCACCGTAACCCTCAGCACTGGAGAACGCCAGCTCTGCCGAACCAAAGTTAGTCATCCTACACACGCACACACACACAAACACTAAAATAAGAGGTAAGCTTAAATAATATATTATTTGATGAAGTGTGTGTGACTGTATATGGTGTGGTGATGAGTGTGTTTTTGGTTCCTACTTCAGATGAGGGGGAAGTTTAAAGCGGTTGCGCACGTCATCTCGTCTCTTTCCGAGGTAGGGCGTATCCACGGTAACAAAGATGGCCTTATACCCTGCCTCTTCAGCCCGGCGCACCAATGACAGAGTGAGGTCGCGGTCCTTATAGATGTACAGCTGTACGGATTATATATAGGTCATAGATGTTCACCAGACCGGTGATGTTAACTGTGATGTAATCAAAACCTATATGTAGCAGTACTCCACCTGCATCCAGAGCAGGCCGTCGCCAGCTGATGACCTCACTTCCTCTATGGTAGAGGTGGCCCAGGAACTCAGCATCATCCCCGTCCCTGCCGCTCTGGTTGCTGGGAGATGGAGCTTTATTACACACATACAGTATACACAAGAGGCTGGAAGCAGCTCTGTGTGTGTGTGTGTGTGTGTACACACCTCTGGCGGTGGCCATCTCTCCGTCAGGGTGGGCCATCCTCTGCATTGCGGTTGCCCCGACACACACAGGCATGCTGATTCGCTGACCTAACACACTAACACTCAGATCCACGCTGGACACATCCCTCAGTACCCTAGGGAACAAAAGCCACCTATACACACAGAGAAGTGATCTGGCGTAAACCAGTGCTGTGTCAGACGTTGAACAGGACTTTGAGTTGAAGTGAGGTGGTGAGTCAATTATTAAACTACTGTGGTGGTTTCTAGGATATTGTCTGCCTAAAACAGCCGAAAAAAACAGTGAACAGCACTGAAACACCCCAAAAACACTTCTAACTCACCTCACTAACATATTCTATGAGATGATGATGGAGAACATAATCTGTGCAGATCTTAAGTAAACGGTGTGTGTGATGCAGTGAGCAGCAGTATTCTACACTAGTGTTGTATGAAGCCTTGTCTGGTTGCAATGTTACAACTAGGTTTGATTCTCCACATTGCAATAGTTGTTACAGGACAGAACGTGCGTGTTCATGTTGCCTGGAGAAAACAGCAGTGTGTGTCTGTGTAACCTAACGTAGCAGGCATAAAAAGTTCCCACTTCCGTTTTTCAGGGGAAACGGAAGTTAGGTTGAAAATACTGTATCCCTGAAAACCGGATGTTAGCGTTTTCTGGAGACTCCGCATAGGCAAGTGTGTGTGCTAGTTACCTGGAGAACGCAGCAGTGTTATCTGCCAAGGTCTCTTGCTGGTCGGCTCCAGAGCAGTAGTAGTCAAACACAGCTTTTGGTAGAACTCTCTTGGCCATAGACTCATAGTCAGCCACACACACTAACTTCTCAGACATGACTACACACACACACAGACTAACACACATACAGACAAATGCACACTTTAACACACTTTGATCCACACACGCAATAACACATACAGGCTGACTAACTCTAACACTACCTGATCCACACACACATAGTCCTCTCTGACTGCTGTCACACAGACACCCCCAAGTCTCTCCTCTCTGATCATCTGACCACCAGCAATCATTAACCCCAAGTTTACACAGCCCTGCTTCCCACTCACTCACTCCCTCCCTCACACACACACACACACACACACACACACACACTCTAATTTAAGCAACCCTGACCCTTCACCCCACAACCCTTATATATGATAACACTGTCCACACAGCACAGACAGGAGATGGGCACCATAACTAGACAGTAGATAGGCCTTTGTATAAAAATGTTTATTTTGGTGATTAAATGATCCATTATCAAGGATGGAGGGGCCTCCTCACATGGCAACAACACTCAGTCATTATCATAGTCATCCATCAATAATAGAATCATACCTAGCTCAAACGGTATGTATGCATATGGCAGTCTTAACAATAGAAAACTATTTCAAATCGAAGAAAATAAAGTTTATATTGTGATAATCATAGAATATTGGACAACGTTATAAAAAATGGATGAAAAAAGTGGACGAAAATAGAAAAGTGAACCCTTCCAGACCCCCCCCCCATACACACATGGAAAAACACATGACAAGCATTCGTCAAATCACTCTTTTTGTTCAGCATAAATTGTTGTCTTTGTCGTCCTGTCTGAAGGGAACATTTCCCTTGGAACCGGTTCAGGGAACAGAACAGAAAACCGGACAATAACTACATTTCTAGGGAACAGAATCAGAACCCCCCCGAAGCATAGCTGTAACCTACTGACATTACAAGCGTGATTCAGAAGATAGGGAAAGAGATTCTTAATTAGAGAAGAATGGATTAACTTTTCAATGCTAGTTAGGATACTATAGTTATCACATTTCACATTGTATTTATTAACTACAAAAAGGTAAGATGTATTTTTAATTCTGGTGCCACTCTGCACACACAAGCTCATTAGCTAGCTATAGCTAGTTTTGGTTCAATGTTAAGCCATCTCTGAAGTTCAAAGACATTCAAAGTTCCTCCAAAGAAGCCGCTCCTCCGTAGGTATAATTCTGTGGGCCTAATTCAGATAATGCATGTCATAACAAGATGCCCAGCGCTTTAAGCCAAGCTTCCTCCTCCACCCGCAAAATTTCAGCTGCACGTAAACAACTCACTGAGCTATAGCTTGCCTGCTCCATATCAAGCTGCTCTATCTGCACTGCATGATTGGTGAAGTCATTTAATGTCGAGCAAATTATTATTATTTTTTTTTACAATTTCAGAGGTTTAAAAAGGACCAGAAAGGAACAATATAAACTGTTACTTTTATTTGGTTTGAACCTTTTTCAGAACTTTATTTTGTTGGTCAGAAAACAGTGGAATGTAACAAAAAAAGAATGGTTCTGTTCAGAATGAAACGATTGGAAAATAATTTAGGTTCCAACCACTGGTTAGGAGGTAGGTTTTGCCTGTCCTCTCCTCTGTCTCAGTGTCTCTGGCTCCTCCTCGTTAGACCCCTCATCTGCTTCCGACGCTTGCCTCTTCTCCGCCATACTCACACACACTCCTGCTCGAAACAAACACACGCTGTAGAGCACTAATAACACACTGTCTTTGTGTGTGTGTGTGTATGTGCATACGTGCTTTGTTCTGTGGGCTCATCCTCTCACCTCTCTCCTCTTTCCGCTTCTGTCGGGAAGGACAGAGGCAATCTGCAACCAGGACCAGCACCTACAGACAGAGAGACAGAGAGACAGAGACAAGAGTTTAAAGCAGCTCTGTTGAGTGGAGGGGAGAGTTGAGACAGGATCAGAGAAGTTAGACAGGGTCAAACTAAAATAAAGACAACTATAGTTAATAATCTAGTTTAGAATGAAGGTAGTTTAAATTAGTTAAGAGGTTAATGTCAGTGTAGGCAGGAGTTGAGTTCCAAACTTTAAGTAGAATGCAGCTGGTTACACAAGAGTAGCTGAGGGCACCCCACACATCTGTCCTCCTGCACATCTGTCCTCCTGCTGCCTCTCCAGTCTACTCTACCAAGTCCTGAAATAGCAGCCATCCTCCCACTGCCACTCTTACATAAGATCACATTTCACTGCAGAGAAACTCATCGAAGTGTGTGTGTGTGTTTGTGTGTCTACGTAGTCTAGCAGGCTGTAAGAGAGAGACGATTTGGCATCTTTCTCAGAACAATGACATACTCAACATGTTCAGTACCCTTCAAAAGCATTTGTGTGACATAAAAATTGTGTTTTGTGTTTATTAATGGTTTAGTAGTAATACAATAATATAGTGAAATTATTATTAGTGTGTAACTCACCAGTCCCATCAGCAGCCCAGTGACAAGTGTTGCCATGGCAAAAGAGAGGTAGGAGCCCCACACCGGCATGCCCAAATCCCCCGTCAGATACCCATGAGTCAACTACACACGCACACACACACACACGATTCTGAGTGAGTGTGGATCATTTACACCATTTTCTCTCTGTGTGTGTGTGTGAGAGAGAGATTTGGTCTCACCCGGATCCACAGTGAAAGCCTGAAGAGTCCGGCCATGCAACTCATCCTGGAGGGAGGAGATCCACAAAGTCAGAGGTAAGGTCAGAAAATATTTACAGAAGAGAAGACGAATTCCACGTTTATGTATAATATACAGTACCAGTCAAAAGTTTAGACACATCTACTCATTCCAGGGTTTTTCTTTATATTTACTATTTTCTACATTGTAGAATAATGGTGAAGACATCAAAACTATGAAATAACACATATGGAATCATGTAGTAACCAAAAAAGTGTTAACAAATCAAAATATATTTTATATTTGAGATTCTTCAAAGTCCCTTTGCCTTGGACACTCTTGGCATTATCTCAACCAGCTTCATGAGGTAGTCACCTGTTACTTCCGGCGCCGACAGAGATGGCCGCCTCGCTTCACGTTCCTAGGAAACTATGCAGTATTTTGTTTTTTTATGTATTATTTTTTACATTGTTACCCCAGGAAATCTTAGGTTTTATTACATACAGCCAGGAAGAACTATTGGATATAAGAGCAACATCAACTCACCAACATTACGACCAGGAATACGACTTTCCCGAAGCGGATCCTTTGTTTGGCCTACCACCCAGGACAATGGATCGGATCCCAGCCGGCGACCCAAAACAACGACGCCGTAGAAGAAGGGGCAGACGGAGCGGTCTTCTGGTCAGGCTCCGTAGCCAGGCACATCGAGCACCGCTCCCGAGCATACTACTTGCCAATGTCCAGTCTCTTGACAACAAGGTAGACGAAATCCGAGCAAGGGTAGCATTCCAGAGAGACATCCGAGACTGTAACATTCTTTGTTTCACGGAAACATGGCTCACTCGAGACACGCTATCTGAGTCGGTACAGCCACCTGGTTTCTTCACGCATCGCGCCGACAGAAACAAGCATCTCTCTGGTAAGAAGAAGGGCAGGGGTGTATGCCTTATGATTAACGAGACGTGGTGTGATCATAACAATATACAGGAACTCAAGTCCTTTTGTTCACCTGACTTAGAATTTCTCACTATCAAATGCCGACCGCATTATCTACCAAGAGAATTCTCTTCGATTATAATCACAGCCGTATATATCCCCCCCAAGCAGACACATCGATGGCTCTGAATGAACTTCATTGGACTCTATGTAAACTGGAAACCACATATCCCGAGGCTGCATTTATTGTAGCCGGGGATTTTAACGTGGCTAATCTGAAAACAAGGCTCCCCAAATTCTATCAGCATATCGATTGTGCTACCAGGGGTAGCAAAACCCTGGATCATTGTTATTCTAACTTCCGCGATGCATATAAGGCCCTCCACCGCCCTCCCTTCAGAAAAGCTGACCACAACTCCATTTTGTTGCTCCCAGCTGATAGACAGAAACTAAAACAGGAAGCTCCCGCCCTCAGGTCTGTTCAACGCTGGTCCGACCAATCGGATTCCACGCTTCAAGATTGCTTCGATCACGTGGACTGGGATATGTTCCGCATTGCGTCGAACAACAACATTGACGAATACGCTGATTCGGTGTGCGAGTTCATTAACAAGTGCATCGGTGATGTTGTACCCACAGCGTCTATTAAAACATTCCCCAACCAGAAACAGTGGATTGATGGCAGCATTCGCGCAAAACTAAACGCGCAAACCACTGCTTTTAATCAGGGCAAGGTGACCGGAAACATGACCGAATACAAACAGTGTAGCTGTTCCCTCCGCAAGGCAATCAAACATGCTAAGCTTCAGTATAGAGACAAAGTGGAGTCGCAATTCAACGGCTCAGACACGAGAGGTATGTGGCAGGGTCTACAGTCAATCACGGACTACAAAAGGAAAACCAGCCCCGTCGCGGATCACGATGCCTTGCTCCCAGACAGACTAAACAACTTTTTTGCTCGCTTTGAAGACAGTACAGTGCCACTGACACGGCCCGCTACCAAAACCTGCGGGCTCTCCTTCACTGTAGCCAACGTGAGTAAAACATTTAAACGTGTTAACCCTCGCAAGGCTGCAGGCCCAGACGGCATCCCCGGCCGCGTCCTCAGAGCATGCGCACACCAGCTGGCTGGTGTGTTTACAGACATATTCAATCAATCCTTATCCCAGTCTGCTGTCCCCACATGCTTCAAGAGGCCCACCATTGTTCCTGTTCCCAAGAAAGCTAAGGTAACTGAGCTAAATGACTACCGCCCTGTAGCACTCACTTCCGTCATCATGAAGTGCTTTGAGAGACTAGTCAAGGACCATATCACCTCCACCCTACCTGACACCCTAGACCCACTCCAATTTGCTTACCGCCACAATAGGTCCACAGACGACGCAATCGTCATCACACTGCACATTGCCCTAACCCATCTGGACAAGAGGAATACCTATGTAAGAATGCTGTTCATCGATTACAGCTCAGCATTTAACACCATAGTACTCTCCAAACTCGTCATTAAGCTCGAGACCCTGGGTCTCGACCCCGCCCTGTGCAACTGGGTCCTGGACTTCCTGACAGGCCGCCCCCAGGTGGCGAGGGTAGGTAACAACATCTCCACCCTGCTGATCTTCAACACTGGGTCCCCACAAGGGTGCGTTCTCAGCCCTCTACTGTACTCCCTGTTCACCCACGACTGCGTGGCCATGCACGCCTCCAACTCAATCATCAAGTTTGCAGACGACACTACAGTGGTAGGCTTGATTACCAACAACGACGAGACGGCCTACAGGGAGGAGGTGAGGGCCCTCAGAGTGTGGTGTCAGGAAAATAACCTCACACTCAATGTCAACAAAACAAACGAGATGATCGTGGACTTCAGGAAACAGCAGAGGGAGCACCCCCCTATCCACATTGACAGGACAGTAGTGGAGAAGGTGGAAAGTTTTAAGTTCCTCGGCGTACACATCAGACAAACTGAAATGGTCCACCCACACAGACAGCGTGGTGAAGAAGGTGCGGCTGCGCCTCTTCAACCTCAGGAGGTTGAAGAAATTCGGCTTGTCACCAAAAACACTCACAAACTTTTACAGATGCACAATCGAGAGCATCCTGTCGGGCTGTATCACCGCAAACTACCTGCCCTCCAGTACACCTACACCACCCGATGTCACAGGAAGACCAAAAAGATCATCAAGGACAACAACCCCCCGAGCCACTGCCTGTTCACCCCGCTATCATCCAGAAGGCGAGTTCAGTACAGGTGCATCAAAGCGGGGACCGAGAGACTGAAAAACAGCTTCTATCTCAAGGCCATCAGACTGTTAAACAGCCATCACTAACATTGAGTGGCTGCTGCCAACATACTGACTCAACTCCACCCACTTTAATAATGGTAAAATTGATGTGGGGGCGGTGTTGCAATCTACTGCAGAGATAGCCTGCAGAGTTCTGTCCTGCTATCCAGGTCTGTACCCAAACAATTTGAACTTCTACTTCTAAAAATCCATCTCTCCAAAAACAAGTCTCTCACCGTTGCCACCTGCTATAGACCCCCCTCGGCCCCTAGCTGTGCTCTGGACACCATATGTGAACTGATTGCCCCCCATCTATCTTCAGAGCTCGTGCTACTAGGCGACCTAAACTGGGACATGCTTAACACCCCAGCCATTCTACAATCCAAGCTTGATGCCCTCAATCTCACACAAATTATTAATGAACCCACCAGGTACAACCCCAAAGCCGCAAACTCTGGCACCCTCATAGATATCATCCTAACCAATGTGCCCTCTAATTACACCTCTGCTGTTTTCAACCAAGATCTCAGCGATCACTGCCTCATTGCCTGCACCCGTAATGGGTCAGCGGTCAAACGACCTCCACTCATCACTGTCAAACGCTCCCTGAAACATTTCAACGAGCAAGCCTTTCTAATCGACCTGGCCCTGGTATCCTGGAAGGATATTGACCTCATCCCGTCAGTAGAGGATGCCTGGTTATATTTTAAAAATGCCTTCCTCTCCATCTTAAATAAGCATGCCCCTTTCAAGAAATTTAGAACCAGGAACAGATATAGCCCTTGGTTCTCCCCAGACCTGACTGCCCTTAACCAACACAAAAATATCCTGTGGCGTTCTGCATTAGCATCGAACTGCCCCCGCGATATGCAACTTTTTAGGGAAGTTAGAAACCAATACACACAGGCAGTTAGAAACGCCAAGGCTAGCTTTTTCAAACAAAAATTTGCTTCGTGCAACTCCAACTCTAAAAAGTTTTGGGACATTGTAAAGTCCATGGAGAATAAGAACACCTCCTCCCAACTGCCCACTGCACTGAGGATAGGAAACTCTGTCACCACCGATAAGCCCACTATAATTGAGAATTTCAATAAGCATTTTTCTACGGCTGGCCATGCTTTCCACCTAACTACCCCTACTGCATTCAACAGCACTGCACCCCCCACAGCTACTCGCCCAAACCTCCCCCATTTCTCCTTCTCCCAAATCCATTCAGCTGATGTTCTGAAAGAGCTGCAAAATCTGGACCCCTACAAATCAGCTGGGCTTGACAATCTGGACCCTTTCTTTCTAAAATTATCTGCCGAAATTATTGCAACCCCTATTACTAGCCTGTTCAACCTCTCTTTCGTGTCGTCTGAGATTCCCATAGATTGGAAAGCAGCTGCTGTCATCCCCCTCTTCAAAGGAGGTGACACTCTTGACCCAAATTGCTACAGACCTATATCCATCCTACCCTGCCTTTCTAAGGTCTTCGAAAGCCAAGTCAACAAACAGATTACCGACTATTTCGAATCCCACCGCACCCTCTCCGCTATGCAATCTGGTTTCAGAGCTGGTCATGGGTGCACCTCAGCCACGCTCAAGGTCCTAAACGACATCGTAACCGCCATCGATAAGAAACAATACTGTGCTGCCGTATTCATTGACCTGGCCAAAGCTTTTGACTCTGTTAATCACCACATCCTCATCGGCAGACTTAGTAGCCTTGGTTTCTCAAACGATTGCGTCGCCTGGTTCACCAACTACTTCTCTGACAGAGTTCAGTGTGTCAAATCGGAGGGCCTACTGTCTGGACCTCTGGCAGTCTCTATGGGGGTACCACAGGGTTCAATTCTTGGGCCAACTCTTTTCTCTGTATACATAAATGATGTCGCTCTTGCTGCTGGTGAATCTCTGATCCACCTCTACGCAGACGACACCATTCTGTATACTTCTGGCCCTTCTTTGGACACTGTGTTAACAACCCTCCAGACGAGCTTCAATGCCATTCAACTCTCCTTCCGTGGCCTCCAACTGCTCCTAAACACAAGTAAAACTAAATGCATGCTCTTCAACCGATCGCTGCCTGCACCTGCCCGCCCATCCAGCATAACTTCTCTGGACGGTTCTAACTTAGAATTTGTGGACAACTACAAATACCTAGGTGTCTGGTTAGACTGTAAACTCTCCTTCCAGACTCACATCAATCATCTCCAATCCAAAGTGAAATCTAGAATTGGCTTCCTATTTCGCAACAAAGCATCCTTCACTCATGCTGCCAAACATACATACCCTCGTAAAACTGACCATCCTACCAATCCTCGACTTCGGCGATGTCATTTACAAAATAGCCTCCAATACCCTACTCAACAAGCTGGATGCAGTCTATCACAGTGCCATCCGTTTTGTCACCAAAGCCCCATATACAACCCACCACTGCGATCTGTATGCTCTCGTTGGCTGGCCTTCACTTCATAATCGTCGCCAAACACATTGGCTCCAGGTCATCTACAAGACCCTGCTAGGTAAAGTCCCCCCTTATCTCCGCTCACTGGTCACCATAGCAGCACCCACCTGTAGCACGCGCTCCAGCAGGTATATCTCTCTGGTCACCCCTAAAGCCAACTCCTCCTTTGGTCGTCTCTCCTTCCAGTTCTCTGCTGCCAACGACTGGAACGAACTACAAAAATCTCTGAAATTGGAAACACTTATCTCCCTCACTAGCTTTAAGCACCAGCTGTCAGAGCAGCTCACAGATCACTGCACCTGTACATAGCCCATCTATAATTTAGCCCAAACTACTACCTCTTCCCCTACTGTATTTATTTATTTTATTTATTTTGCTCCTTTGCACCATATTATTTATATTTGAACTTTGAACTTTCTTCAAACTACAAATCTACCATTCCAGTGTTTTTCTTGCTATACTTTATTTACTTTGCCACCATGGCATTTTTTTGCTTTTACCTCCCTTATCTCACATCATTTGCTCACATTGTATATAGTCTAATTTTTTTTTTCTACTGTATTATTGACTGTATGTTGTTTACTCCATGTGTAACTCTGTGTTGATGTATGTTGTCGAACTGCTTTGCTTTATCTTGGCCAGGTTGCAATTGTAAATGAGAACTTGTTCTCAACTTGCCTACCTGGTTAAATAAAGGTGAAATAAATAAATAAAATAAAATGTAATCAATTTATCACTAGCCACTTTATATTATATAATGTTTACTTACCCTACATTACTCATCTCTTATGTATATACTGTACGCTATACCATCTACTGCATCTTGCCATCTGATGTAATTAAATGTATCACTAGTCACTTTAAACTATGCCACTTTATATAATGCTTACATACCCTACACTACTCATCTCATATGTATATACTGTACTCTATACTATCTACTGCATCTTGCCTATGCCGTTCAGCCATCACTCATTTATATATTTTTATGTACATATTCGTATTTATTCCTTTACACTTGTCTGTATAAGGTAGTTGTTGTGAAATTGTTAGGTTAGATTACTTGTTAGATATTACTGCATGGTCGGAACTAGAAGCACCAGCATTTCGCTACACTTGCATTAACATCTGCTAACCATGTGTATGTGACAAATAGATTTAATTTGATTTGAATGCATTTCAATTAACAGGTGTGCCTTGTTAAAAGTAAATTTGTGGAATTTCTTTCCTTCTTAATGCGTTTGAGCCAATCAGTTGTGTTTTGACAAGGTAGGGGTGGTATACAGAAGATAGCCCTATTTGGTAAAAGACCAAGTCCATATTATGGCAAGAACAGCTCAAATAAGCAAACAGAAATGACAGTCCATCATTACTTTAAGATATGAAGGTCAGTCAATCTGGAAAATGTTGAACTTTGAAAGTTTCTTCAAGTGCAGTCGCAAAAACCATTAAGCGCTATGACTCATTAGAGTTATCTGCACCTCAGCCCAAATAAATGCTTCACAGAGTTCAAGTAACAGACAGGTTTGGGGAGTAATGGATTACATGTAATCAGTTACGTTACCAGCAAAAAATATTCTAATCAGATTATAGATACTTTTGAAAAACTAGATGATTACTTTTAAATTCAGAAAAGATGTTTGTGAAAATAAATCTAAGACACTTCTCTGTTATCTCAATGACATTCAAATCAGCACGGAAAAAAGGCACAAGTTTAAGTTTGTTCCACATGAGCGAGTCTGACCACAAATCAGAGACCGCTGTGATGACACACCAAATGTGTTTGCTGGATCGCGGGAAAAGAGCAGGAATAGGCTTTTGCAGGCTAAAGTTGAAGCTATGTCTTCCAATGGTGCGACTGCTGTCGGCATCAAAAGATTATCCAACTTGAATAAATGCTTGGAGGTAAAGATGACAGTAATAATGTAGTCTACGGTGATACGGATATAACTTATTATTGATATCTACATAGTGCATTGATGTGAATCACACTGCTGCTCTCTCATTTAGCTATTTGCGGTTGTTGTGGATGGCTGTTCATAAATCTAAATGTGTATTTCAACCCAATAATGGTTGAATTCAAGAAGTTTAAGCTGCCTATTAATCATTGTTTTTGAAACCAGTTGACAGCCAGTGAAAAATGCACTCTTGCAATAGCTGCATAGTGAGGATCCCAGCCTATGGAATAAAAGTGGGGCTTTTATTGCTCAATCTAACCTAATGGACACATGCTCAAACTTGCACACCTTTGATGGACTTAAAGGGGCAATCTGTAGTTGCTACATCCATTTCTGGATTTATAAATTATATCAATTGACTCTTGAAGAATAAAGTTGAAGTCGGAAGTTTACATGCACTTAGGTTGGAGTCAGTAAAACTCGTTTTTCAACCACTCCACAAATTTCTTGTTAACAAACTATAGTTTTGGATGGTCGGTTAGGACATCTACTTTGTGCATGAAACAAGTCATTTTTCCAACAATTGTTTACAGACAGATTATTTCACTGTATCACAATTCCAGTGGGTCAGAAGTTTACATACACTAAGTTGACTGTACCTTTAAACAGCTTGGAAAATTCCAGAAAATGATGTCATGGCTTTAGAAGCTTCTGATAGGCTAATTGACATAATTTGAGTCAATTGGAGGTGTACCTGTGGATGTATTTCAAGGCCTACCTTCAAACTCAGTGCCTCTTTGCTTGACATCATGGGAAAATCAAAAGAAATGTAGATCTCCACAAGTGTAGATCTCCACAAGTCTGGTTCATCCTTGGGAGCAATTTCCAAACACCTGAAGGTACCACGTTCATCTGTACAAACAATAGTACGCAAGTACAAACACCATGGGACCACGCAGCCGTCATACCGCTCAGGAAGGAGTTCTGTCTCCTAGAGATGAACGTACTTTGGTGAAAAGTGCAAATCAATCCCAGTACAACAGCCAAGGACCTTGTGAAGATGCTGGAGGAAACGGGTACAAAAGTCTCTATATCCACAGTAAAACGAGTCCTATATCGACATAACCTGAAAGGTCGCTCAGCAAGGAAGAAGCCACTGCTCCAAAACCGCCATTAAAAAGCCATACTACGGTTTGCAACTGCACATGGGGACAAAGAGAGTACTTTTTGTAGAAATGTCCTCTGGTCTGCTGAAACAAAAATAGAACTGTTTGGCCATAATGACCATTGTTATGTTTGGAGGAAAAAGGGGGAAGCTTGCAAGCCAAAGAACACCATCCCAACTGTGAAGCACGGGGGTGGCAGCATCATGTTATGGGGGTGCTTTGCTGCAGGAGGGACTGGTGCACTTCACAAAATAGATGGCATCATGAGGGAGGAAAACTATGTGGATATATTGAAGCAACATCTCAAGACATCAGTCAGGAAGTTAAAGCTTGGTCGCAAATGGGTCTTCCAAATGGACAATGACCCCAAAGTTGTGGCAAAATGGTTTAAGGACAACAAAGTCAAGGTATTGGAGTGGCCATCACAAAGCCCTGACCTCAATCCCATAGAAAATTTGTGGGCAGAACTGAAAAAGCGTGTGCGAGCAAGGAGGCCTACAAACCTGACTCAGTTTCACCAGCTCTGTCAGGAGGAATGGGCCAAAATTCACCCAACTTATTGTGGGAAGCTTGTGGAAGGCTACCTGAAACATTTTACCCAAGTTAAACAATTTAAAGGTAATGCTTTCAAATACTAATTGAGTATATGTAAACTTCTGACCCACTGGGAATGTGATGAAAGAAATAAAAGCTGAAATAAATAATTCGCTCTACTATTATTCTGACATTTCACATTCTTAAAATAAAGTGGTGATCCTAACTGACCTAAGACAGGGAAATTTTACTGAGATTAAATGTCAGGAATTGTGAAAAACTGAGTTTAAATGTATTTGGCTAATGTGTATGTAAACTTCTGACTTCAACTGTATAACTTATAAATCCCTCATGAGCTTAGTTCAACTGTCATACTCCATCAGAACCCAAAATATAAGCTTGTTTTATCCCAATGTTTGTAAACATTGTAAATGTAAACCAACCCTTAAAGTACATTTTAACATCCATATATGGCCAACTATGTAAACTTAAACATTGATTTATCCTGCAATAGATGTCATTCAATTGGTAACATACATTTTTGTCTTCTAATGCCTCTTTAATGGGAAATAAATCTAAATGTAACGGAATGTAATTAGATTACGTTACTGAGTTTGGGTAATCCAAAAATTATGTTACTGACTACAATTTTGGACAGGTAACTAGTAACTGTAACAGATTACATTTAGAAAGTAACCTATCCAACCCTGGAAACAGACACATCTCAACATCAACAGGAGACTGAGTGAATCAGGCCTTCATGGTCGAATTGCTGCAAAGAAACCACTACTAAACGATACCAATAATAAGAAGAGACTTGCTTGGGCCAAGAAACACAAGGATTGGACATTAGACCGGTGGAAATCTGTCCTTTGGTCTGAGTCCAAATTTGAGATTTTTGGTTCCAACCGCCATGTCTGTGTGAGACACAGAGTAGGTGAACAGATGATCTCTGCATGTGTGGTTCCCACCGTGAAGCATTGAGGAGGTGTGATGGTGCTTTGCTGGTGACACTGTCTGTGATTCATTTAGAATTCAAGGCACACTTTACCAGCATGGCTACTACAGCATTCTGCAGCGATAACCCATCCCATCTGGTTTGCGCTTAGTGAGAGTATCATATGTTTTTCAACAGGAAAATGACCCAAAGCATACCTCCAGGCTGTGTAAGGGCTATTTTACCAAGAAGGAGCGTGATGGAGTGCTGCATCAGATGACCTGGCCTCGACAATCACCTGACTTCAACCCAATTGAGATGGTTGGGGATGAGTCGGACCGCAGAGTGAAAGAAAAGCAAGACTGTTGGAAAAGCATTCCTCATGAAGCTGGTTGAGAGAATGCCAAGAGTGTGCAAAGCTGTCATCAAGGCAAAGGGTGGCTACTTTGAAGAATCTCAAATATAAAATATATTTTGATTTGTTTAACACTTTTTTGGTTACTACATGATTCCATATGTATTATTTCATAGTTTTGATGTCTTCACTAGTATTCTACAATGTAGAAAATAGTTTTTTTTTTTTATGAAACCCTGGAATGAGTAGGTGTGTCCAAACTTTGGACTGGTATTGTATATGGTGTGTATATTTACAGAGGAGAAGTAGGAGACTTCCATGAAGGCAGTGGTTCCACCTCCTCCCACCTCCTGTTAGAGACATACGCATGGAACTCCTCCGCCTCACGGACAGACACATACCTCCTCACGCTACCCTCCTTTACACTGTAGAATACACACACAGATAAATACTGTATACAGAGTTAGAAAGGTTAGAGGTCATGGATCAAAGGACAGGGTCAGAGGTTAACTGAGATACTAACTGGAAAATGGTTGGCAGTGTGGTAACCAAAAACCGTCCACTGAGACCTGAGAGAAAAGAAACACACACACACACACACACGAGAGAAAGGAGAGATGGGTGGTTAGAAGGAGACTCGGTATGGCATTGCATCTCACACAGCGGGAAGAAGACAATATTGAGGACAGTAAGAGCCAACAGGATCAACTTCATAATATTTCCATACCAGGCTGTTCAGTGACGTCCACTTCTCCTACAGAAACCCCCATGGCTGCTGCCAGGCTGGAGAATCTCTCCCACTGCTCCTTCAGCTGGGCACATGCCGGGCACCAGGGAGCAACACTATACACACACACATTTATCTATGGTCATTATGGAGATTCTACAGGTGGGTGGTGTTCAGGGCACAAGTCAGGTGTTCTAAAAACCAAATCTGACCAAATCTGAATCAATCATAGACGTCTATGATTCACTATTTGGACAGAAAAGTATAGTTCAGTACAGTAGAGCAGGGTTCCCAAATGTTTTCACCCAGCCCCCTTTCCAGCATTTCGTTCAGAACTGAAAAAAGGAACCTGGTTTCAACGTCCAGAAAATACTTATTTTCAACGTCAGGAAAATACGTTGGCATGATCTATATAGGTTGAAGATAGCATAGTTTCAAATGCAATGTTCCAACAGCTTCAACATGAAACATCTGAATTATTGGAATAGAATACGCTCACTCTGGACCTAAACCAAAAGTTTTACTCTAAAATCTTATTCGGCACTTAATAGCTTCAATTATATATCTCCTCCTTCCCCTCTCCCGTTTTCTTCTTCGGCCAAACATGCATACATCAGATCATCACTCCGACTTCGTACTGTACTCACAACTTTATCATCCACTCGCCATCCATAGTGACCGTCCAGTTAGCATCTGTTATTGTCAGGACGCCTGTCTCCGTTTCTGCTACAGCAGAACTTGCGATGGAGCTGACTAATATTATTGAGAGGAGTGGTTGGAAAAGCTGACTACATGATAATTTACATGAAGGTGAATTAGTTTGACATAACAGTTTACAGGAACGTTTTGTTTTCAGCTGCGCCATGTTGCTTTTCTGAAACGAAAACTGCCTAGAACGCTAAACACGGAAGTAACAGAAACAGGGATTTTTTTTAAGGTCGACCGACTCATCTAACAACCTGAAGTGTGTGCGTGTGTCAATGTTTGTGTGTGTTTGTGCGTGCGTGTGTGTGTTTTTTAAGGTGGTCTGATATACCACAGACAGATGGATCTAAAAGTAGTGAAAAATGATTTACCAACCTTTATTGGTGTCTCTATTCTAAAAGGCATAAAGGAATGGCCACACATATGGGAAATTGTGAAATTAAACTTAGGTGTCCGTCTGTTGGTTAATGGGAATCTGAATAAGAAGGCCTTAATACAAATTAGTGGCCCTAAAACCCTGTCCCTAATGGTTTGTAACTTTATAATTTCTATGAGCAAACAGTTAGTGTCTGCCTGTCTGTCCCCAAACAAAAAATTATGTTTACATTTGGGAAGTGCTAGTTGTTTTTAAATATATTTTTGAAAGATATGTATAAAATACACTGATCTGTACAGTATGTAATGTATAGGAATGCACACACAATGGGCATGTAAATTATGATAGAACACATATCAAAACAATGTGAACATGACAGAGAGAGGGATATACTTGAGTTTTTTATTCACTGTCACCAAATTATTTTTTCAATTCTGAAATGTTATTTTTTTTAAATTGAATATTTAAAACATACAATATACTTGCAGTGAAGCCGCTCAACAACTACATCACATTAGTCATCTAACAGACTCCCTCCAGAGCGACACACAGAAGCAACCAGGGTCAATACCCTGCTCAAGGGCACGTCGACAGATCTCCCACAAGGTCAAAAACGGGGACACGAACCAGCAATCCATCAGCCACCGGCCCAAGCTCCCAACCGCCAGGCCACCAGCACTCCAAGATCCCCCCCACAGTTCCCCAAGACCTGCCCCTCAACCATCCAAGACCTCCCCCCCCCCAGAGAAAAATGTATAAATTAAATAATTCCATTCCCCACCCCCAAGACCCACCCGCCCCCCCCATGCACCAACAACCAACAAAATGAACAAAAGAGAAAAAAGACAAAGGAAAACAGAAAACAACAATGCAAAAAACAAAAGACATCAAGGACAACAAAAATCATAACAGCAAGGCCAACTGAATATGTTTGAGTGCATGTATGGCACTATTTACATGTGTGTGTGTGTGTCTGTGTATGTGCACATGTGTGCATTTGAATGAAAGTGTGTGTATATGCATGTGTACAAACACCTGCATGGCATCAGCCTCAGGCAATGTTCTGAAATATTCTTATTTTTTTGTCTTTTAAAATGCTGATAAATCCATTTATGGATATGGGAAAATCCTCTCTGGACAAATGGCCTGCGGGACAAAAAGATAAATGATTTATATCACTGCTACTTTAGCCATGTGTTATACTAAGTAAAAGAACAGCTAATAACATGTATATACTTGGAAGGATTGTACAGAAACATACCTCAGTAGGGTAGAGTGCCAACACAATCAAATGGCACAGCCATTGGTGCCATGAGGTCTGAGTGTGTGGGAGGGAGGGAGCTGGCCAGGGAGTGGTCTAGGCATCTGAGATGGAGCCGTTGTGATGGTCGAATCAGGGTGTATTTTGTAGAGCGTCTGCCCAAAATACTTGCTGTTATTGGAAGAAGACTAACCAGGTGAAAGCTATGATCCCTTATTGATGTCACTTGTTAAATCTACTTCAATCAGTGTAGATGAAGGGGAGAAGACAGGTTAAAGGATTTTTAAGCATTGAGATAATTGAGACAAGGATTGTGTATGTGTGCCATTCAGAGGGTGAATGTGCAAGACAAAATATTTAAGTGCCTTTGATCGGGGTATGGTAGTAGGTGCCAGGCGCACCGGTTTGTGTAAAGAACTACAACGCTGCTGGATTTTTCATGTTCAACAGTTTCCCGTGTGTATCAAGAATGGTCCACCACTTAAAGGACATCCAGCCAACTTGACACAACTGTGGGAAGCATTGGAGTCAACATGGGCCAGCATCCCTGTGGAATGCTTTCAACACCTTGTAGAGTCCATGTCCTGACGAATTGAGGCTGTTCTGAGAGAAAAAGGAGGGTAGGTACAACTCAATATCAGGAAGGTCTTCCTAATGTTTGCTATACTCAATGTATAACCATATCATAAAATAACAATCAAAGTCTGGGAGGAAGTGTAGTTCAGCCGATAAAGATGAGTCTTAAGGCCTGCTTTAAAAGCCCCAACAGTCTGAACAGCCCTGAGATTGTCAGGAAGGGAGTTCCAAAGGTGTGGGTCATGGGAGGAAAAGGCACGGTCCTACATTGTTCGGCGCCGGGTCCTGGGTTCACGAAACAGTTTGGCATGCCTTGACCGTACGCGTGGAGGTTCATAGGGGGAGAGTAGATCTGACAGGTAGGTAGGTCCGATGCCATTTAGGGCTTTGAGGGACAGGTAGCCAATGAAGGTCAGCAAGGAAGTGGGTGATGTGGGCAGATGTTTGTGTTTGTGTCAGAATCCTTGCAGCATTGTAATTTATTAATTGAGTTTGCAAGTAGGCCCCTAAGTACTGCATTCCCATAATCATATTTATATCATACATACAGTATATTAGTAACATTCTCACAGTTCAAATACAAAGGTCATCCACTACTTTAAATGTACATTCATTAAAGTGAATACATTAGCCTTAGCCTCAGTTTTGAACACAGACAATCTGAGGAAGAATATAACAGCAACGTAAATGAAGCCACAGAGAAAAAGATGAATCCACTAAAGTTTCTCTATAGAATGAATAAATAACATGTTCCTTACCAATTTGTCTTTGTCATCAGGTAGATGCATCGTTTTCTTTTTCCACCAAAGACCCAGCTGAGCCAGACAACACTTTTTGGTGTCTTACGGACAGCAGGAGTCTCAGGCCCAGCCACTGGGCCGGCTGCCAGTTTGGCTCTGAGGGGCAATCTTTCTGCCTGTTTGTGTGACCTCACATCTCCTCTCCAGTCTATCATTGCATCCACATTGTAACAACACTATTCTCTATTTAGCACTGGCAGAGAGAAGAGGGTACGCATAGACCTATGATTTCTGTATACATACACACACACACACACAAACATTCCCTCGCTCTTTTGGACACTTATACTGTAGCTGTATCCTCATACACTACATGGTCAAAAGTATATGGACACTCCTTCAAATGAATGGCTATTTCAGCCATACCTGTTGCTGCCAGGTGTATAAAATTGAGCACACAGCTATGCAATCGCCATAGACAAACATTGGCAATAGAATGGCTTGTACTGAAGAGCTCAGTGACTTTCAACGTGGCACCGTCATAGGATGCCACCTATCCAAGTCAGTTCGTCAAATTTCTGCCCTGCTAGAGCTTCCCCGGTCAACTGGTTAGTGTTGTTATGGTGAAGTGGAAACGTCTAGGAGCAACAACGGCTCAGCCGCGAAGTGGTAGGCCACACAAGCTCACAGAATGGGACTGCCAAGTGCTGAAGCGCGTAACGCGTAAAAATTGTCTGTTCTCGCTTGCAACACTCACTACCGAGTTCCAAACTGCCCCTGGAAGCAACGGCAGCACAATAACTGAAGCTTCATGAAATGGGTTTCTATGGCCGAGCAGCCGCACAAGCCTAAGATCACCATGTGCAATGCCAAGCGTCGGCTTGGCATTGCATCAAACATCTCAGACTCACATCAAACATCTCCAATCCAAAGTTAAATCTAGAATTGGCTTCCTATTTCGCAACAAAGCATCCTTCACTCATGCTGCCAAACATACCATCCTACCGATCCTCGACTTCGGCGATGTAATTTACAAAATAGCCTCCAATACCCTACTCAATAAACTGGATGCAGTCTATCACAGTGCCATCTGTTTTGTCACCAAAGCCCCATATACTACCCACCACTGCGACCTGTACACTCTCGTTGGCTGGCCCTCGCTTCATACTCGTCGCCAAACCCACTGGCTCCAGGTCATCTACAAGACCCTGCTAGGTAAAGTCCCCCCTTATCTCCGCTCACTGGTCACCATAGCAGCACCCACCTGTAGCACGCGCTCCAGCAGGTATATCTCTCTGGTCACACCCAAAGCCAATTCCTCCTTTGGCCGTCTCTCCATCCAGTTCTCTGCTGCCAATGACTGGAACAAACTACAAAAATCTCTGAAACTGGAAACACTTATCTCCCTCACTAGCTTTAAGCACCAGCTGTCAGAGCAGCTCACAGATCACTGCACCTGTACATAGCCCATCTATAATTTAGCCCATACAACTACCCCTTCCCCTAGTGTATTTATTTATTTATTTAGCTCCTTTGCACCCCATTATTTCTATTTCTACTTTGCACTTTCTTCCACTACAAATCTACCATTCCAGTGTTTTACTTGCTATATTGTATTTATTTTGCCACCATGGCCTTTTTTTGCCTTTACCTCCCTTATCTCACCTCATTTGCTCACATTGTATATAGACTTATTTTTCTACTGTATTATTGACTCTATGTTTTGTTTTACTCCATGTGTAACTCTGTGTTGTTGTATGTGTCGAACTGCTTTTGCTTTATCTTGCCCAGGTCGCAATTGTAAATGAGAACTTGTTCTCAACTTGCCTACCTGGTTAAATAAAGGTGAAATACACACCATATCAACCACACACACACACACACACACACACACACACACACACACACCACACACACACACACACACACACACACACACACACACACACATACCATATCAACCACACACATACACACCATATCAACTACATACACACCATATCAACCACACACACACACACCATATCAACCACACACATACACACCATATCAACTACATACACACCATATCAACTACACACACACACCATATCAACCACACACATACACACCATATCAACTACATACACACCATATCAACCACACACATACACACCATATCAACTACATACACACCATATCAACCACACACACACACACACCATATCAACCACACACATACACACCATATCAACTACATACACACCATATCAACCACACACACACACACACACACACCATATCAACCACACACATACACACCATATCAACTACATACACACCATATCAACCACACACATACACACCATATCAACTACATACACACCATATCAACTACATACATACCATATCAACCACACACATACACACCATATCAACTACATACACACCATATCAACTACACACACACACACCATATCAACCACACACATACACACCATATCTACTACATACACACCATATCAACTACACACACACACCATATCAACCACACACATACACACCATATCAACTACATACACACCATATCAACTACACACACACACACCATATCAACCACACACATACACACCATATCAACTACATACACACCATATCAACCACACACACACCATATCAACCACACACATACACACCATATCAACTACACACACACCATATCAACCACACACATACACACCATATCAACCACACACATACACACCATATTAACTACATACACACCATATCAACCACACACATACACACCGTATCAACTACATACACACCATATCAACCACACACATACACACCATATCAACCACACACATACACACCATATCAACTACATACACACCATATCAACCACACACATACACACCATATCAACTACATACACACCATATCAACCACACACACACACACCATATCAACCACACACATACACACCATATCAACTACATACACACCATATCAACCACACACACACACACACCATATCAACCACACACACACACACCATATCAACTACATACACACCATATCAACTACATACACACCATATCAACCACACACACACACATACCATATCAACCACACACACACACACCATATCAACCACACACACACACACACACACACACACACACACACACACATACCATATCAACCACAAAAATACACACCATATCAACTACATACACACCATATCAACCACACACACACACACCATATCAACCACACACATACACACCATATCAACTACATACACACCATATCAACCACACACATACACACCATATCAACTACATACACACCATATCAACTACACACACACACCATATCAACCACACACATACACACCATATCAACTACATACACACCATATCAACCACACACATACACACCATATCAACTACATACACACCATATCAACCACACACACACACACCATATCAACCCCACACATACACACCATATCAACTACATACACACCATATCAACCACACACACACACACACACACCATATCAACCACACACATACACACCATATCAACTACATACACACCATATCAACCACACACATACACACCATATCAACTACATACACACCATATCAACTACATACATACCATATCAACCACACACATACACACCATATCAACTACATACACACCATATCAACTACACACACACACCATATCAACCACACACATACACACCATATCAACTACATACACACCATATCAACCACACACATACACACCATATCAACTACATACACACCATATCAACCACACACACACACGCCATATCAACCCCACACATACACACCATATCAACTACATACACACCATATCAACCACACACACACACACACACACCATATCAACTACATACACACCATATCAACCACACACATACACACCATATCAACTACATACACACCATATCAACTACATACATACCATATCAACCACACACATACACACCATATCAACTACATACACACCATATCAACTACACACACACACACCATATCAACCACACACATACACACCATATCAACTACATACACACCATATCAACTACACACACACACCATATCAACCACACACATACACACCATATCAACTACATACACACCATATCAACTACACACACACACACCATATCAACCACACACATACACACCATATCAACTACATACACACCATATCAACCACACACACACCATATCAACCACACACATACACACCATATCAACTACACACACACCATATCAAACACACACATACACACCATATCAACCACACACATACACACCATATCAACCACACACACACACACCATATCAACTACATAAACACCATATCAACCACACACATACACACCATATCAACCACACACATACACACCATATTAACTACATACACACCATATCAACCACACACATACACACCGTATCAACTACATACACACCATATCAACCACACACATACACACCATATCAACCACACACATACACACCATATCAACTACATACACACCATATCAACCACACACATACACACCATATCAACTACATACACACCATATCAACCACACACACACCATATCAACCACACACATACACACCATATCAACTACATACACACCATATCAACCACACACACACACACCATATCAACCACACACACACACACACAATATCAACTACATACACACCATATCAACTACATACACACCATATCAACCACACACACACACATACCATATCAACCACACACACACACACCATATCAACCACACACACACACACCATATCAACTACATACACACCATATCAACTACATACACACCATATCAACCACACATACACACCATATCAACCACACACATACACACCATATCAACTACATACACACCATATCAACTACATACACACCATATCAACCACACATACACACCATATCAACCACACACATACACACCATATCAACTACATACACACCATGTCAACCACACACACATACCATATCAACTACATACACACCATATCAACCACACACACACACCATATTAACCACACACACACACCATATCAACTACATACACACCATATCAACCACACACATACACACCATATCAACCACACACATACACACCATATTAACTACATACACACCATATCAACTACATACACACCATATCAACTACATACACACCATATCAACCACACACACACACACACACACACACACATACCATATTAACTACATACACACCATATCAACTACACACACACAAACCATATTAACTACATACACACCATATCAACTACACACACACCATATCAACTACATACACACCATATCAACCACACACACACACATACCATATTAACTACATACACACCATATCAACTACACACACACCATATCAACTACATACACACCATATCAACCACACACACACACACATACCATATTAACTACATACACACCATATCAACTGCATACACACCATATCAACCACACACAAACACACACACACACACACACACACACACACATACCATATTAACTACATACACACCATATCAACTACACACACACACATACCGCATTAACTACATACACACCATATCAACTACACACACACACCATATCAACCACACACACACATACCATATTAACTACATACACACCATATTAACTACATACACACCATATCAACTACATACACACCATATCAACCACACACACACCATATCAACCACACACATACACACCATATCAACCACACACATACACACCATATCAACTACATACACACCATGTCAACCACACACACATACCATATCAACTACATACACACCATATCAACCACACACACACACCATATTAACCACACACACACACCATATCAACTACATACACACCATATCAACCACACACATACACACCATATCAACCACACACATACACACCATATTAACTACATACACACCATATCAACTACATACACACCATATCAACTACATACACACCATATCAACCACACACACACACACACACACACACACACACACACACACATACCATATTAACTACATACACACCATATCAACTACACACACACAAACCATATTAACTACATACACATCATATCAACTACACACACACCATATCAACTACATACACACCATATCAACCACACACACACCATATCAACCACACACATACACACCATATCAACCACACACATACACACCATATCAACCACACACATACACACCATATCAACTACATACACACCATATCAACCACACATACCATATTAACTACATACACACCATATCAACTACACACACATACCATATTAACTACATACACACCATATCAACTACACACACATATCATATTAACTACATACACACCATATCAACCACACACACACACATACCATATCAACTACATACACACCATATCAACTACATACACACCATATCAACCACACACACACACATACCATATTAACTACATACACACCATATTAACTACATACACACCATATCAACTACATACACACCATATCAACCACACACACACCATATCAACCACACACATACACACCATATCAACCACACACATACACACCATATCAACCACACACATACACACCATATCAACTACATACACACCATATCAACCACACATACCATATTAACTACATACACACCATATCAACTACACACACATACCATATTAACTACATACACACCATATCAACTACACACACATATCATATTAACTACATACACACCATATCAACCACACACACACACATACCATATCAACTACATACACACCATATCAACTACATACACACCATATCAACCACACACACACACATACCATATCAACTACAAACACACCATATCAACTACATACACACCATATCAACCACATACACACCATATCAACCACACACACCATATCAACTACACACACACATACCATATTAACTACATACACACCATATCAACTACACACACATACCATATCAACTACACACACACCATATCAACCACACACATACACACCATATCAACCACACACATACACACCATATCAACTACATACACACCATATCAACTACATACACACCATATCAACCACACACACACACACCATATTAACTACATACACATCATATTAACTTCATACACACCATATCAACTACACACACACCATATCAACTACATACATGCTGTAGCTCGCCCACACACTCACGGCTCTTCACCACGTGAGGATGGAGTGGGAGAGTTAGAGTTGAAATAGCTCCTGCAGTAGTCCTGCACACACACACCAACCACAGGTCAAGTTGTTTAGGATTCAAACCCTTTCAACCACCCATGCTGGAAAACCTGTACAGGCATGTATGGTCTTATGGTGTGGTCCTGTACGTGTGAGCCAAACCCTCGACTGTCTTTCAGGATTCTTTCATCAGAAATTACATACATGAAAATAGACTTATTATGGATCCAAAAACTGTCTATTTGGTTTTATATTCTCTCTCTCTCTCTCTCTCTCTCTGTGTCTTTGTGTGTGTGTGGGCGTGCAGGCTCAATAAGCATGTCAGAGTGAGTCAGTGTGGGGAGGCAGTAGCAGTTCTGTCTCAAAGAGAGCGAGCAGACAAATAGAACAAGGCATTATGCAGCTAGTACTATATTATCCAGTTATACACTAGGTATGCAAGAGGACAGGGATACTACAAGGAGAACCCTAAGACATTATTCAGCTAGTACAGTAGGACAGAAGAACTGACTAGACAGGACAAAGGAGACTGTTTATTGTAGACAGACATGCAGCTTGTTTCAGTGATGTAACTACCAGATCACTATCATCCAACCCTCTCAGTCTACTGACTAAAGAGGAGAGAAGAGGAGAGCAAGACAGGAGAGGAGAAAGACTAGAAGGCAGGTTAAAGAGGACTCCTGGCGCAGCAGGTTGGAGGTGTGTGTGTACTATGGCAGGGGCTCAGCCAGGGACACATGCTCTGAAGCTCAAACCGCTGATAGTCCCCGATACTCTGAAGAACGGCAGCCGCTTCATGAAATGGGACGATGTGAGTATCAGTGGGTGTGTGACAGTGTGTCTCTCTGTGTGTGTGTGTAGTTTGTGCTGATTTTAGCAGCGAGAAGTGTCAGACATTTAAGATAAAAATGTGCACACACTTGACGTTTGTGGTTGTGATTGCGCATGTAATGTTGGCTGCAAATATGTTTCAACGTAGTTGCTGCGTGTGTGTGTGTTTGCAAGAGTGTGTGTGTTTGCAAGAGTGTGTCTAAGTGTGTTGGTATGTTGAAGGTTTTAAGCACAGAGCATGGATACAGAGAAATGTGCTGGCATGTTGCTATGGTAACTGCCATGGTTTAAATCCCTCCTCAATTAACCAAGATGTTCCACCACCTAAAAGAGAGAGTGTGTGTGTGTGTGTGTGTCAAATCAAATAAAAATGTATTGGTCACATACACGTTTAGCAGATGTTATTGCGGGTGTAGTGAAATGCTTGTGTTTCTAGCTCCGACAGTGCAGTAATATCTAACAAGTAATATCTAACAGTTTCACAACATACCCAAAATACACGTACATCTAAGTAAGGAATGGATTAAGAATATATATACACTACGTTCCAAAGTTTGGGGTCACTTAGAAATGTCCTTGTTTTTGAAAGAAAAGCAATTTTTTTGTCCATTAAAATAACATCAAATTAATCAGAAATACAGTGTAGACATTGTTAATGTTGTAAATGACTATCGTAGCTGGAAACAGCTGATTTTTAATGGAATATCTACATAGGCATACAGAGGACCATTATCAGCAACCATCACTCCTGTGTTCCAATGGCACGTTGTGTTAGTTAATCCAAGTTTATCATTTTCAAAAGGCTAATTGATCATTAGAAAACGGTTTTGCAATTATGTTAGCACCGCTGAAAACTGTTGTACTGAGATAAAAGCTGTTTTTCAGTCTCTCGGTCCCAGCTTTGATGCACCTGTACTGACCTCGCCTTCTGGATGATAGCAGGGTGAACAGGCAGTGGCTCGGGTGGTTGATGTCCTTGATGATCTTTTTGGCCTTCCTATAGCATCGGGTGCTGTAGGTGTCCAGGAGGGCGGGAAGTTTGCCGCCGGTAATGCGTTGGGCAGACTGCACCACCCTCTGGAGAGCTTTGCGGCTGTGGGCGGTGCAGTTGCCGTACCAGGCGGTGATACAGCCCGACAGGATGCTCTCAATTGTGCATCTGTAAAAGTTTGTGAGGGTTCACACACTGTCTATGTGGGTGGACCATTTCAGTTTGTAATCAAGCCTACTACTGTTGTGTCATCTGCAAACTTGATGATTGAGTTGGAGGCGTGCTTGGCCACGCAATCATGGGTGAACAGGGAGTACAGGAGGGGGCTGAGCACGCAGCCTTGTGGGCCCCAGTGTTGAGGATCAGCGAAGAGGAGGTGTTGTTTCCTACCTTCATCACCTGGGGGCGACCCGTCAGGAAGTCCAGGACCCAGTTGCACAAGACGGGGTTCAGACCCAGGGCCTCGAGCTTGATGATAAGCTTGGAGGGTACTATGGTGTTGAATGCTGAACTCTAGTCAATGAACAGCATTCTTACATAGGTATTCCTCTTGTCCAGATGGGACAGGGCAGTGTGCAGTGTGGTGGCGATTGCATCGTCTGTGGATCTATTGGGGCGGTAAGCAAATTGAAGTGGGTCTAGGGTGGCAGGTAAGGTGGAGGTGATATGATCCTTGACTAGTCTCTCAAAACACTTCATGATCACAGAGGTGAGTGCTACGAGGCGATAGTCATTTAGTTCAATTACCTTTGCTTTCTTAGGTACAGGGACAATGATGGACATCTTGAAGCATGTGGGGACAGAAGACTGGTATAGGAAGAGCGTGAATATATCTGTGAACACACCAGCCAGCTGGTCTGCACATGCTCTGAGGATGCGGCTAGGGATACCATCTGGGCCGGCAGCCTTGCGAGGGTTAACACCCTTAAATGTCTTACTCGCGTCGGCCACGGAGAAGGAGAACCCACAGTCCTTGGTAGCGGGCCACGTCAGTGGCACTGTATTATCCTCAAAGCAAGCGAAGAAGGTCTTCAGCCTGTCCGGAAGCAAGACGTCGGTGTCCACGACGTGTCTGGTTTTCCTTTTATAATCAGTGATTGTCTGTAGAACCTGCCACATATGTCTGGTGTCTGAGCCGTTGACCTGGGACTTAACTTTGTCCCTATACCGACGTTTAGCCTGTTTGATTGCTTTGCGGAGGGAATAACCACACTGTTTGTATTCTTCCATTCTTCTTTGCGCTTTCAGTTTTGTGCGAATGCTCCCATCTATCCACGGTTTCTGGTTGGGGTAGGTTTTAATAGTCAGAGTGGGTACAACATCTCCTATGCACTTCCTGATAAACACATTCACCGTATCGGTATGTGTATCGATATTATTTTCGGAAGCTACTCTGAACATATCCCAGTCCGCGTGATCAAAACAATCTTGAAGCGTGGATTCCGATTGGTCAGACCAGCGTTGAATAGTCCTCACCATGGGTGCTTCCTGTTTGAGTTTCTGCCTATAGGAGGGGAGGAGCAAGATGGAATCGTAGTCCGATTTGCTGAATGGAGGGCGGGGGAGGGCATTATATGCATTGTGCGTGGGTGTGTCGCTATATATTTCTTAGTAGAAAGGTCATTCGGGACCAGAGTGATTCATGCTTATGCAATGCCTTATTCAAACACATACACACACACTGAAATCACAATACAATATATTCAAATGCACATTACATACGTTATCACAACCACCAACGTCAAGCGTGTGTGTGTGCTAATATCTGTCTCCATGTGGTCAGGATCTCTCGACAGTGACTCCCATCACCCTGACTGTGGATCCACACGGATACTTTCTTCACTGGACCGATCAGAACAAGGTACACACATGCACATGCACACATACACAGACATAGACACACAGACATAGACACACAGATATAGACACACAGAGGAGATGACACCATGCTATCTCTCACGTTGGGACTCCTACTGTGTATCCTGCTTCTTGCTGGGCTTAGTCACCCTGTGTGTGTGTGTTGATTAGCGCCTGTGTGTGTGTCCCTGTGTGTGTGTGTATGTATGTGTGTGTGTGTGTGTGTGTGTGTGTGTGTGTGTGTGTGTGTGTGTGTGTGTGTGTGTGTGTGTGTGTGTGTGTGTGTGTGTGTGTGTGTGTGTGTGTGTGTGGTTTAGAGTGAGTGATGAATATTATAACTTCCCTCTCACTCCTTCTCTCGTCTTTACTCTCTCTCTCTCCTGTAGGAGACAGAGTTTTTAGACATCACCCATATAAAGGATGCCAGAACAGGGAGGAGCACCAAAACACCAAAGGTACTTAACCCCCAGGACATCCAAACCCTTCACCCAGGTGTGTCAAATCAAGCTCCTGTTGGTTTACATCATTACCTTTGATTCAGAGTCTGATTCAGCCAATTAACAATACAACTCAGTAACACTGATAAATTAAACACTAGGTGGAAATTAAAACATTTTTTGCCCTTGCTGACTGGAGACGACACCCATGGTTTAACCTTTGACCCTGACCTCTAACCTTCTGACCTGCTGTCCTTCCTAGGAGGCAAAGCTACGTGAGCTGCTTGATGTGGGGAACCTGGTCGGTCGTATAGAGAACCGTCTGTTGACCATAGTTACAGGACCGGACATGGTCAACATCACATACCTCAACTTCATGGCCCTGCAAGAGGAAGAGGCCACGGTACACACACATACATATTCATGCATGCGCACACACACACACACACACACACACACACACACACACACACACACACACACACACACACACACACACACACACACACACACACACACACACACACACACACACACACACACACACACAGACTGTTCCTTTCTCTCTTTGTGTTGTATAGGAGTGGGCTGAGGAGCTGTTCTCTCTGGCCTCCAACCTGCTGAGTCACAACATGAACAGAGAAACCAGTCTGGAGAAAGCGTGAGTCTATCAGGAAAATTCATTTTGGGGCTGAATCTGCAGTAGGTTAAACAGTGGTCCTCCCAGGGATATTTGTTATTGTTTTGGTTTTGTTCATGAAAGGAGGAAAGGAGCATCCAGCGTCATGGTAACCTTTCTGTTCTATCATGCAATGAGGTGCAATGTTGTCCAAAGGAGAAACAACAGTGTTCGTTGTTTTAAGCAACGTCTTTGTTGTTGTAATATCATAAACGGAAGTGTCAGTTTCACCGCTACGGATTCCAGCTTTAAAGGGAAACGTTGGTGTCAGCCTGATTGGTGATGGCGATGGAGATCACTGGAAATGTAGGCGTGACAGAGGAGTGTTTATTCTTCACTTTCTCGCTCCCTTTTTCCCAATCTTTCTCTAACAGGTACGTCACAGTGACCTTGCAGCCAAACTCAGAGGGGCGGATCCCAGTGAAGAAGTGAGTAAATCCCATTGGTTCCTCAATATTTTTAGGGGGTCGTCCTGAGAAAGGCGTTGTGCAGAATCACTGATCTATTTAAATCACCTTGTATCCTAAATAACCACTAATTATGGGATCAAGTTTTGTGAATCTGTGCAGCGCTCATAGAGATAGATAGAGGACTCATCTTAATATATGTGCCATTATAGTGTCTGTGACAGCATGGGCAGCGCCAATGGAGCTATAACCCATAGGAATCCCCACCCAGTTAACTACTTTGACTACTTTAAAATGGTGGACGCATGGTGGAAGCCCTGAATGGCGCTGCCAATGCCAAAACGGCCTTTTGGCCACTAGAGGCCTCTATCATTCTCTATTGCAGCACTTTGCTCAGGGTCCATCGCTTCGGACACTGATCATCACTCCCATGTCTGCTGATTAACTTCCTGTGAATTCTGTAGGATGTGATTGATTGATATTGTGCATGTCCCGCTCCTTTTACCCAGCATCGTCCGCATGTTCTCAGCAGACAAAAAGAGAGTAGAGACGGCCTTGGAACACTGCAACTTACCCTTTGGACGGGTATACATTATAACTATGGAATATTACACAATATAACAAACTATACAATATTGAAACTGGTAGTACTGGTGGTATTTTAAGTGGTAGTTCTTTCCTCCCACATTCAAGCCAACTGTTAAAATCATCACTTCTTGAGACCTGACTCATCTCAGTGGTATTTGTGTTCCTCTGCAGAGCAACTCTATTCCCCTTGAGGACTTCACCCCTGACGTTTACAGATCTTTCCTCTCCCACCTATGTCCTCGGCCAGAACTCAGCTCAGTCTTCTCTCAGCAGTAAGTACTATCAGTACCTCCTGGCCTCAACTCTAAACCCTGACCCTTTCTGACCCTTCCTCTCCCACATCTGTCCTCGACCAGAACTCAGCTCAGTCTTCTCTCAGCAGTATGTACAGTCACTAATTCCTGACTCTCTCTCACTCACTCTTTCTGCAGGGGTGCTAAGGGTGCCTACCTGTCGGTGGATCAAATGACAGAGTTTATTAACGAGAGGCAGAGAGATCCTCGTCTGAATGAGATTCTGTATCCTCCTCTCAGACCCTCTCAGATACAGACCCTGATGGAGAAATATGAACTCAACCAGAGCCTGCTCAAACAAGGTGTGTGTGTTTTGTGTGCATGCATTTGTGCCTGGGTGTAAACTTGAGTGTGTGCATGATTGTGTGAGTGTGATTAACTCTCCTTTGTGTGTGTGTGTGTGTGTGTGTGTCCTATAGGGCTGATCACATTGGAGGGATTCAGCAGATACCTGGTGTCTGATGAGAACGGAGTGATTCCTCCTGAGAAGCTAGACCAGTCTGAAGACATGACCTTCCCTCTGTCTCACTACTTCATCAACTCCTCACACAACACCTACCTCACAGGTACACACACAAACGTGCACGCACACACCTATAATTTGTTGACTCGCACACTATCACACTTGGAAGCTGATGACAAATCTACTTCATCTGTGTGTATATATATATATAAATGTGGTGTGTGTGTATGTAACGGGTGTCGTAAGGATCAGACCAAAACGCAGTGGGAACGTGTATACTCATCTTCTTTTTAATGTTGAAGAAGGAAAAACAAACGAACGACACTAACAGTCCTATCAGGTGCTCAGACACTAAACAGGAGACAACTACCCACAAATCCCATAGAAAAAACACCCCTCCTAAATAAGACCTTCAATTAGAAGCAACGAGGAGCAGCTGCTTCCAATTGAAGGTCAACCCCATAAACTAAACATAGACATAGAACGACTAGAACTAACATAGAAATAAACTAACAAGAACATAGCTCAAAAACCCCGGAACACTCTAAACAAACACCCCTCTTACATAATAACATAGCCCAACAAACCCCGAACCACATAAAACAAACACCCCCTGCCACGTCCTGACCAAACTACAATAAAAAATAACCCCTTTACTGGTCAGAACGTGACAGTGTATGTATATTTATAGATGTGTGTGTGTGTATCTGTGTGTATGTATATTTATAAATGTGGTGTGTGTGTATCTGTGTGTATGTATATTTATAAGTGTGTGTGTGTGTGTGTATGTAACAGTGTAGGTTCCGTCCCTCTCTTCGCCCCAACCCGGGCTCGAACCAGGGACCCTTGCACACATCAACAACTGACAACCACCGAAGCAACGTTACCCATCGCGCCACAAGAGCCACGGCCCTTGCAACGCAAGGGGAAACCCTACTTCAAGTCTCAGAGCGAGTGACGTCACCGATTGAAACGCTATTAGCGCGCACCACCGCTAACTAACTAGCCATTTCACATCGGTTACACTCACCCCCCCTTTGACCTCCTCCTTTTCCGCAGCAACCAATGATCCGGGTCACGGCACCAATGTAACAGTGTAGGTTCCGTCCCTCTCTTCGCCCCAACCCGGGCTCGAACCACGGACCCTTGCACACATCAACAACTGACAACCACCGAAGCAACGTTACCCATCGCGCCACAAGAGCCACGGCCCTTGCAACGCAAGGGGAAACCCTACTTCAAGTGTCAGAGCGAGTGACGTCACCGATTGAAACGCTATTAGCGCGCACCACCGCTAACTAACTAGCCATTTCACATCGGTTACATGTACAGTGGGGGAAAAAAGTATTTGATCCCCTGCTGATTTTGTACGTTTGCCCACTTACAAAGAAATGATCAGTCTATAGTTTTAATAGTTGGTTTATTTGAACAGTGAGAGACAGAATAACAACAAAAAAATCCAGAAAAACGCATGTCAAAAATGTTATAAAATGATTTGCATTTTAATGAGGGAAATAAGTATTTGACCCCTCTGCAAAACATTACTTAGTACTTGATGGCAAAACCCTTGTTGGCAATTACAGAGATCAGACGTTTCTTGTAGTTGGTCACCAGGTTTGCACACATCTCAGGAGGGATTTTGTCCCACTCCTCTTTGCAGATCTTCTCCAAGTCATTAAGGTTTCGAGGCTGACGTTTGGCAACTCGAACCTTCAGCTCCCTCCACAGATTTTCTATGGGATTAAGGTCTGGAGACTGGCTAGGCCACTCCAGGACCTTAATGTGCTTCTTCTTGAGCCACTCCTTTGTTGCCTTGGCCGTGTGTTTTGGGTCATTGTCATGCTGGAATACCCATCCACGACCCATTTTCAATGCCCTGGCTGAGGGAAGGAGGTTCTCACCCAAGATTTGACGGTACATGGGCCAGTCTATCGTCCCTTTGATGCAGTGAAGTTGTCCTGTCCCCTTAGCAGAAAAACACCCCCAAAGCATAATGTTTCCACCTCCATGTTTGATGATGGAGATGGTGTTCTTGGGGTCATAGGCAGCATTCCTCCTCCTCCAAACACGGCAAGTTGAGTTAATGTCAAAGAGCTCCATTTTGGTCTCATCTGACCACAACACTTTCACCAGTTGTCCTCTGAGTCATTCAGATGTTCATTGGTAGACTTCAGACGGGCCTGTATATGTATTCTTGAGCAGGGGGACCTTGCGGGCGCTGCAGGATTTCAGTCCTTCACGGCGTAGTGTGTTACCAATTGTTTTCTTGGTGACTATGGTCCCAGCTGCCTTGAGATCATTGACAAGATCCTCCCGTGTAGTTCTGGGCTGATTCCTCACCTTCTTACCAAGCTGCTTGGCGATGGTCTTGTAGCCCATTCCAGCCTTGTGTAGGTCTACAATCTTGTCCCTGACATACTTGGAGAGCTCTTTGGTCTTGGCCATGGTGGAGAGTTTGGAATCTGATTGATTGCTTCTGTGGACAGGTGTCTTTTTTACAGGTAACAAGCTGCGGTTAGGAGCACTCCCTTTAAGAGTGTGCTCCTAATCTCAGCTCGTTACCTGTATAAAAGACACCTGGGAGCCAGAAATCGTTCTGATTGAGAGGGGGTCAAATACTTATTTCCCTCATTAAAATGCAAATCAATTTATAACATTTTTGACATGCGTTTTTCTGGATATTTTTGTTGTTATTCTGTCTCTCACTGTTCAAATAAACCTACCATTAAAATTATAGACTGATCCTTTCTTTGTCAGTGGGCAAACGTACAAAATCAGCAGGGGATCAAATACTTTCCCCCCCCACTGTATCTGTGTGTATGTATATTTATAAATGTGGTGTGTGTGTGTGTGTATCTGTGTGTATGTATATTTATAAATGTGGTGTGTGTGTGTGTGTGTGTGTGTATCTGTGTGTATGTATATTTATAAATGTGGTGTGTGTGTGTGGGTGTATATGTATATTTATAAATGTGGTGTGTGTGTGTGTGTGTATCAGTGTGTATGTATATTTATAAATGTGGTGTGTGTGTGTGTGTGTGTGTGTGTATCTGTGTGTATGTATATTTATAAATGTGGTGTGTATCTGTGTGTATCTGTGTGTATGTATATTTATAAATGTGGTGTGTGTGTGTGTGTATTTATAAATGTGGTGTGTGTATCTGTGTGTATGTATATTTATACGTCTGTGTGTGTGTGTGTGTGTGTGTGTGTGTGTGCGCGCGTGTGCGTAGCGGGGCAGCTGGCTGGAAGTTCATCAGTGGAGATGTACCGTCAGGTGATGTTGGCAGGCTGTCGCTGTGTGGAGTTGGACTGTTGGAAAGGACGGACCGCAGAGGAGGAACCAGTCATCACGCACGGCTTCACCATGACCTCAGAGATCTGCTTTAAGGTACACATACGCAACCACACACACACACACAAACATATGCATGCTCTGACAATTCCTGCGTCAAAGCTAACTCCATTCCTAATCTAAGGCTGGAATAGTATTTGCAACAAAGAAACAATGTTTCCTGCTTGCCTTGTCTATGTGCTTCTAAAACGTTGCATTTTATACTGATATAGTCTATATCTGATAATAACTTCTATACATGTACATAAAATAACCAACTGTTATAATGTCTCCTTTTGATCTACAGGAGGTGATTGAGGCCATCGCTGAGTGTGCTTTTAAAACCTCTCCTTTTCCTGTCATCCTGTCCTTTGAAAACCATGTGGACTCGTGAGTAAACATAGAGATGAATAGGCGAATATACTAGAACATCTTTGGTGAACTGCTCTTTAATCCTGACCCCTGACCTCTAATCCTAACAGGCCAAAGCAACAAGCCAAGATGGCAGAATACTGTAGGTCAATTTTTGGAGATGCACTACTGATAGACCCACTGGAGAAATATCCTGTACGTTTTTAGCACACTCACACACACTCACACACCCACCCACATCCACACCGACACCCACACACACAAATGTACGCATGCACACACGCTCTGATATGTGTGTGTGCGGTGGGGGGTGGGTTGGTGTGTGTGTTCGTCTGTTAGCTGGAGTCTGGGGTACCCTTTGCCAAGTCCTCAGGAGCTGATGGGTAAGATCCTCATCAAGAACAAGAAATCCCACAAGCCCTCAGCTGCCCATGGCAACAAGCAACTGGCAGAGCATCCAGCCAACCAGAGCGCAGCAGAGGAACATGCAACAGATGAACCCTTGTCTCCTAGCAACATCACAGCCGGTGAGCCTGACTGCAAGTGTGCTCTAATTTATAAAAATTATGATAATAATAAAAATCATATTCATCATTTTCACCACTATCATTAGAGCTGGTGAGGGTCTCTAGAGGCCTTTTATAAGAGTCGGCAAACATTTGTCACTTTTTGAGTTCATGAAAATGTAAACAGATTCTTCTCTTCTTTCAGGAGAAATAGAGGCTGAAGACGATGATGATGACGATGACTGTAAGAAGACGTCAGATGAAGTGAGTTCAGTAGTTTGCCCTCTGCTACCATGGTTACCCTTTAACACTGGTGATGTACTGTAGGTTAGAGGTGAAGGGTCAGGGTTGGGGTAACATGGCTGCCTGTTATGTGATGGCTTTGTCTCCAGGGGACAGCAGAGGAACGGGAGGCCGTAGCCACAGAGGAGATGTCCACTCTGGTCAACTACGTCCAGCCCACCAAGTTCAACTCTTTCGAGGCTTCCAAAAGTATGCTGGTTCACTGCAAATACCCAAAGACGCACGCACAAACAAACACACACAAACACATAATAAACCATTATGTTCTTTCCCCAGAGGTCAATCGTAGCTATCAAATGTCATCATTTGTGGAGACTAAAGCTCTGGAGCACCTCACCAAGTCGCCCGTGGAGTTTGTGGAGTATCCTTAAGACTCAGCTGACCTCTAAATAACCCCAACTATAACCCTGAACCCTGAACCCTGAACCCTAACTCAACTCCAGTATTAGTTTGTCGTGTTGTTGATTACTTTCCTCTCAAGGGTCACGTTGCTCTATCTTAGCTTATTCCATTAAAGAATAGCTGCAGTTGAGTCTCATCAAAGCAGGTGACTGTACAAAGGCCCTACTCTACTCACCGTAATGTCATGTAAATGTCTTTAACCTGTCCTCTCAGATATATATCAAGCAGCAGTTGAGTCGTATTTACCCTAAAGGCACGAGGGTTGACTCCTCCAACTACATGCCACAACTCTTCTGGAACGCTGGCTGCCAGCTGGTGGCACTCAACTTCCAAACTATAGGTGAGACATTTTGATTGTGTTGCCTTGGATGTGATCTAATAAAAGCAATTGTTCACAAACTATAGGTGAGGCAGCACTGCTTACTTGACCCATAACCATTGACCTCTCTTAACCTCTGACCTCCCCCTGACCTCTCTCTCTTGCTCTCTCTCCCAGACCTGTCTATGCAGTTGAACCTGGGCATGTATGAGTACAATGGGAAGAGCGGCTACAGACTGAAACCAGAGTTCATGAGAAGACCAGACAAACACTTTGACCCGTTCGCTGAGAGCACCGTGGACGGCATAGTGGCCAACACTGTCAAGGTCAAGGTACGAGTTACAAAATACCATAACACAACACACTGTGGTTAACTAATTAACCAGTTAGTTTAGACTAAACCAGAGTTATGAAATGAGCTTCTCTCCTACAGATAATCTCAGGCCAGTTTCTGAGCGACAAGAAGGTAGGTGTGTACATAGAGCTGGACATGTTTGGTCTTCCTGTGGACACCAGGAGAAAAGCCCTGAAGACCAAGACGTCCCAGAGCAACGCTATCAACCCAGTCTGGGACGAAGAGCCAATTATCTTCAAGAAGGTGAGAAACAGTGACCGACTGGGTTTGAAACCAGGTCTCCTGCATACCATAAAATGGGACTGTGTTGGCCCTCTGAGCTAAAGCCTAGGGAAATCTTCAGGTCTCAACAAACTGTATAACCATAGAACGCAAGTGTATAATATTGAAGTGTAACAGTATAACTATAACTGTGTAAAACTGTATTTTTTTAACTGTATAATTGTGTATAATGTTAAAGTATATCCATGTATGACTGTGTATAATTGTGTTGTTGCAGGTGGTTCTCCCCACGTTGGCCTCTCTGAGAATCGCTGCGTTTGAGGAAGGAGGAAAGTTCATAGGTCACCGTATTATCCCTGTGCCAGCCATACGGCCCGGTAAACATTCTATTTACCTGTAAACAGTAAACACTGCCTCTGCAATGAGTTAGTCATCTCTTTCTCTGTAGTCCCTATTGTCCTCTGTTGTCCTCAGGTTATTAACTGTGTTTTATCTGTGTTTTATCTATCTCAGGTTATCGCTACATCGGCCTGAGGAATGAGAAGAACCAGTCTCTGATTCTGCCTGCTGTGTTTGTCTACATTGAAGTGAAGGACTATGTCCCAGACACCTTTGCAGGTAGGTCTGGTATACGACAATGCCTATTAGACCTGGAGGTCTCTATGTAAGCTTAGTACCAGTGTAGAGTTCAGTTTGTCGACATGGTATCAAGGCTAATCCCTAATGTATTTGTGCGTGTGTGCATGCAGATGTAATCGAGGCGCTGTCTAACCCCATCCGGTATGTGAATCTCCTGGAGCAGCGGTCCCAGCAGCTGGCTGCTCTCACTCTGGAGGAAGGGGAGGAGGAGACCAGCAAAGAGGTTTGTGGTCAAACTAGGGTTTTTGGTTGAAAATTATGGACAGTAAAAACAATGGAAGTATTTAGAAGTACTGTTACATTGCTAATGTTGTTGTGTTATTGTATTAAAGGTTGAGGCTAATGCGGATCAACCCAGGCTTGCTGAGCCAAAAGACAACCTACGATCTGCTCCTTTGGAGAATGGTCTCAGCCCCAGCCCTACCGTCACACCCAGAACTCTGACTAATATACCCCAGTCTGCAGCTACAGGTAATCCCTGACCCTGACCCACTAACTTCTATCTGCTATCGCCACACCCAAGACTGCTACAATGTCACTGCAGATGTATTGACATGAATGATTTTCTCATTAGAACAAAGCACGCCAATCAATCATAGTGTTTTCTAGTTGTTTCAGAACCAACCAAACCAGCGGCGAAGACTGAAGACATGGTGCAGAGTGTTCTGATAGGTCAGAGGGAGAACGGGGGGAGGGGTTGTGTGTGTGTGTGTGTGTGTGTGTGTGTGGTGGTGTGTTGTCAGTATAAGATGGTGTGCAGTCTATGTGTTCCACTGTGTGGTCTCTGCCTGTTCAGATATGGAGGCGGCCACACTAGAGGAGCTCAGGCAACACAAGCTGATCGTGCGGGAGCAGAAGAGACACTACAGGGAGATGAAGGATGTGGTGAAGAGACACCAGAAGAAGACTTTGGAGATGGTGAAGGAACAGACAACCAAGGACAACCAGGCTCAGAACCAACACACACGCAGACACAACACTCTCCTGAAGACTAAACAACATGGTAAGACAAGGTAGGTAGGGTGGAGGGTAGGCAGATCTGAGTGTGTATGTGTGTTGTCCCTAACCCCTGACAAGTGTGTGTGTGTGTGTGTGTGTGTGTGTGTGTGTGTGTGTGTGTGTGTGTGTGTGTGTGTGTGTGTGTGTGTGTGTGTGTGTGTTAGAAGTTTGTCACCCGGAGCGAAGGCTGAACTGAAGCAGTTTGATGAGGATGGAGAGGACCAACTGAGGGAGCTGAGAGAACAACAGCAACAGCTACTGGAGCTGAGACAGGAACAATACTACAGCGAGAAATACCTCAAACGAGAACACATCAAACAGGTCTCACACACACACACACAGAGATTATATATTACATAATTGTACATTCCAATACTGTATATCACCACTATTGCAGATGAGTGAGAAACTGACTACAGTGACTGAGGAAAGCCAGAACAACCAGATGAAGAAATTAAAAGACATCTGTGACAAGTGAGTTTGATATGACTGTGAGACATCAGTTTAACAGAGATGTGAAGTTAGTGTACTATAGAGATATAATTGGATAGAATTCTATCAAATATATAATTTGTGATGCTTCACCTTTGCAGAGAAAAGAAAGACCTGAAAAAGAAAATGGACAAAAGGAGGACAGAGAAAATCAAAGAAGCTATGACAAAAGAGAAGCACTTGGTAGAAGAGTAAGTGTACCAAACACCATAACTTCCATCATTAAACCCTCTCCCTGTCCTCTCCCTGGCTTCTCCCTGGCCTCTCCCTGTCCTCTCCCTGTCCTCTCCCTGTCCTCTCCCTGGCCTCTCCCTGTCCTCTCCCTGGCTTCTCCCTGGCCTCTCCCTGTCCTCTCCCTGGCCTCTCCCTGTCCTCTCCCTGTCCTCTCCCTGGCTTCTCCCTGGCCTCTCCCTGTCCTCTCCCTGGCCTCTCCCTGGCCTCTCCCTGGCCTCTCCCTGTCCTCTCCCTGTCCTCTCCCTGGCCTCTCCCTGGCCTCTCCCTGTCCTCTCCCTGTCCTCTCCCTGGCTTCTCCCTGGCCTCTCCCTGGCTTCTCCCTGGCCTCTCCCTGTCCTCTCCCTGGCCTCTCCCTGGCTCTGAAGAGACAAACTATATAGCGTTTTACTTACTACTGAGGTAGGGTACCATCCCCCGCCTCAGCCTGGCCCCATTGTCCAGTGGCAGAGGTCACTTCACACACCTCTGTGTCAGGGTACGACCAGGTTTCCAGGGAGCTCATTCAATCAGGGAACCTGGTCAGCCAATCACAGACCCTATCTGGTGGGGTAACAGCCCCCCCTTCTATCAGTACCTCAGTCTCTCACTGCAACTCCAGGGATTAACAACAAGTTGACTAACCTGGCTGCACCAACATTCAAGGACTCACCTATGGTCCTCACTCCTTGGCTGCTTATTCTGTGGACATTCCATCACTAGTGTTAGTGCACTGATGACCATAAAACCACTCACTATACACTCCAACTAGTTTTCTCCTCTGTAAAGTCACGTGTGCCTGTCCTGGGTGTGAAATAAAGTGTGAATTGTATCCCTGTCTCCTGCTGGTCATTATCAGTCCTCTTACCGGAACTCTGGGACAGTTGAATCTATACTAAACCGGCACATCTTTCGGAAACCACGACCAACAGGTGGTGCTCTTTTTCATGGATAGGTACAATTGTGCTGGACTACCAGTAGCGACGGGATGCAGTTCACACCGCATGCCATGCCCCTGACCAGGCATGCCCGGGAGAAGAGGAGGACCGGAGACTCCAGTGCATAGGGAAGAAGCTCCAGCAAAGAGAACTCTGTTTGTGTGTGTGACAGAAAGAGAGGCTGGATTTCTGTATGTATGACTTTATTTATTATTCTGTTGTTAGGGGGAAGTTGGAGATCAACAAATCATATGTGAATGAAGTGGTACAGAACATCAAAAGGGTAAGGATGGAAGGATTGGGGGTCAGAGAGTCTCTCGTGGATAGTGGTGTAAAGTACTTAAGTAAAAATACTTTAAAGTACCACTTTAAGTCGTTTTTTGGGGGAATCTGTACTTCACTATTTATATTTTTGACTACTTTTACTTCACTACATTCCTAAAGAAAATTATGAACTTTTTACTCCATACATTTTCCCTGACACCCAAAAGTACTTGTTACATTTTGAGAGGTGGAGGGTGACAGGAAAATGGTCCAATTCACATACTTATCAAGAGAACATCCCTGGTCACCTCTACTGCCTCTGATCTGGCGGACTCACTAAACATTTGTAAATGATGTCTGAGTGTTGGAGTGTGCCCCTGGCAATCCGTAAATTAAACAAAACAAGAAAACTGTGCTGTCTGTAATTTGAAATTATTTGTGCTTTTTCTTTTGATACTTAAGTATATTGTAGCATATATATATTTAACTTAAGTATATTTAAAACCCAATACTACTTGAGACTTTATTCTAGTATTTTACTGGGTGACTTTCACTTTTACTTGAGTAATTTTCTATTAAGGTATCTTTACTTTTACTCAAGTATGATGATTGGGTACTTTTTCCTCCACTGCTCGTGGCCAGACATCACTCTGTACTCTCATTGGAGAATCAACGGTGTGACGTTTGGTACTGTTATTTTCCTGTGAAGTGATAGCGCTTCCAGGATGGAGCAGTCCAATCACTGAAGGTAACCTCTCTCTTCCCTGCTCTAGCTGGAGGATGCTCAGGCAAAACGCCAAGAGAGACTGGTGGAGCAGCACAAAGACATCCAGCAGCAAATTCTTGATGAGAAGCCAAAGGTGACACACCAACTAACCAATGACCTCTTACCTTTAAATCTGTAACCCTAAACCTCTAGCATCTAACTATAACCCCTGACCTCTACCCCTTTCTCCTAACTCTGACCTCTGACCTCAGCTGCAAGGTGCAGTGGAGGCGGAGTACCAGGAGAAGTTCTGTCTGTTGCCGGGGGAGATCCAGGACTTCCTGCTGAACAGGAAAGGGGGGGTCAAAAGTCACGTCGTGCCCCAGCCCTCCACCCCCCATGACATACTCTCTGAGGAGGAACTAGAGGAGGACCGGAGGAAGTGAGAAAGAGAGAAAGCGAGAGGAGATGGAAAGAGAGCTATTCTTCTTAATAAATGCTGGTTTACTACTGCACTCTAAAGGTAGTCCTGGAGAATTTGTATTGTTATGTTATCTGCAGCATATATTTTTGAAAGTTGAGATTTGATATATACTCCTACTGCTACATTGTACTCTTGCCTGCCTTTAATGGTGCTTCCAAGACAACTGGGAACTCTGAAGAAAAAAACGAGGTCAATTCATGATGTCAGTGACTTTCCGGTCGGAAAGTCGGAGCTATAGAAAGATGCCAGAGTTTCGAGTTGGAATTCTGAGAGGGATGACCGTTCAAAACTATTTTTCCCAGTTGGAGCCAAAAAATGTTGAGTTCCCAGTTGTCTGAACGCATTGAAGTCGGAGAGACTTGCTGATTCGTTGAACGCGGCACGTGTATAACTACAACCAATTAACAAGTCAGAAATTTCAGAGTTTGCTAGTTCCGACTAGCATGTGAACACGGCATGTGACCCGTGCAAGCGACGCATTCATACGTTATACTTCTGTGTTCATGTCCTTGTTATTTTGAATTGGTGATTAAATGATCAAATTCATGAAAACATGGTCAGATAAGATATATGAAAAAATGTGTGTGTGAATGAATTTACTACTGCCAAATGACTTTCATTTAGCTTTTGCCCTAAGACCATTCACTACGTTTTTTGCCCTAAGACCATTCACTACGTTTTGCCGATTGAAAACCATTCAAAAAGCCAACAAAATTCTTGCTGCGTCACTTGGTCTAGTGTGGGGTTTGATTCAAATAATCAGCTAATCATCAAGCTTTGATAATTTGAATCAGTTGTGTAGTGTTAGGGCTAAACCCCAAACTGAACCCTTTGGGGTCCCGAGGACCGGGTTTGGGAAACGTTGGTCTAGTGGCTGAACAGTGTGTTGCATGAGGCCAAGCAAAGAATGTGTTCTTATTCTACTGACTATATCTTGACTTCAGGCATGGTCCTGTTGTTCTGACCACATGTGGTTCTTACCTAGTCATAGTGTCGAGGTAGTCAGTGGGCGAGAGAGCGCCTTTTTGCACTAAAATGTGGATAATTTGCTTCTGTTTGCACCACTGCTGGCTGTCTGTGCTTTTCTCTTAAAATACGCTGCTACTGAAAAGGTTTCTTTAGGCCTTTTCACACTACATTGTTCTTAGCCCCAGGCAAAGACTGGTCCTGGGCTAGCTTATCCTGTTTGCACAAGCATTTGTTAACCCTGCCCTTATAAAAAAAGATTGCCGTTTTGAAACTGCAGTAAAAGTGCAGTAACTGCGATTGACTGTGGTATTTTGGACGCAGTAATTACAGAATAAGGGTGGGCTTCGCTTTAGCCCTGGGCTGAGGATTCACACTTGTACAAACACACATGGACCAACATTCTATCTCTGCCACTCCACCAATGTTAAGCAATAAGGCATTTTTTTTATTAACAAATGATTTCCTCTTGCTTTTAGTCTAGTATTTTATTTCCAACAGTTATGGTTTGTATAAACCTTCCTGTCTGCCTGTCGGACCTGGTAAACAATTAGGGTTGCCAACTTTTTCCCTACCAAATAAGGGACAAAAGGTGGCGTGCCAGTGCACGGTGCCACGGCGGTATGGTGTTGTGTGAATGAATATACAGTGTATATTCATATTCTTATTCAATTGGAAAGGCAAAACATTTGTATATTCCATTTAGCCTATAGCTTTACTAAAACTGAATCATTATGTAAACTTATGTGAATAAACCTCAAAATAAATGATCAAAGAAATCACAATTTGGACCTTTACAGCAAAAAAAACAACTTCTCAAATGCAAAAGAGGAAAAGAGGGGCATGAGTCACTCACCAAGTCTACATATGTTTTGCTGCTCTTGACTGATTCAAGCAGTCCTTTCTCCTCTTGCATAGCCAGAGAGAAGTCATTACATGACAAGTCACAGTTCACATATATTTGAAGTTCATTTTTTATCAGCTCTGTGCTACATCTGTTTCTTCAGTCTGACCATTTAATGGTAATCAGACAAAAAAATCCTTTCTACAAAGGCATTTGAGCCTGGCACACTGAGGACAAATGAGACAATCCTGAACATGTTGATCAAGTTGGCTTTCCCTAGGTTTTGGAAAACTGCCACCTACTTCTCACTGGTGGATTTTGTGGTATCCTGTCTGGCTTTCTGCATTTCCTCCCAGCTAGCACAAAACTCTTCATAGAGTTGGTCCATAATGACTGTCATTTTGAGGGCAACCCCCACCTGCTCCAGGTCAGTGAAGGAGAGCTCCTCATAGAGGCACATCAGTTTCACCATTACATTTTCTGGTGAGAAATCAAACCACTTGTCAATGTATGTAATGACAGTGTCATAGAACTTAAGTCCTGTTACTGCTTGGACCTTTGTGCTGACAATTGTTTGTCCATCAGCTGCTTGGTCTACTCAGACAAAACTGTCCTGTTTCAGCTGAAGCATCTTACATTTTGAACTGTTGGACTTCCTCGTAAACATCTGTGATGCAGAGCGTTGTTTCGTCCAGCTTTTTTACGAGTTGGACAAAAACACACCCACTTTGTGGAAAAAGCACAGATAAATCTCAGCAGCTTCCGGTTTTTCTTCATTTTCAAAAATACTATTCAGTGCCACAGGACAGGTCTCCCTAAGGGACCTGAAGCTTTGCTGGAGACGATCGACAGCTGGATGAAGAGAGAGCCATCGTGTGCAAACATGTCGCAGAATTTCACGCCACTCAGTGTCAACAAAGGCAACAAAAAAAATGCAGTTCCTCTCTTCGGGAAGTAGATACTGATAAGTGGCTGTAGAACTGTAAAACAATTGTCTCAATATCCACTGATCGCAGGCGTGCTTGCAGGCATTATGAGCTATGTGAGCTGGCCAATTAGCTTTCAGAATGCGATTGTTGGTACTGCTCAATAACTGGTAAACGGAGAGGTGTTTTCCAATTATGTCACGAAGAATGCACCGATATTGCTATTTAGCTAGCGTGGCCTTGTGCATTTCTGTGGATGCATTATTTATGTGGATGCATGCTGAGTTAGGTCATTCTCCCCTTCATGGCCAATTGAGAATTCCCGACGCATAAAGTACAGAAAGCTTTCGAGTCACCACTGACAGCCTTAACACACGTCTTTTTTGCTTCACGTTGTTTGTTGTAGCTGCACAGTCTTTTTTGCATGTTTATCCATATTTCCTTGACATACCAAACCGACCGAACAATAACAGAAATGACTTTGCAGGAATTGGCGCGTTTACACTATACTGTGATTGGATGAATATACGGTACAGTTGGCAACCCTAGAAACAGTGTTAAACGTTTGACATGCGATATGGTCCTGTGCAGTGAATGCAGTACACGGAGATCAACTTTTCTAATCCAAGCAAAATCATGCAACGATATTATTATCAAGAATAGCTATATCCAATTAAATGTCAATAGAAAATCTATAAAACAGATACAAATGCAACTTTAGCTGCCCTTCCTGCTGTAGAGTTTGTGGCTTCTTCGGTTGGCTAGCTAGCTAAGCGGGAACACGTTTACCAGCCTATATAGCAACGGTTATTGTTAGCCATAGCAACCAATGTTTTCGCACGGATTAAATGAAAGTATTTCGTTTTTTTGTAGGATTTTTTAAAACTCAGATGGGAGGATGAAGTAGTATACATTTACTTAAAATACCATGCAGAACGCGTCACAAGCATATGCCAATTAGGTGAATGTGCAGCTTTTGTGATTGAAAATTCTGCGTTTCACACTGGCTATTTCACACACACCGTGTTTCACACACACCGTGTTTCTGGGGCTAGAACCGAAAAATCGGGGCTAGCCCTGGGCTAAGGTTGGTGCTAGCCAACTTTTTAATGTGCAAATGTGAACACTTGCTTAGTCCCGAGCTAAAATCTCCCTTAGACCAGGGCTAAGGAGGCTCTTAGCCTTGGGCTAAGGTGCAGTGTTGAAAGCACCTAATCATTGTTTTCGACTTGGTATTATTAATGCTTTCAGAGTTTTATATGCATACGTTTTGCAAACGACATGATCTGTTATTTACAAATGATGAGCTGTTGATTGTTTGGTTCCATACACTTTCAGGGATGCATGACTTTATGCAGCATTTTTGTTGACTGTTTAAATGTATTATTATATGCTTAATAACATGGATGTACTGGTTCAATCATAATTAAGGACTTAGTTTCATGTTATTTAATTCGTTTCCTTTTAGATATTTAATACAATTATATCCCAATTCTTTATCACCATTTCCAACTCCTGATGTAGTGTCAAATAACCCCAAAAATGTCAGATCCAACAAAGATTTAGTAACGGTTTCACATGGGACCTGCAACAATGTGTTGCAACTGGCAAAGTATGTTTTTCTTGTTGCTGTTGTTTTTTGTTTTTTTAATTCTGTAAGTACTGCACTTTACTTCACATCTGTTTGACTATTTTACTGGGGCTAAATGTCTGATTTGATAAACAAAATTACTATACTCTAGTAATTACAAAAAATAAAGTATAACGTTTGACCTAAAATTTTTATCAATAAAGTTACATGAATAATATAGGAAGAAAACATATGTAAACATGTTATGTAATTCCAAACTGTGTTTAACTCTCTTATTGAATAGGATTCTGGTAGTTATTTGAATGTTTCTGAAGTATATAATTGTATTGGATTTATTTGTATATAGTTGTATTTGTTTGGTTGCAGTATTATATTCCAAACAAATACAACTATATACAAATAAATCCAATACAATTATATACTTCAGAAACATTCAAATAACTACCAGAATCCTATTCAATAAGAGAGTTAAACACGGTTTGGAATTTCATAACATGTGTTTTCTTCCTATATTATTCATGTAATTTTATTGATACAAAAAATTCCAAACTGTGTTTAACTCTCTTATTGAATAGGATTTTGGTAGTTATTTGAATGTTTCTGAAGTATATAACTGTATTGGATTTATTTGTATATAGTTGTATTTGCTTGGTTGCAGTATTATATTGAATAATAATAAGAAAAGTCAAAGATAAGTTGGGTGTTAATAGTAAGAATGTTACTAGAATTATTTATTTAATTCACAAAGTTGTTCTAACTTGTATGGAGCCTTTGCGCTCAGTAATGATTTGCCTCTTGTTTTTGTGATTACTTGAACCACATTTGACTAAAATATTTATTATGAAATTAGATGTGTGTATTTTCTAACATTTAAAAAAATACAGTTGAAGTCAGAAGTTTACATACACTTAGGTTGGAGTTATTAAAACTCGTTTTTCAACCACTCCACAAATTTCTTGTTAACAAACTATAGTTTAGGCAGGTTGGTTAGGACAAATACTTTGTGCATGACACAAGTCATTTTTCCAACAATTGTTTACAGACAGATTATTTCACTTATAATTCATTGTATCACAATTCCAGTGGGTCTTAAGTTTACATACACTAAGTTGACTGTGCCTTTAAACAGCTTGGAAAATTCCAGAAAATTATGTCATGGCTTTAGAAGCTTCTGATTGACATCATTTGAGTCAATTGGAGGTGTACCTGTGGATATAGAACATTTTGGCCAGAACTGAAAAAGCGTGTGCGAGCAAGGAGGTCTACAAACCTGACTCAGTTACACCAGCTCTGTCAGGAGGAATGGGCCAAAATTCACCCAACTTATTGTGGGAAGCTTGTGGAAGGCTACCTGAAACGTTTGACCCAAGTTAAACAATTTAAAAGGCAATGCTACCAAATACTAATTGAGTGTATGTAAACTTCTGACCCACTGGGAATGGATGAAAGAAATAAAAGCTGAAATAAATCATTCTCTCTACTATTATTCTGACATTTCACATTCTTAAAGTAAAATTGTGATCCTAACTGACCTAAAACAGGGAATTGTTACTAGGATTAAATGTCAGGAATTGTGAAAAACTGAGTTTAAATGTATTTGGCTAAGGTGTATGCAAACTTCCGACTTCAACTGTACATTCACACAATCTAACTGGTACGCACAAATGCAAACATGACATAAGTACATACACTCAACTGAAACCAAACACAAAAGGTTATTTTAACAGCCATACAAAACCTTATAACATCTGCCAGTCATTACTGGAATTGGCAACAGCTCTCCCTGCAGGACAAACGCTTGACAAACGTGGTCGCTGTCACTGTCGTCATTGTCTTCTTCTTCGTCTTCTTCTTCTTCTTCTTCTGCTTCTATGATATCATGGCGGTCCGCAAACAATCGTTTAAGTACATGCTGCCACCTACTGTGCTGGAATGTATGATCAATCATGATCTGCCTAATTCTGTACTACCATGAAAATAAAATTCAAAACCAAATAAATCCCTAACTTCTACCACACCCTCCCCCCAAAAAAACATTAAACTTTATCTATATCATGCTGAGACACTCCACCCTTTGGATTGTTCAGCATGTCAACAACCATTTCAACAGTAATATCTGTTACCCCCAATATCTATTTTGCCATCTCCAAAAAAACCTTCAACCTGGCATATCTGCTTTCCACAAACCGAGTCGTATTGATAACCTTACCAATAAAAACTATGAAGTCAACTTTATTCATTATCAACGTGTCCTTTGACACCACACATTCATGAGCACAAGATTTCTGGACAGGCCTCGAAACCATGCCAGGACCATCAGAAACACCTGCCCCGACAGTAGGTCCACTTACTACAGGTACATCCATGTCAGATCCATCAGTCTGACAGTAGGTCCACTTACTACAGGTACATCCATGTAAACTCCATCAGTCTGACAGTAGGTCCACTTACTACAGGTACATCCATGTCAGATCCATCAGTCTGACAGTAGGTCCACTTACTACAGGTACATCCATGTAAACTCCATCAGTCTGACAGTAGGTCCACTTACTACAGGTACATCCATGTCAGATCCATCAGTCTGACAGTAGGTCCACTTACTACAGGTACATCCATGTAAACTCCATCAGTCTGACAGTAGGTCCACTTACTACAGGTACATCCATGTAAACTCCATCAGTCTGACAGTAGGTCCACTTACTACAGGTACATCCATGTAAACTCCATCAGTCTGACAGTAGGTCCTTACTACAGGTACATCCATGTAAACTCCATCAGTCTGACAGCAGGTCCTTACTACAGGTACATCCATGTAAACTCCATCAGTCTGACAGTAGGTCCACTTACTACAGGTACATCCATGTAAACTCCATCAGTCTGACAGTAGGTCCACTTACTACAGGTACATCCATGTAAACTCCATCAGTCTGACAGTAGGTCCACTTACTACAGGTACATCCATGTCAGATCCATCAGTCTGACAGTAGGTCCACTTACTACAGGTACATCCATGTAAACTCCATCAGTCTGATAGTAGTTCCTTACTACAGGTACATCCATGTCAGCTCCATCAGTCTGACAGTAGGTCCACTTACTACAGGTACATCCATGTAAACGCCATCAGTCTGACAGTAGGTCTACTTACTACAGGTACATCCATGTAAACTCCATCAGTCTGACTGTAGGTCCACTTACTACAGGTACATCCATGTAAACTCCATCAGTCTGACAGTAGGTCCACTTACTACAGGTACATCCATGTAAACTCCATCAGTCTGACAGTAGGTCCTTACTACAGGTACATCCATGTAAGATCCATCAGTCTGACAGTAGGTCCTTACTACAGGTACATCCATGTAAACTCCATCAGTCTGACAGTAGGTCCACTTACTACAGGTACATCCATGTCAGCTCCATCAGTCTGACAGTAGGTCCACTTACTACAGGTACATCCATGTAAACTCCATCAGTCTGACAGTAGGTCCACTTACTACAGGTACATCCATGTCAGATCCATCAGTCTGACAGTAGGTCCACTTACTACAGGTACATCCATGTAAACTCCATCAGTCTGATAGTAGGTCCACTTACTACAGGTACATCCATGTCAGCTCCATCAGTCTGACAGTAGGTCCACTTACTACAGGTACATCCATGTAAACTCCATCAGTCTGACAGTAGGTCCACTTACTACAGGTACATCCATGTAAACTCCATCAGTCTGACAGTAGGTCCTTACTACAGGTACATCCATGTAAACTCCATCAGTCTGACAGTAGGTCCACTTACTACAGGTACATCCATGTCAGCTCCATCAGTCTGACAGTAGGTCCACTTACTACAGGTACATCCATGTAAACTCCATCAGTCTGACAGTAGGTCCACTTACTACAGGTACATCCATGTAAACTCCATCAGTCTGACAGTAGTTCCACTTACTACAGGTACATCCATGTAAACTCCATCAGTCTGACAGTAGGTCCTTACTACAGGTACATCCATGTAAACTCCATCAGTCTGACAGTAGGTCCTTACTACAGGTACATCCATGTCAGATCCATCAGTCTGACAGTAGGTCCTTACTACAGGTACATCCATGTAAACTCCATCAGTCTGACAGTAGGTCCACTTACTACAGGTACATCCATGTCAGATCCATCAGTCTGACAGTAGGTCCACTTACTACAGGTACATCCATGTAAACTCCATCAGTCTGACAGTAGGTCCTTACTACAGGTACATCCATGTCAGATCCATCAGTCTGACAGTAGGTCCACTTACTACAGGTACATCCATGTAAACTCCATCAGTCTGACAGTAGGTCCACTTACTACAGGTACATCCATGTAAACTCCATCAGTCTGACAGTAGGTCTACTTACTACAGGTACCACCATGTCAGATCCATCAGTCTGACAGTAGGTCCACTTACTACAGGTACATCCATGTCAGATCCATCAGTCTGACAGTAGGTCCTTACTACAGGTACATCCATGTAAACTCCATCAGTCTGACAGTAGGTCCACTTACTACAGGTACATCCATGTAAACTCCATCAGTCTGACAGTAGGTCCACTTACTACAGGTACATCCATGTAAACTCCATCAGTCTGACAGTAGGTCCACTTACTACAGGTACATCCATGTAAACTCCATCAGTCTGACAGTAGGTCCACTTACTACAGGTACATCCATGTAAACTCCATCAGTCTGACAGTAGGTCTACTTACTACAGGTACATCCATGTCAGATCCATCAGTCTGACAGTAGGTCCACTTACTACAGGTACATCCATGTAAACTCCATCAGTCTGACAGAAGGTCCTTACTACAGGTACATCCATGTAAACTCCATCAGTCTGACAGTAGGTCTACTTACTACAGGTACATCCATGTCAGATCCATCAGTCTGACAGTAGGTCCACTTACTACAGGTACATCCATGTCACCTCCATCAGTCTGACAGTTGGTCCTTACTACAGGTACATCCATGTCAGCTCCATCAGTCCGCACTGTAGTTCTACCAATTTGTTTTACGGCCCCTGCATACGATACATCATGAGTGATTATATTACTCTGAGCCTCTCTAGCCTCTCTCTGTACCTGGCATCCACCAAATGCTGCACTGTGTTCTCCCCCATAATTACAGCACTTAACCTTCACATTGCTTCCACATTCACCATACTCATGTGCCCCTCCACACTTCTTTTCTTTCCTTTACACTGAGCAACTAGCTACGTGTCCCATTCTTTGGCTTTTAAAACATTGCAGTGCATATGGGACAAGTTATCTAACATTCTAAATAAGGAATCCTATGTGTACTTTCCCAGGCAAGGCTTTCTCAAACCTCAACATCACTGATAAGCTTTGACTTCTTTGACCCTCTTTCCTACTGATCAACCTTTTGACCTCAATCACTCTGCCTCCCTTCACATTTTCTTTAATATCATCTGTGGACATACAGTACCAGTCAAACATTATCAAGGCAAAGGGTGGCTACTTTGAAGAATCTTAAGTATAAAATATATTTTGATTTGTTTAACACTTGTTTGGTTACTACATGATTCCATATGTGTTATTTCATAGTTTTGATGTCGTCACTATTATTCTACAATGTAGAAAATAGTAAAAATAAAGAAAAACCCTGGAATGAGTAGGTGTGTCCAAACTTTTGACTGGTACTTTAGATATTGGGACCCCAGTGATGACTCCCCTCAATCTAGCATAAGAACAAAGGACACGGCTATTAATCTTCTTCCCATTAAGCTTTTCCATTTTCAGAATCTTCTCTTGCTGAGCCTGACTACCACACAATATTAACAATCTACCATTTCCAATGAACCAAGCTAATTTCACTTCACTAACAGTTGAAGTCGGAAGTTTACATACACTAAGGTGGGAGTCATTAAAACTTGTTTTTCAACCTCTCCACAAATTTCTTGTTAACAAACTATAGTTTTGGCAAGTCGGTTAGGACATCTACTTTGCGCATGACACAAGTTATTTATCCAACAATTGTTTACAGACAGATTATTTCACTTATTACTCACTGTGACAATTCCAGTGGGCCAGAAGTTTACATACACTAAGTTGACTGTGCCTTTAAACAGCCTGGAAAATTCCAGAAAATTATGTCATGGCTTTAGAAGCTTCTGATAGGCTAATTGACATAATTTGAGTCAATTGGAGGTCTACCTGTGGATGTATTTCAAGGCCTACCTTCAAACCCAGTGCCTCTTTGCTTGACATCATGTGAAAATCAAAAGAAATCAGCCAAGACCTCAGAAAAAAAATGTAGACCTCCACAAGTCTGGTTCATCCTTGGGAGCAATTTCCAAACGCCTGAAGGTACCACGTTCATCTGTACAAACAATAGTACACAAGTATAAACACCATGGAACCATGCAGCCGTCATACCGCTCAGGAAGGAGACGCGTTCTGTCTCCTAGAGATTAACGTACTTTGGTGCAAAAAGTGCAAATCAATCCCAGAACAACAGCAAAGGATCTGGTGAAGATGCTGGAGGAAACAGGTACAAAAGTATCTATATACACAGTAAAACGAGTCCTATATCGACATAACCTGAAAGGCCACTCAGCAAGGAAGAAGCCACTGCTCCAAACCCGCCATAAAAAAGCCAGACTACGGTTTGCAACTGCACATGGGGACAAAGATCGTACTTTTTGGAGAAATGTCCTGTGGTCTGATGAAACAAAAATACAAGTGTTTGGCCATAATGACCATCATTATGTTTGGAGGAAAAAGGGGGAGGCTTGCAAGCCGAAGAACACCATCCCAACCGTGAAGAACGGGGGTGGTTAGCATCATGTTGTGGGGTTGCTTTGCTGCAGGAGGGACTGGTGCACTTCACAAAATAGATGGCATCATGAGGGAGGAAAATGATGTGGATATATTGAAGCAACATCTCAAGACATCAGTCAGGAAGTTAAAGCTTGGTCGCAAATGGATCTTCCAAATGGACAATGAGCCCAAGCATACTTCCAAAGTTGTGGTAAAATGGCTTAAGTCAAGGTATTGGAGTGGCCATCACAAAGCCCTGACCTCAATCCTATAGAAAATTTGTGGGCAGAACTGAAAAAGTGTGTGTGAGCAAAGAGGTCTACAAACCTGACTGAGTTACACCAGATCTGTCAGGAGGAATGGGCCAAAATTCACCCAACTTATTGTGGGAAGCTAGTGGAAGGCTACCCGAAACGTTTGACCCAAGTTAAACAATTTAAAGGCAATGCTACCAAATACTAATTGAGTGTATGTAAACTTCTGACCCACTGGGAATGTGATGAAAGAAATAAAAGCTGAAATAAATAATTATCTCTACTATTATTCTGACATTTCACATTCTTAAAATAAAGTGGTGATCTTAACTGACTTAAGACAGGGAGTTTTTAGAAGGATTAAATGTCAGGAATTGTAAAAAACAGAGTTTAAATGTATTTGGCTAAGGTGTATGTAAACTTACGACTTCCAACTGTACCTCTATCTCAATGGAATTAGTTAGTTGGATAGGGTGTAAGTGAGGCCCTGTGGTCTCATTAAACACTCTCACAACCAGTTGTGTAAAGTTCTAATGTAAAAATACTTTAAAGTACTTATTGCTATTAAGTAGGTTTTTGGGGTATTTCTACTTTACTTTTCCATTTATATTTTTGCAAACTTTTACTTTTACTTCACTACATTCCTAAAGAAAATAATTTACTTTTTACTCCATACATTTTCCCTGACACCCAAAAGTACTCATTACATTTTTACAGGAAAATGGTCCAATTCCCAGGCTCAGTCGGTAGAGCATGGTGTTTGCAACGCCAGCATGGTGTGTGCAACGCCAGGGTTGTGGGTTTGATTCCCATGGGGGGCCAGTAATTTTTTATTTTTTTATTTAAATGCATGAAATGAAATGTATTCATTCACTACTGTAAGTCGCTCTGGATAAGAGCGTCTGCTAAATGACTAAAATGTAAAATGTAAGATCACCTGGTCATCCCTACTGCCTCTGATCTGGCGGACTCACTAAACACAAATGCTTCGTTTGCAAATTATGTCTTGAGTGTTGGAGTGTGACCCTGACTATTCGTAATTGTAAAAAAACAAGAAAATAGTGCAGTCTGGTTTGCTTAAAATAAGTTATTTGAAATTGTTTATACTTTTACTTTTAATATTAAGTACATTTGAGTAATTCTATTTACTTTTAATACTTTTAAGTATATTTAAAACCAAATACTTTTAGACTTTTACTCAAGTAGTATTTTATTGGGTGACTTTCACTTTTATTTGAGTCATTTTCTATTAAGGTACCTTTACTTTTACTCAAGTATGACAATTGAGTACTTTTCCCACCACTGATCACAACTTTCCACTCCAACACGTCACTACTGCATTCTGTATCATGATCTCGCTTCTTCCTATGTCTTTACACTACTGACCATTCCGGTCCTTGAAGCTCATCCTCCCATTACATACCCTCAGAACTGACACCCATATTGTTCGCATTCCAGCACAACTGTTGCTTCACCAACTTTTTCTACATTCCTCATTTTCGTCCATTTCCGATCGTGTTACGGTGTTGTAACAACGGTGTTGTTTTGGCCAGACACATCCAATTTCACACCCACGAACTACAAACTCAGAGTAAGATTGGAAGAGTAATTTGTCAAAAGAGAGGATAACAAAAATCCTTGGTATGCCAAATTTGAACAATGAAAAAAAAAAAACATTAAGTCAAAAGCTCCAATGTCATTATATTCTGTATAACTCATCGTAAGTGTATTTTATTTATTGTTGATTTAAAAACAAAAATATTTTGCTTTCAAATAACAATTTCCTCGCTATGCACTGATTACAGTCTGCAGTTGGGGGGAAAAACGCACGCGAGCTTTGATTTACATGTGCTGTTGTTGCTGTGCCATTTCCTTGCGTTTTGAGTGTACCTTTTGTTCTGGTGCTCTCGTTCAAGTGACAATGACAGCCTGTCTATCAAGATGCATGGAACCCGCCCCATTCACCCCTCCTGCTCCCTGGCCGTAGCAAGCAGGGAGCAGTGAAGACGAGGTAGCTAGTTTTGAAGCCGTGGCATAAATGATCTCATCTCAGCCCGATCTCCGCTTTCTACAGAGGATCCTATGACCAACACCGGAATAAAGTAAAAATAAAGGTACGCCAAATGAATTAACCGACTGTATTTATTTGTTAGGCTTGATATGGGGCATTTATTGAAATGTTTATCTCCGAAACTCTTGTCAAATGTTAGTCTGGTGAGGTGAGGGGGGGGGCGCTAGCTACACATTTAGCTAGGTAACGTAGTTAACGGTAGTTAGGTAGCTAAACAATTTTCATGCGGGAGTATCCATGCCAGTTAGGGAGAGTGGAGAAATGTAGTTGGAAAAGGTTAGCTCGTCATTTTAAAACAGTGCTGTAATAATCTACCCCAATTATATCCGTTATTTTATAGTTCAACAATTATATCGCAGAGTGGGAATTGGCTAACTACAGTAGGTAACGTAGCTAGTTATTTCAAAATGGCCTCATCTCCGTTGTCGCCCCAGCGTCCCTGTTGCTCGAGCTAGACAAAGCATGCGGTACAGCTACCAGAGAAGGACATATGCTATTACAGTGAGTGCAATATAAATAACTAATTTCATGATGTACATATTTTTGTATTAACCTATTATGAATTGCAGGATACACACTCGCACTGTTGCGTAGTCAGCTAAATTCTCCATTCAAATAAGCATAAGCGGCAGCGGAAATACTGTCAACGTCAGTATTGTGGGGGAGGGGAGCCAGAGACGAGGAGGAGGATCTCTGGTGCAGCTGTGGGTGTTCATGCTATTTTATGTATTAAGCCTTGCAGCTCTTTGACGTTTAGAACGGTGTAATATAACTGAGCCATAACACAGAGTACAAGCATACATGAATGAGGTTCCCTCCTTACATTTGGTACTGACAGAGTAATTGTTTGGAGTAAAAAACCTTGATTCATCAAAACGGGGATTCAACTTTAAAGATTATTTTTTCATTTAACCTTTATTTAACTAGGCAAGTCAGTAAAGAACAAATTCTTATTTACAATGATGGCCTACTGGGGAACAGTGGGTTAACTGCCTTGTTCAGGGGCATAACGACAGATTTTTACTTTGTCAGTTCAGGGATTCAATCCAGCAACCTTTCGGTTACTGGCCCAAGGCCCTAACCACTAGGCTACCTGCTGGCCTAATTTGAAGGGGTGTATGTTGGCTTGACCTATGTTTTGTTTTTATTATAGCCACATTAACCTATTAGATCCTATTTGTCAATGGATTACAACCTAACAGATTTGTATTGAACAGGCCTTTTTAGGTTTGCAGTGGTCATAAAGAGCAAAAAGTCCCCTGCCTGGCACCAGTAACTTGTTTTTGTCTCATTAAAATGATTGCACTTCCTTTTTTCCTTGCTTTCAGATATCCAATCAGCTTTACTCCCATGATAGACACCTATTGTTTGGGGGTGGAATGGTGCATTAACATGAACCCTGTGTTGTTACTTGTGTAGTATTATGATTCTTAGCTAGAAATTCTCCATTATTTTTTACCCTTACCACTAAGGTAACAAAAGAGAAACAGAGAAATTACATTCATGTGTCTGCCTCACATTTTGTATTTTGAATAGGGTACCTGGCAACGCTACTCATGAATTGGACTAAAAAATCTGGAATTATTATTTGGGTTCTAGCTATTTAGAACACCACATTTGCTGAATTTGACAGTTGTCTTGTACCCCAGAGGATTGTATCAGACTGTTTGTGCATTTTATCTGTGGTCTGACGCAGGTCCATTTGCAGTCTTCAGTTCTTGCAGCTAACATGATCTTAGATTTCAGTAAGGGCACCAGTCCAATTATGTGACAGATTGTTTTTCATCATGGTTTATTGATGGCTAATGACATTAGAAGCACATAACCACCCTCTAGTGAAAGCAATGGTTAGGCTAAGTGGTCGGCCATAAAGTCTGCATTCCAGTTAGGTTCATTAACACACCCAAAAGCACTCTTCTGATTACTTCCAATGGTGAAAACCTACAGTAAATTCGACATTGTCACTTGTGATGTTATTTGTTGCTCCAGTGCTGAGATGTCTACTCAGGTAGGACCAAAGCTCAATGTTCTTCGCTTGGCAGACTGATAGATTGTGAACCTGTGATGTCCACAGTGTATCCCTGCAGCTCTAAAATAGATAGATATAAGACATTTGCTTATTAGGAACATTGCTTAAGTTGCTATTATCAACTGTGCTTTTTTTGCCATAGGCTAGTATAGTGTTAAAATAATCAATTAAGTGCAAATGTTTGCTGTTTTGAACCAAAATGTTACTTTATTAGGTTACTTTATTTCATACTTGCCTCCTGTTTGATATAATTTCCTCCTTCGTAGATGGTTGATCCATGTAGCAGAGTAGTAACTCCAATTACTGCCCCACCCACTGCTCTCTCTGAGGAGATGCACACCCTGACAGAAGTTCCTTTGTTTTAGTCTGATGGAAAATGTAGTGTGACGTCACACAGGCTCCTGTCCTGTGTTCTCTCCCTACTCTGCTCTTCCCTGCTTGTTGGTCCGTTGGAGTCAACAGCCGTCCCCTGTTGTTTTGAGGCAAGTCTTCTGATATCTTCTCATTCAGACAGAGATGCTGCTTCAGGAAGGTTCATTTTCACTGTTCCTCCTTTCCCTTTAATGACATTCTAGCAGTTATATTTTTTGGAGCATGGTGTGTATATCTCAATCATATCAAATTTAAACCTGTGTGGTATTCTTTTGACTTTTCTCACCCAGTATGTGTCCTATTAACTTCACTCCGGTAGTTCTCACTTTTGCCAATATTTAGATGTTTGACGACAGGTGGCAGTGGGATGGGATAGTGTACGTACATGAGCTGATTGTGTTTTTTGTTGTTGAGAAAAGCCTGACCTGTCCTGATTTTGACCGCAGTGATGGTAGTTGGTTGGTAACATGCTGTATTTTCGGTGGTTCAGTGGGTCTGTTAAAAGTGTGGTTGTTCCGCCCAGCAGGAGCCTTGCTTCAGACTGGCCTAAAATGGGCAGAAAGGGTGCAGAACAAAAGCTGCTTGTTGCTTGTACAAAAGTACTGAAGCGCTGCAGCCGGGACCAAGCTGCTATGCTAATGCCTGTGCCTCTCAACAGGAAAGGTATAGCAAACTCTCAGAAAAACAACAAGCTATTTATACTGTAGCACATTACATTAATATTTAGCTAGCCTGTAGAGATTCTTCTTCATGAAATTCTCTTACCAATGAAAAGTTTGTCCTTATGCCACACACTTCAAACATAACACCAAAAATGATAAATTCATACATTTTTTGAATGTAGTTTTGATAACTAAAATTCATCAAGACAATACAGTATTTCATGATATCATGTGTGTTTGTGTTAGAATGGGACGTTTTTGTGATAGGTTTGTCACCAATAACACTCTTTCCGTTTCTCTTCACCCCAGAGAGCCAAAATGTTCCCGAAGGGCACGAAGCGCAAGTTTTCCGACTCCAGGGAGGAACCTGTGGCAGGCGGAGAGGATGTGAATCAGTCGAGTTCGGCAGCTGTGAGGATGCTGTCGTCCTACAGCCTGCAGCGGCAGTCCCTGCTGGACATGTCCCTGATCAAACTGCAGCTGTGCCACATGCTGGTGGAGCCTAATCTGTGCCGTTCGGTGCTGATTGCCAACACGGTGAGGCAGATCCAGGAGGAGATGACCCAGGACGGCACCTGGCAGATCATGACCCAGGCCCTGAGTGCTGCCAACGCTGCTGCCCAGTGCTCTGCAGACCGCCTGGTGGCCACCGAGGTGCTGTGTCGGCAGACAGAGGCAGCCCAGGGGGAGCAGGTCCCCAAGCCCTTCCCAGTGGTGGGGTCAGAGGGCTGCCCTGCGGAGGAGGTGGTGGTGGAGGAGGAGGAGGAGGCGGCGGCAGAGGTGGGGATGACTATGTCCACTGTCTCCCCCCAAGCCCCAACCTCCTACCTGCCAGGCACCTTTGGCATGGACCCCTGCTGGGAAGAGGAGGAGACAGGTGAAGATGATGATGAGGAGGAGGAGGACAGTGAGGAGTGTGGGTCTGGCTCAGAGGGGGAGGAGAGGGAGTGTGACAGCCTGGTGGAGGACACCAGGACAGCAGAGCAGGTCTTTGGCACGTTCGAGATCAAAAACCCTGCGCCCAGCCCCGACCCTGCTCTGGAGGAACTGTTTTCAGACGTGGATGCGTCTTACTACGACCTTGATACAGTGCTGACAGGAATGCAGAGTGTTCCTAAGATGGGGCCCTATGACCTCCTGGAGAGCCTGTCCTCCCATGGGCCCTCACCCCTCAGTTCCAGCACCAGCTGCCGATCAGACCTCAATGAACTGGACCACATCATGGAGATCATAGTGGGCTCCTGAGAAACAACACATTTCTTTGCATACTTACTTTGCAGACTCTTTACAGACTGTGCACGTTGTGCGTACATGGATATGGTGTTATTATACGTTCAGATGTTGAGGGTTTATGAAATCAAGAACTTATTCAGTGTTACGACATGCGGCTGTGCATCTCTAAGTGGGCAGAGATTACAGCATATACCATTACGATTTTTCTTATTTTACATACTTTTCTATATTTCTTTTTGTCATACAATCTATTTTTCCAGTTTTGTTTTTATTTATTGTTATATGTATGGACTGAAGAACAATGTCATTACACTACACACAAATAGACCCGAACATCCAAACATCTGAAGCGATGCATATTTTCCTAAAGAGGAAAACAAATATTAGTGAAACATGTACGTAGAGTTGAAGTCAGAAGTTTACATACACCTTAGCCAGATACATTTAAATTCAGTTTTTCACAATTCCTGACATTTAATTCTAGTAAAAATTCCCTGTCTTAGGTCAGTTACGATCACCACTTTATTTTAATAATGTGAAATGTCAGAATATATAGCTGAGAGTGATTTATTTAATCTTTTATACCTTTCATCACATTCTCAGTGCGTCAGAAGTTTACATACACTCAATTAGTATTTGGTAGCATTGCCTTTAAATTGTTTAACTTGGGTCAAACGTTTCGGGTAGCCTTCCACAAGCTTCCCACAATAAGTTGGGTGAATTTTGGTCCATTCCTCCTGACACAGCTGGTGTAGCCGAGTCAGGTTTGTAGGCCTGCTTGCTCGCACACGCTTTTTCAGTTCTGCCCACAATTTTTATATGGGATTGAGGTCAGGGCTTTGTGATGGCCACTCCAATACCTTGACTGTGTTGTCCTTAATCCATTTTGCCACAACTTTGGAAGTATGCTTGAGGTCATTGTCCATTTGGAAAATCCATGTGCAATCAAGCTTTAACTTCTTATGGCTGAAATCCCGTTAAATCCCGTTCCTCCAAACATAACGATGGCCATTATGGCCAAACAGTTCTATTTTTGTTTAATCAGACCAGAGGACATTTCTCCAAAAAGTACGATCTTTGTCCCCATGTGCAGTTGCAAACCATAGTCTGGCTTTTTTATGGCGGTTTTGGAGCAGTGGCTTCTTCCTTGCTGAGTGGCCTTTCAGGTTATGTCGATATAAGACTTGTTTTACTGTGGATATAGATACTTTTGTACCTGTTTCCTCCAGCATCTTCACCAGGTCCTTTGCTGTTGTTCTGGGATTGATTTTAACTTTTTGCACCAAAGTACGTTCATCTCTAGGAGACAGAACGCGTCTCCTTCCTGAGCGGTATGACGGCTGCGTGGTTCCATGGTGTTTATACTTGTGTACTATTGTTTGTACAGATGAACGTGGTACCTTCAGGCATTTGGAAATTGCTCCCAAGGATGAACTAGACTTGTGGAGATCTACAATTATTTTCTGAGGTTTTGGCTGATTTCTTTTCACATGATGTCAAGCAAAGAGGCAATGAGTTTGAAGGTAGGCCTTGAAATACATCCACAGGTACACCTCCAATTGACTCAAATGATGTCAATTAGCCTATCAGAAGCTTCTAAAGCCATGACATCATTTTCTTGAATCTTCCAAGCTGTTTAAAGGCACAGTCAACTTAGTTTATGTAAACTTCTGACCCACTGGAATTGTGATACAGTGAATTATAAGTGAAATAATCTGTCTGTAAACAATTGTTGGAAAAATTACTTGTGTCATGCACAAAGTAGATGTCCTAACCGACCGTCCAAAACTAGTTTGTTAACAAGAAATTTGCGGAGTGGTTGAAAAACGAGTTTTAATGATTCCAAAGTATATGTAAACTTCCCACTTCAACTGTATGTATGTATATAGAAATATATTTTTTTGCAATATACAGTTTGGGAAATTTACAAGTATGATTTAATATAATTTCCCCCCATATTTTTAATATGATACATTTTAATCTAGCCAGAGTCACCCAATGTCTTCCTATGGTTTGGTTTTAAGTCTCAAGGTGGGCACAGTTTTTTTTTTTTCCTACTTGATTTGAATCCATCCCTTACAACCTAGACAAGATTTGTTAAAGTATTTAGAGAAACTCTTGCTTGATATCAGCATTAAGAAGCCTTATTTTCTGATATTTGTATTACTACAAATTAAGAATTATTGGTTGACCCATTAAGTTATTCCTTTTAATTTATTTTATTTATTAAATACAGATACAAACATGCCACGTAGATCTTTAAACTAAGCCGTGTAGACCCATGTGATATATTATAAACCGGGTGGTTCGAGCCCTGAATGCTGATTGGCTGAAAGCTGTGGTATATCAGACCATATACCACGGGTATGACAACATTTTTACTGCTCTAATTACGTTGGTAACCAATTTATAATAGAAATAAGACACCTCGGGTGTTTGTGGTATATGGCTAATATACCATGGCTAAGGGCTGCATCCAGGCACACCTTAGCCGTGGTATATATTGGGCATATACCACACCCCCTTTGGCCTTATTGCTTAATTACAATTCAATACTGCCCCTATTCACTATGCATTTCATTTGCGAAAATATATTTTGTACAGAATTCAACTATAATTTTTTACATTTATTTTTACAAGCAGCTCTTTCTCTAAAGATTTCTCTTCATTATGTCTCCTTATCATGATGAAAAGATTACTCAGGCAAACCGTACCAGTAAAATCTGACAGTATTACTCTGGTCATTACTACCACAACACTCCTCTGAATGATGTCACTGCTTCAAACAGCAGCTAGAATTTCAAAGACCTTAACAATTGTAAAGTATATGCATTTTTATATTAAGAAAACATTTTAGGACCTTTGTAAATATTTTTTATAATAAAAGGTGCAAAGCTTGTCATTTTTTTATTTTAATTAATTTGATCAAATTAATCTTAGTATAAATAAATAAAAAAATATGAAATGTATCCTTTTATTTAAGGACCGTTTGTAAATATTTTTTTAACTAGGCAAGTCAGTTAAGAACAAATTCTTACAATGACAAGGGGCAGAACAACAGATGTTTACCTTGTCAGTTCGGGGATTTGATTCAGCAACCTTTTGATTACTGGCCCAATGCTCTAACCACCTGTCGCCCCAAAACAGTTGTTCCCGTACCGGGAGTCGAACCCGGGCCGCCTGAGTGAAAACCAGGAATCCTAACCGCTAGACCGCTAGTATAAAGGTAAGTTAAAGTATTGTGGTTGTTTTGTAGTGTGAGCTGTGTAATGTGCATACCAGTCAGTGTACAACCAACATGATAACAAAACTATTAACAATGGAGTAATTATGTACTTACGTTTTACTATGTTATGAAGTGAGACCGTTATACTTATTAATGGGTTCATTTAATATTCTTCCAAATCTTCATTGAAATGACTGTAAAACATATTGAATGACTCATTCAAAAAGACACATTGATCTCCAAATTTGTTCCAATTAATTTGTTCCTCCCAAGGTAATAATTTACTTTTGTAATGTGCATACACACCTTTTACAATTACAATAGACTTTTGACCTTGCATGGGTGTACATGGGCCAATCCACCACAATAGTTATTTTCTCATAAGGAAAATGTAATTGTTATATTGTACCCCAAGCGTCTAACCGTGTTCGGATGGTTTTAACAGTAACATAACTCTGATTTGGAGTCAGATGCGCTGCGATGTAGACTGGGTACTGTGAATTTCAACGCATGCAAAAAGTTACAAGCCTCAAATGTGTTGCACATTTCCCAGCCCTGTGAGTGGTAAAGACCGCCCAATGACAATTAGTGGAGGCTTGGTCTGCGGTCTCGCCGACCAACTGCTTTCATAATGAGTCTATCCGGCAACAGTCTCTGCCTTTCCATCTTTCCTTTTCCACTGTAGTCCCGTCCCTCTTCAGTGGACGTCAGCCCTCCTCCAAGCAAAACAGACACATTTATCAGCGGTCAGCGTAGGGGGACAGCCATAACGAAAGACACGGCCTTTGAACGAAACATTTGTACGATTTCTTGCCTTCCTCACATTTCATTAAGATGCAGTGAGAACTGAACTGTGTAAATGACGGTCTTCTGAGAGAGCAACGACTCATCCACAATGCGCAGGATATTTTATAAACCGATGAGTTGGAATCAAATGCAGTAGCTCCATAATACAGGTAGAGTAGCCTATGTGATTTGTATTGGTAGTATTACTAGCATGTTGTGTTTGAGTTTTCTACATAGTCGTGTCTCAACAGCACTTCATAAATTGTAAATATTATAATGAAAAAAAATGTCGGGATGCATTATTCATCCTTTACTCAAGCTCATATTTATTGCTTTCTTACACATGAAAATATGCATCAATACAGTAGTTAATTAGATCACTGTCAACAGCGAGTCACAAGTTGCACAAGCCTAGGCAGCCGATTTTGGGCACTAGAGCTGCATTATCGTCCAGGATTGATGTGCCCAGCCGGTAATACACTCAAGTGTCCCCATTGGACCGGCTTGTACATAAAGCATCATCCATTAGCGCCCACTATCTGCTGTCTAGGCTAATGTTGCACATGTAGGCCAGTACAGTAGCCTATCAACTCACTGAACAACATTACAAACTAGATTTAAAACTAAATGAAGACAAGACTCAAATTCTGTGTATATTTCATACTCAAATGTTGATCAGTGAAAGTGATCAATGTCTTTCCTGTCTAGATCCATGTTGGGTCATGGCGTGAAGCGGAAACAGAGTTGTAATGAGGCAGAGGGGCTCAAGGTCTATTTGCCAGAGAAGGCTGAGGTCCAGGCTCAGGGTGGGTCTTCTTACCTGCCTCATCTGCAGCAGCAGCAGCTGGTGCTCAGCCTGTGCCTGGACAAGCTACAGCGCAGTCGAGCAGAACTAAGCCTGCACCGCTCAGTGCTGCTGGTGAATACCCTGAGGCAGATTCAACAGGACATGCAGAGGGATTTGCCAGGTAGTCTTGACCTGTCAGCCCAGTCACTCTCCCCTCACCCTGTGCACCTACCCACACAACTGACCTCTCAGACTTGCCTTTAAATGCTGTCCACCATGACTCTCTCAGAGATGGTATTTGGGAGGAGGATGGCCCACTCACCTGCCCAGGGTGTGTGAGGGGGCGGCGAGGGCGTCTCCTCGCCCCACCCTTTGTTGCCTACATCTCCCTCACAGGATAGCTCCTCTGGGCAGCCCAGAGCATAAAGCCCTTCTGCACACCTTCGCTCTTTTGAGGGCGAGATGGCAAACTCCCTGGGCTACCTCATGGATCTTTCCCTGGAAGATGTCTTTGAGGACATTGACACCTCCATGTACGACTCCTCTGATATCCCCTCGGCCTTGGCTGGCTACCCATCCTGGGTGTGCAGGGTGTCGTCCTGGGGGGACGAGGGACTAAAGATGTGCTTTAGTTATACCTCAGCCAGCATGTTACAGCAGTGTCTGACCGACCTGAATGATCTGGACCACATTATGGAGATCCTAGTCAACTCGTGAAACATGTTGTTCACATCAAGGGGTCATGACCTGGTTGTTAAGGATTTGGACATCATCAGTATTTTTGTCATACGAGAACGGTTTTATTAAGGTGACGGAGACTTGACTGTGTATCTACATGTAGTCAGATGTCAGTATTTGTTTTATACGTACATTGAAATTAAATTATGTTTAATACAATTTTAAACTATACAATGCTTCGTGTCAGTGGATGTCTTCCCATTGCAATTTCTGTGTTTAATTCTGTTTTAACATAATCACATAATATGCCATAGATCTGACCCACAAATAATGGAAAAGTAATACAGAGATTTGCCTCTTGATTTTTGCTAATGAATATTAACCCTTGTGTGGTGTTCATGTTTTTGTTATTCACCCAATGTTCACAGGTCTGATGGACCCACAACATTATTGGGTTTTTAAAACTATACAGCAATAACAATTTACTTAAAAAATACTTAATACTTAGATCAAATCAAATGTATTTATATAGCCCTTCTTACATCAGCTGATATCTCAAAGTGCTGTACAGAAACCCAGCCTAAAACCCCAAACAGCAAGCATGCAATGCAGGTGTAGAAGCACGGTGGCTAGGAAAAACTCCCTAGAAAGGCCAAAACCTAGGAAGAAACCTAGAGAGGAACCAGGCTATGAGGGGTGGCCAGTCCTCTTCTGGCTGTGCCGGGTGGAGATTATAACAGAACATGGCCTAGATGTTCAAATGTTCATAAATGACCAGCATTGTCAAATAATAATAATCATAGTAGTTGTCGAGGGTGCAACAAGTCAGTAACACAAGAGTAAGTGTCAGTTGGCTTTTTCATAGCCGATCTTTGAGAGTATCTCTACCGCTCCTGCTGTCTCTAGAGAGTTGAAAACAGCATGGTCCTAGGGTTCAGGTCCTCCGAGAGAGAGAGAGAAAGAAAGAGAGAATTAGAGAGAGCATATTTAAATTCACACAGGACACCGGATAAGACGAGTAATACTGCATAAATACTGGAGGCTGAGACAGGAGGGGTCAGGAGACACTGTGGCCCCATCCGATGAAACCCCCGGACAGGGCCAAACAGGTAGGATATAACCCCACCCACTTTGCCAAAGCACAGCCTCCACACCACTGGAGGGATATCTCCAACCACCAACATACCATCCCGGGACAAGGCCGAGTATAGCCCACAAAGATCTCCGCCACGGCACAGCCCAAGGGGGGCGCCAACCCAGACAGGAAGACCACGTCAGTGACTCAACCCACTCAAGTGACGCACCCCTCCCAGGGACGGCATGGAAGAACACCAGTAAGCCAGTGACTCAGCCGCCGTAATAGGGGTAGAGGCAGAGAATCCCAGTGGAAAGAGGGGAAACCGGCCAGGCAGAGACAGCAAGATGTTGGCATATCAATTACAAGAAATATAGACAGCATACATGGTTAATATTAGCCATTTACCTCTGCTAGATCATATTTATCAATAAAAGCATCATTTGTTTTTTGATAAAATGTGATTTTTGTAAAAAAAAATTACAATCAAGACATGGGTGGAATAAATCATGTTTATCTTGAAGCTATACAAATTAAACAAGGTTTTCATCACTATTGATGTTTATTTCTTTGAACTGAACAAATTGGAAGGACAGATTGTACTGTGTGTGTGTGTTGCAAATGTATTTCTTGCACATTGATGCATGTGTACTGTGTCTTCCTGTCCTTGGGTCCACACACATTACAGGACTTCTTCTTGTTGCTACCGGCTGCAATCTAGAATGATGAAAACACTTAGTTCAGGTATATTTCTAACATCTCACTCACATATATAGTTACAGCAGGCCAAGGTAGGAGAGTCAGACACACACACACATGCAACAACATCACTCACACTTACTTCCGGTATTGGAGTTGGTTCTGTGGGTCAGGTGGATGGGGCACCAGCATCCTCCTGAATCATCCTCACGATGGCTGCAGAAGCTGGGGTCCTTGGGATATGTTCAAATCAAATCAAATTTATTTATATAGCCCTTCGTACATCAGCTGAAATCTCAAAGTGCTGTACAGAAACCCAGCCTAAAACCCCAAACAGCAAGCAATGCATGTGAAAGAAGCACGGTGGCTGGGAAAAACTCCCTAGGAAAAACTCCTGAGAAAGGCCAAAAACCTAGGAAGAAACCTAGAGAGGAACCAGGCTATGAGGGGTGGCCAGTCCTCTTCTGGCTGTGCCGGGTGGATATTATAACAGAACATGGTCAAGATGTTAAAATGTTCGTAAATGACCAGCATGGTCAAATAATAATAATCATAGTAATTGTCGAGGGTGCAACAAGCACGTCCGGTGAACAGGTCAGGGTTCCGTAGCCGCAGGCAGAACAGTTGAAACTGGAGCAGCAGCATGGCCAGGTGGACTGGGGACAGCAAGGAGTCATCATGCCAGGTAGTCCTAGGGCTCAGGTCCTCCGAGAGAAAGAAAGAAAGAAAGAAAGAGAGAATTAGAGAGAGCATATTTACATTCACACAGGACACCGGATAAGACAAGAGAATACTCCAGATGTAACAGACTGACCCTAGCCCCCCTGACACATAAACTACTGCAGCATAAATACTGGAGGCTGAGACAGGAGGGATCAGAAGACACTGTGGCCCCATCCGATGATACCCCCGGACAGGGCCAAACAGGCAGGATATAACCCCACCCACTTTGCCAAAGCACAGCCCCCACACCACTAGAGGGATATCTACAACCACCAACTTACCGTCCGAAGACAAGGCCGAGTATAGCCCACAAAGATGTCCGCCACGGCACAACCCAAGGGGGGGGCGCCAACCCAGACAGGAAGACCACGTCAGTGGCTCAACCTACTCAAGTGACGCACCCCTCCCATGGACGGCATGGAAGAACACCAGTAAGTCAGTGACTCAGCCCCTGTAAAAGGGTTAGAGGCAGAGAATCCCAGTGGGAAGAGGGGAACCGACAAGGCAGAGACAGCAAGGGCGGTTCGTTGCTCCAGCCTTTCCGTTCACCTTCACACTCCTGGGCCAGACTATACTTAATCATAGGACCTACTGAAGAGATAAGTCTTCAGTAAAGACTTAAAGGTTGAGACTGAGTCTGCGTCTCTCACATGGGTAGGCAGACCATTCCATAAAAATGGAGCTCTATAGGAGAAAGCCCTACCTCCAGCCGTTTGCTTAGAAATTCTAGGGACAATTAGGAGGCCTGCGTCTTGTGACCGTAGCGTACGTGTAGGTATGTACGGCAGGACCAAATCGGAAAGATAGGTAGGAGCAAGCCCATGTAATGCTTTGTAGGTTAGCAGTAAAACCTTGAAATCAGCCCTTGCCTTAACAGGAAGCCAGTGTAGGGAAGCTAGCACTGGAGTAATATGATCAAATTTTTTGGTTCTAGTCAGGATTCTAGCAGCCGTATTTAGCACTAACTGAAGTTTGTTTAGTGCTTTATCCGGGTAGCCGGAAAGTAGAGCATTGCAGTAGTCGAGCCTAGAAGTAACAAAAGCATGGATTAATTTTTCTGCGTCATTTTTGGACAGAAAGTTTCTGATTTTTGCAATGTTACGTAGATGGAAAAAAGCTGTCCTTGAAGCAGTCTTGATATGTTCTTCAAAAGAGAGATCAGGGTCCAGAGTAACGCCGAGGTCCTTCACAGTTTTATTTGAGACGACTGTACAACCATCCAGATTAATTGTCAGATTCAACAGAAGATCTCTTTGTTTCTTGGGACCTAGGACAAGCATCTCTGTTTTGTCCGAGTTTAAAAGTAGAAAATTTGCAGGCATCCACTTCCTTATGTTTGAAACACAGGCTTCTAGCGAGGGCAATTTTGGCTCTGGATTTGAGGTCTTACCAATACCTTTATGTTGCCTCTGGATTTGAGGTCTTACCAATACCTTGCCCAGCTCCTCGAGAAAGAGCTGTCTCCTCTGGAGCTTCCCTCTGTTCCAATCTGGGTTCAACGCCTTACAGATGACAAACGTGTTGTACGCCGAGATGTTGAAGAATATCAGAAGTGGCCAGCGTAGGGTTCTTCTTTTGCAGCTGTAGCCAGTAACCATGTTGTCTAAATTGTCCACCCCTCCTTTTGTGGCATTGTAATCCATTATGATTTCTGGTTTTTGATGTTCCTGGCCACAGATTCACCCATCCCTATGCAGCATACTCATGAGTACCACATTTATGCCTTTGGCACATAGGACACGGGACGTGTCGGCCGTGAACACAAACTTAGAGGAATTGATAGGCCTGTTCCGTCTATTCAACATCTGATGTGGGAGCTATTTTTTATTACATTTTTTTACCCCTTTTTCGTGGTATCCAATTGGTAGTTACAGTATTGTCCCATTGCTGCAACTCCCGTACAGACTCGGGAGAGGCGAAGGTCGAGAGCCGTGCGTCCTCCGAAACACAACCCAGCCAAGCCACACTGCTTCTTGACAGTGCTTAACCCAGAATCCAGCGGCACCAGGAATCTTAACCTGGAATCCAGCCGCACCAATGTGTCAGAGGACACACCGTACACCTGGCGACCGTGTCAGCGTGCATTGCGCCCGGTCCGCCAAAGGAGTCGCTAGTGCGCAATGGGAGAAGAACATCCCTGCCGGCCAAACTCTCCCCTAACCCGGACAACGCTGAGCCAATTGTGCGTGGCCCCATGGGTCTCCCGGTCGCGGCCAGCTGCGACAGAGCCTGGACTTGAACCAGGATCTCTAGTGGCACAGCTAGCACTGTGATGCAGTGCCCTAGACCACCACACCACTCGGGAGGCCCTGAGTTGGGAGCTCTGGCTTGTTTTTTTTGTACTGTTCCTACAATCGTCAGCTTCGTCTTAAGGAGCTCCTGTCCCAGCTTGTGCGAAGTAAAAAAGTTATTGCATGTGATGTAGCCACGGAGTCCCTGTGTCACGTCCAGGAAAACCCACATCCCTTGATTCTTCTCAGGGGCTCCTCCATCTGGCTTCCCCGTATACACTTGCAAGTTCCACACATATGATGAAACAGCATCACAGGCAGCCCAGATCTTGATTCCATATTTTGCGGGTTTAGAATGCCTGAAGGTGTAGCGGCCCCTAAATGGCATAAGCTGCTCATCAACAGTAATGTTGGGTCCAGGGTTGTAAAACAGGGGGAAGGTGGTCCACCCACTTGTCCCATACTGACCTGATTACAGCTAGCTTGTCTCTCTGACGCCGAGCTGGTCTGGTGTCTCGGGTTATCGAAGTGGATAATCCTGGAAATAATGTGGAAGTTTTCCAGAGACATCCCTCCAAATTGGGATGAACGTGAGTTACCGCCATCCGCATCGGCCCTGGTTGCATCCTTATCACATTGGCAGCCATGCGGAGTGGCTCATTCCTTGGGCAAGAAGACCCTTCAAATTGACAGAGACACGATCCTCATTTTCGGACAATTGTTCATGTTCCAAAGTGGAAGACGCTCCTTCCACACTAGCTTCTCTCTGCAAAAATGATTTCTAAGGCCCTCATAGAGCAGAGATTATTTTTGCCATATTGATTGATTTTGGTAAGGAGCCACACATGCAAAGTTATTTATTTATTGTGTCCCTCCCCCAATTTGCACCTGGGTGGGGTAGAGTGTGGGAAAATACTTAATTCTTTACAATGTGTCAAAATAATGTATTGTAATAACATTGTGCAGGTTCCCGCAAGACATTGTGTAGTTTCACACACTACAAAGGGTAAAGAGTGCGAGAAAAGTAGGAGACGGGCAGGGAGACAGACAGGTTATTGGTGCTGTGTTGAAACAGCAGGCCCATGGAGGAGGAAGACAGAGTGTAGGCACACAGCAAACCTTTTTGTTTCATTTTGACTTGTTTTCACCTACACACACACTTCTCCAGTGGACCCGAACACCGCATATGTAATATAAATGTGTAGGGAGGTGCACAGTGTGCACTCAATGAAAATGTGTTATTTTACATGTTCTTAACAGAAAATGGGACAAGGCCAATGAGTCTCAGGTTGAAAAAGTTATTAATTGTATAATCTTTATTTTAGTAAACATTGAAAATGAGTCCCAAGGACCCACAACACCACACAAAGGTTAAATATCTTCAATAAAATATAGGTTAATGTCAATTTTTTGTTTAGCTCACACAGGGCTGACTGCTTGTGAATATTGCCAGCAGACAGTTTTGCTTGTCTGCAAAATGGGGTTCAGGACTTGAGGCCAGTCTGCCCTCTAGTGGAGTGCTGTGACTGACTTCCAAAGTCTTTCCACAGAGTTGCATCATCTCAAGAGGAGCATTGTTCCCTCTGCTCTTGACAATAGTTAAACAGAATAAATCACTCAGTACATTCATAGAAAATGGTATAGTAACACTGTAACTGCACTCTGTATCAAAATATATACACTACCGTTCAAAAGTTTGGGGTCACTGAGAAATGTCCTTGTTTTTAAAGGAAAAATATTTTTTGTGTCCATTAAAATTACATCAAATTGACCAGAAATACAGTGTAGACATTGTTAATGACTATTGTAGCTGGAAACGGCTGATTTTTAATGGAATATCTACATAGGCCCATTATTAGCAACCATCACTGTTATATCTAGCCTAGCTGTAGAAGAACGCACGTCTGCACGGTTTCACATTGTACATCACTCTGTCGTTTAATGACATGTGCCACTCATCCTGACAACCCATTCACCCGTAAAGCAGCACACTGTCGTAAACCATAACAACGTATAGTATGACGTACAGCACGTCGTACCATACATAACATTTCCCCCCCTTTCCAAAACCAGGGACTGGTACCATATATAAAATGTCCATAGGGCAAGAACCTAGAGTGATACCTGTAAGAAATAAAACATTAACCTTTAAACGGAAGGACCCTCCAAACTAACCAGTTCAGTCCATTAACCTGGAGGTTGACTAAGACACCTATCGGAGCCTAAGAATGAAAAGAGGTTAAGTAGTCCCCCAGATGAGCAGGGCGAGTTCGTGCCCGCATAGGCCTTTCTTCAACCGCCACCGCTTGTGGCTCTGGCCCTTGGGGGGGGGGAGCCCACAGAGGCTGGGGCTCGGGTGGTAGTGGTGGGGGAGGTCCATCCGGTGGCGTCTCTGGCCTGCATGTCTGTTCTGTGTGCATTCGTATTCCTTGAGGAGCAGGGACTTTCCTGAGGCGGCTGGCGTGCCAGCGTGATCCATTGCTCAACATGAATGTGGCGGGCCCCAGTTGTCGACTGACCTGCAGGGGGTCCGACCAGAATGAGGCCATTTTGTTGCACCGCTGAGGCCGTCGGGCTCGGACCCAGTCAGACACTTGGATGATCGACTTCTTCACCCTGTGTGCCTTGTCAAAACGCTGTTTCATTTCTCTTTGGTGCCTGGTCACTGCCTGTTTTTCTTGGGTGCACCTAGTCACCGGTTCTGCAACTCTCTGTGTTCTGAGTCTCTCCAGTGGCAGTTCCATCTCACGACCTAGCATGAGAGATGCCGGGGAGGCCTGTGTTGTTGTGTGTTTGCTTGCTCTGTAGTGCATTAGCGTTTGATTCAAAGCAGTTTGGAACGTGCACCCCTGGACCAGGTGCGCTCTGATGCCGTTCTTCAGCGTTTGGTTGAAGCGTTCCACCCCTCCGTTAGCTTGTGGGTTGTAGTAGGCCGTGCGGATGTGTTTGATTCCCTTGTTGCTGAGATATGAGGAGAACTCGGCAGAGATTAGCTGGGGCCCATTGTCCGTGGTAAGGGTGAGGGGCAGGCCCCACCTTGTGAACAGGCTGTCTAGGATGTCCACGATGGCCTGTGTTGTGACAGTTCCGACAGGAACCACTTCTGGCCACTTAGAGTGGAGGTCATACAGCACCACCAGGAAGCGCTGATGGTGAGGGACTGCGTGACCATGGATCTCGCCACAGATGTCCAGTTGGATGTGCTCCCAGGGGCGGGACGGCCATGCGAGAGGCTGCAGGGGGAGTGGGGCGGACTGTCCTGTTTTCCCACTGAGGAGGCATGCAGCACAATCCCTGACCAGGGCTTCAATGTCGTGGTCGATGCCTGGCCACCACACAAGGTCTCGACATCGTTGTTTGACCTTCCCTATGCCCAAGTGCCCCTCGTGCGCCATGGATAGAACACGCGCACGCAGACCACTTGGAACCACAGTGCAAAACCCTCGAGAGACACAGACTTCTTCCCAGCAAGACAGTTCGTGCTTCACCCTGGCGAAAGTCGCCAGCTCTTCCGGCACGTGTGCTGGCCATCCAGTGCGTATGTAGGTGCGCAGGGTAGACAGTATGGGATCCTGTTCCGATGCTTGCTTCAGCTCCTCCAGTGAGACGACTGACTGAAGAGGAGCGTAAAGCATTTGTACGAGGTCTGTTTCGTTGTCGTCTGGCAAGACGGTCGGAGTAGGAGCGTCAAAGGAGCGTGAGAGGAGGTCTGCCACCACGTTATCCCTCCCTGGAGTGAACTTCAGCTGATAGTCGTACTGTCTGAGGCGGTCGGCCCATCTGTGCAGCCGAAGTGGCTTGTGGCCAGTTCCTGATGCCGACAGTAGCGTTGTGAGGGACTGGTGGTCGGTTCGGAGCGTGAACAGACGGCCATAGAGGTAGAGGTGCCACCTTTCGCACGCCCAGACACAGGCCAGTGCTTCTCGTTCGCCCACAGAGTACCGTTGTTCTGTGGGGCTCAGGGCCCTTGAGGCGAAGGCGACGGGCTTCTCAATGCCATTCTGCAGCTGTGAGAGGACAGCTCCTAGTGCTCCAGCTGAGGCGTCACATGTGACAATGGTGGGGCAGACGGGGTCAAAGTGAGCCAAGACTGGGGCTGTGGTGAGCTGGCTCTTCAGTGAGTGGACCGCGTCTGAGCAGGCTGCCGTCCAGGCCCATGGCTCATCCTTCTTGAGGAGCTGGCGAAGGGGCGCTGTGGTCTGAGAGTAGTGGGGCAGAAACCGGAGGTAGTAGGCTGTCATGCCCAAGAATGATGCCACCTGAGAGGCTGAGGTCGGTTCCGGGATCCTGTGGACGGCTTCAATGTTCGACATGAGTGGGGCAATGCCTTTGGCCGACAGGCGGAACCCCACAAACTCGACGGCTGGAGCTGCAAAGGTGCACTTTCCACCGTTAAGGGTCAGGTTGTTCTGCAGTAGAGCGCTGAATACTCTGTGGAGTCGACAATCATGGATGTGGAGGTCAGGACCGTGGACCACGATGTCATCCAGATAGACCGCCACCCCGGGTATTCCAGCGAGGATGGTGCTCATCACCTTCTGGAAGCAGCTGGGGACGGAGTTAAGTCCAAAAGGCATGCGTGTATATCTGAACACGCCAGCATGTGTGTCAAAGGTAGTGAGATCTCTGCTAGCTGCGTGGAGGGGTACCTGAAGATAACCCTGACGAAGGTCAAGCTTCGTGAAGGTCGTGGAGGCATGGAATTGTGCGGTCAGCTCCTCAGCTGTAGGCAAGGGGTACTTATCCGGGACAACGGCCTTGTTCACAGCACGGAGATCCACGCAGGTCCGGATTCCACCTGACTTTTTGGTTGCAATGACTAAGTTTGAAATCCAGGGGGCAGCGTTGACTGGCTCAATGATGCCTGCATCCAACTGCGCCTGGAGATCTTTTGTGACGTCATCACGCAGTGCAAAGGGAATGCGCCGCAGGGGCTGCATGACTGGGGTCACTTCCGGATTCACTAGGGGCCTGTGAGTAAAGGCTGTGAGGCAGCCCAGTCCATCAAACAGAGTTGGCCAGTTCTGTTGCCATGTGCAGGTAACCTGGTGGATAGCTGACCCACTGTCATCTCTCAGCGTGAATCCCAAGCCTGTGAAGAGGTCAAGGCCCAAGAGGTTGGCACCCCGCTTTGCAACATGAAATGTGAATGATGGCAGATGCTTGGTGCCGTAGTGTACTGGGACCTGGAGGGTGCCTACAATGTCTATCTTGAATCTACCGTACCCACACAGGGCAGTGGAGGGCTGTTGGAGTGGTAGGTGACTGAAAAACTTGTAGTAAGTGGCAAGGTTGAGCAATGACACCGCAGCGCCAGTATCCAGCAGCAAAGGCAAACCCACCTCACCCAGCTGCACAGTGCATGTCCTGAATGACACATGGTTGGTGGAGACAGTTCGAATTTCTGTGCGTTCATGTTGAGAGTGAGATGAAACTAAGGGCCTGTGCTGGGTGGAGCTAGTAGCTGGGGCAGAACGACACACTTTTGCAAAGTGATTGTATTTTGAACAGTTCTTGCATATTTTCCCACGGGCTGGGCAGTTTGAAGCCCTTGAATTGTGAGAGCTAGCCCCACAGTTGCCACAGCTACTTCTGTTCGTTTGTCTGTGTGCCTGCTGCACGGGCATGCCGGTGTCTGTGTCCATGCAGCTATCAACGTGGGAGGCCATGCACAGCGTGTGATCATTGTAGTGCGCCTGCTCGGGCTGAAGCTGCTGTGTGAGAATGGCTGGGGGCCGAGTGTATGCTGCAGATCTGTCTGTTAGCATAGTAGAGCATTCCAACGCCGCTTCAACCTGGAGTGCTATTTTAATAGCTCCATCTAGTTGTAAATTATCTGATTCCAAAAGCAGTTTCTCCCTTGTCTTTTCACATAACGTCCCCTCTATCAACTGATCCCTGATGATCTCGTCCTGAAGTGTCCCATAGTTACAAGAGCTAGCCAAATCCCTCAGATTAGCTACGTAGCTTTGAATGGACTCACCCGGCCGTTGGTGTCTCTTCGGTAGCGTCGGAGGAGCACTCGCTCTTTCCCGGCGAAGTGGTTCTGTAGGAGGCTGACTGCAGCAGTGAATGTAGGAGCCGATCCAAGCGCTCTGAAAATCCTTTGTCCCTCTGTACCGAGGCAGTGACGGAGCAGTGCTGTCCTCCGCTTGTCGGAGATTGTAGAAAGGTCCATAGCTTCGATATAAGTGTTAAAGCTATCAAGCCAGTTATTCCACGGGACTGGAGGTTCGCCAGGCACGGCGAGGAATGGTGCCGGCGGTGGTAAACTGAATTCAGCCATCTTCGTCGCCAATGTTATATCTAGCCTAGCTGTAGAAGAACGCACGTCTGCACGGTTTCACATTGTACATCACTCTGTCGTTTAATGACATGTGCCACTCATCCTGACAACCCATTCATCTGTAAAGCAGCACACTGTTGTAAACCATAACAACGTATAGTATGACGTACAGCACGTCGTACCATACATAACAATCACTCCTGTGTTCCAACAGCAATTGTGTGCTAATGTAACAGTATAGCTTCCGTTCCTCTCCTCGCCCCAACCTGGGCTTGAACCCGGGACCCTCTGCACACATCGACAACTGACACCCACGAAGCATCGTTACCCATCGCGCCACAAAAGCTGCGGCCTTTGCAGAGCAAGGGGAACAACTACTTCAGGTCGCAGAGCGAGTGACGTCACCCGATTGAAACGCTATTTGCGCACACCACCGCTAACTAACTAGCCATTTCACATCGGTTACACTAATCCAAGTTGATCATTTTAAATTGATCATTAGAAAACCCTTTTGCAATTATGTTAGCACAGCTGAAAACTGTTGCCCTGATTAAAGAAGCAATAAAACTGGCCTTCTTTAGACTAGTTGAGTATCTGGAGCATCAGCATTTGTGGGTTCGTTTACAGGCTCAAAATGGCCAGAAACAAATAACTTTCTTCTGAAACTCGTCAGTCTATTCTTGTTCTGAGAAATTAAGGCTATTCCATGAGAGAAATTGCCAAGAAACTGAAGATCTCGTACAACGCTGTGTACTACTCCCTTCACAGAACAGTGCAAACTAGCTCTAACCAGAATAGAAAGAGGAGTGGGAGGCCCCGTCGCACAACTGTGCAAGAGGACAAGTACATTAGAGTGTCTAGTTTGAGAAACAGACGTCGCACAAGTCCTCAACTGGCAGCTTCATTAAATAGTACCCGCAAAACACCAGTCTCAATGTCAACAAAGAGGCAGCTCCGGAATGCTGGCCTTCTAGGCAGAGTTGAAACAAAACAAACATATCTCAGACTGGCCAATAAAAATAAAAGATTAAGATGGGCAAAAAACACAGACACTGGACAGAGGAACTCTGCCTGGAAGGCATCCTGGAGTCGCCTCTTCACTGTTGACCTTTACAATTACAATAGACTTACATGTAATAACTTCCTCTTAACTGGGTAAACTTTGAATGAACAAAAAGATGGGTGCACTCTCATCTTTGTTGAGAGATTAGAGATGTTTATTTTCATGGGTGAAGAACATGGTAAAGACAAATATGAAGATCTGTCAACTGTATCTGACTTGGCAGAACTCCAGTCCCCAAGTACACTGCCCACCTTGGGGTCATTCTCTTCCTAAGCTGTTTGGACAGACCAGTCTTCAAAATCCCCGCAAGCAAAAACAAATGATTCCTCCATTGAACGAATAAGAGTCTGTTTTTGGACAAGGATCAGATAATGGAGGAAATTGAAATGTATCCGTCCATCCACATCCACAGATGCTCTCAACTTCTGGACAGAGCAGGCAATGCTGTGATGATCGGAAGTAGCCTGAGTGACTTCACTCTCTCTATTGTTATGATTCCCTGTGCAGCCCATAGACTTATACGGTATATTAGGTGTAACAGAAGATATTACTGAAAGGACAGTCACGTCATTAACAGTTAACGATTGCCACAAAAACAGCGATATATGCATATAAATAGAATTATACACACCTGATTAATAAAACAACAAACACGGTCCATAACCTACACATAATGCTAAGCCGTTGCTAGACTGTGACTGAACTAATTTGAAATATCCCTCTTACATTCGTTATTATTACATTAAACCATTGACTGTATGCATTAAACTCACGATACACTGTTAGATCCTACGAAGTATTTTGTTGATAGACAACTAAATAGGCCAATATTCCTTACCGGTAGCGGGTCTCTATAACAGATTAAGTTTTAAAGAATCTGGAAGATGATAAAATACAGCAGCCTACTTCCTAATGTTTTGGAGCCGTCCCGATAACGAAACCTTACCTGACGCAGGTGCATTGACAGCCGAGAGCTACACCCAACTGAAACCGACAGAGAGCGCCCTAAATTCTAATATGTGTGTTTCAGCCACTGTTGTGGTCAATCAAAACGCATGTACTAATATCTGTAGGTGACAGAGTAGATTGTCAAGACATGACTAGGCAGTGCATGTTTTTGTGGCTATCGTTAATTGTAAATTATGTGGCTGTCCTTTCAGTTATATCCTCTGAAGAGCTCTTCCATACCACTCCAGTCAAGCAATCAAGGACCATTACTGTGCGTAAACATGTATTTTCTTGGGAAATAAATTCACAGCCTGACTGACTCTTATGGTTTCACATAATGAGAACAATTACATTGGAGGAAATATTTATATCCATCCACATGGTTAAAATCAAAACCACAGACTCAGTTAGTAGTAATAGTACACACTGTTCCTCACAGACAGAATCTGACAAGACTCATGTGATTAGACTTTTTTTTCCAAGTCTTGTTGACAGACAGTATAACGAAAATGATTTTGGGCATTCCTCAACACCATTTTAATCAAGGCATGCCATGTGAACTCAGAATAGTAATTGTAAAAGGAAGTGCCAGGTGGTAAATATGTGACAGCAAGTTATTGCCAAAGCATTCATGCAAAACCCCACTGGGCACACCAGTCATTTGAACGTGGACGTTTGGGTAATATTTGGTTGAGACGTTGATCAACGAGAGCTCAACCTTTATTCACCCACTCAAAAAGACAGCCAGAAGTTTGTTGAATTCCCAATTTCAACCAAATTCCAATGAAAAACAATGTCAGATTTTTTGTTTAGTTGTCATCTAAATGTGTTATCACTACACTTTCAGCCATTTAAAAGCACAACAAAGTTCAGATGGGAATACAATGTCAGATATTTTGTATTTATACACAACTTAATGTATTATCACTGTGCTTCATCTAATTGCACATCCAAATGACCTCGAATGCAGTTGAGATTACATTAAAAGTGACCAATGCTATTCAAGATTCTGAACAGATTATTACAGCAATTGTGAAGATCTCCACAGACCTACGACCTTTGCACGCTATCTTGAACATTCCTACTTTCTATGATTATGTAAGAAGACATTTATAATTACAGTAGGCTAACCTCAAAATGTGCCCATGGATGTGTTAATTTACTGTATTACAAAAATATTCTTGAATTATGTTTGTTTGACAACCAATCTCAACATTTAAAGGATACAGTATGCTTAGATATAGTTTCATCTGAACAACTGGCTTAATCCTATTCCTTAGCTTTTATTTTTGGTTTAGTTGGAGAAGTGAATCCATCATATCATTTGTCAACAAGATAATAGGCTATCATTTACTGTGTTGCAAAATAATATTGAATTGTGTTTGCTTGTCAACCAATTCCAGTTTGACTCCAAATGAATAATTGATATGTTGTAGTCACGTCTCCATCTCAACCAATAATCAATGTTAAAGAACAGGACTAAATCAAATCAAACTTTATTTAAAGTGCATTTAAAGTTTGATTTGATTTATTTTAGTCCTATTCTTTAACTTAGATTTTTGGTTGAGATGGAGATGTGAATCCAACATATCAGTTATTAATTTGTAGACAAACTAGAATTAAATGTATGACTTATAAAGTATGTTTACATTTCATTTAAAACATTTATTTATTTATTTATTTAACTATGGGACTCCCAGTCACGGCCGTCTGTTAAACCTATGGGACTCCCAATCACAGCCGTCTGTTAAACCTATGGGACTCCCAGTCACAGCCGTCTGTTAATCCTATGGGACTCCCAATCACAGCCGTCTGTTAAACCTATGGGACTCCCAGTCACAGCCGTCTGTTAAACCTATGGGACTCCCAGTCACGGCCATCTGTTAAACCTATGGGACTCCCAATCACAGCCGTCTGTTAAACCTATGGGACTCCCAGTCACAGCCGTCTGTTAAACCTATGGGACTCCCAGTCACGGCCATCTGTTAAACCTATGGGACTCCCAGTCACGGCCGTCTGTTAAACCTATGGGACTCCCAATCACAGCCGTCTGTTAAACCTATGGGACTCCCAGTCACGGCCATCTGTTAAACCTATGGGACTCCCAGTCACAGCCGTCTGTTAAACCTATGGGACTCCCAGTCACGGCCATCTGTTAAACCTATGGGACTCCCAATCACAGCCGTCTGTTAAACCTATGGGACTCCCAGTCACAGCCGTCTGTTAAACCTATGGGACTCCCAATCACAGCCGTCTGTTAAACCTATGGGACTCCCAGTCACGGCCATCTGTTAAACCTATGGGACTCCCAATCACAGCCGTCTGTTAAACCTATGGGACTCCCAGTCACAGCCGTCTGTTAAACCTATGGGACTCCCAGTCACGGCCATCTGTTAAACCTATGGGACTCCCAATCACAGCCGTCTGTTAAACCTATGGGACTCCCAGTCACGGCCGTCTGTTAAACCTATGGGACTCCCAGTCACGGCCGTCTGTTAAACCTATGGGACTCCCAGTCACGGCCGTCTGTTAAACCTATGGGACTCCCAATCACGGCCGTCTGTTAAACCTACACTTTGGAATGACTTCAATAGCAACAGAGAATATATTTAGTTTTTAACCAGTTTGTGCCCAGTGGGAAGTGATGCAAAACAGCAACAATCAAGAGGACACGTTCTCTGAAATTCAGAGTTTTTTAATCCTAAAGTCTTCACTAAATTACCTTGAGGATCCCTGCTATAGTGAGGGCCCACAATATTAAATTCAAATGAGATATCATTTCAAATGAAAAACCAATATAATGCCACAGTACTAACAATGCTGTTCAGTCGTGTGGTCAGGTGCCACAAAAAGGGACTTAGGAAAATTACAATTGGCTCAGAACAGGGCAGCACGTCTGGCCCTTGGATGTACACAGAGAGCTAACATTAATAATATGCTCGTCAATATCTCTTGGCTCAAAGTGGAGGAGAGATTGACTTCATCACTACTTGAATTTATGAGAGGTATTGCCATGATGAATGCACTGAGCTGTCTGTCTAAACTACTGGCACACAGCTCGGACACCCATGCATACTCCACAAGACATGCCACCAGAGGTCTCTTCACAGTCCAAGTCCAGAACAGACTATGGGAGGCGAACAGTACTACATGGAGCCATGACTACATGGAACTCTATTCCACATCAAGTAACTGATGCAAGCAGTAAAATTAGATTTAAAAAACAGATCAAAAAACACCTTATGGAACAGCAGGGACTGTGAAGCAACACAAACATAGGCACAGACACATGCATACACACATGATAACATACGCACTATACACACGTGCACATGGATTTTGTATTGGATGTATGTGGTAGTGGTGGAGTAGGAGCCTGAGGGCACACAGTGTGTTGTGAAATCTGTGAATGTATTGTAATGTTTGAAAAATGTTATAACTGCCTTAATTTTGCTGGACTCCATTAGCTGCTGCCAAGACAGATCCATAATAAATACACTGCTCAAAAAAATAAAGGGAACACTTAAACAACAAAATGTAACTCCAAGTCAATCACACTTCTGTGAAATCAAACTGTCCACTTAGGAAGCAACACTGATTGACAATAAATGTCACATGCTGTTGTGCAAATGAAATAGACAACAGGTGGAAATTATAGGCAATTAGCAAGACACCCCCAATAAAGGAGTGGTTCTGCAGGTGGTGACCACAGACCACTTCTCAGTTCCTATGCTTCCTGGCTGATGTTTTGGTCACTTTTGAATGCTGGCGGTGCTTTCACTCTAGTGGTAGCATGAGATGGAGTCTACAACCCACACAAGTGGCTCAGGTAGTGCAGCTCATCCAGGATGGCACATCAATGCGAGCTGTGGCAAGGTTTGCTGTGTCTGTCAGCGTAGTGTCCAGAGCATGGAGACGCTACCAGGAGACAGGCCAGTACATCAGGAGACGTGGAGGAGGCCGTAGGAGGGCAACAACCCAGCAGCAGGACCGCTACCTCCGCCTTTGTGCAAGGAGGAGCAGGAGGAGCACTGCCAGAGCCCTGCAAAATGACCTCCAGCAGGCCACAAATGTGCATGTGTCTGCTCAAATGGTCAGAAACAGACTCCATGACGGTGGTATGAGGGCCCGACGTCCACAGGTGGGGGTTGTGCTTACAGCCCAACACCGTGCAGGATGTTTGGCATTTGCCAGAGAACACCAAGATTGGCAAATTTGCCACTGGCGCCCTGTGCTCTTCACAGATGAAAGCAGGTTCACACTGAGCACATGTGACAGACCTGACAGAGTCTGGAGACGCCGTGGAGAACGTTCTGCTGCCTGCAACATCCTCCAGCATGACCGGTTTGGCGGTGGGTCAGTCATGGTGTGGGGTGGCATTTCTTTGGGGGGCCGCACAGCCCTCCATGTGCTTGCCAGAGGTAGCCTGACTGCCATTAGGTACCGAGATGAGATCCTCAGACCCCTTGTGAGACCATATGCTGGTGCGGTTGGCCCTGGGTTCCTCCTAATGCAAGACAATGCTAGACCTCATGTGGCTGGAGTGTGTCAGCAGTTCCTGCAAGAGGAAGGCATTGATGCTATGGACTGGCCCATCCGTTCCCCAGACCTGAATCCAATTGAGCACATCTGGGACATCATGTCTCGCTCCATCCACCAACGCCACGTTGCACCACAGACTGTCCAGGAGTTGGCGGATGCTTTAGTCCAGGTCTGGGAGGAGATCCCGCAGGAGACCATCCGCCACCTCATCAGGAGCATGCCCAGGCGTTGTAGGGAGGTCATACAGGCACGTGGAGGCCACACACACTACTGAGCCTCATTTTGACTTGTTTTAAGGACATTACATCAAAGTTGGATCAGCCTGTAGCGTGGTTTTCCACTTTAATTTTGAGTGTGACTCCAAATCCAGACCTCCATGGGTTGATAAATTGGATTTCCATTGATTATTTTTGTGTGATTTTGTTGTCAACACATTCAACTATGTAAAGAAAAAAGTATTTAATAAGATTATTTCATTCATTCAGATCTAGGATGTGTTATTTTAGTGTTCCCTTTATTTTTTTGAGCAGTGTACAAATAAAACTGTGTCTGTCACTTTGGCTGGAACTAGAGCACGTCTTCTGCTGTGTATGCAGAACAAGAACCATGGTATGCCACGGGGTTATGCAAGTTACACTCCTCAATTGAATTAACTCAAAATGAATTATGAAGATGGGTAATTAAAGGCAGAGTATAAGTTATTAGTCCGCTCTGCACTGTTCTCACATTACCAAGCCAACGTGGGGATTTTTTTCATACTCGACTGTTCAACATCAACATTTTACAGGTCTTGTATTGGTGCAGTAGTCTCCATCATGTGGTGATAAAACATGTTTTTCTCTTGTTATAACATGGCCCTCAGTCATATAGAGCCAATGGGGAGGGGGATTTTGAAGCTGATGAAATTTGCCATGTAATGTGCAAATGTTTACTAGGCCAATGTCCACATGTCCATCAGAGCTACCGTATGTTACTCAACCAAAAACCATGGTAGGAACTGAAACGATCTATATGTTGCCTATTTATTTGCACATTTAACCATTATAGGTCTTCACTCATTCATACAGGCAAAAATACAGGTAACTGCCAAAATAAAGGAAACACTAACATAAAGTGTCTTAATAGGGCGTTGGGTCACCATGATCCCCCAGGGCTGCCAGTGTTTGGGTGACCTCCTCTCTGAGCTGAACAAGGTCTGAGTGTTTGTTCAGCTCAGAGAGGTCACCCCAAACGCTTCAATGCGCCTTGGCATAGATTCTACAAGTGTCTGGAACTCTATTGGAGGGATGCGACACCATTCGTCACAAGAAATTTCATAATTTGGTGTTTTGTTAATGGTGGTGGAAAACACTGTCTCAGGCGCCACTCCAGAAACTCCCATAAGTTTCAATTGGGTTGAGATCTGGTGACTGAGACACACACACACACACACACACACACACACACACACACACACACACACACACACACACACACACACACACACACACACACACACACACACACACACACACACACACACACACGCCCTTTAAACACCCTATACTCCTTTGAGACCCCTCTTTCAAAGTCACTAAAATCTCTTCTAGTCATGGTACCCGAAATAATGGGCAGCTGGGAATTGTTATACGTGACATGATGGGATGTTTTAATTGCTTAATTAACTCACCTGTGTGGAAGCACCTGCTTTTAATATACTTTGTATCTTTCATTTTCTCAAGTGTTTCCTTAATTTTGGCAGTTACTGTACCTGTATTTTATCATATCAGAGGGAGTCAACCCAAATCCACATTAGTTGTCCTAATCTGGTTCATTGAAAATCTGTTAAATGTTTAGTATTCATTATACGATTAAGATGTTTTTCATTGCACTAAATCACCATTAACAATGCTTTATTTCTCTTTCATTTGCTAATACAAATACTACAGTGGATTTATTCATTTCTTGACTTTTTCCCTTCTGCAATTCCTTCCTAATCTCAAATCTGTCTCAGATTGATGTAGAGACAAAGCATGGAAATGGAGGGATGCAACTAACTTGATCTTTCTCTGCCTCAGCTTTCTCACATTTACAGATGGGAAGTACATTTCCATCTACTGCACCATCAGATATCTCTCCCGTAAAGACATGGGCAGTTATATCACATTGACACAAAAAAAGTACACAGAAACATGTTCTTGATTTTCTGAGTTCACTAGTTTTCCGTTGAGGAATGCATGCAGTATTTCTGGAAAGCACATTTCTTAGACTAACACAATTTTGTGCAGCTCTGTCTTTGTGGGCACAGAGGGCATTATTGTTGACATGGTCCATGAAGGACTTTCGGATTCATCAGCATTTCAGGTGGAGACTGGAGATCCCGGAAAGTATACATAACATTGATTTTATACTTAAATGGCAGACAAAAGGGGTCCTGTCCTATAAGAAAATGATGGAAAAAGCTAAAATATGCATGACTTAGGATCTCATGATGTTTAGTTTCCAATGGTGTTTTCATGTTTATGGATGGAAGTTGTTTGTACAAGGCTATAGGTATGTATCTGTGTATATGAGCTGTGTTTGTGTGTTTTGTAGGCTACAGATGTCATTTGATGCCTAGATGTCTGGGAACCTTAGGTTGGTTGTTTACGGTGTGCTTACTGGAGCCGATGCCTAAATATCCCCCCTCGTCCTACTGTGTGACCTTTCTCTGAGCATCTTCTCACAGGATTCTACACACCTTTTTTAAAGGAGGTTTTCTGGAACTGATCTAGGTAACATCATATGCTGCTGGATGGAGCTAAAGACACATACACCTTGCATAGCGGCATACAGTATTTATTCTCCACATACTACATAGTGACAATGAGGGCAACCTCATAGTCATTATCTTCAGCACCAAACCAGTGTCTACATATTTTACCTTTATTTAACTATGCAAGTCAGTTAAGAACAAATTCCTATTTTCAATCACAGCCTCGGAACAGTGGGTTAACTGCCTTGTTCAGGGGCAGAACAACAGATTTTTACCTTGTCAGCTCAGGGATTTGATCTTGCAACCTTTCGGTTACTAGTCCAACGCTCTGCCGCCCCAGGTAGCCTGGCATGTTTCTATGATCTGTGGTTAGAAAGATAAGAAGAAAGGGCCTAAAAAATGCTTCTCTGTGACATCACAGGGTAGAATTAAAAGTAAGAAAAAACTTGATTTTCAATACCTGCAAGGTGTTTCTAGCCAGAGGGAGGGTATTTTCTTGCTCTCCACTTTGCCACGAATGTCATAGTGTTTGAAAATCAATGTTTTCTAAATGTTTTAACTTTTGATGCTGTCATGGGATAGAGCTTTATTGTTTATTTTATTAAAAAAAAAATGTTACCCCCTTTTTCTCCCCAATTTTTCCGATCGTCTCATCGCTGCAACTCCCTAACGGGCTCGGGAGAGGCGAAGGTGTCCTCCGGAACATGACACGGCTAACCGCGCTCCTCAACACCCGCCAGCTTAAACCGTAAGCCAGCCGCACCATTGTGTCGGAGGAAACACCGTTCAACTGGCAACCGGGGACAGCCTGCAGGCACCTGGCCGACACAAGGAACCACTAGAGCACGACGAGCCAAGTAAAGCCCCACCGCCAAGCCCTCCCCTAACCCGGACGACGCTGGGCCAGTTGTGCGCCGTCCTATGGGACTCCTAGCCACTTCCGGTTGTGGCACAGCCCTGGGGGTAGAACTTTTAACGTTATATTATTTTCTACAAAATAATGGAAATGTGCCGGTTTCACATATGTAGACACTAGTTTGGTGCTGGAGATAATGAATATGAGGTTGACAAATGGATGAGTTGCCCTTTAATGCTGGGTTTCTGATATTATAAAATATTGTATGGTGCTTTTCAGGAGCATGAGATCCACAAAGAAGATTAGGTATAGCCTGATTATTTTGAATGAGTACAGGATGAATGGGGATACAGAATTGTCATGTTTCTCTTGGCCCAGCATTGATTCTGGCTTGCAGTTGTTGTTTGATCCTGTGCCAAAAGCTAATGCAGTATCATCTAACAGCTCTAAAAAAAGGTCTGAAGAAGACTGTCAGTAATGTATATGCAACTGTCCTGAAGTGACCAAGCCATCGAGTTGGAAATATGGAATTCATTAGAATCTAACCAATACAGTATAATAATTAGGTGGGTGTATATATTTGTTCTATTTCAAACATGTACAAGTGTGTATTACAGTTGAAGTCGGAAGTTTACATACAGTTAGGTTGGAGTCATTAAAATTCGTTTTTCAACCACTCCACAAATTTCTTGTTAACAAACTATAGTTTTGGCAAGTCGGTTAGGACATCTACTTTGTGCATGACACAAGTCATTTTTCCAACAATTGTTTACAGACAGATTATTTCACTTATAATTCACTGTATCACAATTCCAGTGGGTCAGAAGTTTACATACACTAAGTTGACTGTGCCTTTAAACAGCTTGGAAGATTCAAGAAAATGATGTCATGGCTTTAGAAGCTTCTGATAGGCTAATTGACATCATTTGAGTCAATTGGAGGTGTACCCATGGATGTATTTCAAGGCCTACCTTGAAACTCAGTGCCTCTTTGCTTGACATCATGGGAAAATGAAAAGAAATCAGCCAAGACCTCAGAAAAAAAATTGTAGACCTCCACAAGTCTGGTTCATCCTTGGGAGCAATTTCCAAACTCCTGAAGGTACCACGTTCATCTATACAAACAATAGTACGTAAGTATACACACCATGGGACCACGCAGCTCAGGAAGGAGACGCGTTCTGTCTCCTAGAGATGAATGTACTTTGGTGCGAAAAGTGCAAATCAATCCCAGAACAACAGCAAAGGACCTTGTGAAGATGCTGGAGGAAACAGGTTCAAAAGTATCTATATCCACAGTAAAACGAGTCCTATATCGACATAACTTGAAAGGCCACTCAGCAAGGAAGAAGCCACTGCTCCAAAACCGCCATAAAAAGGCCAGACTACGGTTTGGAACTGCACATGGGGACAAAGATTGTACTTTTTGGAGAAATGTCCTCTGGTCTGATGAAACAAAAATACAAGTGTTTGGCCATAATGACCATCATTATGTGTGGAGGAAAAAGGGGGAGGCTTGCAAGCCAAAGAACACCATCCCAACCATGAAGCACGGGGTGGCAGCATCATGTTGTGGGGGTGCTTTGCTGCAGGAGGGTGTGGTGCACTTCACAAAATAGATGGCATCATGAGGGAGGAAAATTATGTTGATATATTGAAGCAACATCTCAAGACATCAGTCAGGAAGTTAAAGCTTGGTCGCAAATGGGTCTTCCAAATGGACAATGACCCCAAGCATACTTCCAAAGTTGTGGCAAAATGGCTTAAAGACAACACAGTCAAGGTATTGGAGTGGCCATCACAAAGCCGTGACCTCAATCCCATAGAAAAATTGTGGGCAGAACTGAAAAAGCATGTGCGAGCAAGGAGGCCTACAAACCTGACTCAGTTGCACCAGCTCTGTCAGGAGGAATCGGACAAAATTCACCCAACTTATTGTGGGAAGCTTGTGGAATGCTACCCGAAACATTAGACCCAAGTTAAACAATTTAAAGGCATTGCTACCAAATACTAATTGAGTATATGTAAACTTCTGACCCACTGGGAATGTGATGAAAGAAAGAAAAGCTGAAATAAATCATTCTCTCAACTATTATTCTGACATTTCACATTCTTAAAATAAAGTGGTGATCTTACCTGACCTAAGACAGGGAATTTGTTACTAGGATTAAATGTCAGGAATTGTAAAAAACTGATTTTAAATATATTTGGCTAAGGTGTATGTAAACTTCCAACAACTGCACATTACTGCCCTGCATGTACAGTATACTGCCTTGCATTTGTGTTGTATTGATCGCCCTCTGCCAAAACATCATGTCTAATGTACTCTGGGGTAAAACGTCACTTAATGTCGAATACACTTAAAGATGGGATAATAAATCAGTGTTATGGTTTATGGATGACCAGCTATGTTTCATCTCTGTTCTCTCTATATAAGTGTATGCTATATAATGTTAAACACAGGTCCAGATCTTAGATGTACACCAGCACAGCCATTGAACAGCCCCAGTCAGTTAACCAGACCGCAGTAGTCTCTGACCAACAACACACACAAGGATTGCAAGTAGACAAACTACAAACAAGGTCTCTCATCCTAACCAGTTGACAATCTATTACGCAAAGCAAGCTTTATGATTAGTGCCTGATTAGTGCCTGGCTTTTAGTGCCTGATACTGTCTTTTCCCTGTGTGGGTTTGTACATGATGCTTGTCTGGCCTGGGTTACTATGCAGCGGTCCTACTCACTCTCTCTTGCTGTGAGCTCATACTTTATTTTAGCCCAGGCTCTTAAATCATTTAACAGGAAGCATCCCTTTGAAAACACACCCAGACTCAGACAAGGTGACTAGGCACCACTGCGGCACCTCAAATGTTTCATCATCGTCCCTCTCTCTGATCAAACCCTATATACACACTCTCTAAAGTCTGTGTTTAGCTCCTCTTTTGCCTTTCCCTCTTATACACGTTTCCCAACAACTGTAATATGTAGCATGTTGTCCTGTGAGAGATTAGTCTGATCTATACTGCTGGTGAGGGGGGGCTGAACAGAGGGGTGGGGTGCAGCCCCTCCCATAATTGGGTTAGCGTGCTGCTCCGGAGGTCTATGTTTACAGGAGAGATTAGAAGAGCCCTGCGTCACTCCAGTGTGGACTGCTCCGACAGTGGATGCTGCAGAAATCCCTCTGTCTCGCCGGCCACTTGTTCGTTCGCTCACTCCCTCACTCTCCTCTCTCGCTCTCTCTCTGGTCCTGCGACTCATCCCTTCCAGCATTGACTGACTGAGAGAAGGCAGTTTGAGGCAGAGGCTGCAGTTCCAGCCCCGCCAGGCCAGGGAAACTGCCAGAGCTCATCAGCAGCCAGGGCAAGGCCGCTGTGCTGCCGACTGCCAGTCCCAGGACAGGACCCCGTCTCCCTCCCAGGACCCCGGTGGACCGACAACATGTGTGACTGTTTCAACCTGGGCTTCCCCAACTGGCATGGCTCGCTGGGCACAGGTGGGCATCCCTCTCTCTCTTATCTCTGTTTCTATCGTTGTCCTCAACTATTCTCTGATTCAGTGCTAGAGCCCAGCATGCGTGAGTGAGTGTGTTGGGAGGCTGCTGCTGCTAAGAGCAGAGTGCTGAGTCGTGTTGCTGACCTGCTGCTTGTCTGCTTGCCTGCAGTGTGTGGATGGGTGTGTCTGCAGTGTGCTGCCTGGGTGTGCCTGCTGCATAGGGATGTGCTTGATGTGTTTACATGAGTTGATGTACTTTTTTCCAGGTGTATAGTCATTATCCAAGAGCCCAGGCAGAATGTATCAAATGATGAATGCACAGTTCGCCATTCACTATGTAAACTTAACTTATTTAAGTTTCATATAGACACATATTCTGAAGGCTGAACTCATTGACAGTTTGTAACATAGCCCATGTTTGCTTGAACCATTTCAAATGAATTCAGTTTTGCAAACATTTCTGGGAAGGTTTAGAAGTAATTGATCTTTAGTTGAAATTGTGATAATAAAACGTTCCTTTATGGTCACTAAGAATATGTTTTGCCTTTCCAATGTTAGCTACGGATTTGTATTTTCTTTAAATGCTAGATTTGTGGACATTGTTATTAGATTTTGACTATTTAAATTATTGGGTCATTGACATGTTCAAATAATGTTTATTTTTGCATATTATCTTCACTTAAATAATTGCATTTTCTTGACTAATGCAGTCCATATCATCTCAATGTTATTCTCTAACATAATCTGTAAGGGTCCATCCCACTGGGCAGAAACTGTTTGAATTAACATGGTTTCCATGCCATTTCAACAAAGAAAATCTTTGTGATGACGTTGAATCAATGTGGAAAACCGATTGGATTTTTTAACCTATCTTTTAGCCTAAATCCAATGACAGGGTGACATTTTTTGTTGATTTCACTTTGAATTCATGTTAGTTGACAACTCAACCAAATGTCAATCAAAACTAGATGTTGAACTGACGTCTGTGTCCAGTGGGATAATACTACAACATGAACTGCCCTCACAAAAACTGTGTAGATGCGTGAATCCAATTGTGCTCTAACCAAACAACTCTAAGTGACTACTTTCCCAAAGATGGTGGAGAAGATTGCCTGTGTCTGATGAATCTATGTTGACTCAAGGATTTTTTTTACACTTATCTGTTTGTAATTAGAATATCTGGAAGCTTTAGCTACCTTTCACCACTTTGTAATGCAAACTGGGTGGACATAACTGTCCTGAAAGAACTTCCTTCATTTATTTGAAAAAATGCATTTGTAATCTTTTTATACAACACACTATTGTGAATTTCGCATTGCTTTCTGATTGATTTTGTATTCATTGTGCGGCAGGTAGCCTCGAGATTAGAGCGTTGGGCCAGTAAACGAAAGGTTGCTGGTTTGAATACTGGAGCTTAGAAGGTAAAAATCTCTGTTGCTGTGCCATTAAACAAGGCACTTAACCCTAATTTCTCCAGGGATGCTGTTCAGTGGTGACCCTGGCTGTGACCCCACTCCCTGTGGGTGTCTCAGCGGGAGTTGGGATGTGCAAGAAACACATTTCCATTACACACTTGTGTGTAACAGGACAAATATAAGCATTCCATTTACAATGCAGTATTTAGTGTATCATATTTTTGTACAAAAAGTGCTTTACTTGGGCACAGGTTCAAGATTATGGAGGAAAGTGAATTCCTAGGTCTGGGAGGGACTGAAGCTAAAATGGGGCAGGGATAGTGATGATCTAATGAGATATAAGTGCCCTCTCCCCTGAGCAGAGACCTGTGCCAAACACTGGCCCAGAATTACTGTAATACATGGTCTACTCAGCATTAGAGCCCATTGAAAGTCCATTTAAGATATCATCAATGATATCATCAATTATACACCATATACATTGGCAATCTCTTACAGACAGTCTGGGGGATGTTGCTGACTTTTATAAACATATTATTGTACTTTGTCCCTCTGCATAGAAGTATTCAGCAGTACAGGTCCCATTAGAGGGTGGGTATTCACTTATTGTTTGCTTCTAAATGTAATATATGCATGGACATGTACTCTCTCCCAGTGAGGCTATTTTTTGTACTAGTATTGGGAGGGCATCATGTGAGAATAGGGGCTAATTCTGATAGTTGAATTCCAAAACCATTATGAAACTCCTGCCGCGTTAGGTGAGTATCAATTCATGTTGTGGCCTGCTAGATTGAAAGCATGCGGGATCACAGTCCCATGTCCACATAATCGTGGGGAGAAATCCAATTCTGTTTTTTTCTCCCTGTCAGAAATCTGATTATACTTTAAATGCAAACAAACCACCCCCCAGAGAAAGGAGCTTGTGTCTCTTATAAAATTGGATAGGAATCATGCCCTGCTTCCCTGTAAACGAGGGACATGTAATTCATTTGGCTAATGTATTTGGCTAATGAGCAGAGCTCAGGGTCCTCCCAGGGCCTATGAGGATGAAAACAAACTCTAATGGCTGTAATAAGGGTCATGGGTCAGCTGGTTATATTCAGAGAAGATGTTTGATAAAGTTGTTAGAGGAAAAAAGGATGCTGTAGTGCTCCAGGTTTTTATTATTACATTATTTATTTGAGTATATATAATTATAAAATAGTTATGTAGCCACTGTTGATACAAATGCATTCAAAGACAAGATTTTGAATGGCCTTCCACATATCAAGGTGCAATCCCATTTATTAACAGGAAATTGCACATCAATCAAATTTCAACCAATCAAATGTATTTATAAAGCCCTTCTTACATCAGCTGATGTCACAAAGTGCTGTACAGAAACCCAGCCTAAAACCGCAAACAGCAAGCAATGCCGGTGTAGAAGCACGAGGTGTAGAAGCATGACTATTTACTATTTGATGTTGGCTCTGTTTAAGACTGAGAGTAACATTTCGTTTCCCAGCCTAACACGTTGTTCAGGGAGGAGACTAAGGCCCATTACCTACCACATTATTGCTAGCTAGACGCAGCCTTGAGGGTGACCACACCCAAAGACAATGGTGCAGTTGCACCCGACGTGAGTCATCCTAGATTAACTCAAAGAAATGTTCCAACATATTCCCTGTACTGTTTTGTCAAATCTTTACAATGTCAAATATTTTGCTATTATAAAGTAGCAAAATATTATAGACTAATGTGTTTTGGGTCCTGAACAGCAGTGGACAAATCAAGCAGAGATGTGCAGACAGTATGTGTCTGTGAGTTGGGCCCTGTCCTTGAATGGCCATTGATTTATGGTATTACCTGATGGAATGCAGAATTCATTATTTGGTCCCACTTTATATAAGTGTCACTAAAACAATGTGTTTTACACAGTAATTACATTGTCATGTACGATGTGGTTAGACATTATTACAGATTACTTACCCAACTGTTATAATTGTTTGTGACTTGAACAATTTTAGAGATGTGCAATTAGAGATGTGCAATTGTACATTGAGGTGAACATTGAGGTGACCTTTTATATTGTACAGTAACGGAGAGTTTGCTGTCAAGTCTAAGGCCTGCAAAATTAATCATTTAAATGTATAATCACATAAAATGCAATGTACAATCACACACCAACTATAAAACGGGTTACCTAATTACACCTGCCTACAGTATGCAATTACTATGTCAACACAGTTTGTAGGGACAACTTATATAAAGTACGGCAGACAGTGAATTAACTTAGATACTTTTAGTCTGTCACCTTTCTGCTGCACCCATATGACAAATATTTGAGTAGGGAGTTTCTCCACGCTAAGTGCCAGTCTTGGTATGAGGAATATATGCCAGCCCCTGCCAACAAAATATAATATCACATGAACATCAGCAATTCTGGCAATTCTTTTGTTGAGATATCAATTTGGAATTGTTCAGGATTATTTGAAGTATGCCCTTCTATTCAGCCCACACAGGGAGAGTTCCCTTGTTCCTCAGAGAACACCGAGTCCACTGTCTCTCTCCACAGTTATGACCCACTCCATTACTACCCTTCTCTCTGAACATGTATACAGTGTTTGCTGAAAATCTGTCAATCTGGAGAAAAAAGTGTGTAAAGAAGTCTCTGTGAGATGAGAGTGGAAATGACTAAATACTGTAAAGTTTACATAATATTTCTATATTTATAGCTGCGGTGTACATCCCTTGTAGGAGTGGAAAGGGTTATATACAGATATGTATTTTGGAGAACATCCACACCTTCATGAGAAGTTTTTCAAATATGATTTGCAACTCCAATCCTAGGATTTGGCAGACTGTCCCCTGCTGTGTGTTACTCATACTGTTACAAGATTGATCTAGAAGGCTGAGCTGCAACTGAACCGGAACTCAAAAAGTGGGCAGTATCCACCTTTCATCAGAGGCTAGTTGCTCTTACTCTCTTGGGAGCAAAAACATAGCAGCTACGTTGGGAGTTTCATTCAGTCTGTTGGTTGGAATGGTTGAGTGGAATCTGTCTGAGGCGGTATTAAATGGATAAAGCAGGTTGCTACTTTAGCTTTAAGGGTGAGATATTTCCTTCAGGTAAGCCCTCTTGATATGAGAATTTCTCCATGAAAGTGTTCTTATGTGGTTGAATTAGCCTTGGCTGAACCTGTGTTGGACAAGCAAACATGGTAGTAGTAGTTATTTAACTAGGCAAGTCAATTAAGAACAAATTCTTATTTACAATGACGGCCTACGCCGGCCAAACCCGGGCCGGTTGTGATACAGCCTGGATTCAAACCAGAGTGTTTGTAGTGATGCCTCTAGCACTGAAATGCAGTCCCATAGACCGCTGCGCCACTCGGGAGCAGACACTTTGATGGCTTCTTTTATTGTCTTGACTGCTTATGTTGACATCATGATTATTATGGACTAATGATGATTTTTACATTTCACAACACTAGCTAGGTTTCCATCTAATTGGCAACAGATTTTCATGCGAATATTCTAAAATCTGCATGAAGAAAATATGTGCATTTTCCCACTAGTGGTGTGTTTCCACCAAACGGACTTGTTGCGAATAAAATCAGTGTGTGATGACGTAGTGCACAAAATATTGACTTTTTTTGCTTACCTTTTCATTTACCTAAATAAAAATTGAAAGTTCAGTGTGTATTTAACTCTACTGATTTTTGTCACGATAGTTTTGTCACAAAAAGTGTTGCGTTAAATAGCAAATGTGCCTACTCTAGTCTTGGCACGTGTGCGCTAGCTAACAGCTAGCAGATAGCCTACAGTGAGGGTAGGCTGTGTGGGTAGGCTAGTCTACATGATGAGATTATTATAGATTAGAGCGAGAATATTTTTATTTGTCAAACAGCAGTCAAGCATCGATCATCATGTCACCAGAATAAGACCCTCGATATTTATTGAAAAGGAGCATCAAGCTCATCACCGTGCACTTTCTCCACCCTGTGAAGTTCATCATAATTGATTTAATCTGTAGCCTAATAAACTGCATGGTTTCACGAGTCGTAGTGGGAGAACCACACACCATATCATTGCGTGACTCCAAGTTGACTTCAACATGACGGTTATTATATCATTATTGTTACGACTTCCGCTGAAGTCGGCTCCTCTCCTTGTTTGGGCGGTGTTCGGCGGTCGAAGTCACAGGCTTTCTAGCCATCTGTAACGGTTGTCGTCGGGAATAGAGGACCAAAACGCAGCAGGAATGTGGATGCTCATCTTGATATGTATTTTAAATAAAGAGAACACCTAAACAACAAAACGAAGAACACACGAACAACAAAACAGTCTTGTCATGCTCACACAGGCAAAACAAGAAACAATCTCCCACAAACACCTAACCAAACACATACCCATATATAGGACTCTCAATCAGAGGCAACTAGAAAACACCTGCCTCCAATTGAGAGTCCAACCCCAATAAACTAGACATAGAAATACAAAAGACTAGAGACCACATAGAAATACAAACATAGAACATAACCCCAAAAACCCGGAAATAATAAATCAAACACCCTACTACATAAATCATCACCCCGAACCACATAAACAAAATACCCTCTGCCACGTCCTGACAAAACTACAATAACAAATAACCCTTATACTGGTCAGGACGTGACACCATCGCCGCTCCATTTTTCATGTATCCATTTGTTTTGTCTTCTTCCCTGCACACCTGGTTTTTATTCCCCAATCAATCTACATGTATTTATTCCTCTGTTCCCCATCATGTCTTTGTGAAAGATTGTTTGTGTTACGTGTTTATTGTTGACGCGCCAGACTGGTTTGTTTTTTCCGTGGTATTTTTACGAAGATGTTTATTGTTAAACATAATTCTTGTGACTGTTTTGCGCGTTTTGCACTTTTGCCTCAATAAAGTGTGCGCCTGTTCACAAATCTCTGCTCTCCTGCACCTGACTTCGCTACCAGTACGCACACACCTGACAATTATTTGCGTATGAAGGGATTTCCACTACCATTTCTCGCATCTTTAATTTTACAAACACAAAACTATCCCACCATGTCGAACAAACAAATGATCTATCTGCATTTATAAAATTGTACCAAAACTTCCTGTTTCCATCATAGTGGTCGTGAGTTTTTATTTATATGGTATGACTTTACTCGCATAAAAACTGTGGATGGAAAGGGGGTTAATGTCTAGGCCGGACTCTAGGCTGTGGAATGTCAGAGGCAAGAATAGTAAATCTCTTTTCAGTGTGGCAATCTTGATTAATGCTTAAATTGTTTCTCAAATACCATCAGGTACTTGTATTTTAGTTACATGTATAGTGCTTTCAGAAAGTATTCACACCGCTTGACTTTTTCCACATTTTGTTGTGTTACAGCCTGAATTTAAAATGGATTACATTTAGATTTAGTTGTCACTGGCCTACACATAATGCCCAATAATGTCAAAGTGTAATTATGTTTTTCAAATTAATAAAAAATGAAAAGCTGAAATGTCTTGAGTCAATAAGAATTCAACCTCTTTGTTATGGCAAGCCTAAATAAAAATGTGCTTAACAAGTAACATAGTAAGTTGCATGGACTCTCTATGTCCAATAATAGCATTTAACATGATTTTTGAATGACTGCCTCATCTATGTACCCCACACATACAATTATCTGTAAGGTCCCTCAGTCAAGCAGTGAATTTCAAACACAGATTCAACCACAAAGACCAATGAGATTTTCCAATGTCACGCAAAGAAGGGCACCTATTGGTAGATGTGTAAAAAAATAAAAAAGCGGTCATATCCCTTTGAGCATGTTGAAGTTATTTATTACACTTTGGATGGTGTATCAATACACACAGTCACTACAAAGATACAGGTGTCCTTCCTAACTCATTTGCCGGAGCGAAAGGAAACAGCTCAGGGATTTCACCATGAGGCCAACGGTGATTTTAAAACAGTTATAGAGTTTAATGTCTGTGATAGGATAAAACTGAGGATGGATCAACAACATTGTAGTTACTTCACAAAACTAACCTACAGTAATTGACTGTAAAATAAGGAAGTATCAACACTACCGGTCAAAAGTTTTAGATAACCTACTCATTCAAGGGTTTTTCTTTATTTTTACTATTTTCTACATTGTAGAATAATAGTGAAGACATCAAAACTATGAAATTACACATATGTAATAATGTAGTAACCAAAACAGTGTTAAACAAATCAAAATATATTTTATGTTTTAGATTCTTCTTGGCGTTCTCTCGACCAGCTTCAACTGGAATGCTTTTCCAACAGTCTTGAAGGAGTTCCCACATATGCTGAGCACTTTTTGGCTGCTTTTCCTTCACTCTGCGGTCCGACTCATCCCAAACCATCTCAATTTGGTTGAGGTCGGGGGATTGTGGAGGCCAGGTCATCTGATGCAGCACTATATCACTCTCCTTCTTGGTAAAATAGCCCTTACACAGCCTGGAGGTGTTTTGGGTTGAAAAACAACTGGGCCCAAACCAGGTGGGATGGCGTATCGCTTCAGAATGCTGTGGTAGTCATGCTGGTTAAGTGTCCCTTGAATTCTAAATAAATCACAGACAGTGTCACCAGCAAAGCACCGCCACACCATAACACCTCCTCCGTGCTTTATGGTGGGAAATACACATGCAGAGATCATCCGTTCTCCCACACTGTGTCTCACAAAGACACGGCGGTTGGAACCAAAAATCTCAAATTTGGACTCCAGACCAAAGGACAAATTTCCACCGGTCTAATGTCCATTGCTCTTGTGGTTTCTAGTGGTGGTTTCTAGTAGTGGTTTCTTTGCAGCAATTCGACCATGAAGGCCTGACTCACACAGTCTCCTTTGAACAGTTGATGTTGAGATGTGTCTGCTATTTGAACCCTGTGAAGCATTTATTTGGGCTGCAATTCATGAGGCTGGTAACTCTAATGAACGTATCCTCTGCAGCAGAGGTAACTCAGTGTGCAAAGCTGCCATCAAGGCAAAGGGTCGCTATTTGAAGAATTTGAAATATAAAATATATTTTGATTTGCTTAACACTTTTTTGGTTACTACATGATTCCATATGTGTTATTTCATAGTTTTGACGTCTTCACTATTATTCTACAATGTAGAAAATAGTCAAAATAAAGAAAAACCCTTGTATGAGTAGGTGTTCTAAAACTTTCGAACGGTTGTGTACATAATACAAATATTCCAAAACATGCATCCTGTTTGCATCAAGGCACTAAAGTAATACTGCAAAAAATGTGGCAAAGCAATTCACTTTTTGTCTTGAATACAAAGTGTTATGTTTGGGGCAAATCCAATACAACACATACTGAGTTACCACTCTCCATATTTTCAAGCATAGTGGCTGCATCATGTTATGGGTATGTTTGTAATTGTTAAGGACTGGGGAGTTTTTCAGGACAAAACAGAAACGGAATGGAGCTAAGCACAAGCAAATTCCTAGACGAAAACCTGGTTCAGTCTGCTTTCCGTCAGACACTGGGAGATGTATTCACCTTTCAGCAGGACAAATCTCCACGCTAACCTAAAATACAAGGCCAAATCTGCACTGGAGTTGCTTACCAAGAAAACAGTGAATGTTCCTGTGTGGCCGAATTACAGTTTTGACTTAAATCCACTTGAAAATCTATGGCAAGACCTGAAAATGGTTGTCTAGCAATGATCCACAACCAATATGACAGCGCTTGAAGAATTTTGTAAAAAATTATGGGCAAATGTTGCACAATCCAGGTGTGGAAAGCTCTTACAGACTTACCCAGAAAGACTCACAGCTGTAATCTCTGCCAAAGGTGCTTCTACAAAGTACTCTTGTCACGTCCTGACCAGTATAAGGGTTATTTGTTATTGTAGTTTGGTCAGGACGTGGCAGAGGGTATTTTGTTTCTGCGGTTCGGGGTGATGGTTTATGTAGTAGGGTGTTAGATTTATTATTTCCGGGTTTTGGTTTATGTTCTATGTTTTGTATTTCTATGTTCTTTCTGGTTTGTGGTATTTCTATGTGTAGGTTAATGGGGGGTTGGACTCTCAATTGGAGGCAGGTGCTTTCTCGTTGCCTCTGATTGAGAGTCCTATATATGGGTAATTGTTTGGTGTAGTGTTGTGGGAGATTGTTTCTTGTTTTGCATGTGTGAGTGTGACAAGACTGTTTTGTTGTTTGTGTGTTCTTCTTTTTGTTATTTTGGTGTTCTCTTGATTTAAAATAAGTACAAGATGAGCATCCACATTCCTGCTGCGTTTTGGTCCTCTATTCCCGACGACAACCGTTACAACTGGCTAATGGGGTCTGAATACTTATGTAAAACATATATTTCTGTGTTTCATTTTCAATACATTTGCAAACATTAAAAACTTGTTTTCACTTTGTCATTATGGGTTATAGTGGGTAGATGGGTGAGGATTTGTACTTATTTAATCCATTTTGAATTCAGTCTGTAACACAACAAAACATGGAAGAAGTCAAAGGGTATGGATACTTTCTGAAGGCACTGTATGTGCAGTTTAATACTCACACACTGACACAGCACATCATGTTGAAAAAGTTGTTCTACAGCATAGTGTGACTCCCTTTGAACCACCTGAGCTTTGATCCTCATAAGGTACTTGCTAAGGGAATGATACACCCTTTCAATAGGAAGTTCCCACGTATGTCACGCCTGCTCCCGCTCCCCCTCCCTGGTGCTCGAGGGTGCCAGGCTGCCCATCATTACGCACATCTTTCACCATTGTTACACGCACCAGCGCCTCTTTGGACTTACCTGGACTCCATGACTTTGTTGATTGCTCCTCCTATATCTGTCTGTTCCTCAGTTTGATCCCTGTGTCAGCATTATTGTTGTTATGTTTCCCCTGTCCAGACGCTGTCCTTGTTTGTTTCATGTCAGTTATTTATTTAATGTTCACTCCCTGTACTTGCTTCTCGGCCTCTGTGTCTGTTCTTACACTGTATACACACAAACTCACAAGCGCACAAAGAATTATATACACAACAATGCCCCATTACTTATCGCTCAAACTAACCAGCATGTTTTCAAGTGGGGCATACAATGTCAATTCATTTATGATTCTAAAATCTTGTGAATGTTTTCATACATGTTTTGGGCTCTCTACACTTTATTGCTTGCAATGTTTCGACCAGAACACATCAAACATGTTTACTTGCCTAAGTCAATCGATATCACATACAGGAACTCAGAATGTAAACTCAGCGTTGGATAATACTGAGCGGGGAACTTGACTCACCTGTAACCTTGTTACAGCATTTTTGATAGACAATCGTGATTTTCACATCAACATGAAAAGAGTCTATTCAACCACACTGCAACTTCTGATTTTATGAGACACCACTGCTTTTCACCGCTGCAATGATCTGACCAGTGAATTACAGTAGGCCTATTGTGAAGCTTCAGTCCAACCATGAGGATACTCAGCAGCTAATATGATAACATTGATAGCATTATTTGTTTTTGAATAATTGTTTTATTTATCAGAAATGGATACTCAAGTGGCATCAGCGCAGGGGTAACTTGACAATGGAAAATATGATCACAGTATGATTGTATATCAAAGATGATAATAATAACAATCACATTTCTCCGGATGATACATTTTGAAAACTACACTCCCTTACCTACTGTAGACTTCAAGGCAAATTTCGAGTCAAATCTCCAGATCAATGGAGTGGATCACTTAACAGGCAACTGTGGAAGCTGGTTCCTTTGGGAATTCTTGCCAGGAAGAACTTGCAATAATCTCCTCCTGGGCTTTAGTATCTCTAAAGAACTCTGATACCCTGGTCAGACAGGGAGGGAGGGACGATCATCTGAAATATTTTGATAATGTTATATCCCGATAATATTCACAATATATGTGAACAAAACATGGAAATCCTCTCTAATACCTGATTACCTAATGAGAGATATTCTGAGGCTTTATTTGTATTTTATTTTACTTAACACTTATTTAAATAGGCAAGTCAGTTAAAAACAAATTCTTATTTACAATGACGGTGTCATGACGTTGGCCTGTGGGTTTATGACCCCCCCATAAATACCTTTCTCCCTTCCCCTCTCTCTCTGACCCTACTGAAGGACTTGAATAGCCTGTGTTAAATATAGAGAGTCTGGGAACATCAAACAAATGGGGAAAAGGAACCATATTTTGATAATAAAACCAGTTGGAAATATGCTTGATAACGTCATGAGTATGTATGTCAGTTCATTGTTATCTGAGACATTATGATTGATGACAGGACGACATAAACTGTACCTGAGAAAGTATACACCCTCTAGTTATCAGAGTCACATGGAATTGTTATGCAATTGAAATGTTTGATATTGAAATTGTTTGTTAGGAGATTAAATGTAATTTTAGCTTCCAAATGAGAGAATTGGGTTTTCATAAGGAAGGTGCCCTGCCCGATCAGTGGCCCAACCCTGTGAAGAGACATGGGGTTATAAACGATGGGGCGCCTCCTTCCCCCCTCTCCACTATATAAGCCTTTGACGAGGGGATGGCCAGTGTGTTCCAGTACGGGAGGTCTGCAGCCTCTACGTTAGAAGGACAGACACATATCAAGGACAGAACTAAGCCAACCTCGGCGTGAGCTATGGTATGAACTGGTATGAACTTTGAGCTTATTCACTACAGAAGTGATACTTCCTAGCCGTTGAGTTAGCCGCTGCTAACGTGGGCTAGGAAAGGACGGACGACGGATCCAGTCGAACAACCAGACGAAGATACCACCACGTATCCAATTTGCCACCATTGACATTCTTCCACTACAGGAAGATCTGTTGGCCAACCCGGCCAGCATCTACGACCAATCTACCGAAGCGCAGCTCAGAGTAAATATTTATTGCATTTTCCTTTTCCAAATGGGCGGTAATTTAGAATGCATAAGATAATGTATTTACGATAGCATAGCTGCTGTTTCTTTGTTCCTAAGTCTTCCCGCTATTTCATTCAAGCCCAACCCCCTTTCCTTTGTGTAACCAGCCATGATACAGGCTCCGTCCACCAGGACGTTTTCGGTATGACATCATTTGTATTCTGTGTATTTGTAATTCTGTGTGATTAGTTAGGTATTTAGTAAATAAATAATTAAACCCAATTTTGTATTGCTGATTCAACTTGTTAGCCAGGGTTCGTGAAGATAACCAAGAATTGACAACTTTCATTGTGAGACTGAAAATAAGATAAGGGTTAATATTGACTGCTATCGATGTAAAATATTACTAAGTATTTTAAGAGTTTATTCGGAAGATAACGGCTCTATAAACGTTCTTCTGTGGTGCCCCGACTTCCTAGTTAATTACATTTACATGATTAGCTTAATCAGGTAATATTAATTACAGAGAAATAATTGTATAAGTTAGCATGTCATATCACTTAATCCGGCATAGCCAAAGACACGACAACGGCCTACCAAAAGGCAAAAGACCTCCTGCGGGGACGGGTCTGGGATAAAAAAAAAATGTAATAAAGAAAATAGAAATATAGGACAAAACACATCATGACAAGAGACACAACACTCATAAAGAGAGACCTAAGACAACAACATAGCAAGGCAGCAACACATGACAACACAGCATGGTAGCAACATAACAACAAAATGGTAGCAACACAACATGGTAGTAGCACAAAACATGGTACAAACATTATTGGACACAGACAACAGCACAAAGGGCAAGAAGGTAGAGACAACAATACATCATGCAAAGCAGCCACAGCTGTCAGTAAGAGTGTCCATGATGAGTCTTTGAATGAAGAGATTGAGATAAAACTGTCCAGTTTGAGTGTTTGTTGCAGCTCGTTCCAGTCGCTAGCTGCAGCGAACTGAAAAGAGGAGTGACCCAGGGATGTGTGTGCTTTGGGGACCTTTAACAGAATGTGACTGGCAGAACGGGTGTTGTATGTGGAGGATGAGGGCTGCAGTAGATATCTCAGATAAGGGGGAGTGAACGGGTGTTGTATGTGGAGGATGAGGGCTGCAGTAGATATCTCAGATAGGGGGGAGTGAACGGGTGTTGTATGTGGAGGATGAGGGCAGCAGTAGATATCTCAGATAGGGGGGAGTGAACGGGTGTTGTATGTGGAGGATGAGGGCTGCAGTAGATATCTCAGATAGGGGGGAGTGAACGGGTGTTGTATGTGGAGGATGAGGGCTGCAGTAGATATCTCAGATAGGGGGGAGTGAACGGGTGTTGTATGTGGAGGATGAGGGCTGCAGTAGATATCTCAGATAGGGGGGAGTGAACGGGTGTTGTATGTGGAGGATGAGGGCTGCAGTAGATATCTCAGATAGGGGGGAGTGAACGGGTGTTGTATGTGGAGGATGAGGGCTGCAGTAGATATCTCAGATAGGGGGGAGTGAACGGGTGTTGTATGTGGAGGATGAGGGCTGCAGTAGATATCTCAGATAGGGGGGAGTGAACGGGTGTTGTATGTGGAGGATGAGGGCTGCAGTAGATATCTCAGATAGGGGGGAGTGAACGGGTGTTGTATGTGGAGGATGAGGGCTGCAGTAGATATCTCAGATAGGGGGGAGTGAACGGGTGTTGTATGTGGAGGATGAGGGCTGCAGTAGATATCTCAGATAGGGGGGAGTGAACGGGTGTTGTATGTGGAGGATGAGGGCTGCAGTAGATATCTCAGATAGGGGGGAGTGAACGGGTGTTGTATGTGGAGGATGAGGGCTGCAGTAGATATCTCAGATAGGGGGGAGTGAACGGGTGTTGTATGTGGAGGATGAGGGCTGCAGTAGATTTCTCAGATAGGGGGGAGTGAACGGGTGTTGTATGTGGAGGATGAGGGCTGCAGTAGATATCTCAGATAGGGGGGAGTGAACGGGTGTTGTATGTGGAGGATGAGGGCTGCAGTAGATATCTCAGATAGGGGGGAGTGAACGGGTGTTGTATGTGGAGGATGAGGGCTGCAGTAGATATCTCAGATAGGGGGGAGTGAACGGGTGTTGTATGTGGAGGATGAGGGCTGCAGTAGATATCTCAGATAGGGGGGAGTGAACGGGTGTTGTATGTGGAGGATGAGGGCTGCAGTAGATATCTCAGATAGGGGGGAGTGAACGGGTGTTGTATGTGGAGGATGAGGGCTGCAGTAGATATCTCAGATGGGGGGAGTGAACGGGTGTTGTATGTGGAGGATGAGGGCTGCAGTAGATATCTCAGATAGGGGGGAGTGAACGGGTGTTGTATGTGGAGGATGAGGGCTGCAGTAGATATCTCAGATAGGGGGGAGTGAACGGGTGTTGTATGTGGAGGATGAGGGCTGCAGTAGATATCTCAGATAGGGGGGAGTGAACGGGTGTTGTATGTGGAGGATGAGGGCTGCAGTAGATATCTCAGATAGGGGGGAGTGAACGGGTGTTGTATGTGGAGGATGAGGGCTGCAGTAGATATCTCAGATAGGGGGGAGTGAACGGGTGTTGTATGTGGAGGATGAGGGCTGCAGTAGATATCTCAGATAGGGGGGAGTGAACGGGTGTTGTATGTGGAGGATGAGGGCTGCAGTAGATTTCTCAGATAGGGGGGAGTGAACGGGTGTTGTATGTGGAGGATGAGGGCTGCAGTAGATATCTCAGATAGGGGGGAGTGAACGGGTGTTGTATGTGGAGGATGAGGGCTGCAGTAGATATCTCAGATAGGGGGGAGTGAACGGGTGTTGTATGTGGAGGATGAGGGCTGCAGTAGATATCTCAGATAGGGGGGAGTGAACGGGTGTTGTATGTGGAGGATGAGGGCTGCAGTAGATATCTCAGATAGGGGGGAGTGAACGGGTGTTGTATGTGGAGGATGAGGGCTGCAGTAGATATCTCAGATAGGGGGGAGTGAACGGGTGTTGTATGTGGAGGATGAGGGCTGCAGTAGATATCTCAGATAGGGGGGAGTGAACGGGTGTTGTATGTGGAGGATGAGGGCTGCAGTAGATATCTCAGATAGGGGGGAGTGAACGGGGGTTGTATGTGGAGGATGAGGGCTGCAGTAGATATCTCAGATAGGGGGGAGTGAACGGGTGTTGTATGTGGAGGATGAGGGCTGCAGTAGATATCTCAGATAGGGGGGAGTGAACGGGTGTTGTATGTGGAGGATGAGGGCTGCAGTAGATATCTCAGATAGGGGGGAGTGAACGGGTGTTGTATGTGGAGGATGAGGGCTGCAGTAGATATCTCAGATAGGGGGGAGTGAACGGGTGTTGTATGTGGAGGATGAGGGCTGCAGTAGATATCTCAGACAGGGGGGAGTGAACGGGTGTTGTATGTGGAGGATGAGGGCTGCAGTAGATATCTCAGACAGGGGGGAGTGAACGGGTGTTGTATGTGGAGGATGAGGGCTGCAGTAGATATCTCAGACAGGGGGGAGTGAACGGGTGTTGTATGTGGAGGATGAGGGCTGCAGTAGATATCTCAGATAGGGGGGAGTGAACGGGTGTTGTATGTGGAGGATGAGGGCTGCAGTAGATATCTCAGATAGGGGGGAGTGAACGGGTGTTGTATGTGGAGGATGAGGGCTGCAGTAGATTTCTCAGATAGGGGGGAGTGAACGGGTGTTGTATGTGGAGGATGAGGGCTGCAGTAGATATCTCAGATAGGGGGGAGTGAACGGGTGTTGTATGTGGAGGATGAGGGCTGCAGTAGATATCTCAGATAGGGGGGAGTGAACGGGTGTTGTATGTGGAGGATGAGGGCTGCAGTAGATATCTCAGATAGGGGGGAGTGAACGGGTGTTGTATGTGGAGGATGAGGGCTGCAGTAGATATCTCAGATAGGGGGGAGTGAACGGGTGTTGTATGTGGAGGATGAGGGCTGCAGTAGATATCTCAGATAGGGGGGAGTGAACGGGTGTTGTATGTGGAGGATGAGGGCTGCAGTAGATATCTCAGATAGGGGGGAGTGAACGGGTGTTGTATGTGGAGGATGAGGGCTGCAGTAGATATCTCAGATAGGGGGGAGTGAACGGGTGTTGTATATGGAGGATGAGGGCTGCAGTAGATATCTCAGATAGGGGGGAGTGAACGGGTGTTGTATGTGGAGGATGAGGGCTGCAGTAGATATCTCAGATAGGGGGGAGTGAACGGGTGTTGTATGTGGAGGATGAGGGCTGCAGTAGATATCTCAGATAGGGGGGAGTGAACGGGTGTTGTATGTGGAGGATGAGGGCTGCAGTAGATATCTCAGATAGGGGGGAGTGAACGGGTGTTGTATGTGGAGGATGAGGGCTGCAGTAGATATCTCAGATGGGGGGAGTGAACGGGTGTTGTATGTGGAGGATGAGGGCTGCAGTAGATATCTCAGATAGGGGGGAGTGAACGGGTGTTGTATGTGGAGGATGAGGGCTGCAGTAGATATCTCAGATAGGGGGGAGTGAACGGGGGTTGTATGTGGAGGATGAGGGCTGCAGTAGATATCTCAGATAGGGGGGAGTGAACGGGTGTTGTATGTGGAGGATGAGGGCTGCAGTAGATATCTCAGATAGGGGGGAGTGAACGGGTGTTGTATGTGGAGGATGAGGGCTGCAGTAGATATCTCAGATAGGGGGGAGTGAACGGGTGTTGTATGTGGAGGATGAGGGCTGCAGTAGATATCTCAGATAGGGGGGAGTGAACGGGTGTTTTATGTGGAGGATGAGGGCTGCAGTAGATTTCTCAGATAGGGGGGAGTGAACGGGTGTTGTATGTGGAGGATGAGGGCTGCAGTAGATATCTCAGATAGGGGGGAGTGAACGGGTGTTGTATGTGGAGGATGAGGGCTGCAGTAGATATCTCAGATAGGGGGGAGTGAGGCCTAAGAGGGTTTTATAAATAAGCATCAACCAGTGGGTTGCAACCTTTTGAGAACTGTGGTGGTTTACCTTGAACTAAGTATGCTCTTATTATTTTTCTCTTTTTATTCTTTATTTTGAGTAGGGTCCGGACGAAGGCTGAAGGGACCAGAGCCTGCCACGGTGGATGATTCAGTGAGTGGCTCTACTGATATGGCAAACCTATTGTTTGCATTGGTGGACATCATGTGAATACTAAAGACTATGGGAAAGAGACCCAACTCATTTGAATGAATCTCCATATAGTAAGAAAAGGAACTTACTTTTAACATATTTTTGTTGTAGATATGTGAAGAGCCATCTGAGTTTATAGAGGGGGAGAGACCTCGCCCTCAAGGATCCTCCCCTGTAGATGAATACCCTGAGACTGACAAATACAAGGACAGTGATAAACAGGTACAATGCTGTATATTTCATCCAACCATCATGTTGACTTGCAGTGTGAATTTTGTCAGACCGTCTGATTTCTTTAACATTAATTTTAGGGTGGAGGTGGGAGTGGCAAAAAAGGAAAGAGAGGTTTTGGGTCCCTGTTTGAAAAGCGCTCCCCTGCCAAGATGAGTCAACTGGAGGTCAGACAAGTCTGCATTATCTTTAACTCATGGAGAAGCATGGCTTCAGGTTTTCATTGGTGGTACATAACATGTTGGTATTTCAACATTTCTCATGTTTTTCTTTCATTCTTTTTTTTCGTGTAAACTCAGAGCCCAGAGTCAGGAGTGATTGTGAAAATGGCAAAAGAGACATGTGCCGAGGGCCTCGTTGTAAGTGGAGGGAAGGAGGGAATCTTCATCAAGGAAGTGAGGCCAGAGTCACCAGCCTCAAAGCTTCTTAGTGTACATGAGGGTAAGCAGACAACCAGCTCATACCATGTTCTTTCAGAAGCTGAACAACAAAAGTAGCCTATAGACCAAAAAGTTAACCTGAAAGCAAAGGACATATCGGTGAAATGTGGAGTGAAATAGGTTAAATGTGAAGTAATGGAGCCAAGATTGTTTTTGCTATCCAGGGTAAGAGACTCCCACATTTTTGGCTTTGAATGATCGTATATGCTAGAGTTCTACAGTTCAAATGTTGATTTATTGGTCTTTCTATGTCTTCCTTTTGTTCATTCAGGTGATCAGATACTCAGTGCCACTGTGTATTTTGACAATGTTACATATGAAGATGCTCTACAGATATTGGAACATGCCCAGCCTTACAAGATGGAGTTACTTCTGAAACGCAAACCAATAAAGACATCCACCCTTGAGAGTGAACCAGCCCTTGAAATCATCCAAGTAACTATAACTATGTTCTTTTTCTGGATATGTAGAGTAGTGTTATGTCTTTGGCTCTTTTTCTCATTCAGCAATCAATCAGCTATTCACTTTTTGTTATCCTACAGGTGGAAGAAGGTTCCTCTCTGGAAATGAGGGGACATTCAAAGACAAAACGGCATGGTGACCGAATCTCTTGGCCCAAGTTCCCCTCCTTCAGCAAAAGTCAAAAGTCCCATTTTAAGAGGTCTCACAGTACTTCAGAGGCAGATGATAAGAGGAAGCTGGAGCTTAGCCCTACAACAAGTGACACAGAGTCGCCAATAAAATCTCAGGAGGCTGTCAAGGGCAAGACAAAAAAGCATAAGATAAAGTTATCAAGCATGAAGATGAAGGGCCGCAAGAGCATGTCTGTTGAACAGCCGAACCAGGACACAGACATACTAACTGTAGAACATGTAGAGGGTATGGAAAACCAACAGAGTCAAGATGACATACACTCACCGGATGGTCTAGAGAGCGCATCAGTAGATACATCTCAAGTATATGTGTTAGAATCAGAATCTGAAAAAATTGAATCCACCAAGATAAGAAATGAATGCATTCTTCCAGACCTGGCAGGCTCTGAAACTAAACAACACAAGGTAGAACTCATTAGTCTCGACAAAACTTTGAAAATCACAGACATAACAGTTGCTCTTGCTGATCAAGAAAGTCCCTCAACCAAGAAATCTCCAGAGGGAAAGAAAAAGAAGAAAGAGAATAAAGAGAGGTCAGAACTAAAGTTTACATTCAAGGGAAATGAGAAAAAAGACAAACACAAGCAAAACATACCAGTAAAAGTATCACTAAAAAGCCTGAAGACACCAAGAGAAGATATGATAACATCTGATCTGTCTGCACATGACAATACATTGCTGAGCCCAACTGTAGTATCACATACTGAACTGGAGGAGTGTCAACTCCCAATTGATATCAACACTCAAGTAATCATCAATGAAAGTTCAGGGAAAGCCCTACCCTCCACTGATATGGAAATGAGCATGCCAAAAGTAGACATCTGCCTTGACATGTCAGATATAGGACTTATCAGGAAATCCCCTCAGATTGGACAAGAACAACACTTGAAAGAAACATATGTTAAAACTGATGTGAATGCACAGGAAATTAGCATACATGCTAAGGTCATCAGTATTACAATGGAACCTGACTCGCAGATGGAAATACAAGCTTCAAAGTTACCTACAGAGAGAAGCATTGATGATGTTTTAGCACAAATTGGTACAAGATCTGCTCCCAAATTCAAACTGCAGAGGGTGGACCCTGCTGACTTTGTTACTGACAAACCCATAAAAATGACAGACGTGAAGATTGTAGAAATGGACGTGAAAGGCCTTACAGTTGAGGATAAGGGGTTAAAGATACTTCCAAGCCGTGAGGATATTGAGATCCCAGGCATAGAAGATGCATCGTTAACTAGCACCAAGGCCCCAGTGATAAAACAGCCTAAAACAGCATTCACTCTTCCTGTTGAAGAAATCCAGGCGCAGACTGTACAGATGGTTATAGACGTTGATAGAGTTAAAGAGGCTGTCTCCAAATTGCCAGGGTTCAAGCTGCCGAAGGGTGACATTGCAGGCCTGCCTGCTCATCAACAAATCACAATGACAGACGTGAATGCAAAAAGAGTAGATGCCACCCTATCTAAAATCACAGACATAAAGGCACAGTTGGACACGTATGTCAAAAAGACTGACATAAATGCTTTACCAGAAAAGTTGAGCAGGAGCTCAGTTACCACATTCAAATTGCCAAAGACCCAACTTTTTGATCTAGGTGCTCATGAACCTATTACTATGACAGAAATAGACCATACAAAAACAAAACAGGAAGCTGGAAAGACCAATGAGGATGAAATCCAAATTGAACTCCATAAACGAGAGAACGTAGAGAAAGCTGGAATGGAAACTATACAACAAAAAGGAACTCCCAACAAAGTGGAAAAGGAAAAAGAGACTGGTGAAATTCTGGAGCCTAAGTTTGCAGTACCAGTACCTGAGGGGCCAACCATCCCATTTGAGGAGAGAAATCGTATACCTGCCACTTACACTAAAGGATTAGATAAGAAGTCAAAGAAAGCAAATATTTCAATGCCTAGGTTTGGAATAACACAAACGGATATTAGATTCCCAGACATTGGGATTGGACTACCAAAAAGACACACCTCGGTGGAAAAGAAGGATGAGGTCAAAGATGAAAGCAATGCATTGCACCTTGAAATGAAAATGTCAGAGGCTGAAATTAAACTCAGCAAAGTACCAGATTCTGAATATTCCACTATCAAAACTCAAACACCTACAATACGAACTTTAAGCTCAGAAACAATGCCAGAGGTACCTTCATCTGACATTAAAGGAGCAGTTATGGGCATTGATGTCCAATCAGTTGATGTTGAAGTACCCTCCGTTGAAGTTGAAATACCAGAAACAGTTTATAAAGATATTGATGTGAAAATGAAAAAACGACAGATGTCATTCCCCAAATTTGGAGTTAAAGCCCCAGAGATTGATGTTAGTGTGCTAAAACCAGACATCTCTCTTCCCGAGGGAAACATGGAGGTCAAATTGCCTGAGGTGGAAATTGAAGTTCCAGAGCTTCAAGTGGAAGTGAAAGATACTGTAGGGTCCCCATCAAGATTTAAAATCCCAACTTTAAAATTCCCTAAATTTGGAGCAGTTTCTCCAATCGTCACAGTAGAGTTACCTGATGGAACTGAAAGACCAGAACCCAAGCTGTCAATATTAGGAAAAGTACATGCAGTTGACTTTGAAAAACAGAGTGATTTAAAGAAATCTAGTGTTAAGATCCCATCTATAGATGTGGATGTGAAGACTAAAGGACTTGAACTGGAGGGACAAGGAAGCAAGTTTAAACTGCCAAATCAGGGAATGTCATTACCAAAAGTAAAATGTCCTGAGATAGATTTAGGTGTATCGAAGAAAGACATAGATGTCACTTTACCAGAGACCAACGTGGAGATCCAACCACCTGATGTTGAACTCAAAGTGTCTTCTGGTGAAGTTGAAATGCCTGAGCAAGCTGCTACAGAGATTGATGTGAAAGTGAAAAAGCCACGGATTTCATTTCCAGGGCTTGGATTTTCAAAACCAGAAGTATGTGAGGTTGATGTCAGTCTTCCAAAGGTGGATATTTCTCTTCCAGAAGGAAATGTGGGGGTCAAAAAGTCAGAGGTGGAAATGACAGCTCCAGAGATTCAAGTTGAAGTGAAACATGATATTGAGCTTGAGGGACAAGGAAGTAAGTTCAAACTACCCAAATTTGGAATCTCAATGCCAAAGGTAAAAGGTCCTGAGATTGATTTAAGTTTATCAAAGAAAGTCATAGATGTCACTTTACCAGAGGACAAAGTGGAGGTCCAACCACATGATGTTGAAATCGAAATGCCTTCTGGTCAAGTTCAAATGCCAGAGGGAGCTGCTACAGAGATTGATGTGAAAATGAAGAAGCCCCGAATGTCATTTGGATGGTTTTCAAAACCAGAAGTGAAAGCACCGGAGGTTGATGTCAGTCTTCTAAAGGTGGGCATTTCGCTTCCAGAAGGAAAGGTGGAATTCAAAGAGCCAGAGGTGGAATTTAAAGCTCCAGAGAGTCAAGTTGAAGTGAAACATGATATTGAGCTTCATGGACAAGGAAGTATGTTCAAACTGCCAACATCTGTAATCTCATTGCCGAAAGTTAAAGGTCCTGAAATAGATTTAAGTTGGTCAAAAACAGATGTAGATGTCGAACTACCTGATGTTGAAGTCAAAGTGCCCTCCTTTGATGTTGAAATACCAGAAGTAGTTTCAAAAGACATTGATGTGAAAATGAAAAAGACACAAATGTCATTCCCCAAATTTGGATTTACAGAAGTGAAAGCACCTGCGCTTGATGTCAGTCTTCCAAAGGTAGACATTTCTCTTCCAGAGGGAAAGGTGGAGGTCAAAGAGTTAGAGGTGGAAATTAAAGCTCCAGAAATTCAAGTTGAAATGAAACATGGTATTGAGCTACAGGGACAAAGAAGTAAGTTCAAACTACCTAAATTGGGAGTCTCATTGCCGAAGGTTAAAAGTTCTGAAATTGACTTAAGTGTGTCAAAAGCAGATGTAGATGTCAACTTACCAGAGAGAAGAGCAGCTCTCCAACTACCTGATGTTGAAGTCGGAGTGTCCTCTGTTAAAGTTGAAAAACCAGAAGCCGTTTCTAAAGATATTGATATGAAAATGAAAATGCCCAGAATGTCTTTCCCCAAATTTGGATTTTCAAAACCAGAAGTGAAAGCACCTGAGGTTGATGTCAGTCTTCCAGAGGTGGATATTTCTCTTCCAGAGGAAAAGGTGGAGGTCAAAGAGCCTGAGGTGGAAATTGAAGCTCCAGAGATTCAAGCTGAGGTGAAAGATACTGTAGGCTCCCCCTCAAGATTCAAAATGCCAACTTTAAAATTCCCTCAATTTGGAGCAGCTGCTCCAAACATCACAGTAGAGGTACCTGATGTGGACAAGGACATCAAGGTTCATGGATCTGAGATTCCAGAACTCAGGCTGACAATGTCAACAATTAACATTGAAAAGCCAAGTGTTGACCTTAAAGGCCCATCTATAGACCTGGATGTGAAGAACAAAAGACTTGACATTGTCACTTTACCAGAGGCCAGCGTGGAGGTCCAACCACCTACCACTGAACTCAAAGTGCCTTCTGGTGAAGTTGAAATGCCTGAGGGAGATGCTACAGAGATTGATGTAAAAATGAAAAAGCCACGGATGTCATTTGGATGGTTTTCAAAACCAGAAGTGAAAGCACCGGAGGTTGATGTCAGTCTTCCAAAGGGGGATAATTCTCTTCCAGAGGTAAAGGTGGAGGTCAAAGAGTCAGAGGTGGAAATTAAAGCTCCAGAAATTCAAGTTGAAATGAAACATGGAATTGAGCTTGAGGGACAAGGAAGTAAGTTCAAACTACCAAAATTTGGAATCTCATTGCCGAAGGTTAAAGGTCCTGAATTTGACTTAAGTATCTCAAAGACAGATGTAGATGTCAACTTACCAGAGAGAAGAGCAGACCAACTACCTGATGTTGAAGTAGGAGTGCCCTCTGTTGAAGTTGAAATACCAGAAGCAGTTTCTAAAGATATTGATGTGAAAATGAAAAAGCCCAGAATGTCATTCCCCAAATTTGGATTTTCAAAACCAGAAGTGAAAGTACCTGAGGTTGATGTCAGTCTTCCAGAGGTGGATATATCTCTTCCAGAAGAAAAGGTGGAGGTAAAAGAGCCTGAGATGGAAATTGAAGCTCCAGAGATTCAAGTCGAGGTGAAAGATACCGTAGGCTCCCCCTCAAGATTCAAAATGCCAACTTTAAAATTCCCTCAATTTGGAGCAGCTGCTCCAAACATCACAGTAGAGGTACCTGATGTGGACAAGGACATCAAGGTTCATGGATCTGAAATTCCAGAGCCCAGGCTGACAATGTCAGCAATTAACATTGAAAAGCCAAGTGTTGACCTTAAAGGCCCATCTATAGATCTGGATGTGAAGAGCAAAAGACTTGACATTGTCACTTTACCAGAGGCCAGCGTAGAGGTCCAACGACCTAGCATTGAACTCAAAGTACCTTCTGGTAAAGGTGAAATTCCTGAAGGACTTGCTACAGAAATTGATGTAAAAATGAAAAAGCCACGGATGTCATTTGGATGGTTTTCAAAATCAGAAGTGAAAGCACCAGAGGTTGATGTCAGTCTTCCAAAGGGGGATATTTCTCTTCCAGAGGTAAAGGTGGAGGTCAAAGAGTCAGAGGTGGAAATTAAAGCTCCAGAAATTCAAGTTGAAATGAAACATGGAATTGAGCTTGAGGGACAAGGAAGTAAGTTCAAACTACCTAAATTTGGAATCTCATTGCCGAAGGTTAAAGGTCCTGAATTTGACTTAAGTATCTCAAAGACAGATGTAGATGTCAACTTACCAGAGAGAAGAGCAGACCAACTACCTGATGTTGAAGTAGGAGTGCCCTCTGTTGAAGTTGAAATACCAGAAGCAGTTTCTAAAGATATTGATGTGAAAATGAAAAAGCCCAGAATGTCATTCCCCAAATTTGGATTTTCAAAACCAGAAGTGAAAGTACCTGAGGTTGATGTCAGTCTTCCAGAGGTGGATATATCTCTTCCAGAAGAAAAGGTGGAGGTAAAAGAGCCTGAGATGGAAATTGAAGCTCCAGAGATTCAAGTCGAGGTGAAAGATACCGTAGGCTCCCCCTCAAGATTCAAAATGCCAACTTTAAAATTCCCTCAATTTGGAGCAGCTGCTCCAAACATCACAGTAGAGGTACCTGATGTGGACAAGGACATCAAGGTTCATGGATCTGAAATTCCAGAGCCCAGGCTGACAATGTCAGCAATTAACATTGAAAAGCCAAGTGTTGATCTTAAAGGCCCATCTATAGATCTGGATGTGAAGAGTAAAAGACTTGACATTGTCACTTTACCAGAGGCCAGTGTAGAGGTCCAACTACCTAGCATTGAACTCAAAGTGCCTTCTGGTAAAGGTGAAATTCCTGAAGGAGTTGCTACAGAAATTGATGTAAAAATGAAAAAGCCACGGATGACATTTGGATGGTTTTCAAAATCAGAAGTGAAACCACCGGAGGTTGATGTCAGTCTTCCAAAGGGGAATATTTCTCTTCCAGAGGTAAAGGTGGAGGTCAAAGAGTCAGAGGTGGAAATTAAAGCTCCAGAAATTCAAGTTGAAATGAAACATGGAATTGAGTTTGAGGGACAAGGAAGTAAGTTCAAACTACCAAAATTTGGAATCTCATTGCCGAAGGTTAAAGGTCCTGAATTTGACTTAAGTATCTCAAAGACAGATGTAGATGTCAACTTACCAGAGAGAAGAGCAGACCTCCAACTACCTGATGTTGAAGTAGGAGTGCCCTCTGTTGAAGTTGAAATACCAGAAGCAGTTTCTAAAGATATTGATGTGAAAATGAAAAAGCCCCGAATGTCTTTCCCCAAATTTGGATTTTCAAAACCAGAAGTGAAAGCACCTGAGGTTGATGTCAGTCTTCCAGAGGTGGATATTTCTCTTCCAGAGGAAAAGGTGGAGGTCAAAGAGCCTGAGGTGGAAATTGAAGCTCCAGAGATTCAAGCTGAGGTGAAAGATACTGTTGGCTCCTCCTCAAGATTCAAAATGCCAACTTTAAAATTCCCCCAATTTGGAGCAGCTGCTCCAAACATCACAGTAGAGGTACCTGATGTGGACAAGGACATCAAGGTTCATGGATCTGAAATTCCAGAAACCAAGCTGACAATGTCAGCCATTAACATTGAAAAACCAAGTGTTGACCTTAAAGGCCCATCTATAGATGTGGATGTGAAGAGTAAAACACTTGAAATTGTCACTTTACCAGAGGCCAGCGTGGATGGCCAACCACCTAGAATTGAACTCAAAGTGTCTTCTGGTGAAGTTGAAATGCCTGAGGGAGATGCTACAGAGATTGATGTAAAAATGAAAAAGCCACGGATGTCATTTGGATGGTTTTCAAAACCAGAAGTGAAATCACCGGAGGTTAACGTCAGTCTTCCAAAGGCAGACATTTCTCTTCCAGGGGGAAAGGTGGAAGTCAAAGAGCCAGCTGTGGAAATTAAAGCTCCAGAACTTCAAGTTGAAATGAAACATGGAATTGAGCTTCAGGGACAAGGAAGTAAGTTCAAACTACCTAAATTTGGAATCTTATTGCCAAAGGTTAAAGGTCCTGAAATTGGCTTAAGTATCTCAAAGACAGATGTAGACGTCGACTTACCAGAGAGAAGAGCAGCTCTCCAACTACCTGATGTTGAAGTTGGAGTGCCCTCTGTTGAAGTTGAAATACCAGAAGCAGTTTCTAAAGATATTGATGTGAAAATGAAAAAGCCCCGAATGTCATTCCCCAAATTTGGATTTTCAAAACCAGAAGTGAAAGCACCTGAGGTTGATGTCAGTCTTCCAAAGGTGGACATGTCTCTTCCAGAGGGAAAGGTGGAGGTCAAAGTGCCTGAGGTGGAAATTGAAGCTCCAGAGATTCAAGTTGAAATTAAACATGATGTTGAACATGAGGGACAAGGAAGAATATTCAAGCTACCAACATTTGGAATGTCATTGCCAAAGGGTAAGGATCCTGAGATGGATTTAAGTGTATCAAAGAAAGTCATAGAAGTCACCTTACCAGAGGCCAGCGTGGAGGTCCAACCACCTAGCGTTGAACTCAAAGTGCCTTCTGGTGAAATTGAAATGCCCGATGGAGCTGCTACAGGAATTGATGTGAAAATGAAAATACCACAGATGTCATTTGGATGGTTTTCCAAACCAGAAGTGAAACCACCTGAGGTTGATGTCAGTCTTCCAAAGGTGGACATTTCGCTTCCAGAGGGAAATGTGGAAGTCAAAGAGCCTGAGGTGGAAATGAACGCTCCGGAGAGTCAAGTTGAAATGAAATATGAAGGTTTATCAGTTGATGGAAAACTAGAAACATCAGAGATGGGATTCAAAATGGCAACATTCAAATTCCCTAAATCTGGTGCAACGTCAAAGGTTGTAGTCGATGTCTCTGATAAAGAGAAGTATATTAAAGTGCCTGGGGTAGAAATTATAGATCAACTACTTGGAGCTTCATTACAAATTGATTTACCGGAACACAGGGACACAGTTGACATTAAAGGATCTAGAGAAGTACAGCTACATGATGCTGGATCTAAAAGGCCCTCAGTTAAAGGTGGAATGGCAATAGCCGAAGTGGATGTTCATGAAGTTGAAGTTTCAAAACTGACAATTGATGATAAAGGCCATGGCTCCCCCAGCAAAGGTCAAGGCTCACCCAGTAAAGGTCAAGACTCGCCTAGTAAATTTAAACTTCCAACCTTCAAAATGCCCAGATTGAGCATTTCAAAATCCAAACCTGAGAATGAACATGATGATATAAATCCAAATGTTATTTTGGAGAATTATGAGATTCCAGTGAAACCACAAGGACCAGAGAAATCACCAAAGTTGACTTTGACAACATTTGGGGAGGTATTAAGAAGCATTGATGTTGAATTTGATGTTCCCAAATTAGAGGAAGTGGAAGAGAAGCTCACAGGCTCAAAGGAAGATATAACAGCCTCGGGGAAAACCGAACTAAATGCTCAAACCAGTGTTGAAACCCAGTCTGTGCATAAAGAGGAAGAAGCCAAAGAAAAATCTAAGTTTGGGTGGTTTAAGTTTCCCACATTTGGACTATCTTCTCCTTCAGAATCTGCCAAGATTTTAGAAAAAGACACTTCTGAGAAAGAAGTAAGTGAGAAAAGCCCTGACTCTGTGGAACAGGACGTCAGCTTGACCTTTTCAGTACACTCATCGGATACTTTTGCAGATATTAGTTCAACAGTCACAAGCGAACAATTTGGTCCATCATTGGCCTCTCCAACCAAAGTTACAGTGAAATACTCTGACCCTATTGCCACTGAGGTACAGGGTGATGTCATCACCTCCACAGCAAGGACACAATTGATCGCCTTTGAACCCTACTTGGCAGAGAAAGTCACCATTCCAATGTCCTCTGGAGTTTCCTCCTCATCAGTGGACACCCTAAAATTGGAGTCTGGTACACATGTCAGCACATCCAATATACAAGCAATACCAGACACACAGAAGGCCACACTCTTAACAGATTTGGGATTGCAGACAGGGACCGCCGGAGTTTCTTTTGCATCTTGGTCAGTGGACGACACCAACAAAACACAGAGTGATGGGCAAACACTTATTGAGAGGCATGTAGTTAGGGAAATGTCAGGCACTGACAGGGAAACGGTTTTCATAACCCAAAAAGTTACACATGTGTTTGGGGCTGAGCCCATCTCAGATGAAACAGCCTCATCTATCAAACAGATGAAAGACACTACGCAGTCTGAGAAAAATGACATTTTTTGATGGGGCTGAATTGGAGTGACTGGGAGGAATACAGTATGATAAATCCCTCCATTGAGGAGTAATATCAGTCAGATTATTATTGTGCTCTTATTAATTGTGCTTTAATTTATGACCAAGATTTAATATATACAGTTCAATGTTTTGAGTGTTTACTTAGTACACTATATAAGTACACAAATTGGCATACAAGCCCATGATACAGGTAGCGATGTAAAAGCCAACTTTGTCACTTCAATGTAATTACTACCACTGAGACCAGGTCAATTCCACAGTAACAGAGTGACAGCAGCTAGGTTTCCATCCAATTGGCGACAGATTTTCATGCTAATATTCAAAAATCTGCATAAATAAAATATGTCATTTTCAAAATACATAAATCATCCCTGTATGATGCAATTTGCAGCATACAGGGATGATTTCTATATTTTGAAAGTTATATATTTTGAAAACTTGATTCCTGACAAGCAAAACATTTTGGGACTATGTCAACAATGAACTAATGAAACAAATACCAAAAGATCGTTTCTGGGTGGAATTTTTCTTTAAGTTTATGCATTAACTCAGAATTATTCAAGTTAGGCATTAACTCCATTAAGGTAAAGGTTAAGGATTGGGACAGGCATAAAACCAAAATATCAAAAACAACTTTATTTCGCTGGATTCGAACATGCAACCTTTGGCAGATGCTTTATACATCATCTCCCAACTTCCTCAGACATGAATGGTCATCCAATACTGACATCTATCGGGGTGACTTGCCTCTTCCAAAGTCATAGTGGGTGGACCACACAATAGCATTCAGCCTCGTCTCATAGACTAGACGTAACATAGTAAACACAATTACGGCATACAAATTAGTTTGGTATGGTTACATAAGACAGAAGGTTACATAAAGCAAAAACGAATGTAAGGTGGCTGGTCGGGGTGGGTGTATAACGGGAAAGTCTAGCAACCGAAAGGTTGTCTGTTTGAATCTTATCATGGACAACGTTTGCATTTTAGCTAATTATCAGCTTTGCAACTACTTACTACTTTTGAGTTACTTTGCTACTACTTAGCATGTTAACTAACCCTTCCCTAACCTTAACCTTAACCCTTTAACCTAACTCCTAACCATAACCCTTAATCCCTAACCCCTAGACTAGCTAACATTAGCCACCTAGCTAACGTTAGCGTTAACCACCTAGCCACCTAGCTAACATTAGCCACAACAAATTGGAATTCTTAACATATCATACCTTTTGCAAATTCATAACATATTGTATGATATGTATCAGATATACATTTACTATGTTAGGTCTACCCTTGAGTTCAGGTTGCAGCATCATGTGACTCCAATTGACTTCAATATGATGGTTTTTATATACAGTAAATATTTGCACATAAAAGCCACCATTTCTCGCATAATTAATTTTACCGACACAAAAAGATCCCACCTGGTCTAGTTTATTTCGTTTTGTCCAAAAAATAAGTTTACTGACAAATTTGCTGTTTCCATCAGGCCTGTTGTGAAAAATTTTTATCTGACGTAGGCTACTTTCTTCGCATTAAAATCAGAACATTTTACAAAAATACATTTACTTGAAGAACAGTGCAAATGCAAAGTTTTATAACAGAATGAGAGTTTGTGCCTCATTCTGTTACCAGCATTTTCGGTGGTTGTTTCATGGTTTGCAAAAATTGTAATAGTTTGCCTAATTTCAGTTTTTGTGACAAAACAAGCATGTACAGTGTGAAATATATTTCCATAACTAAAAATAGAGCATTTTCAGCTGTTTGAGGCTGGTGTACAAAACTGGAAGTATAAGACGCAAAAACGAAACGTAAGAACTGGAAGCATAGAAATAGCGCACATACAACAGATCTACCACTTCTTGCTTTCAAAGAAAAGGACAGATCTATAACTCACATTTCAATGTGAATTTGGTCCCGTTGCCCAAAAAGTTACGTAATGCAGCTTTAAAAGTAGTCCTTGTGCATAGAGTTGTATGGTTTGTTTAACTTTGCAATCATTGATTTTGGTTTGACATACATTTTAAAGTAAAATATCTGAGTCTCAGTGTCACTCTGTTACCATGGGATTGCACACCACTGAGACCATTGCTGTTTTTAGACATCTCTGCAAATTGTTATGCTGTACATATAATGAAGAGGAACTTGTTAATCCACTGCCATATGCATTTATGAATGACCTCTGATGTCTGCTCTTTATTCGACTTCTGGGCAGCCATATATAAGATATAAGGTATAAATGATTATGAGTCTGAAAAAACGAATACGTAATGATATACATACAAACCATGCAACATTAATAGAACAAAAACAGAACACATATAAGGAACTATTCAAATCTGTACACTTAATACCATGAAATACATGTTGCTAAAATTGAATGCTTGTAATCACAGTAAAAAGCAGAAAATATATATTGATGCAACTATATTTTGATTATAATGATGCCTAGATTTGATTTGCCATAATGTAAAACTAATTTAAAAAAAAATCTGAATTTGTGCAAAGTAGAAACATTTTAACGCCTATGTAAATAGTTGATTTATTCATTTATATTGCTGAGTTACTTTGATTGTTGCTCTTATTCTGCACTGATGTAGTCAATGTATTTGCAAAACTATACATAATAAATCTTCTAAAATATTAAGAAGTGCATGTCCTTACTGCAACATGTATCTACATTTAATATCACTCAGATTTCTGTTTTCTTCTTTACAGACATGCCATATCCAGCAATGTAGAATCGAGCGAGTTTCTATAGCAGGCTACGGGCCATTGTTGTGGATTATGTAGGCTGGCTAGCTACAGACTATGAGTTATTCACATCATTTAATTGGTAGGCCCAGTCTTGGTGGTATGTGTGCACATTTGACAGTGTGGCTTTAACTACCATAAGACCCTTGCTCAGGCAGGCTTAGTTAGATGTCTAGGAGAGGAGAGGTTTGCAACTATTAGTGAATAAACATGACTAAATGCCTCCCATTTAATGTGGATGGTAGGAACATTTTCAAAGCTGTATGTTTGCTTGAGGAAGTGCGTTGAAGTGTTTCAATCATGTTGCATGCAGCAACGGAATGAACTGATGCAGTAGTACTTGAATGCTGTCACTAGAGGTTAGTAGTGTTCTAATCATACGGCTCAGAATGAATTTGGCACTCAGCTGTGTAAGAGCAGTGTCAGTAAAGTTGTCCGTGCCTGAGAGGATGGCAGCAGGGATGACAGTGATATCTCGAAGCTACATCAGCAGCTCCACAATGAATCAGTCAGACAGACCACTGACTGTTAACCAGTTCTCTAATTGCCCTATCTACACACAACATAAACACAACCCTATATCCAAGTGTTGTAACTGTAGGCCTACAGTAGCCTACTGTATCTACTCTTTCCATATTGCATAAAAAGAGGGAGGTAGATAGCCAGTTAACTGTTCACCTGCTCTGAGGGAAAATGAGTGAGCTTCATAATGTAATACAAATATGAATGGTACAACACACAGGGTAGGCTGCTATGTATGTGATGTCCAATAATGTCATGGCATCTCCATTTGTGGGATCTGTTTCAATTGGAAGTGACTTAAGGGCAATTCCATGGCAACATAATTACTCAAGAGACTTTTCACTTTAAAATGTATACCAAACAAACAACCTTGATTTCAATGTTTTACAAACCATACAATGTTATGCACAATAACTACTTTTCACAATTTTCATTGAAAATTGTACAAAAACAAATTTAAAGGAATAACTGTGCAGATACAAAGTTTGTTAATAGAAATAAAACTGAAGGAGATTTTACTGTAATTCTGTTGCTAAACTTTGCATCTGCACAGTTTTTCCAGTAACTGTTTTATTTAATTTGATTGACTGTGTAAATTGTTCAAAGTAGTCATTGTGCATAGAGTTGTATGGTTTATTAAACTTTGAAATCAATGGTTTTTGTTTGGCAGACATTTTCAAGTAAAAAAACTGAGTATCAGCATAAATCCGTTATCGTGGAATTTCCCATGATCAAATTTGAATTGAAGACATGGAAAAGATAGGGAAATCTCACAAACTCCAAATGTGTGGTGTTACAACTGAAGAATGCCTGGCCTTTGAATTGCAATTGAGATGACGTGAAACTTGACATATAAGACACTGGCAAGGGTGTTTAGTCATGGAGGCTATGAATGGTAGACAGTTGCCCTTATCATGACTCCAATTGCATTGCATTGGAGTCATTCCACATCCCTTTTGATTAGCTGAGGGGATTAGTTAAGTGTGAAATGCTCTATCTAGAAACAAATTGATCCTTGATTATGATACGGTTTTGGAAACCTTGAACACTCAACTTAATTATCAGGCCAAAATGTCTTATTATTAGCTGTTTTACAGATTTACACAGTCTTTTTGTGTAACACAGCTACATGAGCCAATATATTTTTTTTCTTCCCTCCCGAGTTTCCATTAGCTCAGTTGTTGTTTTAGGCTAGTTCAGGTAAATGTGCAATGCAAAACACCTCCGTGGGATTCCATTAAAATGGTGCATAGTAAGTTTATCTTTTGTGTTTCAAAAATTATTTTTCCTACAAAAGTCCAAACATTTCCAAAAACCATAGCGCAAGCAGGGATTATAAACGTTTCTAAATGTTAAAACAGAGCGTCGGGATTTTACAGTGAAATGCTTACTCACGGGCCTGTCCCAACAATGCAGAAACTAGAGAAATAATAGAAAAGTGAAACGCGTAATAATATTAGATACACAACGACTAACGATAACTTGGCTATATACTGTACAAGGGGTACCAGTATCAAGTCGATGTGCAGGGGTACAAGGTAATTGAGGTAGATATATAGATGTAATTAGGAATTAAGTGACATATAGTAAACAGTAGCAGCAGTGTATGTGATGAGTCAAAAAAGTTAGTGCAAAAAGGGTCAATGCATACATACAGTGCATTCGGAAAGTATTCAGACCCCTTCCCTTTTTTATATTCTGTTACGTTACAGCCTTAATCTAAAATGTATTAAATTGGTTTTTTTCCTCATCAATTTACATACAATACACCATAATAACAATGCAAATACAGGTTTTTAGACATTTTTGCAAGTTTATTAAAAATGAAAAACAGAAATACCTTATTTACACAAGTATTCAGACCCTTTGCTTTGAGACTCGAAATTGAACTCAGGTACATCCTGTTTCCATTGATCATCGTTGAGATGTTTCTACAATTTGATTGGAGTCCACCTGTGGTAAATTCAATTGATTGGACATGATTTGGAATGGCACACACCAGTCTATATAAGGTCCCACAGTTGACAGTGCATGTCAGAGCAAAAACCAAGCCATGAGATTGAAGGAATTGTCCTTAGAGCTCCGAGACAAGGTTGTGTCGAAGCACAGATCTGGGGAAGAGTAACAAAACATTTCTGCAGAATTGAAGGTCCCCAAGAAAAGTTTGGAACCATCAACACTCTTCCTAGAGCTGGCTGTCTGGCCAAACTGAGCAATCAGGGAAGAAGGGCCTTGGTCAGGGAAGAGGCCAAGAACCCGATGGTCACTCTGACAGAGTGTAACGGTGTTGCTTCCGTCCCTCTCCTCGCCCCAACTTGGGCTCAAACCAGGGACCCTCTGCACACATCAACAACTGCCTCCCACAAAGCATCGTTACCTATCACTCCACAAAAGCCACGGCTCTTGCAGAGCAAGGGAAACAACTACTTCAAGGTCTCAGAGCGAGTGACGTCACAGATTGAAACGCTATTAGCGCGCACCCTGCTAACTAGCTACCCATTTCACACCGGTTACACTCACCCCCCTTTTGACCTCCTCCTTTTAGGCAGCAACCAGTGATCCGGGTCAACAGCATCAATGCAACAGTGTTGCTTCCGTCCCTCTCCTCACCCCAACCTGGGCTCGAACCAGGGATCCTCTGAACACATCAACAACTGCCTCCCACGAAGCATCGTTACCTATTGCTCCACAAAAGCTGCAGCCCTTTCAGAGCAAGGGAAACAACTACTTCAAGGTCTCAGAGCGAGTGACGTCACAGATTGAACCGCCATTAGCGCGCACCCTGCTAGCTAGCCATTTCACACCGGTTTCAAGAGCTCCAGAGTTACTCTGTGTTGCTGCCATGTTGTTGTCATGTTGTGTTGCTACCATGCTGTGTTGTCATGTGTTTCTGCCAAGCTATGTTGTTGTCTTAGGTCTCTCTTTATGTAGTGTTGTGGTGTTTTGCCCTATATATATATATATATATATATATATATTATTTTTTTTTAAATCCCAGACCCCGTCCCCGCAGGAGGCCTTTTGCCTTTTGGTAGGCCGTCATTGTAAATAAGAATTTGTTCTTAACTGACTGGCATAGTTAAATAAAGGTTAAATTAAATTAAATAAAAATATAAAAGATGGGAGAACCTTCCAGAAGGACAACAATCTCTGCAGCACTCCACCAATCAGGACTTAATGATAAAGTGGCCAGACAGAAGCCACTCCTCAGTAAAAAGCACATGACAGCCCGCTTGGAGTTTGCCAAAAGGAACCTAAAGGACTCTCAGACCATGAGAAACAAGATTCTCTGATCTGATGAAACCAAGATTGAACTCTTTGGCCTGAATGGCAAGCGTCATGTCTGGAGGAGACCTGGCACCATCCCTACGGTGAAGCATGGTGATGGTAGCATCATGCTGTGGGGATTGTTTTCAGCGGCAGGGACTGGGAGACTAGTCAGGATCTAGGAAAAGATGAACGGAGCAATGTACAGAGAGATCCTTGATGAAAACCTGCTCCAGAGCGCTCAGGGCCTTAGACTGGGGGCGAAGCCTCACCTTCCAACAGGACAACGTCCCTAAGCACACAGCCAAGACAACGCAGCAGTGGCTTCGGGACAAGTCTCTGAATGTCCTTGAGTGGCCCAGCCAGAGACTGGACTTGAACCCGATCAATCATCTCTGGAGAGACCTGAAAATAGCTGTGCAGCGATGCTCCCCATCCAACCTGATAGAGCGTGAGAGGATCTTCAGAGAAGAATGGGAGAAACTCCCCAAATACAGGTGTGCCAAGCTTGTAGCGTCATACCCAAGAAGACTCAAGGCTTTAATCGCTACCAAAGGTGCTTCAACAAAGTACTGAGTAAAGGGTCTGAATACTTATGTAAATGTGATATTTCAGCTTTGTATTTTTTGTAAATTTGCAAACATTTCTAAAAACCAATTTTTGCTTTGTCATTATGAGGTATTGTAGATTGATGAGGGAAAAAACAATGTAATTGTCACGTCCTGACCAGTATAAGGGTTAATTGGTATTGTAGTTTGGTCAGGACGTGGTAGAGGGTATTTGTTTTATGTGGTTAGGGGTGGTGTGTTTGTTGTAGGGCATTTGATTGAAGTATTCCGGGGGTTTTGGGCACTGTTCCTTGTTTACGTATTTCTATGTTGATCTAGTTAGTTGTATGTCTATGTTTGGTTAATTGGGGTGGACTTCCAATTGAAGGCAGCTGTGTGGTGTTGCCTTTGATTGGAAGTCCTATATTAGTTGGGTATGTTTGTCTGTTTAATTGTGGGAGATTGTTCTTTGTCTAGCATGTATGAGCCTGAGAAGACTGTCAGTATTTCGTGAGTTTGTTTTGTTGTTTTGGTAATCATTTTGAGTTAATAAATGTTCAGAATGAACAAAACCAGTCCTGCTGCATATTGGTCCTCCTTAACCCACGACAACCGTGACAGAATCTCCCACCAAACCAGGACCAAGCAGCAGAGGAACGAGGAGGAAGGATGGACATGGGCCGAGTTAAGGAGGAGCGTTTCCAGGGCGATGGAAGAGTTTAGGAAATTTGAGAGGCAGCCCCAAGAATTTTTTTGGGGGGGGCACAAGGGCAGTTTTGCGGGGCAAGAATAGAGCCCCAGGCCAGCTCCCCGCACTAGCCTGGAGGTACGTGTTCCCAGTCTGGTACGTCCAGCACCACGCACCAGGCTTCAAGTGCGTCATCCCAGTCCGATGTCGCCAGGGCTGCCCGCCAGTCAACAGTCGCCAGAGCTGCCCGCCAGTCAACAGTCGCCAGAGCTGCCCGCCAGTCAACAGTCACCAGAGCTGCCCGCCAGTCAACAGTCACCAGAGCTGCCCGCCAGTCAACAGTCACCAGAGCTGCCCGCCAGTCGTACGTCGCCAAAGCTGCCCGCCAGTCGTACGTCGCCAGAGCTGCCCGCCAGTCAGGAGTCACCAGAGCCGCCCGCTAGTCAGGAGCCGCCAGAGCCGCCCGCTAGTCAGAAGCTGCCAGAGTGGCCCGACTGCCAGGAGATGCCAGAGTGGCCCGACTGCCAGGAGTTGCCAGAGTGGCCCGACTGCCAGGAGATGCCTGAGTGGCCCGACTGCCAGGAGATGCCAGAGTGGCCAGACTGCCAGGAGATGCCAGAGTGGCCAGACTGCCAGGAGATGCCAGAGTGGCCAGACTGCCCCGAGCTGCCAGAGTGGCCAGACTGCCCCGAGCTGCCAGAGTGGCCAGACTGCCCCGAGCTGCCAGACTGTCCCGAGCTGCCAGACTGCCCCGAGCGGCCAGACTGCCCCGAGCGGCCAGACTGCCCCGAGTGGCCAGACTGCCCCGAGCTGCCAGACTGCCCCGAGCTGCCAGACTGGCCAGACTGCCCCCCGGCGATGCCAGAGTGGCCAGACTGCCCCCCGGCGATGCCAGAGTGGCCCGACTGCCCCCCGGCGATGCCAGAGTGGCCCGACTGCCTGGAACGGCCAGAACCGGAGCCACCTCCAGATATAGGTGGGTTGGGGAGGGGGGGTGTAGCACAGTGCCGTCGTTGACGGCAGCCACCCTCCCTTCCCTCCCTTTAGTAGGGGGGAATTTTTGTTTTGTTGTTGTTTGGGGTTGTTTTTCTTAAGGTGCTTCCGGGGTTAGCACCTTTAAGGGGGGGGGGGGGTACTGTCACGTCCTGGCCAGTATAAGGGTTAATTGGTATTGTAGTTTGGTCAGGACGTGGCAGAGGGTATTTGTTTTATGTGGTTAGGGGTGGTGTGTTTGTTGTAGGGCATTTGATTTAAGTATTCCGGGGTTTTTGGGCACTGTTCCTTGTTTACGTATTTCTATGTTGATCTAGTTAGTTGCATGTCTATGTTTGGTTAATTGGGGTGGACTTCCAATTGAAGGCAGCTGTGTGGTGTTGCCTTTGATTGGAAGTCCTATATTAGTTGGGTGTGTTTGTCTGTTTAATTGTGGGAGATTGTTCTTTGTCTAGCATGTATGAGCCTGAGAAGACTGTCAGTATTTCGTGAGTTTGTTTTGTTGTTTTGGTAATCATTTTGAGTTAATAAATGTTCAGAATGAACAAAACCAGTCCTGCTGCATATTGGTCCTCCTTAACCCACAACAACCGTGACAGTAATACATTTTAGAATAAGGCTGTAACGTAACAAAATGTGAAAAAAAGTTAAGGGTCCTGAATACTTTCCGAATGCACAGTATATATTCCAGGTAGCTATTTGGTTAACTATTTAACAAACGATTAAATTATTTTTACATTTTATTATTATACCCATTTTTCTCCCAAATTTCGTGGTATCCAATTGATAGTTACAGTCTTGTCCCATCGCTGCAACTCCCGTACGGACTCGGGAGAGGCGAAGGTCGAGAGCCGTGCGTCCTCTGAAACACAACCCAGCCAAGCCGCACTGCTTCTTGACGCAATGCCCGCTTAACCCGGAAGCCAGACACACAAATGTTTCGGAGGAAACACCGTACATCTGGCGACGTGTCAGCGTGCATTGCGCCCATTCTGCCACAGGAGTCGCTAGTGCGCGATGGGACAAGAACATCCCTGCCGGCCAAACCCTCCCCTAACCCGGACGACGCTGGGCCAATTGTGCGCCGCCTCATGGGTCTCCCGGTCGAGGCCGGCTGCTACAGTGCCTGGACTCGAACCAGGATCTCTAATGGCACTGCGCCACTCGGGAGGCATTAAGCAGTCTTATCGCTTGGGGTAGCTGTTCAGGGTCTTGTTGGTTCCAGACTTGGTGCATCGGTACCGCTTACCGTGCGGTAGCAGAGAGAATTGTCTATGACTAGGGTGGCTGGAGACTTTGACAATTTTTAGGGCCTTCCTCTGACACCGCCTGGTATAGAGGTTCTGGATGGCAGGGAGCTTGGCCACAGTGATGTAATGGGCCTTCTGCGCTACCCTCTGTAGCGCCTTTCTGGTCGGATGCCACGCAGTTGACATACCAAGCGATGATGCAGCCAGTTTGCCACATTGCCAGGTCTCTGAACTCCTCCCTATAGGATGTCTCATCGTCGTCGGTGATTAGGCCTACCACTGTCGTGTCGGCTGCAAACTTAATGATGGTGTTTGAGTTGTGTGCGGCCACTCAGTTGTGGGTGAACGGGGAGTAGAGGTCTTCACTGGTCCAAAAAGTTGGACCCGTTCCAAAATGGACTTGGAGCGTTCCCACCAGATATGCATAGCTTATTTTTTTAAATACAGAGACCTGTTCCAAACTGACCCGAGGACAACTAGACCCGTTCCATATAGACCTGGTTGGATCCAGATCCAGAGTGAGGGAAGCAGCAGAACATTTATTTTTTAAGCTACTTCCTTAACCGGAGCTGATAAAGCATGAGAGGAGGGAGACTGAGGTGCCACTCTAGCATTCGTGGGAGGGGCTGTACTGTGAGCGAGTGACACAGGGAGCAGGGAGGAGAGAGGGAGAGACAAAGACAGTAACCAACCAAGCCAACTCGCGCTACAGTAGACTAATAGCTGCCATAGCTAGGTTATGATAAAATATGATTACATAGTACCTGTCTTGACTGCATCAAACCGGACAAGCTAGTTAAGCTAGTTAAAGTTAGCTAGCTAGACTAATTAAGGCTGCAGTGCATGCGCTTTCTCATCGTACAGTTACAAATAACAACAAATCCATTCAGAATATTAAGTAGCAGCCTACCTGTTGTGGTTCTTGGTCATTGTAGCCCATCCTTCTCCTTTAACTTTTAATCCAGTCATTTCAATTCCATCTTCCATTGATTAGATATCTCCTAACATTTGCCACACACGGAGGCTATAGCCTGTATCCTATTGCCGCTTTGATGACTTATGATTGACCAACAACAACAACAAACTACACACGCCACGCTCCACTCTAGTGAAAAGCAAGAGCAGCAGCATAAATTCTAAAATGTATCTCTCTCTCTACTGCAGCAGTTGCATTTGGGTCTATACAGGCGCTTCCAGACAAGTCAGTTAAAATTACACATACCTGTGACCCGTGACAATTATATCTGATCCGACCCAAACCTGTGACATTTTTATGGATTATGGATCCGGACCCGCTCAGGTCCCGGATCGGGTCTCGGTATTCGGGTACAGGTAGGACTGTGAAGACCTCTAACAAGGAGTATAGGATGGGACTAAGCACACACTCCTGAGGGGCTCTAGTGTTGAGAGTCAGCGTGGCGAATGTGTTGTTACCTATCCCTCAACACCTGGTGGCATCCTGTTAGGAAGTCCTGGATCCAGTTGCAGAAGGGAAGTGTTCACTTCCAGGGTCCTTAGTTTAGTGATGAGATTGGAGGGCACTATGGTGTTGAACGCTGAGCTGTAGTCAATGAACAGCATGCTCACGTAGGTGTTCCTTTTGTCCAAGTGGGAAAGGGCATCTGTGGATCTGTTGGGGGAGATGTAATGGTGTGGGGGTGCTTTTCTGGTGACACTGTCAGTGATTTATTTAGAATTCAAGGCACACTTAACCAGCATGGCTACCACAGCATTCTAAAGCAATACGCCATCCCATTTGGTTTGCGCTTAGTGGGACTATCATTTGTTTTTCAACAGCACAATGACCCAACACACTTCCAGGCTGTGTAAGGGCTATTTGACCAAGAAGGAGAGTGATGGAGTGCTGCGTCAGATGACCTGGCCTGCAAAATCACCCAACCTCAACCCAAATTAGATGGTTTGGATAAGTTGGACAACAGAGTGAAGGAAAAGCAGCCAACAAGTGTAGGAACTCCTTCAAGACTGCATTCCAGGTGAAGCTGGTTGAGAGAATGCCAAGAGTGTGCAAAGCTGTCATCAAGGCAAAGGGTGGCAACTTTGAAGAATCTCAAATATGAAATAGAATTTGATTTGTTTAACACTTTTTTTGGTTACTACATGATTCCATATTTCTTATTTCATAGCTTTGATGTCTTCACCATTATTCTACAATGTAGAAAATAGTAAAAATAAAGAAAAACCCAAACTTTTGACTGGTGCTGCATATACAGTTGAAGTCGGAAGTTTACATACAGTGAGGGAAAAAAGTATTTGATCCCTGCTGATTTTGTACGTTTGCCCACTGACAAAGAAATTATCAGTCTATAATTTTAATGGTAGGTTTATTTGAACAGTGAGAGACAAAATAACAACAAAAAAATCCAGAAAAACATGTCAAAAATGTTATAAATAACCAAACACTTCTATTTTTGTTTCATCAGACCACAGGACATTTCTCCAAAAAGTACGATCTTTGTCCCCATGTGCATTTGCAAACCGTAGTCTGGCTTTTTTATGGCGTTTTGGAGCAGTGGCTTCTTACTTGCTGGGTGGCCTTTCAGGTTATGTCGATATAGGACTCATTTTACTGTGGATATAAGATACTTTTGTATCTTTTCCTCCGGCATCTTCACAAGGTCCTTTGCTGTTGTTCTGGGATTGATTTGCACTTTTCGCACCAAAGTACGTTCATCTCTAGGAGACAGAACGTGTCTCCTTCCTGAGCGGTATGATGGCTGTTGTCCCATGGTGTTTATACTTGCGTACTATTGTTTGTACAGATGAACGTGGTACCTTCAGACGTTTGGAAATTCCTCCCAAGGATGAACCAGACTTGTGGAGGTCTACAATTCTTTTCTGAAGTCTTGGCAGATTTCTTTTGATTTTCTCATGATGTCAATCAAAGAGGCACTGAGTTTGAAGGTAGGCCTTGAAAAACATCCACAGGTACACCTCCAATTGACTCAAATAATGTCAATTAGCCTATCAGAAGCTTCTGAAGCCATGACATAATTTTCTTGAATTTTCTAAGCTGTTTAAAGGCACAGTCAACTTAGTGTATGTAAAATAATCTGTCTGTAAACAATTGTTGGAAAAATGACTTGTGTCATGCACAAAGTAGATGTCCTAACCGACTTGCCAAAACTATAGTTTGTTAACAAGAAATTTGTGGAGTGTTTGAAAAACGAGTTTTAATGACTCCAACCTAAGTGTATGTAAACTTCCGACTTCAACTGTATATACATATATATATATATATATATATATATATATATATATATATATATATATATATATATATATATATATATATAAAGATATATATATATATAATACGTGTCACATATCATCTGCAAACAATGTAAAAAATATATATTTTAGTTAATAAAGCTGCATACAAACATGGTCTCTTGTTTGCGTTCTTGAGTAAGTCAGCTCCAAAATGCAGGTGTTTCAGCCTAGCTCAGTGCTTTTTGTGGTAGTGGGGCAGCCAGCGGAAAATACAGACCATAGGGGTTGGTAATGTTCTCTAGTTGCACAGTGATTGGCTCAGCGTTCTGTCACTCATGGGGACATTACTTCACCACAAAAGTTACGGGGAGAGCTCGAAAATTCAAGCTCCTTGGGTGCTGCCATAGGATTACATTAGAAGTGCCCATCCAAGAAGGCTCAAGGTCATTGGCCACAGATAAAATTACGTCAAATCACGTTATATCTATCATAGCTTTGATTGGACTGATCATGTCAACATCATACTTTCAAAATCTTACCTAGCAAGCTCGACAAGCAGTCATCATCATGAATCAAGTCGACAATCTACTGGCAAATCCTTTTCAATCCTTGTCATATGAAGATAAATTATAGATAAAACGTATCGGTGCTCATTGGCCATTGGACATTAACATTACACAACAAGTTGGAAATAGCAAATTCAACAATGACTGATTTGGAAGGAATCAATGGTTAACTACAAGTGTTGCAAAGCAATCACTATCTTGCTTTTCAGTGGAGTGGGTGTGTGGGCCAAGTCTGGGTTTAAGGGTCTCTTTTCCAAGCTTAAAAGGATAAACATTCAACACAATGGGCCAGAAAAGGTTGAATACATTGGCCATGCTGTCAATCCAGCATGACTTCTGCCTCATTCAAAACAACTGGAAACTCAGAACTGGGAAATGTTAGACTTCAGTGAGTTCAAGACAACTGGGAACTCTGAAAAAACGAGCGCCGACTGGGAAAATGCGTTTTGAACAGTCATCCAACTCGACTCGGAATTCCAAGTCATGAACTCGGGCCTCTTTCTAGAGCTCTGACCTGATGATCACTGATGTCATGATTCAACCTTGTTTTTTTCCGAGTTTACAGTTGTCTTGAAAGCAACATAAATACAGAAAGCCAGACTTTGATGACAAAGTTTGATGACAAAATTTGCCCTCAAGAAGGACTGCCGCCCACCTTCCTGTTCAAGTGAGCACAGCACAACAATGTGAATCCAAAAATGTATTGTATGCTGCTGCATAAATTATGTCATATGCCAGGGAGGTATGTATACTGTAGCCTAGAAAGTAATGCTAAGTGTATGTTATGTTGTGTAGTACGCTGTTAGTAGCCCATGTGCCTCACCCTAATAATTTGGTCCCTTTTCCCCTCATAACTTAGCCTACTGTTCTGACTTGGTTGTGCACATGTAGCCTATAGCCAGTTCTAGAGAAATGTAATCCTTGACTATTGTAAGAGCTTTCGTTGTCTGCTTATATGCCCCTTTTACTTATCCTACGGTTCAGACTTGGTGTACATAGAGAATACTGTAAGAACGGCCCATGTTCTGAATTCTGTCACTGTACATTTCAAAGTGCTGAACAAATAGTTATAAACTCAGCAAAAAAAGAAACGTCCTCTCACTGTCAACTGCGTTAATTTTCAGCAAACTTAACATGTGTAAATATTTGCATGACCATAAGATTCAACAACTGAGACATAAACTGAACAAGTTCCACAGACATGGGACTAACAGAAATGGAATAATGTGTCCCTGAACAAAGGGGGGGGGGGGGGGGGGGGGGGGTCAAAATCAAAAGCAACAGTCAGTATCTGGTGTGGCCACCAGCTGCATTAAGTACTGCAGTGCATCTCCTCCTCATGGACTGCACCAGATTTGCCAGTTCTTGCTGTGAGATGTTACCCTACTCTTCCACCAAGGCACCTGCAAGTTCCCAGACATTTCTGGGGGGAATGGCCCTAGCCCTCACCCTCCGATCCAACAGGTCCCAGACGTGCTCAATGGGATTGAGATCCGAGCTCTTCGCTGGCCATGGCAGAACACTGGCATTCCTGTCTCGCAGGAAATCACGCACAGAACGAGCAGTATGGCTGGTGGCATTGTCATGCTGGAGGGTCATGTCAGGATGAGCCTGCAGGAAGGGTACCACATGAGGGAGGAGGATGTCTTCCCTGTAACGCACAACGTTGAGATTGCCTGCAATAACAACAAGCTCAGTCCGATGATGCTGTAACACACCGCCCCAGACCATGATGGACCCTCCACATCCAAATAGATCCCGCTTCAGAGTACAGGCCTCGGTGTAACACTCATTCCTTCGATGATAAACGCGAATCCGACCATCACCCCTGGTGAGACAAAACCGCGACAGTGAAGAGCACTTTTTGCCAGTCCTGTCTGGTCCAGTGACGGTGGGTTTGTGCCCATAGCCGATGTTGTTGCTGGTGATGTCTGGTGAGGACCTGCCTTATAACAGGCCTACAAGCCCTCAGTCCAGCCTCTCTCAGCCTATTGCGGACAGTCTGAGCACTGATGGAGGGATTTTGCGTTCTTGGTGTAACTCGGGCAGTTGTTGTTGCCATCCTGTACCTGTCCCGCAGGTGTGATGTTCGGATGTACCGATCCTGTGCAGGTGTTGTTACACGTGGTTTGCCACTGCAAGGACGATCAGCTGTCCGCCCTGTCTCCTTGTAGCGCTGTCTTAGGCGTCTCACAGTATGGACATTGCAATTTATTGCCCTGGTCACATCTGCAGTCCTCATGCCTCCTTGCAGCATTCCTAAGGCACGTTCATGCAGATGTGCAGGGACCCTGGGCATCTTTCTTTTGGTGTTTTTAAGAGTCAGTAGAAAGGCCTCTTTAGTGTCCTAAGTTTTCCTAACTGTGACCTTAATTGCCTACCATCTGTAAGCTGTTACTGTCTTAACGACCATTCCACACGTGCAATGTCATTAATTGTTTATGGTTCATTGAACAAGCATGGGAAACAGTGTTTAAACCCTTTACAATGAAGATCCGTGAAGTTATTTGGATTTTTACAAATTATCTTTGAAAGACAGGGTCCTGAAAAAAGGACGTTTATTTTTTAGCTGAGTTTATTGATTACGTCCATCCTAACTTGCTCATTGATGTCTTAATCGAAATTACGGATTTCCTCTTATCCGCTCGTCGTCCCCTTATGCCATATTTTGTTCATCTCAATTGTCAGTTGAAACCACATTTGGTTAAGCAAGTCAGCCATATCAGCTATGTTTTTTAAACAGCAGTAAATTAGTCTGAATGAACTGTTTTGCTGCCAGACAAGGCTCCGCTGATAGCCAGGTGTAGCAGTGGTAAGGATTCACTCCATGGTGCTGAAAAGAAAGCTCTGCTGTTGGGACAGCTCTATGTAGGCCCTAACAGTTTGTGGGTACCTTTTGTCACCGTTATAGTGCAAGTAATGTATTGTTTGGTGTTGTGTAGTGGCTTTACTGGCATGCGCTAATATTTGTTCGATTATTTTGCCCCACCAAGATGTACATGTTAAAATCGCAACTGTCCAAGTGCACACTCTTGGGTAATAATTTTGGCAGAATAATCAATTATTCTCTTGTCTCTATCCTACCTGTGGTCTCTCAGTAGGCAATGGTGTCAGATGGTGTCAGTCACCCGACTGCGCAAGTGCGCATACTCCAGTACTCGCGTGCTGAGGAAACTTCATTCGGAACATCACTGTGTATAAGGACACTTGTCTCTCGGATTTCTCTCTCTCGAAAAAAAGACATTCTGAAAAAACATCTTCCTCAACTCCACTTTGAAGGACGTAAACGCTCCAAACAGGTAGACATTCATGATTAAGGTGCGCACAGTTAGAGTTCGTAGCCTATAAACAGTTTGTGTTTATCAACAAATGGCTTAGGACAAACACAAATATCCTATAATAATAGAGAATAGAGTGTTCAAATGTAGTGTTTTACAGTTTAGCACTGATAGATCACTGAGTCTATTGGGACTGCATTTCGGACAGAGCTGGACAATTGCAACTACATTGTGTCACGGTATGACATGAGTGCGTCTTAATACTAAGAGCTGCCTCCTTTCCTATGCCATATTTCTTAGTCCTTACTAATATGAAAGGATTGGATATAGGTGAGTGCATTTTAGTAGTTAGTCCAGCTAAACAATATTGCTTGGCTCTGAAATAGGACAATAGTAAAGATTACACTTACTGTATTTGAACCTGTGCCTCTGACAAGAGAAACACTTTATTGGGTTGGAATGTATGCCGACTTTGCTTTTGAATAGTTGGATGCACCTTGATGACATTCTTTCCATCTGCATCCATCTTATCACTCACACACCTTTCCTCCTAGTCACATCATGCTGTGGTATTTTATTTTAACTTGATGTCTGTTGGTGTCATGCCATCATTACAGTAGGTAGATGTGTTTGTATGGGGTAACACTACATACCAACTCTTAACCCACAGCAATGTGTACCAAAGCTTTCGCAATTACATTGAACCATGCTAATATGACTTCACAACTGCTATTGAATAAGAGAAGCCTTTCCCTTGGAGCGAGGACGGCTGAAAGGTCACAACACAAAGTGACCACAGGAATTCCATCTAGGGACAATATGTGCTTTGAGTAGGATTATAGCAGCAATTAGCTTGAAAATATACCATAGTAATATGACACAAGGAAGAAAAAACAAAACACATCCAGGTTTAAAGGACAGAATTCAGACTTTCATATCATCAGTAATTACTACATAGTACACACTTGAAAACAACCAAATCAGCTGTCTTTTTCCAAACTTTGCCAACTGCTATACTCAGAAAATCACACAGACTGTCAATCCCATTTCAAAAAAAAGAAGCCTTCTTCAGACAAGTTTCTGCTACACAGTCTTAATATTTTCTGAGTTTAGGTTGTTCTTGAAGTGCCAGGTTTCTGTATGCTTATTTGCATGTGAGACTGGAAGTACAGGACCCTGTAAAGTGACTATGATTTCTGTGTCAAAACACTTTCAACATTAGGGCTGTCTCATTGGACCACAGAGGCTGGCTTGGCACTACTGTACTCTCTCATCAAAGTTGTCATCAAATAAGCAACAGCTGAGCGAGTGAGGGAAGCAAGAATGACCAAGAAGGGGGTTTAAAAAAGCATCACAATTGACTTGAGTAGCTCTGAGTAGAATTGCGATTTAGATGTAGGATCTTCATTTGAGACAGTTTTCTTACAGCAGGAAAATAATCCTGCAGCAACAGGAAATGTGAATTTTTATTTGGATTATAATGAATGGACATTTTTGTTGGGGTTTATACATTTTTCATAAGGGAAAATCAAGTCTGAAATTTCTAAGTGGTTATTACAAACTTCAGAAGCCTTTTTAAACCTCAAATACACTACAAGTGTATTGCAAGAATGTTATCCTGCAACAGGGTGATCAAATTAAGATCCTACATCTGTATGAATGTATTATAGAAATAAACCACATCCGTTTCTTTGCATAAAAGGGTATACAACAGCAGTATTGCCTTGGTCCCCTTGTTGTCCATAGGATGACTGAGGTGATGAACACACAGGAACCTGTGATAAAGGACTTCAGTGTAGCTGGAGCAGCATCAGGGGATCAGGGCATATCCTTTCAGGTGAGTCTACTGTTGCCTCAATCCATCATCCATCCTCCATCCATCATCCATCCATCAACAGTCACTCAACCAAGAGATTAATTGACAGCCTACTAATTATGAATGTGCCTTTAATTTTGGATCTTTCTAGTAAAATGTTGTATGAGCTCTCATTGCAAAGGTCTCAGATTTGAACTTCAAATCCCTATAAGAAAGAGTAAAACACCCTAATGAAGAGTCAATCGACCCTACTTCTTGTGTCCAGACTTTCCTAGATACCCATGAGCGGAATCCCAAGCTATCCAAGAGACTTCCCTCTATTGTGGTGGAGCCCTCTGATGGGGGCAATGTGGAAAGCGGGGAGCTCCGCTGGCCCCCTATGGATCCCAACTCTGTAGAGGCCCCAGGCGGGATGCAGCCCCACAAACACACACCTCTTCAGACCACACAGGACCAGACCGCAGGTAGGATAACCTGCCATGATATTCTGATTACCTCAATGTAGTGTGTGTGTGTGTGAGAGAGAGAGAGACTCTTTCCCTATCTGATTGTGACACCTCTCTCCATGTGTCTCCCAGACGAAGATCTGAATCTTGGGGTGCAGGACAGCAGTGAAGTGGTGTCTGGGGCCGTAGTGGAGGAATCTAACTGAGAAGATCATCCATCCACCTCCACAGCTGCTCTCACTGTAAATGTGTCCAGAGTAAGAAAGATAGACAGGTGGGCAGGGGCACTGAGGAGAGTGGAGGAGGGACTTGGAGGGTCGTTACCCTCACACCCTGCGCACGGCAAGAAAACCAATGAGTTCATTCTGATGTTTCAGGCTGTACAGCGGTCTGTAAAGCTGTCTTAAATAGCTTGCTTGTGCAGTTTCATATACATGCAGACTAGAACACAGCTACGCAGCACTGAATCATTTTGTTGTCCTCTCATTGTAGATATTTTGATACGTTGTGTAAAAATGTGGAGTATTTTGTAAGAACTGAGGTGTTTTTGAACAGCAGTATTCAAAGTTGTGTCCAGCCTGCACTCCAAGTAAAATGTAAGCTAGATAAAGTGGTGACAACTGTGGGTATTCCTGTCTAGTGAAAAACTAGGATTCTGATTGTGTAAGTGAGTTCTTTCAACTTGTTCTACTATAAAAAGCAACAGCTAACATCCAGAGATAGTCCTAGTTGTTACAATCAATGGGAGTAAAAATACTGTGTATGTATCGCAACTGCATTTTTCTCATCTGCAGTTTTTATAAACAATCAAAAAGTGAGTGCTGAGATTGAAGCCTCAGTTATTGCACAAACAATAAAGTCTTTAGGCTTGCCGAACCTTTTTTGTTGATTTTGTCAGCCTTTGCCTTTCTACTTTTCTCCCCCTCTCTCTCTCACCCCCTTCACGTCGATCCACTCCCCACCATCCACAATCCCCATGTCTGATGGCTCTCTTGAATCTGGTTTCCTGCTATAGGTCAGATTCAGTCTTCATCTAGACACAGACATGAGTGGCAGGGACTCAATCTTATTTTTCTATCTCTCTATCCTTTTTGGATGCGACCTTTCAGCTGACAGCCTTGTTAAGAGCCCTTCGGCACAGCAAACATGCTCACCTTGGGAAAAACAAAAGGGCAGCATTGGAGAGCAAAGGAGTGAAAGAGAAAAAATAAATATGGTCAGGAATATTTTTATCAAATGTCTATTATTTTAATGGAATGTCAATACTGTGCACTATTTAGAGGTTCACTGGGTCTTCAAATTTGATGAAGACTCACAATGATGTATCAAAATATTAGACAAGGTACCCAACTACTGCAACAGGACTCTAGTGATTTAGTATGTTACTCCTTGATTATTATTATAACTATTTCATCATAAACACCAGACATCATTTTTCTCTTTGGTCACAATAGCATATTGTGCTCTCAAGTAGAAATAGTTGTGCTTTTACATACAGCAAGATACAGCTACAGCCATGTCAAAAGGTAACAGCCTTTTGACATGGCTGCAGCATCACCATGGCAAGCAGATTTCCATATCATTTCTGAAGCTATATTTGACCCAGTTGTATAAAACATGCCTGTTTATTCTCTCTCTGCATGTTGATACAATCACCATCACCAGTGTCCCCTTTATCATGGTGATTATCATCACAAGTACATTTACAACCTTCTGTCTGTGTTTTTTCCATCCTCTTTGATTTCTATTTTGTTCCATTTTGTAGGACAAAGAGTGAACCACGTCAGACAGCCACTTCCCTCCCTGTTGATGTAAAAGTGCCTTTTGATAGAATAGCATTAAGGTGAGGTGCATCAGGTGTTTTTTCCCAGCTTTTAAAAGGGATCTTTGTTCTTGTGGTGCCCACGCTGTGTTCCCACTTTCATCTTCCTCTTCTGCTGGCTTCAAATAGGTCCTTCAAAGCGGGTCGTGATGGGTCAAGTTAGATTCCCCACCACACACCACACCTAACCTATCTCTGCTCAGTCTCACCACCCACCCAGCATCCTCAGCCTTTAACATCACTTTCAGCCTCCTCTCGCCCAGCTGGAACTGGATGGGGATGTTGTCTCCCCATCATCAGGGCAGCAGGGCAGAGAACTTTCATGGCAGGGTCATTATGCTTAAATGAGGCCAAGGTCAGGAAAACTAGGACATGCCTGTGCATTTGTGTCCGACTGTCTTTTCCCACCCAGACCAAGGACTGAAATGAAGGCTTTGAGAGGGCATGTCTTTTGGCAGTTATTCACTCACTGTAGATGATGTGAAGATGAGAGAGAACCTTCAGAGGCAGAGCTCCTCCAATGAGGCCATAAAGATTCACAGTAAAATCTCCCAACAGAGATTCTCTGCCTCTTGTTTACTGTCCATATGGTAATTTATCCTGCAAAGGCTCTTAACCACACCAACTTAAACTACTATACATTCAGTTCATGTAATCAGGGAGATAGAACAACAGCCTCACTACAGAATTACAAGCAAAAATGCACTTTCTGAATGCTTGCTTTATAGAATAACATTAATCAGTGTAACATAACCACTATCATTTCAGTGAAGAACTCAAGGCTACTTCTCTCTGTTAGTGATGCAGTCCACATATGTACCACATCAGAAGGTCACACCTGTAACCTTTCCAACACGCATTAAATGTCATTTTAATCAATTGTTGATAAGAGGCACTACAAATGGCAGAGCCGAGGAGAACTTCAGTTAGCAGCATAAAATGGCACATTAACAGTTTCTTTGTCACAATCATCTGAACTGTCGCAGTGTGAATCCTTTCATGAGACAGATTTGTTTCTAGTATGTTTCTCTAAGATAAAGTTATAATTATACAGTGCATTCGGAAAGTATTCAGATCCCTTGATTTTTATTCACATTTTGTTACGTTACAGCCTTATTCTAAAATTGATGAAGTCGTTTTTACCCTCATCAATCTACTCACAATACCCCATAATGACAAAACAGGTGTCACGTCCTGACCAGTAAAAGGGGTTATTTTGTTATTGTAGTTTGGTCAGGGCGTGGCAGGGGGTGTTTGTTTTGTGTGTTTTTCGGGGGTTTTGGTGTATGTTCTATGTTTTCTATTTCTATGTGGGTTTCTTAGTTTTTCTATTTCTATGTTCGTTTTGGGAACGACCTCCAATTAGAAGCAGCTGGTTGTCGTTGCTTCTAATTGGAGGCCATATTTAAGTGGGTTCATTTTCTCTTGTGTTTGTGGGTAGTTGTTTTTCGTATAGTCCTTACGGAACTGTTGGTTTATGTCTATTTATTTTGTTTAAGTGTTCACTTATATAAATAAAAGAAGATGAGCACGATACCCACTGCGCCTTGGTCCACTTTCTACGATGCACCTGACAGAACTACCCACCAAACCAGGACCAAGCAGCGGGGATTGGAGCACTGGAAAAAAGGATAGACGTGGGAGGATGAACGACGATTCTGGGAGGACAAACTAAGGGAGCTAGAGGAGCCCGAGAGGCATCGGGGGGGCACACGGGGAGTTGGACAGAGTCAGGATGGAGACCTGAGCCAACTCCCCGTGCTTATTACGAGGAGCTGGCTCAAGAAAGCACCGAGCTATGCAGAAATGCGCACTCTATTGCCCAGACGCATTCAAAGGCCGGTGCGATCGGTAAAAGCTCCTCAGTATGGCCAGGCTATGTTGAGCACTCAGCCAGGAAGGGTTGTGCAGGCTTTATGCTCCAGACCTCCAGTGCGTCTCCAGGGTCCAGTTTACCCTGTTCCTGCTCCTCGCACTTGCCCTGAGGTGCGTGTTACTAGGCTGGCGCCTCCAAAGCCAGCCCCACGCATCAGGCCTCTAGGCACCTGCCCAGTCCAGTACATCCTGTTCCTGCTCCTCGCACTAGCCTTGAGGTGCGTGTCACCAGTCTGGTGCCTCCAAAGCCAGCCCCACGCATCAGGCCTCTAGTGCGCCAGTCCAGTACGTCCTGTTCCTGCTCCTCGCACTCACCCTCCAGTGCGCCTCCATAACCCGGTACAGCCAGTGCCTGCTGTGAGCACTTGGCCTCCAGAGTCGTCCGGCGCAGCCAGAGTCGCCCGCCAGTCCGGCGCAGCCAGAGTCGCTCCTCAGCCCAGAGCCTTCAGCGGTGGGCTACAGCCCTGAGCCTTCAGCGGGGGTGGACAGGTTTGAATGGGGACTAAGGCCAGAGCCACCTCCGTAGTTGGATGATTGGGGAGGGGGGGTGTAGCACGGTAGCTGTCGGTGACGGTAGCCACCCTCCCTTCCCTCCCTTTAATATTGGGGTTATGGTTTTGTTAGTTTTTTTGTTTCAGGTGCATCCGGGGTCTGCACCTTTGGGGGGGGGGGGGGGGGGGGGTTTACTGTCACGTCCTGACCAGTAAAAGGGGTTATTTTGTGATTGTAGTTTGGTCAGGGCGTGGCAGGGGGTGTTTGTTTTGGGGTTTTTGGTGTATGTTCGATGTTTTCTATTTCTATGTGGGTTTTCTATTTCTATGTTAGTTCTGGGAACGACCTCCAATTAGAAGCAGCTGGTTGTCATTGCTTCTAATTGGAGGCCATATTTAAGTGGGTTTATTTTCTCTTGTGTTTGGGTAGTTGTTTTTCGTATAGTCCTTGTGTCCTTACGGAACTGTTGGTTTATGTCTATTTATTTTGTTTAAGTGTTCACTTATATAAATAAAAGATGAGCACGATACCCGCTGCGCCTTGGTCCACTTTCTACGACGCACCTGACAACAGGTTTTAAAAATGTGTTGCAAATTTATAAAAAATAAATAAAATGAAATATTACATTTACATAAGTATTCAAATTGTATTAGTCACATGTGCCGAATACAACAGGTGAAGACCTTACAGTGAAATGCTTACTTACAAGACCTTAACCAACAATGTAGTTAAAAAAATTACAAATAAGAAATACAAGGACCAAGTAATTAAAGAGCAGCAGTAAAATAACAATAGCGAAATTATATACAGGGGGTACGGGTACAGAGTCAATGTGCGGGGACACCGGCTGTTTGAAGTAATTGAGGTAATATGTACATGTAGGTAGCGTTATTAAAGTGACTATGCATTGATATTAACAGAGAGTAGCAGTGGAGAAAAAGAGGGGGTGGGGGGGCAATGCAAATAGTCTGGGTAGCCATTTGATAAGACTCTTATGGCTTTGGGGTAGAAGCTGTTTATTAACCTCTTGGACCTAGACTTAGCGTTCCGGTACCGCTTGCCGTGCGGTAGCAGAGAGAACAGTATATGACTAGGGTGGCTGGAGTCTTTGAACATTTTTAGGGCCTTCCTCTGACACCACCTATTATATAGGTCCTGGATAGCAGGAAGCTTGGCCCCATTGATGTACTGGGCCGTATGCACTACCCTCTGTAGTGCCTTGCGGTCGGAGGCCGAGCAGTTGCCATACCAGGCAATGATGCAACCAGTCCGGATGCTCTTGATGGTGCAGCTCTAGAACCTTTTGAGGATCTCAGGACCCATAACAAAAATATTTTCAGTCTCCTGAGGGGAGAATAGGTTTTGTCGTGCCCTCTTCACAACTGTCATGGTGTGCTTGGACCATGTTCATTTGTTGGTGATGTGGACACCAAGGAACTTGAAGCTCTCAACCTGCTCCACTACAGCCCCGTCGATGAGAATGGGGTGTGCTCGGTCCTCCTTTTCCTGTAGTCCACAATCATCTCCTTTGTCTTGATCACATTGAGGGAGAGGTTGTTGTCCTGGCACCACCCGGCCAGGTCTCTGACCTCCTCCCTATAGGCTGTCTCGTCATTGTCGGTGATCAGGCTTACCACTGTTGTGTCATCGGCAAACTTAATGATGGTGTTGGAGTCGTGCCTGGCCGTGCAGTCATAAGGAGGGGACTGAGCATGCACCCCTGAGGGGCCGCCATGTTGAGGATCAGCGTGGCGGATGTGTTGTTACCTACCCTTTCTGCCTAGGGGCGGCCCGTCAGGAAGTCCAGGATCCAGCTGCAGAGGGAGGTGTTTAGTCCCAGGGTCCTTAGCTTATTTATGAGCTTTGAGGGCACTATTGTGTTGAACGCTGAGCTGTAGTCAATGAATAGCATTCTCACATAGGTATTCCTTTTGTCCAGGTGGGAAAGGGCAGTGTGGAGTGCAATAGAGATTGCATCATCTGTGGATCTGTTAGGGCGGTATGCAAATTGGAGTTCAGACCCTTTACTCAGTACTTTTTTGAAGCACCTGTCATGACGTGGCCCTTTCTGGGTATAGAGCGTGGCATCCAACTCTCTCTCTCTCCCTCCTACACCCAGGTTCTGTTATCTCAGGTTGTAAATTCCTGGAGGAGACTCTCCTTCTGGCCAGGCAGTATAGAGACAGAGAGTTTCACAGTAGAAAAAATAAACTTCTTCTACATCACAGAACTTGAGAACTGAACAATATCCATGTTTTGGAGAATGTGTAAATGGTCGGTGGAGAAGCCAGCTACGACCCGGTCCATTTTGTTTCATGTTTGTGACCTCATCAAAGACAATACAGCCACATTACCATAACTCTGTTTATACAGGTGCCTCCGTTATGAGGTTTGCGTCTAATTATTGTATAAAATGAATGACTAAAGATGAAACTATTTGTGAAATGATGTAAGGTGATGTTGAACCGTTAATGTGAGAGAATTGTATTCCCTGTAAAGTTTAACTAAGTCATTGGCCCGCCCCCATGAGCACAGACATGATCTGGCTAATGGGACAGCCCTTTTCTACTGTTAGGAATAAAACCCCCACCTGAAGAAATCCTCTTCAGACCACGCGTACCTCGATCAGCTGAGGGGGCAAAGGTTGAGTAGAGACCACAAAAAACTCAATATAAGCTAAGGTTGGAATGGTTGTTGAATTCCTAACCATACCACGTGGAGCACTGGCTACACAGCTGGAAATGTTTAAACTCTGAGACTATCGATCCCGACAGAATAAAAGCAAATCTTCTATACTAATTACTAGTCTGCAGCTAGAAATTATGTGAACCTGAGATGCGAAGACCGACAACTGCCGAAACTTCTATTCTATAAGAACATTTCTGAATGGTACTCTGAAGTATCCATTCAAACCACAAAAGACTCCAGGGAAGCAGAGAGGCGCTTGGATGAACTTTCCAACAGAGAGATGGATGATTCCAACAGAGATCACAACGACACACTGAGCGTAAATATATATTGATTGCAATTATTCCCGAATGAATGAGCGTTCATCTGCAAAGGATTAGCATTTCAATTAATATAATTGTCTTTCCCGCCATTCTCAGTCCACACCCACTTCCCTTTGTCCACCAAGCCGTCATATCGGCTTAGCCCATTAGGGAACCTCCCCTATCATTTCCTAGTAACCATATCTACTGTTTGTTTGTTTATGCATTTCTGTGATTATTTAGTTAGTAAATAAATGATTAAGACAATTGGTGTATGGATGATTCATAGTAAAGGCTGGGTTCGTGCAGATAACCAACAATTTACGATGCTTGGAATGAGGCTAATGTGAGGTAAAGAATAATTCATTAATTAGAAGAGTTATATTAGGAAAATTAAAACTTTGTAATCTGAAGATTTTCCTTGGTGCCCCAACTTCCTAGTTAATTACATTTACATGATTCGTTTAATCACGTGATAATAATTACAGAGAATTGATTTGATAAAATAACAGTCTTCAATTTAATGATCCCAAAGACATGACACACCTTTGGCAGAGATTAAAGCCTCGAGTCTTCTCGCTACAAGCTTGGCACACCTGTATTTGTGGAGTTTCTCCCATTCTTCTCTGCAGATCCTCTCAAGCTCTGTCAGGTTGGATGGGGAGCGTCGCTGCACAATTATTTTCAGGTCTCTCCAGAGATGTTTGATCGGGTTCAAGTCCGGGCTCTGGCTGAGCCACTCAAGGATATTCAGAGACTTGTTCCATGCCACTCCTGTGTTGTCTTGGCTGTATGTTGAGGGTTGCTGTCCTTTTGGAAGGTGAATTTTCACACCAGTCTGAGGTCCTGAGCTCTCTAGAGCAGGTTTTCATCAAGGATCTCTCTGTACTTTGCTCTGTTCTTCTTTCCCTCGATCCTTACTAGTCTCCCAGTCCCTCCCACTGAAAAACATCCCCACAGCATGATGCTGCCACCACGATGCTTCACCGCAGGGATGGTGCCAGGTCTCCTCCAGACGTGACGCTTGGCATTCAAGCAAAAGAGTTCAATTTTGTTTTCATCAGACCAGAGAATCTTGTTTCTGAGAGTCTTTAGGCGCCTTTTTTGGCAAACTCCAAGCGTGCTGTCATGTGCCTTTTACTGAGGAGTGGCTTCTGTCTGGCCACTCTACCATAAAGGCCTGATTGGTGGAGTGCTACAGAGATGGTTGTCCTTCTGGAAGGTTCTCCCATCTCCACAGAGGAACTCTGACGCTCTGTCAGAGTGACCATCGGGTTCTTGGTCAGCTCCCTGACCAAGGACCTTCTCCCCTGATTGCTCAGTTTGGCAGAGCGGCCAGCTCTAGGAAGAGTCTTGGATGTACCAAATGTATTCCATTTAAGAATGATGGAAGCCACTCTGTTCTTGGGGACCTTCAATGCTGCAGACATTTTTTGGTACTCTTCCCCAGATCTGTGCCTCGACACAATCCTGTCTCGGAGCTCTATCGACAATTCCTTCGACCTCATGGCTTGGTTTTTGCTCTGACATGCACTGTCAACTGTGGGACCTTATATAGACAGGTGTGTGCCTTTCCAAATCATGTCCAATCAATTGAATTTACCACAGGTGGTCTGCAATCAAGTTGTCGAACCATATCAAGAATGATCAATGGAAACAGGATGCACCTGAGGTCAATTTCGAGTCTCATAGCGAAGGGTCTGAGTACTTATTTAAATAAGATATTTCTGTTTTCGCTTTGTCATTGTGGGGTATTTTGCGTAGATTGAAGATAATTGTTTTTATTTAATACATTTTTTAATAAGGCTGTAACGTAACAAAATGTGGAAAAAGTCAAAGGGTATGAGTACTTTCCGAATGCACTATATTACAAATCAGAATATATCATCCAATTCATATCATTTGAGTATATATTACAGATGTTCAAATACTGTGCATAGATCTTCATCAGTACCAACTGTACACTTAGAAACGGGTCAGTTCCTCCTCACAGGCGTACACACACACACACACACACACACACACACACACACACACACACACACACACACACACACACACACACACACACACACACACTTTCCCACTCAGAGTGATTAATTATTGGCAAACAGCCAATCCCAAGGGGTAGGAGTGCTATATTTACTATTGCACTCCATGATGGAGCAGGAGAGAATGATAAAACAGCCCCTTACAGACAAATCTCTCGACATGAACGATGAAGAGAAAGGAAGGTTGTAGATAGAATTTATCTTTCCAGACACAAACCAGCGACTGAATTGGGTTCCAAAAACAAACAAACAAACAAGCAATCAGCATCTCTAGAGAAAAAGCTCTGTGACCCCTGGATGTAGGTCGTTCAGTTCCCCTTCGTTGGGTTGCACAATGGGAGTATGAGGCATCTCCAGGTGGAGTGTTTGAAAAACATTTTTGTTGCCGATGTGATGCCTGTTTTTCCAGTAGTATTATTGGTGGTTTTTCTAACATTCCCCAGTTTCATGGGCAAACTCTGGGGCATCTCTGGTACTCACACACTAAACGGAGCCAATGTTACAGTATAGCTTTATGCATCATTAATGAGCCCCCATCCTCCTTCCCCCAGACACTCACAGCCCCCGTGGTTGGCTCATATTACCACCCTTTCCCTGGCAGTACAACGGTGAGAGGGGGCAGAGGTATACTATCATACCTGTATCTTACATGTCAGAGTTTACCTGCCATCACATACAACAGATGGCTCTTGACTTTCAATATGTAGTCACACAAGGTTGGCAGATATTGCAAAGTTTCTTTTTGACCTCCAAACACAGCTGCATGTTTCTGTCTCCACATAGCTGGTGAATACGAATAAATTGTGTGTGTCACAAACAGACAGCTTAACTTGAGTGGATTGATTATGAAACCAGCCAGCCACCTATGTCGGTGACACTGACCGATGAGGGTGGATAGTTGCTGCAGAACAGCCTGGAAAACCTGGAAAACAGACCACCTTCCTGCTACAAGAGCTTATCGATCTTTGGGTATTATATGACATTTGAAGAGCAGTTTTTGTTTTTGCTTCGTGGCTTGTGTTGTTGGAGCATATGATTTTCAGTGCTGAAAGATTTACTATAATGCCCCTAAATACACAATAGTTTCATACAATATTTAGTTATAATTGTTGTTACCTCTAAACTAAATCCATTCCTCTATCTTAGTCCTATAGAGATGGAAAGAGATCTCTCCTTTGAAATAACCCCTTTTTCCAAGGACATTACCATTGAGGGCTTCCACCATTTTAAAATAGTGGGCTGGGGATTCCTACGGGTTGGGAGCGGTCAGCGAATGATCAGAGCATTGTTTTCTTCTTCAAATTGGGTGCTTTTGTTTGTAAGTGGCTTTAGGCTATATCACCGCCATCTAATGGCAACCAGTGGTGTAAAAAGTACCCAATTGTCATACCTGAGTAAAAGTAAAGATACCTTAACATAAAAGTAAAAGTAAAAGTGGAGGTCACCCAGTAAAATACAACTTGAGTAAAAGTCCAAAAGTATTGGGTTTTAAATATACTTAAGTATCAAAAGTAATTATATATGCTACAATATACCTAAGTATCAAAAGTGAAAGTATAAATAATTTCAAAATACTTATATTAAGCTAACCAGACAGCACAGTTTTCTTGTTTTGTTTAATTTACGGATAGCCAGGGGCACACTCCAACACTCAGACATCATTTACAAATGAAGCATTTGTGTTTAGTGAGTCCGCCAGATCAGAGGCGACCAGGGATGTTTTCTTGAATTGGACCATTTTCCTGTCACCCTCCACCTCTCAAAATGTAACATGTACTTTTGGGTGTCAGGGAAAGTGTATGGAGTAAAAAGTACATACCTTTCTTTAGGAATATAGTGACGTAAAAGTAAAAGTTGTTTACACCACTGGTGGCAACAATAAATGAATGTCACACAATATTTGTTTCAGTCATCAATGGCACTGCCCTTGCTCTCACAGACACCTAATGGGACAAATAAAAATATGAGTCTTCTAGCTAAGTCTATGGTTTAAGTCTATGGTTATTCCTCATCTCCTATTTGCTCTTGTGCCCTCTTTCCCCTCTGTCACTTCCACGTTTCATTCCCGGACACACAGAGCTCTGTTTTGACTGGATTACTCACTGAGCCCATCCAGGCATCTTACAGCCCAGTCTGCTTGTCAAATGCAATCACAATGGCTGGCATGTCCATCTCGTACAGGAAGGGAGATGATCCTCCTCTCTGGTGGCACATCTCACAGCTGGGCTACTACCATTTGACATCCTCAGTGCCAGGAGGGGAGCAAGGAGTGGATTGTGATCAGATCTTCCTGACTACTTTCGTAGGTAGTCAGGCACGCATTGTACACTTACAAGTGCAGACTGATCTGGACAGCGAAACCATTTAAATCATCATTATCCCGCCTTCTAAAATAATTTACAGGCGGCACCATTGACTTATGGCATCAATATGTGTATAAAATAAATACATATTATTTTGAAAGAATAGCTGTCAAATAATTTGCATACAGGGAGGGACCAGTAAATTGGGTCACAATACTGACACAGTGGATGGATATGAAAAACATTTTAATACTATGTGTAGACATATTTCTGTAAATGTGGGCACAATCAGAATGCGGACAAGATCAGGACAAAGGGCGCATGCATGTTAGTGCCAGGTAATAAAGGAGGCTTCTGAAACCTACTCTAGAGTATCATGGTCACACAATATATCGATAGTATAAAAAAATATATGTATCATTGAAATAGACAGCAAAACAAGATAATATAAAGTACATTGAGTAAATGTCACTACCACTACCTGGTATAATTTTATCATACGCTAAATGTACTGATCAAACATTTATAGATGATTAACAGTAGCCTATACTGATATCGTACATAATACACCTACATTTTTGCCTCCGTAAGTCTGTTAACTTATGTGACCTTTCTCACAACACAGACCATTTAAACTGCTGTGAAAATGCTCTTATTAAGGTAAATGTATTATTTTCAAATGGCAAAGCTCTCAGTGGATTATAGTGCAACCATTAAGGCTGTTGCTCACATGCTCCAGCCACCAGCTGATACAGTTGAAGTTGGAAGTTTACATACACTAAGGTTGGAGTCATTAAAACTTTTTTTCAACCACTCCACAAATTTCTTGATAACAAACTATGGTTTTGGCAAGTCGGTTAGGATACACTAAATTGACTGTGCCTTTAAACAGCTTGGAAAATTCAAGAAAATTATGTCATGGCTTTAGAAGCTTCTGATAGGCTAATTGACATCAGTTGAGTCAATTGGAGGTGTACGTGTGGACGTATTTCAAGGCCTACCTTCAAACTCAGTGCCTCTTTGCTTGACAACATGGAAAAATCAAAAGAAATCTGCCAAGACCTCAGAAAAACAATTGTAGACCTCCACAAGTCTGGTTCATCCTTGGAAGCAATTTCCAAACTCCTGAAGGTACCACGTCCATCTGTACAAACAATAGTACGCAAGTATAAACACCATGGGACCACGCAGCCATCATACCGCTCAGGAAGGAGACGTGTTCTGTCTCCTAGAGATGAATGTACTTTGGTTCGAAAAGTGCAAATTAATCCCAGAACAACAGCAAAGGACCTTGTGAAGATGCTGGAGGAAACGGGTACAAAAGTATCTATATCCACAGTAAAACGAGTCCTATATCGACATAAACGGAAAGGCCGCTCAGCAAGGAAGAAGCCACTGCTCCAAAACCGCCATAAAAAAGCCAGACTACGGTTTGCAACTGCACATGGGGACAAAGATTGTACTTTTTGAAGAAACGTCCTCTGGTCTGATGAAACAAAACTAGAACTGTTTGGCCATAATGGCCATCGTTATGTTGGAGGAAAAAGGGGGATGCTTGCAAGCCGAAGAACACCATCCCAACCATGAAGCACAGGGGTGGCAGCATCATGTTGTGGGGGTGCTTTGCTGCAGGAGGGTCTGGTGCACTTCACAAAATAGATGGCTTCATGAGGGAGGAAAATTATGTGGAAATATTGAAGCAACATTTCAAGACATCAGTCAGGAAGTTAAAGCTTGGTCGCAAATGGGTCTTCCAAATGGACAATGAATCCAAGCATACATCCAAAGTTGTGGCAAAATGGCTTAAGGACAACAAAGTCAAGGTATTGGAGTGGCCATCACAAAGCCCTGACCTCAATCCCATAGAAAAATTGTGGGCAGAACTGAAAAAGCATGTGCGAGCAAGGAGGCCTACAAACCTAACTAGCTCTGTCAGGAGGAATGGGCCAAAATTCACACCAACTTATTGTGAGAAGCTTGTGGAAGGCTACCCGAAACGATTGACCCAAGTTAAACAATTTAAAGGCAATGCTACCAAATACTAATTGAGTGTATGTAAACTTCTGACCCACTGGGAATGTGATGAAAGAAATAAAAGCTGAAATAAATCATTCTCTCTACTATTATTCTGACATTTCACATTATTAAAATAAAGTTGTGATCCTAACTGACCTAAAACAGGGAATATTTACAAGGATTAAATGTCAGGAATTGTGAAAAACTGAGTTTAAATGTATTTGGCTAAGGTGTATGTAAACTTCCGACTTCAACTGTATCTGTGACCATGGCTGGTGTAAAAGCCCAACAGTCTGAATTGTCTGAGGAAAGTTCCACTGAACATGGCTCGAACACATCCCACAAAGCTCTTCTGACAACATAGAGAGAGAGAGAAAACATTTCACCCCTCTTCTCCAGCTCTTTTTGCCCTTTCTCTCACTCACACACATTTTCATAAAAGCTACTCTGACAACATAGGGCTGGAGAGAAACACATTTCACCTGGGTGTTCTCCTTCCTCCGCTGAGTAGAGAGAGGGAACAGGATGATTCATGGCACAGAGAGACTGGAGGAGTTAAACAGACAGATTTGTTGCATAATTCAGGTTTCCTGACACTCTCCTGTATTGCTGAAGGTGGGAGGGAGGATAATGTTCATATCATGCTGAAGTTAGACACATACATGAGCAGAACATTGATAGTGATTTTTAATGTAATTCTGCCTTTGTGTGATTCACCTCTATCACGTATACACAAGGGAGTCAAGAAGCAGGTGCAGAGAGTTTAATAATGATGATGCTAGGTAGAGGAACAAAAAGGGTAGCGTACTGAATGTGAAAACAAATCAATACTGCCTGATGACTGAGGCTACTGAGGACTAAATAAAGGGAAGGTAATCAAGGTGATGATGAAGTCCAGGTGTGTGTAATGATGGGGAGCAGGTGTGCGTAATGATGGGCAGCAGCTGTGCGTAATAATGGTTTCCAGGGCCAGTGGTTAGTAGACCGGCGACGTCGAGCGCTGGAGAGGGGGAGCGGGAGTAGGCATGACAATATTCCCCCTGAAACGCAGCTCCAGTTGTAGGACGACGCCGACCAGGAGGACGGCCCCGAGGACGAGGAGCGGGCTGGTCCGGACGGTGGAGTTGGAAATCCCGGACGGTGTTGTGGTTCAGGATGTCGGCCACCCGAAACCCAACAGTGCTCCTCTGGGCCGTACCCCTCCCAGTCCACCAGGTACTGAAGCCGACCCCTACGATGTTGGGAGTCCAGTAGGGACCTGACAGCATTGGCAGGGGTCCCATCGATGTCCAGGGGAGGCGGTGTGGTGTCGCAGTGTGCGGCATCAGCCATGGGACCATGAACCACCGGCCTAAGGAGGGAAACATGAAAAGAGGGTGAGATCCGGTAGTTGGTGGGGAGTTGTAAATGGTAAGTTACCTCATTGACCCTCCAGAGGACCTTGAAGTGCCCCACAGACCGGGGTCTCAGCTTCCAGCAGGGCATGTGGCGTGGGACGTTCCTGGTGGAGAGCCAGACTCGATCACCAGGATGGAACACAGGAGCCTCACTGCGGTGACGGTCCGCCTGATCCTTCTGATGGTGGACAGCGTGCTGGAACCTCACGTGGGCTGCATTCCACATGCCGGAACCACTCGTCCACTGCAGGGGCCTCGTTCTGGCTCGGAGTCCAAGGGGAAGGAGTGACGGAGTGAGTTCTGGGCATACTCCGCCCAGTGAAGGAACCGGGCGCACTCCCCCTGTCGGTCCTGGCAGTGACTCCTTAGGAACCTCCCCAGCTCCTGGTTGGTCATCTCCACCTGCCCGTTGGACTGAGGCCGGTACCCAGATGTGAGACTGGCCATGGCCCCCAGCTTCTCCATGAAGGCTCTCCATACCCGGGACGTGAATTGGGGGCCACGGTCAGAGACGATGTCCTCCGGAAGGCCATAGTGCCGGAAGACCTGCAGGAACAGTGCCTCAGCAACCTGGAGAGCTGTAAGGAGAGCAGAGAGAGGGATAACACGGCAGGATTTGGAGAATCTGTCCACAATAACCATAACAGTGGTGAAACCATCAGACGGGGGGAGATCAGTAACGAAGTCCGCCCCTCTGCCCTATTGGACCCCGGGTTGGGACGCATCAGAAACCACAGAAGCTGGTGCCCCTCCTGGCCGCAATAGGGACAGAGAGGTGTGTGGCCCCTACCTCCATGGGTTCAGGCTATGCCTCAGGACAGCTGAAGGAGGAGGGCGAGGAGAGAGGTAGGTGCCAGCACTCCCGAAGAAGGTTATCCAGACGGATGGCCATCGGGATGAGTGTGTCCAAGGATGTGTTGTGATCCCAACACGTCAACTCCATCTGGACCTCTTCACGCAGTGCTCTCCGGAATAGAGTGTGGAGCGCCGGCTCATTCCATCCGCTGGAGGCTGCCACAGTCCGAAAGGTGAGAGCATACTCTGCAGTGTTCTGGGCACCCTGCTGGAGTTGGAGAAGTCGTTCACCTCCCTCTCTGCCTTCTGGAGGATGGTCGAAGACCTCCCTGAATAGAGCCATGAACCTCTCATTGGAACCTAGCTCTTCCTCTCCTCTCCCAGACGACGGTAGCCCACTCCAACGCCCGCCTGGTCAGCAGGGAAATGACTGTGGCAACCTTGGACCTCTCGGTAGTGGGAGCTCCCTTCTGATAGGCAAAATCGAGGGAGCACTGGAGTAGGAAGTAATGGTATTTTGATCGAGTACCGTCATACTTATCCGGAAGGGACAGTCGGACATCACTGACCTGGGCGGATGGCTGGGTAGGCTGGGGGACTGGCTCACTGTGACGACCAGTGGTAGGATGCCCTCTGATAGGGGTAGGGAGAGTCTCGCAGGTGGTGTCGAGGCGGTGGAGAACGTGGAGGAGCTCCTCCATGGCCGTACCCAGTTGCACCAGCTGGTCGTGGTGTTGATAGAGTAGATAACCCTATTCCTTGAACGTCTGGAAGATGGTTTTATCCTTTGTTGCTTCCATATTCTAAGGCAGTATTCTATCACGTACTGTATATGCAGGGAGTCAGGAAGCAGGAGCAGAAAGAAACTTTAATACTGATGATGATGATGATGCAAGGCAGCGTATTGTACGTGAAGACAAACCAATACTGCCTGATGACTGAGGCTACTTAGGGCTAAATAAAGAGAAAGTAATCAAGGTGATGATGAAGTCCAGGTGTGCGTAATGATGGTTGCCAGGGACGTTGGTTAGTAGACCGGTGACATCGAGCGCTGGAGAGGGGGAGCGGGGGAGGGGAGGAATACCTGACAGGTGCATCACACATTTTTATTTTACAATAAATTACATCACCAAGTGGTGAGCAAAATAAAAAGTAGTACCTAAAATAAAGACACGCAACCTAAAACTAACTATCACAAGCAATAGGTGATTCTGGTCTCACAGTGTCAACATATGAAAACATTAATATCACTAAGCATTAAACACTGCAAAGTCCCAATCCTAAAGGCCTCCTCTGAGAGAGCTGATAAGGCTATTTAAAGCTCTTAGCTTTGGGGATGACAGTCGATAATCTATCTCGCTCTCTACTGTACTGGGAATATATAATTTAACACAAAGTAGGCAGCACTAAAGTGACAAATTGTGTCTCTATTCCTCTCCTGGTTACTGTGCTGTTCATGAGTGACTGTGGAGAGGATGGACCTTTCCTCAGTGACCTCCATCTCCCTGGTTGGGCAGGTTTATCTCTCTGAAGCTAAAACCAGACCTGACACACTCTGTCTGGGCTCCGTCTGGGCTCTGTCTGGGTGGTGGTGATGTGGTATGGACGTTTTATTTTACAATAGATGTAGGGTTCTGTAGCCTGAATGCAAAGTAGCTGATTTCCATTTTAAAAGGGAGACTAAAGGGAGAATAAATGTTGGGTTTCCACCGATATACTGACTATTAGACGCAGCCTAGTTTAACTGTGTTAGGACAAGGGTATAGTGATGTGAATGTTTTATTTCTTTTTTAAAAAAGTATAACTTTATTTAAAGATTTTCAGATATGAGAACAGAAACATTACAACCCCAACACCTAATTTTCCCATCCCTCCCTCCCTCCCATCCCTCCCTCCCTCCCTCCCTCCCTCCCTCCCTCCCTCCCATCCATCCATCCATCCCTCCCTCCCTCCCATCCCTCCGTCCATCCCTCCAACCCACCCACCAAGGCATCATACAAGGATATGCTAGAAAAGTAAATATGACAGAAACAAACAGTAATACAAACAAAAACAATGGAAAAAGTTCAATAAAACGAAGTAAAAGACAGGCTCTCCAAAAACTAACAGTTGGCTAACAGTTGTATGACATATGTGAGAATGCCTCAAAAATGGGATCCCAGAAGCCACTCAAAGATTGGCATGACCAAAACATGTGTCCCACAGTCGCTGGACTGGTGGTATCTCAAACACTTGGGGTCAACATTTGGATATATTTTTGACAATCTGTCATTTGAGTAATGAAGGCAGTGCAAAACCTTAAACTGAATGAGCCCATGCCTTGTGCAAAATGTCTTGCTTCCATGCAGATTTTGTACCAGCCAAGGAAGGCGGATTAATGTTCTGTATTATGTCGTATAATCTGGAGATTGTGCCCTTCAGATACGGGTTAAGATCTAAGCACCTATCAAATGGACACTAAGTGGGCTCGAGTGGAAATTAAGGGAAATGTTTTTTGTCAAAGCTGCGAGTTTGCAGATATCTAAAAAAGTGGATATTGGGAATATTATGGTCAACCTTCCGAGTATCGAATGAGACAAATGTGTTATCAACAAATAGGTCACAAAAAAACACCAGACCGTTCCTATACCAGAACGCTGTGTCAATCTGTGATGTTGGTAAGAGATCATTAAATGTTAATAGGGAGAAGCAGCTTGCTTGTTTAAACCTAAAGTGATTTTGGAATTGTGACCAAAGTTTAAGGGAGTTCTTGACAATAGGATTCAAAACATGGGTGCCAAGGTTCATGGGCAGTGGGGAGCACAGGAGAGAGACCGGAGAAGTTGGAAGGCTTGACTGTAACTCCATGACGGCCCAGGCTGGACCATCCTTATTTTCAAATGTAGAAACCCAATAAACACATTTAGATATATTTGCTGACCAGTAGTAGTGTAAAAAATTGGGGCTTAGGTCTCTCTAAATATACCTTTCTCATTCGTGGATTTGACTTACTCCAAATGAAGTTGGAAATGTAGCTGTCCAGTTGTTTGAACACCGACTTTGGCAGAAAAATAGGAATCATTTGGAATAAGTACAAAAACCTAGGTAGTACAGTCATCTTGACAAAATTAATGTGACCTGCTAATAAAATGGGAAGACGACCACATTATGAAATCCTGCTTAGTGCGCTCTAGGGGTGTTTTGAAGTTATGTTTAAACAGAGCCTTAAATGAGCATGTGACCTTTATCCCCAAATAAGTAAAAACCTGATGCTCCACCTTAAATGGGAAATTGGCATACCCAATTCCTTCTGTTAACTGATTATTGGGAAGGAGCACACTTTTTGTTAGGTTTAACTTATAACCAGAGAATGTCCCAAAACCTTGTAGCATGTCCAAGAGATAGGGTATAGGCTCCACAGGGTTAGAAATGTATAAAATAAGATATTCTGCATATAAGGACACCTTGTGAATTATGTCGCCCCTTAGTATTCCCTTAAACCTCTTCTCCGCACGCAGGGCGACAGCAAGAGGCTCCATAGCCATATCAAATAGGAAAGGGGATAAACAGCAAACCTGCCTGGCCCCCCTGTGGGGAGGGAAGTAGCTGGAGGTAACATTGTTGTTGTGAACACAAGCCTCTGGGGACGGGTACAAAATCTTCATCCAGGAAAGGAATGACGGGCCAAACCCTAATCTCTCTAGTACAGTAAATAGATATTCCCACTCAACCCGGTCGAAAGCCTTCTCAGCATCAAGAGAGATGACATCCTCTGGCTGTTGAGTTGAGTGAGCAGAATAAAGAACATTAAATAGCCAGCGCATATTATAGACAGATTGCCTACCTGAGATAAATCCGGTTTGGTCAGAGTTAATTATATTAGGTATGATGTGTCTCTAAATGGCGGGAGAGGACTTTAGTGAGAATGTTATAATCGCAGCACAAAAGGCTTATAGGGCGGTATGAGCCACAGCCTAAGGGATTCTTGTCCTTTTTAAGCAAAACCGAAATAGTCGCCTGGGTAAGTGTCTTGGGCAGTTTCTGACTAGAAAGGATTTCATTGTACATTGAGCTGGTTTAGAGGAGAATGCTTTATAAAATTCAATAGGGAAGCCATCAGGCCCAGAAGCTTTGCCATTCTACATGGACTGGATTGCCAGAGTAGCTTCATCATCACTTATTGAGGAATCCATGTTGTCCACATCTAGAATGCGTTGAGATAGCTCCGATAAGTGTTTAGTGCGTTTTTTGTCATATGCTGTGTATTAAATAATATGGCACCTTAGACATGCTTTTAACGACTCCCACACAGTAGAATGAGCCAAATTAAGATGGCGCCGAAGAACATGGCTGATGTTTTACATTCTCCCAACCAATTGTGCAAATGTATTTCTTTTTTGAGTTTTGTGTAACTTTCTTTTTTTTACTTATTGTGTACATAATGTTGCTGCTACCGTCTCTTATGACCGAAAATAACTTCTGGACATCAGAAAAGCAATTTCTCACCACGGACTGGAAGAAACTTTTTCCTTTAACGAGTCTGACGAGAAGGATCTTGCTTTCACTGGAACAGGCCCAGATCCACGCCTTTTAAAAAAAGACCCTGGAAAAGGGGACGCAGATCGGGGATCCTTCTGAGAAGCCGAAGGCGAGCAAGTAAACTCCCAATGCCTTCCATTCTCCCTGCTAACGTGCAATCGTTAGAAAATAAAATTGATGACCTATTATTAAGATTGTCCTACCAACGGGACATTAAAAATTGTAACATCTTATGTTTCACCGAGACGTGGCTGAACGAAGAAACTGACAACATAGAGCTGGCGGGATTTTCCATGCACCGGCAGAACAGAGATGCTACGTCTGGTAAGACGAGGGGTGGGGGTGTGTGTCTTTTTGTCAATAACAGCTGGTGCGCGATGTCTAATATTAAAGAAGTATTCAGGTATTGCTCGCCTGAGGTAGAGTACCTTATGATAAGCTGTCGACCACACTATCAACCAAGAGAGTTCTCATCTGTATTATTCGTAGCCGTCTATTTACCACCACCAAGCGAAGCTGGCACTAAGACCGCTCTCAACCAACTCTATAAGGCCATAAGCAAATAAGAAAATGCTCACCCAGAAGCGGCGCTCCCAGTGGCTGGGGACTTTAATGCAGGCAAACTTAAATCAGTTTAACCAAATTTTTACCAGCATGTCACATGTGCAACCAGGGGGAAAAAAATCCTAGACCGCCTTTACTCCACACACAGAGATCAAATCAAATCAAATGTATTTATATAGCCCTTCTTACATCAGCTGATATCTCAAAGTGCTGTACAGAAACCCAGCCTAAAACCCCAAACAGCAAGCAATGCAGGTGTAGAAGCACGGTGGCTAGGAAAAACTCCCTAGAAAGGCCAAAACCTAGGAAGAAACCTAGAGAGGAACCAGGCTGTGGGGGGTGGCCAGTCCTCTTCTGGCTGTGCCGGGTGGAGATTATAACAGCACATGGCCAAGATGTTCAAATGTTCATAAATGACCAGCATGGTCAAATAATAATAATCATAGTAGTTGTCGAGGGTGCAACAAATCAGTAACACAAGAGTAAGTGTCAGTTGGCTTTTTCATAGCCGATCTTTGAGAGTATCTCTACCGCTCCTGCTGTCTCTAGAGAATTGAAAACAGCAGGTCTGGGACAGGTAGCATGTCCGGTGAACAGGTCAGGGTTCCAGCAGGTCTGGGACAGCAGGTCTGGGACAGGTAGTAGCACGTCCGGTGAACAGGTCAGGGTTCCATAGCCGCAGGCAGAACAGTTGGAACTGGAGCAGCAGCACGGCCAGGTGAACAAGCTCTCCAGGCCAGCGCAGGCCTGCGTCCAGCTGTGATTGGCTGTCCTCAAGCCCTTTTGCAGCTCAGCACTGTCCCCATGCTGGAAGTCCCGCCCGCTCAGGTTGATGGCGATCAGAGACTTATAAACTCAGCAAAAGAAACATCCCTTTTTCTGGACCCTGTCTTTCAAAGATATTTTGATTTTTCAAATTAACTTCACAGAATCACAGATCTTCATTGTAAAGGGTTTAAATCAAATCAAAATCAAAATCAAATCAAATGTATTTATATAGCCCTTCGTACATCAGCTGAAATCTCAAAGTGCTGTACAGAAACCCAGCCTAAAACCCCAAACAGCAAGCAATGCATGTGAAAGAAGCACGGTGGCTGGGAAAAACTCCCTAGGAAAAACTCCTGAGAAAGGCCAAAAACCTAGGAAGAAACCTAGAGAGGAACCAGGCTATGAGGGGTGGCCAGTCCTCTTCTGGCTGTGCCGGGTGGATATTATAACAGAACATGGTCAAGATGTTAAAATGTTCGTAAATGACCAGCATGGTCAAATAATAATAATCATAGTAATTGTCGAGGGTGCAACAAGCACGTCCGGTGAACAGGTCAGGGTTCCGTAGCCGCAGGCAGAACAGTTGAAACTGGAGCAGCAGCATGGCCAGGTGGACTGGGGACAGCAAGGAGTCATCATGCCAGGTAGTCCTGAGGCATGGTCCTAGGGCTCAGGTCCTCCGAGAGAAAGAAAGAAAGAGAGAAAGAGAGAATTAGAGAGAGCATATTTACATTCACACAGGACACCGGATAAGACAAGAGAATACTCCAGATGTAACAGACTGACCCTAGCCCCCCGACACATAAACTACTGCAGCATAAATACTGGAGGCTGAGACAGGAGGGATCAGAAGACACTGTGGCCCCATCCGATGATACCCCCGGACAGGGCCAAACAGGCAGGATATAATCCCACCCACTTTGCCAAAGCACAGCCCCCACACCACTAGAGGGATATCTACAACCACCAACTTACCGTCCGAAGACAAGGCCGAGTATAGCCCACAAAGATCTCCGCCACGGCACAACCCAAGGGGGGGGCGCCAACCCAGACAGGAAGACCACGTCAGTGGCTCAACCTACTCAAGTGACGCACCCCTCCCATGGACGGCATGGAAGAACACCAGTAAGTCAGTGACTCAGCCCCTGTAAAAGGGTTAGAGGCAGAGAATCCCAGTGGGAAGAGGGGAACCGACAAGGCAGAGACAGCAAGGGCGGTTCGTTGCTCCAGCCTTTCCGTTCACCTTCACACTCCTGGGCCAGACTATACTTAATCATAGGACCTACTGAAGAGATAAGTCTTCAGTAAAGACTTAAAGGTTGAGACTGAGTCTGCGTCTCTCACATGGGTAGGCAGACCATTCCATAAAAATGGAGCTCTATAGGAGAAAGCCCTACCTCCAGCCGTTTGCTTAGAAATTCTAGGGACAATTAGGAGGCCTGCGTCTTGTGACCGTAGCGTACGTGTAGGTATGTACGGCAGGACCAAATCGGAAAGATAGGTAGGAGCAAGCCCATGTAATGCTTTGTAGGTTAGCAGTAAAACCTTGAAATCAGCCCTTGCCTTAACAGGAAGCCAGTGTAGGGAGGCTAGCACTGGAGTAATATGATCAAATTTTTTGGTTCTAGTCAGGATTCTAGCAGCCGTATTTAGCACTAACTGAAGTTTGTTTAGTGCTTTATCCGGGTAGCCGGAAAGTAGAGCATTGCAGTAGTCGAGCCTAGAAGTAACAAAAGCATGGATTAATTTTTCTGCGTCATTTTTGGACAGAAAGTTTCTGATTTTTGCAATGTTACGTAGATGGAAAAAAGCTGTCCTTGAAGCAGTCTTGATATGTTCTTCAAAAGAGAGATCTGGGTCCAGAGTAACGCCGAGGTCCTTCACAGTTTTATTTGAGACGACTGTACAACCATCCAGATTAATTGTCAGATTCAACAGAAGATCTCTTTGTTTCTTGGGACCTAGGACAAGCATCTCTGTTTTGTCCGAGTTTAAAAGTAGAAAGTTTACAGCCATCCAATTCCTTATGTCTGAGACACAGGCTTCTAGCGAGGGCAATTTTGGGGCTTCACCGTGTTTCATTTAAATGTACAGCTGTGTGTCATCCGCATAGCAGTGAAATTTAACATTATGTTTTTTCGAATGACATCCCCAAGAGGTAAAATATATAGTGAAAACAATAGTGGTCCTAAAACGGAACCTTGAGGAACACCGAAATTTACAGTTGATTTGTCAGAGGACAAACCATTCACAGAGACAAACTGATATCTTTCCGACAGATAAGACCTAAACCAGGCCAGAACTTGTCCATGTAGACCAATTTGGGTTTCCAATCTCTCCAAAAGAATGTGGTGATCGATGGTATCAAAAGCAGCACTAAGATCTAGGAGCACGAGGACAGATGCAGAGCCTGACGTCATTAAAAGGTAATTTACCACCTTCACAAGTGCAGTCTCAGTGCTATGATGGGGTCTAAAACCAGACTGAAGCGTTTCGTATACATTGTTTGTCTTCAGGAAGGCAGTGAGTTGCTGCGCTACAGCTTTTTAAAAAATGTTTGAGAGGAATGGAAGATTCGATATAGGCCGATAGTTTTTTTTATAATTTCTGGGTCAAGATTTGGCTTTTTCAAGAGAGGCTTTATTACTGTCACTTTTAGTGAGTTTGGTACACATCCGGTGGATAGAGAGCCGTTTATTATGTTCAACATAGGAGGGCCAAGCACAGAAAGCAGCTCTTTCAGTAGTTTAGTTGGAATAGGGTCCAGTATGCAGCTTGAAGGTTTAGAGGCCATGATTATTTTCATCATTGTGTCAAGAGATATAGTACTAAAACACTTTAGTGTCTCCCTTGATCCTAGGTCCTGGCAGGGTTGTGCAGACTCAGGACAACGGAGCATTGGAGGAATACGCAGATTTAAAGAGGAGTCCGTAATTTGCTTTCTAATGATCATGATCTTTTCCTCAAAGAAGTTCATGAATTCATTACTGCTGAAGTGAGAGCCATCCTCTCTTGGGGAATGCTGCTTTTTAGTTAACTTTGCGACAGTATCAAAAAGAAATTTCGGATTGTTCTTATTTTTCTCAATTAAGTTGGAAAAATAGGATGATCGAGCAGCAGTGAGGGCTCGTCGATACTGCACGGTACTGTCTTTCCAAGCTAGTCGGAAGACTTCCAGTTTGGTGTGGCGCCATTTCCGTTCCAATTTTCTCGAAGCTTGCTTCAGAGCTCGTGTATTTTCTGTATACCAGGGAGCTAGTTTCTTATGACAAATGTTTTTAGTTTTTAGGGGTGCAACTGCATCTAGGGTATTGCGCAAGTTTAAATTGAGTTCCTCGGTTAGGTGGTTAACTGATTTTTGTCCTCTGACGTCCTTGGATAGGCAGAGGGAGTCTGGAAGGGCATCAAGGAATCTTTGGGTTGTCTGAGAATTTATAGCATGACTTTTAATGCTTCTTGGTTGGGGTCTGAGCTGATTACTTGTTGCGATTGCAAACGTAATAATATGGTGGTCCGATAGTCCAGGATTATGAGGAAAAACATTAAGATCCACAACATTTATTCCATGGGACAAAACTAGGTCCAGAGTATGACTGTGGCAGTGAGTAGGTCCAGAGACATGTTGGACAAAACCCACTGAGTCGATGATGGCTCCGAAAGCCTTTTGGAGTGGGTCTGTGGACTTTTCCATGTGAATATTAAAGTCACCAAAAATTTGAATATTATCTGCGATGACTACAAGGTCCGATAGAAATTCAGGGAACTCAGTGAGGAACGCTGCATATGGCCCAGGAGGCCTGTAAACAGTAGCTATAAAAAGTAATTTAGTAGGCTGAATAGATTTCATGACTAGAAGCTCAAAAGACGAAAACGTCGTTGTTGTTTTTTTTGTTGGTAAATTTAGATTTGCTTTTGTAAATGTTAGCAACACCTCCGCCTTTGCGGGATGCACAGGGGATATGGTCACTAGTGTAACCAGGAGGTGAGGCCTCATTTAACACAGTAAATTCATCAGGCTTAAGCCATGTTTCAGTTAGGCCAATCACATCAAGATTATGATCAGTGATTAGTTCATTGACTATAACTGCCTTGGAAGTGAGGGATCTAACATTAACTAGCCCTATTTTGAGATGTGAGGTATCACAATATCTTTCAATAATGGCAGGGATGGAGGAGGTCTTTATACTAGTGAGATTGCTAAGGCGAACACCGCCATCTTTAATTTTGCCCAACCTAGGTTGAGGCACAGACACGGTCTCAATGGGGATAGCTGAGCTGACTACACTGACTGTGCTAGTGGCAGACTCCACTAAGCTGGCAGGCTGGCTAACAGCCTGCTGCCTGGCCTGCACCCTATTTCATTGTGGAGCTAGAGGAGTTAGAGCCCTGTCTATGTTCGTAGATAAGATGAGAGCACCCCTCCAGCTAGGATGGAGTCCGTCACTCCTCAACAGGCCAGGCTTGGTCCTGTTTGTGGGTGAGTCCCAGAAAGAGGGCCAATTATCTACGAATTCTATCTTTTGGGAGGGGCAGAAAACAGTTCTCAACCAGCGATTGAGTTGTGAGACTCTGCTGTAGAGCTCATCACTCCCCCTAACTGGGAGGGGGCCAGAGACAATTACTCGATGCCGACACATCTTTCTAGCTGATTTACACGCTGAAGCTATGTTGCGCTTGGTGACCTCTGACTGTTTCATCCTAACATCGTTGGTGCCGACGTGGATAACAATATCTCTATACTCTCTACACTCGCCAGTTTTAGCTTTAGCCAGCACCGTCTTTAGATTAGCCTTAACGTCGGTAGCCCTGCCCCCTGGTAAACAGTGTATGATCGCTGAATACAAAGCACTCCCCCACCCTCCATTTGGCAAATCTGACCACAATTCTATCCTTCTGATTCCTGCTTACAAGCAAAAACTAAAGTAGGATGTACCAGTGACTCGCTCAATACGGAAGTGGTCAGATGACACAGCTGCTACACAACAGGACTGTTTTGCTAGCACAGACTGGAATATGTTCCGGGATTCATCCAATGGCATTGAGGAATACACCACCTCAGTCATTGGCTTCATCAATAAGTGCATCGATACGTTGTCCCCACAGTGACTGTACGTACATATCCCAACCAGAAGCCATGGATTACAGGCAACATCCGCATCGAGCTAAAGGCTAGAGCTGCCGCTTTCAAGGAGTGGGAGACTAATCCGGACGCTTATAAGAAATTCCGCTATGCCCTCAGACGAACCATCAAACAAGCAAAGCGTCAATACAGGATTAAGATTTTATCTTACTACACCGGCTCTGACGCTCGTCGGATGTGGCAGGGTTTGAAGCCTATTACGGACTACAAAGGGAAAACCAGACGCGAGCTGCCCAGAGATGCGAGCCTACCAGACAAGCTAAATGCTTTTTATGCTCGCTTTGAGGCAAGCAACACTGAAGCATGCATGAGAGCACCAGCTGTTCTGGGTCACTGTGTGATAACACTCTAGGTAGCCGATGTGAACAAGACCTTTAAACAGGTCAACATTCACAAAGCCGCTGGGCCAGACGGATTACCAGGACGACTGTCAATTTATAAAAACTTCTAAAAACCTGTTTTTGCTTTGTCATTATGGGGTATTGTGGGTAGAATGATGAAGGGGGGAAAACAATTTAATTCATTTTGAACAAGGCGGTAACGTAACAAAATGTGGAAAAGTCTTGGGGTCTGAATACTTTCCGAATGCACTGTACATACGGCAAATATATATTTTTTTTTGTGAAAGATTCATGCTATATTTACGTGTTCTGTTAAAGGAATAGAATAGGATACACTTCACCCTATCAGAGCAAATACCAAGGCTATAGGGCAGGGTTCCCCAACTTGCAGCTCATGGGCCAAATTTGGATGATGTTATTTGCCCCCCCCCACCCACCCACAAGTTTTCAGAGCAAAAATAAATAAAACACTTTTATTTTGATTGTTGGACATAAAATACTGTAAAAACACCAGCTTCATGTGGTTTTAATTTTGGAAATCTGTTCCAAAGTATTCCCACGCATAATAGAGAGATATATGTCAACGTATACAAATGTATGCAAGGTTTAAAATGATTATGTTTAGTCAAAGATCAAATCAAATCAAATTATATTGGTCACGTACGCATGGTTAACAGATGTTATTGCGAGTGTAGCGAAATGGTTGTGCTTCTAGATCCGACAATGCAGCAATATCTAACATGTAATCTAATAATTCCACAACTACCTAATACACACAAATCTAAGTAAAGGAATGGAATAAGAATATATCCATATAAATATATTGTAATGAAACAGGCAGGGAGCACGGCGCGCTATCGACTGTGCCGCAAAAGCATGCTCGAACGGAAGAGTCAATATCCGCGCTTATAAACCCAAGGTCGTTACAATATGGATGAGCAATGACAAAGCGGCACAGGCAAGATGCAATATTATGTCTGTTTGGGCTTATTGCGTTCAATTTGCAGTCTACACATTTTTCGTAATTATGTTCCGGCCCCTGACCATCCATTCAAGAAATAATCGTCCCGGGGCTGAATGTAGTTGATGATCCCTGCTATAGGGCCAATCATTGATAGATGTCGAACAATTAGGAGAATTCCACCTAAAGTAAGCTAAATAGTTATCACCCCTGAGCCAAGGTCAGCAACAAGTGATATCATATATACTGTAATTTCCAGGCTTGATGAGATCAACAAACAAGTAGGCCTAATTGACATGCGGTCATTGGGGAAGTTGTCTAAATATTGTCTACAGTCGCCCTCCAGTGACAAGCAACAGGAATGATAGGTGAATATTGCTCGGCTAGTTCTCTTTTCTAAGCATTGTTTTGCTATTTAGAGATAGACCTGTCGCCTATTTTGCGTAGTGTAGATGTTGAAATGTCTCAAAACTATGACTGAAAATAGTGCAGTCCGGTTTATCAGCATTGGTGGCATTTTATTTGCCATGGGCGTAGATCTACAACAAATATTTTACACCAACATATACAGTGTAATGATTAACTTATTTTCTAACAATAAACTGCTCGAGTCTCTGAGTCACATGGTGATTTTTGCTTCTCTCATGCTGCTTGGCACGCTGCCTATAGGGGATTTTATTTTCCATGTTTCTTGCAGTCGTCTCAACTTCCAACCTCGCACAGGTTGTCTCATGACCACATGAACATGAAAGTGAAAACAGCTGTAAACCCATGTGAAACCCCTGGTCTGGTAGGCTACTCACTGGTCCAGACAGTAGAGTTGCTCAGGTGAGTGAGGCTATATTACCTGAAATCTTGTGGTGTCTTTTGAATTGTGAAAGGGTATATTCTTGTAAACTAACTGTGTCTGTCTATATGTCTAAAATAAGAGCAGAGGATTATGCTATGGCAGATTGTTTTTACAGACTAGGCTTCATGCATTATGGTGCATTTGTCATGCAATTGAACTGTTTAGCCTCTGCGTGCTAAGTATTGCTCTAAAAATTGTGATGTATAGGGCAAAGCAGAGACATAGTTCAATAGATAAAGTTAACTTCTATTTACTGCAAATATCAACAAATAGGCTCTCTCGGGAAAATGTATGTTTGTTTTACTTATTAGTTTGTTATGAATATTCAAAAGCCAAATCAATTAGGTGGTACAGAAACTATTCAATGATTACCATTAAAGCATACTTTAATACAGACATTTACATGTGTCTACTGTTTACATACAAAGAAATCATAATAGAGAGGGAGTAGGCCTTCATGTGTTTTACTAATTAACCATTGCCTGCTGCCTCATTTGATTGTTCTTTGCCCTTGTCACACTGTCTGTCAGTCCTCTGGACAGTACCTTCCTGTTTCTGTTATAGGCCCTCGGACCAGTGCATACCAATAACAATGGTATTTTAGTGTAAACAAACTGTAATCCTACCCTGTCTGTACTCAGTCCTTCAAAACCAAACAGCCACTGGACCCAAAAGCTAGTCCCTCTCACAGGGTATAGGTTGTTTTTTAGGTTTTGATTCTCAGGTTACAGATGTAGGAACTTAATTTTAACCAGTTTGCTACAGCAGGAAAATAATCCTGCAGGTACAGGAAATGTGAATTATTATGTGGATTATAATTAAATTATAATTTTCATAAAGAAAAGTTAAGTCTGAAATGTCAAAGTGGAAATTACAAACTTCAGAAACCTTTTAAAACTCAAATACACTAGACATTTGATATTTTCTGCATTGCAGGAAAGTTCTCCTGCAACAGGGTGATCAAATTAAGATCCTACATCTGTACCTCTCATACATTCACGTCAGAAGTGGAAAGTCCATTCTTATCAGTGACTCATGGTAATTACAGGTTATACACAATGTATCCATAATATGATTCTTATGCATATAGGAATGCTACCCTTATTTTTAACTTGAGGTACTTTGCCAGGTCAGGTTGGTTACCGTGACGGCACACCCTTTCCCCCTTACCTTCCATAGAAAATGGCATGTTGGCTGTAAACATAAGCTTTGCTCCTGTTCCTGCTGACTGCTGTGACAGGCACCAAAAGTTAAAGGCACTTTTAACAACACATTCAACAGACAACTCCTTGCCTGAAACAAGAGACATTCGATGCCAAGCAGAGATCAGATGGCAGAGATTGGGGAACATGGGGACATAGAGGAGGTCAATGAAGCTCAGGGTCTAGAGGGGGACAGATCCTCCCTCAAATCCACCATGGAGAGGAACGTGAAGACACAACCTGACGGCCCGGTGAAGGAGAAGAAACTGGGGATGATGAAGCAATTCAGGGAGAGCATCAAGCGGGTTGGAGAGAGGAGTCCTCTGGCCTCAAACAGCAAAGAGTCAAAGGACAAATCCAATTCAGAACAGGGGGGACACGGTATTGACCCTGAAGTGACCTCTCCAACCCATCAGCTGCCACACCCTCCCTCACCATGTAAGTTTTCCTCAGATTTGTCCCTCTGTCTAATTAAATGAGTTATGAAATATGCTCTTGAGTCAAGAAATGGCTTCTCAAGGTCATGGGAAAAGGACGTCTCAGGAGACACAGAATGACAGTAGAAATGGCAGGAAGGACTCTCTTATGCACTGTATTGGGAATTTCAGCTGGACATGAGCCAGTCTGAGCAGGGGGCTTTCGTCATTTCTCAATTACTGACATTCCTATCTTAATGAAGTTTATACTAAACTCGGAAACAGCTGCCAACCAAGCAGGATATACACTAACATAATTAACCTTTGTACAATAACACCGATTTTTTTTATGACGAATCTGATAGAAGCTGCTTAACTAGTTGTCAAGGTTGTGTGACTTCTTCTGTGTGTGCGTATGCGTTTGTGTGACTGTGCGACTGTCCGTGTGATTGTGTGTGTACGGTCAGCACACCTACTATTACACTGCAAAGTAGTTTAATTACTAGCATTATTCAATGTCATAGAGATCAGCAACTTTCTCTTGCTCAGGTTTGAGTGCTGGTTCTCCTATGGCCTCTCCCCTGAAGGGTCTAGGTGGGTCCTTCCAGAGGAAGGAGGGAGGAGAGAGTGCAGAAGATTCACTACAGAAAAAGCACACCAGAACACGCTCAGGTACACCACTGTTTACCCAACCAACCAGAGCCTGTTCAATCAATGGTTGACAATAAATACTGTTCAAAGACAAGCATAAATACATATAATTTACTGAGAGAATTCTGGAGATCTCGTTGGGATATTCTGAGTCTTTGTAAGGTCTTCGTAATCTGTCATCTGTATTGTCCATCTATAGACCCATTGGCAATTGGGGACTCTCTTCTAAAGAAGGGGGCTTCCATCCGACGGAGTTTGCGACTTGTGGGGAATAAGAAGGACAAGACCCTCAAACAGGAGCAGCTCCAACCTGTCACTGAGATCACTGTGGATGAGAAGAGAGAGAGGGAGAATGAGAGGGTAGAGATAAAAGAGTCATACATACTCCCAGAGATACCCCTCACACCCGTCTCAGGTGAGGTTCGTTCTCTCTCTGTCTTTGTCTCTGTCTCTCTCTCTCCCTCATCCTCTTGTCCATTTTTATTTGTTTTAGCAGTAGAGATCACAAAATATATTAATTGTGATGTAAATCAATATGGTTGTGTCTGTGCAGTATGTGTGTATTAGGTATAACAGCATAAGCTTTTATGCATTAAGGTCTTTACTCTGTTTGCTCTTACACTCCAGTGATGCAGATCAATAAGCTGATTGGGATGGAGGTGCTGGAGGAGGCCTATCTGAACCTCCTCTCCCTGTGCCAGGAGTTCCAGCGGGAGAGGGAGGAGTGCACGGAGGAGGCCTCCTCTATGGAGCTGGCCAAGAAGGAGAAGGACATAAGGCTCCTTTACAATGCCCTGCGGGACAAGGTGAAGGAAATAGTGCGGGACTCCAACTCCTTTCCCTCTCGCAACAAGGATCTCTTGGTGCATGTGGCCCGCGTCATCCAGGAGGAGGAGAAGAGGGAGGCAGAGCCTGGGGGCGTGGTTGGGCCTGGGGGTTGGCGAGGGGCCTGGAGAGAGGCTGTGAGCGAGGGTGTACAGGCCACGTTGAAGAGTGTTCACTTGGACAGGCCCGAGCAGAATGCCTCCTGGCTGGCTATCCACCTGGGTATGCTGGGCAAGGCCATCGTGGAGGACTTGAAGAAGGTGAAGGGAGAGCTGCAAGGCTCTTACCCACCCAGCTTCAATGTGTTCAGTACCTATGTGAGCTGTTACCATGGTGCTGTCAGCCAGCACCTGAAGAGGCTTCAGCAGCAGGTGACAGATCTGAAGGACTACTACAGCCTGCTGGACTGGATCATCAATCACTATGAGAGGTGAGGAAGACTTAAAGTAATTGTCTTGAGTAAGAAGTGTGTGTATGTATGTATGTATGTATGTATGTATGTATGTATGTATGTATGTATGTATGTATGTATGTATGTATGTATATATGTATGTATGTATGTATGTATGTATGTATATATATATATATATATATATATATATATATATATATATATATATATATATATATACAAAAATATGACTCAAGATGATGAGTAGAATGGTATCTGAGAGACACCATCCCTGTTGAACAGTGAGAAGATAATGAGTAGTCCTTCATTGAGACCAGAGATGGAAGCTGAGAACATAGGCCTCTCCCTGGAGGAGGGTTTCCTGGACCAGCTCAAGGGGAAATACTGCATGCGGGCAAAGGTGAGAGATGGAACATTCCACTAAGTGACAGATGGATAGATGTTTAGTAAGAATTCAGGTTGAATGCAGGTACCACACTGATGAGCAAAATATAACGTTTTTTTAAACTCTTCTAGTTCTTTAGCCTTTATTCTTTTGCTTTCCATGTCTTTTCCAGGAGGACATGAGAGCTTCACTGGATAAAATATTAGAGCTTGAAAATGAGGACATGTGGATAAAGAAACAGGCACCAGAGACTGACGATGAACACTTCTTTAACTCTGACATACACATGGATATCTGGACGGTATTGTTTTGTCATGATTTTATATAATGCAATAGCATCATATCTCCATTAGAGGGCAACATTGCCTACTTAGTTACATTTTAATTATAGCGGCAGGCTACTATAACTCTGTAGGACTTGAAACTGATGTTGTTCTCTGTATAGAAAGTTAAGAGCAATGCTGTAAACTCCAAGAGGATTGATGTAAACCTGGAGATGAGAGTAGTCTGTTCCTGCCTTGAAGAGTTACAGCAGTTTCCCAAGCGGTATGCTCTGCAACAGTCCAGAGTCTGCTCTTTCTATCTCTATCCTAACCATTATTCACTGGAAACATAAAACTGCACCTTGTCCTTTGCTTGTTAATAACTCCATGACATTATCTCTCCTTCACTCTCTACATCTCCATAGATTTGAGACTGAATTTAGGTACTGCTGTAACAGTATGGAAAACCCTTCACTTTGGGCTGACTATCAGATAACCTACATCAACAGCTTTAAAGCTCTTAAGTAAGTCAGATTTCACTCTTCACTACATCTGGTCAACAACCCTCCCCCTTTCCTCTGCCGTCAACACACTGTAGACGGGAATGTCCTGGACAACAGTTGATAGACAGTCAGTTCAGCTTTCCAGACACTTTGGGGTACATTTACCAAAGGTAATGGTGTGAATAAATAAAAAATAAGACTGCAGTCTAAAAGATTGACCTGAGAACAGAAGTCTTGGCTCAGAAGACAAAGTCTCAGCATTTAACTAATTTTTGTATCTCAGGAATTTTATGCACTTTTTTGTTTGGACTTGAGCAACCGTATTTTAGTGGCATAATGTTAAACTTTGACCTAAATGCTTAACTTCACTCTGTCTGATTTGAAGTTGCACCTTATCTAACAGAAGTGGGATGGAAAACTGCGGCTATGAAATTACTATTTATTTCACAGGCATTTCCAGGAACCCATACTAGGTCATTTAGCGTGCCTGCAAGATTCTGTTCAAGATAAACATCGAACAATACACACCAATAAATGTTGAATTATGGTTAAATATGCATCTTATCTATCTTACAAAAATACTCAAACATACTCATAGCAGCACCCACCCGTAGCACGCGCTCCAGCAGGTGTAATTCACTGGTCACCCCCAGGGCCAATTCCTCCTTTGGCCGGCCTCTCCTTCCAGTTCTCTGCTGCCAATGACTGGAATGAACTACAAAAATCTCTGAAACTGGAAACACTTATCTCCCTCACCAGCTTTAAACCTCTTAGGGCTAGGGGGCAGTATTTTCACGGCCGGATGAAAAACGTACCCAATTTAAACAGGTTACTACTCTGGCCCAGAAAATAGAATATGCATATTATTAGTAGATTTGGATAGAAAACACTCTGAAGTTTCTAAAACTGTTTGAATGGTGTCTAAGAGTATAACAGAACTCATATGGCAGGCAAAAACCTGAAAAGAATTGAACCAGGAAGTGGGAGAAATGAGAATTGTAGTTCTTCTTTTGAACCCCTTGAGAAACTACAGTGACATAGGATTCACGTTGCACTTCCTAAGGCTTCCATTGGCTGTCAACAATCTTTAGAAACTGGTTTCATCCGTCTCCTGTTACCGGGCAGAAAATTGTGGCTCAGTCAATCAGTGGCCAGTCTTGAGGACAGGTGTCTCATGATGCGTGTGCACGCGAGTTCGCTGTTCGTTCTTTTTCTTCTGGGATGAATACCTATTGTCCGGTTGGAAAATTAGCGCAATTTTACGTAAAAAAATACCCTAAAGATTGATTATAAACATCGTTTGACATGTTCCTACAAAGGTAATGGAACTTTTGAACTTTTTGTCTATGGATTTGCGCCCACGCCTCATGGCATTGTAATAGTGTTCTGGATGGGCCAACAAAACGGAGGTATTTGGACATAAATGATGGACTTTGCAGAACAAATGAACATTTCTTGTGGAAGTGGGAGTCCTTCCGAGTGCATTCCGCCGAAGATCAGCAAAGGTAAGAAAATATTTTGAACATATTTTAGAGATTTGTCGACGCCGTGGTTGTAGGCTAACTGTATAGCTTAGCATTGAAGGCTAAGTTCTGTACTCAGAATATTGAACAATGTGCTTTCTCCGTAAAGTTATTTTGAAATCTGACAAAGCGGTTGCATAAAGGAGTAGATTATCTATAATTCTTTAAATAATTGTTATAAAATTTTGTCAACGTTTATGATGAGTATTTCTGTAAATTGATGTGCCCATTCACCGGAGGTTATGGGGAGAATACATTTTCTGAATGTCACGCGCCAATGTAAAATGTTTTTTTGGGATATAAATATGAACTTGATCGAACAACAAATGCATGTATTGTCTAACATGATGTCCTAGGAGTGTCATCTGATGAAGATTGTCAAAAGTTAGTGCTTAATTTTAGCTGTATATCTGGTTTTGTGACGGCTATCCGTGCTTGGAAAATGGCTGTGTTTTTTTTGTTGCTAAGGTGCTATCCTAAAATAATCTAATGTTTTGCTTTCACCGTAAAGCCTTTTTGAAATCGCACAATGTGGTTTGATTAACGAGAAGATTATCTTTAAAATGCCGTATAATACTTGAATTTTAATTTTGAGATTTTTGTGTTTTGAATTTCGCACCGTGCTATTTCACTGGTTGTTGTCCAACCAAATCCTGTTAACGGGATTTTATCTCGAAGGGGTCCTCAAGAGGTCACCAGCTTTAAGCACCAGCTGTCAGAGCAGCTCACAGATCACTGCACCTGTACATAGCCCATCTATAAATAGCCCAAACAATTACCTCATCCCCTACTGTATTAATTTATTTATTTATTTTGCTCCCTTGCACCCCAGTATTTCTACTTTCTACTTTGCACATTTACCTACTGCAAATCTACAATTCCAGTGTTTTACTTGCTATATTGTATTTACTTCGCCACCGTAACCTTTTTATTGCCTTTACCTCCCTTATCTCACCTCATTTGCTCACATTGTATATAGACTTGTTTTTGTACTGTTTTATTGACTGTATGTTTTGTGGCAAAGAAGGGGGTCGAGTGATAAATGGCAGACATGTGAGGGCAGAACTAATAAACGGGCTCTGCCCGATCACTAAAATGGCCACCCCGATCAGAACTACAGATGACAAAATGGCCGACTGCCAAAACTATAATTCCCAGAAGCAAGGGGAACCCTCAGAAGGTGGAGCCGACCCACAGATAAAGGGTCAAGAAAAACCAGGAAGAGAGAGAGAGGGCGGGAAGGATCTATGAACCATAGAGAAAGAGACAATCTACATTGGCTGGATTTACCGTATACGAGCTGGACTGTTTTGGACTTATCTGTTGGTGTTTTAGACCTGGACCTACCGAGAACCAGATTTGTGTACCGAACCCTGCTATCCTTGACCTTACCTGTGGCCTGGGTGGACCAGGACAGAGAAACAAACACACTGTTACTGTCATGTTCGAAAGAACTTTCATTCTGGGCTGACTTTGGTGACAGTTTCCCACTTAATTTGTGACAAACGCTCCTAACTTTGAAGAGGTTTGCCACACGTGGTGGCAAATGTGGGCACTGGATTAACCATACCGCTGGTTAGGTAGAAGAAGGGAAAAAAAATGTTTAGTTAGCACTCCAAATGGGAGTTCGTTTTTTTTGTGGCTTTGTTTGGTTAGGACAGTTTTCTCAGGAAAATGAGTATGGAGGGAGCCATACAGGCCCTGTTACAAGCGATGGCCGCCCAACAAGAGGCAACTAGAGCTCAACAAATAGCTCATCAGGATGCAATGCAAATGTATCAGGACACGTTACAGGTCCAGCACCGCACCAACCAGCTGCTCGGAGAAGAGCAAGAGAGAAACACCCGGGAGTTAAGAGAAGGCCTAAAGGGGCTAGCGGACCAAATTGGTGGCTAAGTTACAAGCTGCAAATACCCAAAGGCGGGCCAATCATTTTCTTTAAAAAATGAAAGCGCAGGATGATGTGGAAGCATATCTTACCACCTTCGAAAGGACGGCAGAGAGGGAGGATGAAGTGGCAAACCTCGTTGATAATGAACAGCCCAGTACTAGTGGGGCTGGGGTCGATCTGAATCCAGAGGACGACTATCTAGAACCAGTAGACCTGGCAGGTCCTAACTTCGGGACGGCCCAACACCAGGATCCAACCCTGCAGCAAGCCAGAGCAGAAGTGCAGGTCGTAGATGGTACTCCCATAAATGATGGGATGATGCCTAATAGTTTTCCCCACTTCATCATGAAAAATGGTTTGGTGTACAGAGTCTCAAAAATAGGGGTTGATGTGGTGGAACAGTTGTTGGTCCCCACCCGGTACAGGAAGACAGTACTGGATCTAGCTCATGGGCACATTCTGTGTGGACACCTTGGTATCGATAAAACCCGAGACCGGATTGTAAGGAGATTTTACTGGCCAGGAATTCAGGCTGAAGTGGCTCGGCATTGTGGAGAGTGCCCGGAGTGCCAGGTAACAGCTCCCCGACCAGCGTTTAGAAGCCCGTTAGTGCCACTCCCCATAATCGAAACGCCATTTGAGAGGATAGCGATGGATATAGTGGGTCCACTACCCAAATCCGCCAGAGGGCACCAATACATTCTGGTCATTCTAGATTATGCCACTCGCTACCCAGAAGCCATTCCCCTTCGGACAATTGCTTCCAAAAATATCGCCAAGGAACTAGTGCTATTTTTCACCAGGGTAGGGGTCCCAAAGGAGATCCTTACTGACCAGGGGACCCCCTTTATGTCCCGCCTTATGGCGGACCTTTGTAAATTGTGGCAGGTGAAACAGTTGAGGACATCGGTTTACCATCCACAGACGGACGGGCTGGTTGAGAGATTCAACCGGACCCTGAAGTCAATGCTCAGAAGGTAATCGACAAGGATGGGAAAAACTGGGATTGCATGTTGCCATATCTGATGTTTGCCATTAGAGAGGTTCCTCAAGCCTCGCTGGGGTTTTCTCCCTTTGAGCTGGTAAATGGGAGGCACCCCCGGGGAATCTTAGACATCGCCCGGGAAACCTGGGAACACCAATCCACCCCGTATATGTCACGGTTGTCGTAGGGTAAAGCGGACCAAGATGCAGCGGGGAAATATGCTCTCATCTTCTTTTTATTTAAACGGACAAGAAGGTGAACCAAAACAAACACGTACACAACAAAAACACAACGACTAATAACAGGCCGGTAAGGCAACAAAGCTAAACCTAGCACAATCTCCCACAAAATACCAACACAAACACATACCTATTTATAGGACCCTCAATCAGAGGCAATAAGAAAACACCTGCCTCCAATTGAGAGTCCAACCCCCAATTACCTAAACATAGAAATACATAAACATAGAACATTGCCCAAAACCCGGAATAATAAATCAAACACCCCACTAAACACAACCACCCCGAACCACGTAAAACAAATACCCCCTGCCACGTCCTGACCAAACTACAATAACAAATAACCCCTATTACTGGTCAGGACGTGACAGTACCCCCCCCCCCCCCCCCCAAAGGTGCAGACCCCGGATGCACCTCACACAAATAAACAAAATTACCCCAAAATAAATCCCCTAAACTAAAGGGAGGGAAGGGAGGGTGGCTGCCGTCACGACGGCTCCTGTGCTACACCCTCCCCCCTCCCCAACCAACCTATAGTGGAGGTGGCTCAGGCTCAGGTCTATTTCCCCCACCCAACCTGTCCACCCCTGCTGAATGCTCAAGGCTGTAGAGCGTCTCTGGGAGCTCCAGACTGTTAGCCGACTCTGGAAGCTCCAGACTGCAGGCAGACTCACTCGGCTCCGGACTGCAGGCAGACTCACTCGGCTCCGGACTGCAGGCAGACTCACTCGGCTCCGGACTGCAGGCAGACTCACTCGGCTCCGGACTGCAGGCAGACTCACTCGGCTCCGGACTGCAGGCAGACTCACTCGGCTCCGGACTGCAGGCAGACTCACTCGGCTCCGGACTGCAGGCCGACTCACTCGGCTCCGGACTGCAGGGCGTCTCTCTCGGCTCTGGACTGCAGGGTGTCTCTCTCGGTTCCGGACAGCGGGCCGTCTCTCTCGGTTCCGGACAGCGGGCCGTCTCTCTCGGTTCCGGACAGCGGGCCGTCTCTCTCGGTTCCGGACAGCGGGCCGTCTCTCTCGGTTCCGGACACTCTGGACGAGGCGCTGTTGCCGGAAGTGCTGGACGAGGCACTGTCGCCGGAAGCTCGGGACTGGGCTGACGCACTGGAAGCCTGATGTGTGGGGCTGGTAGTGGAGGTACCAGACTGGGGACACGCACTTCAGGGCTAGTGCGGGGAGCAGGAACAGGACGTACTGGACTGGGCTGATGCACTGGAAGCCTAGTGCGTGGGACTGGTACTGGAGGTATCAGACTAGGGACACGCACCCCAAGGCTAGTGCGAGGAGCGGGAACAGGATGTACTGGACTGGGCTGACGCACTGGAAGCTTAGTGCGTGGGGCTGGTACTGGAGGTATCAGACTAGGGACACACACTAAGGCTAGTGCGAGGAGCGGGAACAGGCTGAATTGGACTGGGCTGACGCACTGGAGGCCTGGTGCGTGGTGCTGGTACTGGATATACCGGGCCGTGGAGACGCACTGGCGGTCTCGATTGCACCTCCTGCACAACCCGTCCTGGCTGGATGCCCAATTCCCCCTGGCAAACGCGGGGCACTGGCACTGCGCACACCGGCCTAAAAACACTTGGCCTCTCCACAGTACGCAATAACCTGAAGCACGGGACCTGTCCAGTCAAAGGTTGCTCAACAAAAGCACAGGGATTTGGCTTGGGGCTTAATCCTTGCCCAGCCAAACTACCCGTGTGCCCCCCCCCCCAAAATAAATCTTGGGGCGGCCTCTCCACCTTTACCTGCTTCCCAGGCAGGCTGTCACAATGGTCCAGTAGTTGTTCCCACGTCCAGTCAATCCTTGCCTCTAATACCTCCAGCGACCAGGATGCCATTACCTCCCGAGCGCGCTGTTTTCTCCACTCCAGGTGCTGCTCCCAACAGTCCACCCGTTGCTCCCTCCTCCGCTGCTTGGTCCTTGGTTGGTGGGAGATTCTGTCATGGTTGTCGTAGGGTGAAGCGGACCAAGACGCAGCGGGGAAATGTGCACTTATCTTCTTTTTATTTAAACGGACAAGAAGGTGAACCAAAACAAACACGTACACAACAAAAACACAACGACTAATAACAGGCCGGTAAGGCAACAAAGCTATACCTAGCACAATCTCCCACAAAATACCAACACAAATACATACCTATTTATAGTACCCTTAATCAGAGGCAACAAGAAAACACCTGCCTCCAATTGAGAGTCCAACCCCCAATTACCTAAACATAGAAATACAGATGACTAGACTAAACATAGAAATACAAACATAGAACATTGCCCAAAACCCAGAATAATAAATCAAACACCCCACTAAACACACAACCACCCCGAACCACATAAAATAAATACCCCCTGCCACGTCCTGACCAAACTACAATAACAAATAACCCCTATTACTGGTCAGGACGTGACAGTATACTAGTGTCATAGAGCATGTCACGGCAATGCAAAACAGGATAGCCACAGTCATGCTCATCGTCAGAGAGCACATGAGACAAGCACAAGAGCACCAGCGGCACACTTATAACCGGCAGGCTACCCTGAGGGAATTTCAACCGGGAGATAAGGTGTTAGTGCTGATCCCCACGGTAGAGTGCAAACTACTAGCCACATGGAAAGGACCATATGAGGTACTGGAGAGAATAGGAGAAGTTAATTATCGGATCCGACAGCCAGGTCGACGGCCCCAGGAACAGATCTATCACATAAACCTGTTAAAAGCATGGAGAGAGAGAGAAACACTAATGGTCACGTACCCTACACACACTCAGGAGACAGCTGAAGTAAATATTTCACCTACTCTGTCCCCAGCACAAGTACAGGAAGTAAAGACCCTGATCCAGAAAAACAGAGATGTGTTTTCAGAGGTACCCGGCCGAACTGAGGTTACAGCTCATGATATCGTTTCCCTACCAGGGAGAAAAGTGAGCATGAGGCCATATTGGGTACCTGAGGCTCGACAGGCAGCGATTAGAGCAGAGATAGAGAAAATGTTGACAGCTGGAGTGATCGAAGAGTCACATAGTGAGTGGTCTAGCCCAATTGTGATGGTCTCCAAGCCCGATGGGTCTTTGCGGTTCTGTAACGACTTTCGGAAGGTAAATGAAATCTCCAAGTTTGATGCCTACCCCATGCCCAGAGTAGACGAACTACTGGAGAAAATTGGTAAAGCTCGGTACATTACGACCCTGGACCTGACAAAAGGGTACTGGCAAATTCCTCTGACCCCCCAGGGCCAAAGAAAAGACAGCCTTTGCAACCCCTGATGGTTTGTTTCAATACACCGTCATGCCATTCGGCCTACACGGGGCCCCAGCCACCTTTCAACGGCTCATGGACAAGGTCCTAAAACCGCACCAAGCATATGCCGCAGCTTATTTAGATGACGTGGGGATCTACAGCCCAGATTGGGAATCCCACTTACCCCGGGTGCAGGCAGTGTTAGACGCCCTTAGAAAGGCAGGGCTCACGGCGAACCCTGCCAAGTGTTACGTGGGGTTAGAGGAAACGGAGTATCTGGGATACACCGTGGGAAGAGGATTAATCAAACCCCAACGTAAGAAGGTGGAGGCAATTAGAGAATGGCCGAAACCAGTAAATAAGAAGCAGGTTCAAACCTTTCTAGGGCTGACCGGGTACTACCGGAAGTTCATCCCAAGTTATGCCACAGTGGCCGACCCACTCACCGACATGACTAGAGCCAGAGGGCCAAACATGGTCAAGTGGGATGAAAGGGCCACCAAAGCATTTAGGACATTACAGGAGGCCCTCTGCTGTAATCCAGTGCTGGTGGTACCAGACTTTGAGAGAGAGTTTGTGGTTCAGACGGATGCCTCAGAGGTCGGCTTGGGAACAGTGCTGTCCCAAGAGGTAGAAGGGGTGGAACACCCCATCCTGTTTTTAAGCAGGAAGCTGGAACCACGGGAAACCAACTACTCAGTTGTTGAGAAAGAGGCGCTGGCAGTAAAGCAGGCTCTGGAAAGCCTGAAATACTACCTGCTGGGGCGCCACTTCACCCTCACCAGTGACCATGCACCACTCACCTGGATGCATAGGGCTAAAGAGAAGAACGCTCGGGTGATGCGGTGGTTTTTGAGTCTCCAACTGTTTCACTTTGACTTGAAACACAGAGCAGGAAAGGAAATGGAAAATGTGGATGGGTTATCCCGCATGCATGCATATTTTGCTGCAGTAGCCCGACCTAGGGGGTCGGATCTAGGGGGGGAGATGTGTGGCAAAGAAGGGGGTTGAGTGATAAATGGCAGATATGTGAGGGCAGAACTAATAAACGGGCTCTGCCCGATCACTAAAATGGCCACCCCGATCAGAACTACAGATCACAAAATGGCCGACTACAATTCCCAGAAGCAAGGGGAAACCTCAGAAGGTGGAGCCGACCCACAGATAAAGGGTCAAGAAAAACCAGGAAGAGCGAGAGAGGGCGGGAAGGATCTATGGACCATAGAGAAAGAGACAATCTACATTGGCTGGATTTACCGTGTACGAGCTGGACTGTTTTGGACTTACCTGTTGGTGTTTAGACCTGGACCTACCGAGAACCAGATTTGTGTACCGAACCCTGCTATCCTTGACCTTACCTGCGGCCTGGGTGGACCAGGAAAGAGAAACAAACACACAGTTACTGTCATGTTCGAAAGAACTTTCATTCTGGGCTGACTTTGGTGACAGTTTCCCACTTAATTTGTGACAAACTCTCCTAACTTTGGAGAGGTTTGCCACAGTTTGTTTTACTCCATGTGTAACTAACTCTGTTGTTGTATGTGTCGAACTGCTTTGCTTTATCTTGGCCAGGTCGCAGTTGTAAATGAGAACTTGTTCTCAACTTGCCTACCTGGTTAAACAAAGGTAAAATAGAAATAAAAAATGCAGGCACGGTGACACACTATCATATTACTTTATAAATTAAAGTGAAACTATTGAAGACCAAACCCAGCTAGCACATAACGTTCTCAGAACCATGTGTTTCCATGCTTCAAGATAGTTTTGATTACGCGGACTGGGATATGTTCCGGGTAGCCTCTGAGAATAATATTGATGAATATACGGATAAGGTAACTGAGTTTATCAGGAAATGTATAAGAGATGTTCTACCCACTGTGACTATTAAAACCTACCCAAACCAGAAACCATGCATAGATGGTAGCATTCGCACACCCTGGTTCGAATCCAGGCTGTCTCACAACCAGCCATGATTGGGAGTCCCATAGGGCGGCGCACAATTGGCCCAGCGTCGTCCGGGTTTGGCCAGTGTAGGTCGTCATTGTAAATACGAATTTGTTCTTAACTGTCTTGCCTAGTTAAATAAAGGTTAAATAAAATAAATACATTAAATAAATACAAACTGAAAGCGCAAACCACCGCATTTAACCATGGCAAGGTAACTGGGAATATAGCTGTATACAAACAGTGTAGTTATTCCCTCCGTAAGACAATCAAACAGGCAAAACGTCAGTACAGAGACAAAGTGAAGTCTCAATTCAACGGCTCAGACACGAGACGTATGTGGCAGGATCTACATACAATCACGGACTACAGAGGGAAAACCAGCCAGACACCGACGTCTTGCTTCCGGATAAGCTAAACACATTTTTCGCTTCTGTCATCATGAAGTGCTTTGAGAGACTAGTCAAGGATCATATTACATTACCTGACACCCTAGACCCACTTCAATTTGCTTACCGCCCCAATAGATCCACAGAGGATACACTGCTTTATATCATCTGAACAAGAGGAATACCTATGTAAGAGTGCTGTTCATTGACTACAGCTGAGCCTTCAACACCATAGTACCCTCCAAGCTCATCATTAAGCTCGAGGCCCTGGGTCTGAACCCCGTCCTGTGCAACTGGATCTTGGACTTCCTGACGGGCCGCCCCCAGGTGGTGAAGGTAGGAAACAACACCTCCACTTCGCTGATCCTCAACACAGGGGCCCCACAAGGGTGCATGCTCAGCCCCCTCCTGTACTCCCTGTTCACCCATGACTGCGTGGCCACGCACGCCTCCAACACAATAATTAAGTTTGCAGACGACACAACAGTAGTAGGCCTGATTACCAACAATGATGAGACAGCCTACAGGGAGGAGGTGATTGCCCTGGGAGTGTGGTGCCAGGAAAATAACCTCTCACTTAACGTCAACAAAACAAAGGAGCTGATCGTGGACTTCAGGAAACAGCAGAGGGAGCACCCCCCTATCCACATCAACGGGACCACAGTGGAGAAGGTGGAAAGCTTCAAGTTCCTCTGCATACACATCACTGACAAACTGAAATGGTCCACCCACACAGACAGTGTGGTGAAGAAGGCACTTATTTACTTACTAACTTTAATGTCCCCATGGGGAAATTTTGTTATATAAAATCCTGACAGAAAATATTTACACAAGAAGCAACCTAATATTACACAGTCAAACTCTGTCATTTAGTAAGTTCATATATATGACTTGAAATCACTGGCCACTTTAATAATGGAACACTAGTCACTTTAATAATGTTTACATATTGCACATTACTCATCTCATATGTATATACTGTATTCTATTCTACTGTATTTTAGTCTATGCTGCTCCGTCATTGCTCGTCCAAATATTTATATTTTCTTAATTCCATTCCTTTAGATTTGTGTGTATTGTTGTAAAATTGTTAGATATTACTGCACTGTTGGAGCTAGAAACCTAATTATTTCAATACACCCACAATAACATCTGCTAAACATGTGTATGTGACCAATGAAATTTGATTTGATTTTGCATACAACTTCCCACAATGTTCTGGAAATGGTACAGGATAGTTGCTTGGCTTTGGAACATTCTCAGCACATTTAAGAAACTTGACAAAATAACATTATTTACCTGGTATTTTATTACTTTGACAGAAACATCCAAACATGGTTTAATTTAATAAACATTTTGATGTTTTCGGAATATTCTCCAACTGGTTTGACATTGGGAATGCTCTCAAATAGTTCAGAGAATGTTAAGAAACAACGTTCTCCTGTGGGAATTTCAATACTTCAGCATAACGTTTCCACCAGGTTTCCTCATGGTACTATTTAAAGTAACATTTATGAAAGCATTCTATAAAAAAAAACATTAGTAACATTAGTAAATGTTATTGTAAAACAATTGAAAAACATATACATATCCGTTCTCAGCGTCAACAAAACTCTCTATCCTTTATCTTGTTAAGTGTGTTCAGGTGTCTTGGCCGCCGACTAATTTGCCACGTCTGATCTTAATAAGTACTTGTTTCCTTTGAAATGGGGTCTGTTTGAATAGATTTAAAATTAACAGATTTGTATGAGTAAAAAAAAAGAAGCTTGCTAGCTCCATCCTGGTGGTGCAGTAGACTAATTCAATGGATAGAGAACAGAAGATCACTGACGGTGTCCCACAATGAAAATAAATGTGTTTGCATGATTAATGCCTAAGCAAATTAATTTCCATGGGTCCTATCTGTGCTTGGAGTTCAAAACAGTTAACCCAAACGAAGCTAGCAGTGTTCTTAAAAGTCTTATTGTAACATTCAATAAAAGTTTTAAGGGAGTAATTTAAAAAACTCAAAATAACTTAGAATTTAATAATAAAATCTCCCAGAAAAACATTCAGGGAACCATAGTAAAAACGTTCTAAAAAAAATAAAAAAAATATTCAGTTCTACTGGTCAAGAAATGTATGGCTTCGTTCCCAGAACCAATGGGAAACCAAAAACGTACGTTCCCACAACTTCCAAGGAATCAAATGTGCTAGCTGGGAAGCTGTTTCCAGCCAACAGGCATCTCTGGAGTTTACCACTGCTTGTCTAAAAAGAGAAACACCACATGGTTTCCGGGAAACTAAGCTAGCGTAAGAGAATTGCCTGAGTAGTTCAAGCTCTAAAAATAAAAAGTCCCCCTCGCTCCACATTCAAAGAGCTGGTAATGCCACTGAAACAAGCAACATGTCTCTGTCAGTAAAAAAATGAGGAACACAATATTAGAGATGGACAGAAACAGTCAAAATTCTCTCCTGCAGATTTAGTTATTCATGTTCAAGGAGACAGGAGACTCAAAATAATGATGGTCAGATATAACTTTATACTGTTTATCCTTATTTCCTAAAAAAAAAACACACAGTTGAAGTCGGAAGTTCACATACATTTAGGTTGAAGTCATTAAAACTTATTTTTCAACCACTCCACAAATTTCTTGTTAACAAACTATAGTTTTGGCAAGTCGGTTGGGACATCTACTTTGTGCATGACACAAGTCATTTTTCCAACAATTGTTTACAGACAGATTAATTCACTGTATCACAATTCCAGTGGGTCAGAAGTTTACATATTCACTAAGTTGACTGTGTGTCAGGAGAATTTTCAATCCCAATGATAATAACTAACAATCAATAAGATTTGACTAATCCCCAAGGTTTGTAAGACACTGGGTTAAGAATAATTGGCAAAGACTCAGCTTATGCAAAAGGTTCGTACAGTTTATTCAGAGAACGTTCTGAAGTCCATTATACAAAGACATTCATTTTATGCACACTCCCTACTTATGCACATACCTCCACACAAACAGTAGATATCCTACACACATACATACACACGAACAGTAGGTGAGTTGTATCCCTCCCCGGAGTTCTCACCACTGTTAATCACTACCCAACACTGTCTGTTCCATTCCCCCGAGATTAGAGGAACCTTGAGAGTTACTCCCTGTCCTCTCATAAGTTTCTCAAAGTTCTAGCTAGGTCGGGTCAAACACAGTCTAATTGTTCTCGATATTTTCTTAGGCACACACATACATTTCTCTTCCTTCCGGGTCTCTACTAAACCTTATCAGACTTACGTTTAGTACTTTAATTATTCATTATACATGCTACATAAACTACTAATTAGTTAAATTTCAGGGTGGCATTCTTTAATCATTACCTTTAAACATTAAATCATTACCTTATCACTGTGCCTTTAAACAGCTTGGAAAGTTCCAGAAAATGATGTTGTGGCTTTAGAAGCTTCTGATAGGCTAATTGACATCATTTGAGTCAATTGGAGGTGTACCATTGGATGTATTTCAAAGCCTAACTTCAAACTCAGTGCCTCTTTGCTTGACATCATGGGAAAATCAAAAGAAATCTGCCAAGACCTCCACAAGTCTGGTTCATCCTTGGGAGCAATTTCCAAATGCCTGAAGGTACCATGTTCATCTATACAAACAATAGTACGCAAGTATAAACACCATGGGACCACGCAGCCGTCATACCGCTCAGGAAGGAGACGCATTCTGTCTCCTAGAGATGAACTTACTTTGGTGTGAAAAGTGCAAATCAATCCCAGAACAACAGCAAATGACCTTGTGAAGATGCTGGAGGAAACGGGTACAAAAGTATCTATATCCACAGTAAAACTAGTCCTATATCGACATAAACGGAAAGGCCGCACAGCAAGGAAGAAGCCACTGCTCCAAAACCGCCATAAAAAAAGGTACCGTTTGCAACTGCACATGGGGACAAAGATTGTACTTTTTGGAGAAATGTCCTCTGGTCTGATGAAACAAAAATAGAACTGTTTGGCCATAATGACCATCCTTATGTTTGGAGGAAAAAGGGGGATGCTTGCAAGCCGAAGAACACCATCCCAACGATGAAGCACGGGGGGGCAGCATCATGTTGTGGGGGTGCTTTGCTGCAGGAGGGACTGGTACACTTCACAAAATAGATGGCATCACGAGGAAGAAAAATTATGTGGATATATTGAAGCAACATCTCAAGACATCATTCAGGAAGTTAAAGTTTGGTCGCAAATGGGTCTTCTAAATGGACAATGACCCCAAGCATACTTCCAAAGTTGTGGCACAATGGCTTAAGGACAACAAAGTCAAGGTATTGGAGTGGCCATCACAAAGCCCTGACCTCAAACCTTTCGAAAAAATGTGGGCAGAACTGAAAAAGCTTGTGCGAGCAAGAAGGCCTATAAACCTGACTCAGTTACACCAGCTCTGTCAGGAGGACTGGGCCAAAATTCACCCAAGTTATTGTGGGAAGCTTGTGGAAGGCTACCCGCAAAGTTTGACCCAAGTTAAACAATTTAAAGGCAATGCTACCAAATACTAATTGAGTGTATGTAAACTTCTGACCCATGGGAATGTGATGAAAGAAATAAAAGCTGAAATAAATCATTCTCTCTACAATTATTCTGACATTTCACATTCTTAAAATAGTGGTGATCCTAACTGACCTAAGACAGGGAATTATTACTAGGATTAAATGTCAGGAATTGTGCAAATCTGAGTTTAAATGTATTTAGCTTAGGTGTATGTAAACTTCCGACTTCAACTGTAGTTACACAAGCTAAACATCAGAAATTGTTAACATTCTTACAATCAATGTTCCATCTAAACTGCACACGTGCTCAGGCGTGCAGCTCCCCCGGGACTGCCTCGCAAGAACAAATATCAGCCTGTGCAGAGAAGCTCGAGATTGAACTTCACTCAACTTTCTAGAGTTTCCCCCTTAGTTAACACAATCAACATTTTCCTTGTGGGAATTGTGATTAAAACAACGCAATATTAGCATGTAGCCACGTGTGCGTATACATATTCTTTGCTAGTTAGTGAGTTATTAGCCCAGATTTAGATAATTTGTAGTCAGCAATGGGGGAGGGATTGCTTCCTACAAGAGCACAAAATGTTTTCATTTCTAGACGTCTTTGAAAAGCTAGTCAGGTCAAGATCTTTTTTTTGTCTTAAAAGGGCAGTGTTGTATTTTGAGACAGGCTTGAATAAGCTAAGTAGCCATTAGGCAGAGGGTAGCATCATTTGTCTGATTCTCTGTAATAATGGCATGGTAAAAATAATGCATTTTATTTTGTAAAGTGGTTTCTAGCATCAAACATCACCTAATTTTCAGTCACCTCCTTGTCCGAAGGACAAGTGGGTGAACAGGTTAATGTCAAGCCCTGCATGTTTATTTCAAAAGTCTCATGGAATGTAGGCCTACATTGAACACCACACATTGGCTGCTACTGTAGGCTGAATGATAGAACAGCTATTTTCATGTTATGGGATGCATTTTCTCCATTGCTTTTGATGGTAGGCCACTCTTGTAGGCCTACATTATGATCATCCACAGTATCCTAATTGACTACTGTCTGAAACTGTAACTTAAAGCGGGTACAGCCTCGGGGTTCACAGTAAATGCACACTGGAATTTGCACAGAATCTTCACAACGTTCAAGTTTGCACTCAGCAGAGATGAAATTTGCTCAGTGCCCCCCAAAAATGAAGTGAACATTGCTTACAACCCCTGTTGAAACCCTTCCCTTGGTCTGTTTCGCAATCGTTCGGGAAGTCTCGCAATGTGGCGCCTCTGGGTTTAGAAACTCTGTCGCGTAGGTGTTTATGCATGATAACCTGACCTAACCTCAGACCTGTTTCATTTCCCTTTTTCTCTTCCTCCAGGGAGCACATGGAGGGTTACAGAGAGAGCTGCCCGACACAGGTGGACCATCTCAGCAGAGAGGTGGATGGCTTGGTCCATAGACTGGTCCAGGGCCTGGAGGACCAGTTTAAGAATGATGTCAGGGTAGGTGAGGGGGAGAAGTTCGATTGACCTTTGGTCTTGTCCTCATTCTACAAATGTCCCTAAGTTGATCAGTGTGTTGAGGTGATTGACATCTTTCCTACTTGTCTCGGGTGACCTGGAAGTTACTTAGTTTGGTAGTCTACTGATTTCTTTGCACACGTTTCTGTAAAGGCTTTCTCTCAATCGCTCCTGCTGTCAATGTTATGGATGGGTGAACAAACAAATAAATTAATGAATGAACAAATTAGTGAGGGAATAGATGGGTTAATATGTGTCTGTTGCTTTTTCCAGCCTTACCTCAGGAGAATGATGACGAGGAAGTGGCTCTCCACAGATGAGGACTTCCAACAGCTGTTGAGCAGGACAGAGAAGCTTTCCCAGCGCTGTTCACAAATGAGACATCCATATGTACAGGTAAGGATTGGGGAAGTGCTGTTCATATTGTTTTAAATGCAGTATATACTATAGAGAAGTCAAAAGTTTTAGGACACCTACTCATTCAAGGGTTTTTCTTTATTTTCTACATTGTAGAATAATAGTGAAGACATCAAAATTATGAAATAACACATATGGAATCATGTAGTAACCAAAACAAGTGTTAAACAAATAAAAATATATATATTATATTTGTCACGGTTGTCGTAGGAAGGAGCGGACCAAAGTGCAGCGTGTGTCTTCCACATTTTATTTTCACTGTGAAACTATGCAATACATACAAATAAACTGAATAACAAACCATGAAGCAGAGTAGAAACATACACTAACTCAAAGACAATCTCCCACAAACCCAGGTGGGAAAAACACCTACTTAAGTATGATCTCCAATTAGAGACAACGAGGACCAGCTGCCTCTAATTGGAGATCATCCCAAACAAAACCCAACATTGAAATACAAAACTAGAACATAACAACATAGAAAAACTAAACTAGAAACCCCCCCTGTCACACCCTGACCTACTCTACCATAGAAAATAACAGCTTTCTATGGTCAGGACGTGACAATATTTGAGATTCTTCAAAGTAGCCACCCTTTGCCTTGATAACAGCTTTGCACACTCTTGGCATTCTCTCAACCTGCTTCATGAGGTAGTCACCTGGAATGCAGTTCAATTAACAGGTGTGCCTTGTTAAAGTTAATTTGTGGAATTTCTTTCCTTCTTAATGCGTTTGAGCCAATCAGTCATCTTGTGACAAAGTAAGGGTGGTATACAGAAGATAGCCCTATTTGGTAAAAGACCAAGTCCATATTATGACAAGAACAGCTCAAATAAGCAAAGAGAAATGACACTTCATCATTACTTTAAGACATGAAGGTCAGTCAATCCGAACAATTTCAAGAACGTTGAAAGTTTCTTCAAGTGCGGTCGCAAAAACCATCAAGCGCTATGATGAAACTAGCTCTCATGAGGACCGTCACATGAAAGGAAGACCCAGAGTTACCTCTGCTGCAGAGGATAAGTTCATTGGGGTTACCAGCCTCAGAAATTGCAGCCCAAATAAATGTTTCACAGAGTTCAAGTAACAGATACATCTCAACATCAACTGTTAACCTCTCTGGGCGTCCCACCTACTCAACAGCCAGTTGAATCCCGTGGCGCGTTATTCAAATACCTTAGAAATGCTATAACTTCAATTTCTCAAACATATGACTATTTTACACCATTTTAAAGACAAGACTCTCGTTAATCTAATCACACTGTCCGATTTCAAAAAGGCTTTACAACGAAAGCAAAACATTAGATTATGTCAGCAGAGGACCCAGCCAAAAATAATCAGACACCCATTTTTCAAGCTAGCATATAATGTCACATAAACCCAAACCACAGCTAAATGCAGCACTAACCTTTGATCTTCATCAGATGACACACCTAGGACATTATGTTATACAATACATGCATGTTTTGTTCAATCAAGTTCATATTTATATCAAAAACCAGCTTTTTACATTAGCATGTGACGTTCAGAACTAGCATTCCCACTGAACACTTCCGGTGAATTTACTAAATTACTCACGATAAACGTTCACCAAAAACATAACAATTATTTAAAGAATTATAGATACAAAACTCTTTTATGCAATCGCTATGTCCGATTTTAAAATAGCTTTTCGGCAAAAGCACATTTTGCAATATTCTGAATACATAGCCCAGCCATCATGGCTAGCTATTTTGAACCCCACCAAGTTTGGTACTCACCAAACTCCGATTTACTATTAGAAAAATGTGATTACCTTTGCTGTTCTTCGTCAGAATGCACTCCCAGGACTTCTACTTCAATAACAAATGTTGGTTTGGTTCAAAATAATCCATAGTTATGTTAAAATATCCTCTGTTTTGTTCGTGCGTTCAAGACACTATCCGAAGGGTGACGAAGGGTGACGCGCCCGACGCGTTTCGTGACAAAACATTTCTAAATATTCCATTACCGTACTTCGAAGCATGTCAACCGCTGTTTAAAATCAATTTTTATGTGATTTTTCTCGTAAAAAAAGCGATAATATTCCGACCGGGAAACCCTGTTTACGTTCAAAGACAGAGAAAATAAAAACATGGTGTCGCCTCGTGCACGCGCCTCAGTCTCATTGTCCTCAGATCGACCACTATCCAAATGCGCTCCCATAGTTTTTCAGCCAGGGGCTCCAAAGACATCATTCACCGGTTTGCCGCCTTCTGAGAGCCTATGGGAGCCGTAGGAAGTGTCACGTTACAGCAGAGATCCTCAGTTTTCAATAAAGAGAGTGTAGAAGCCCAAGAAATGGTCAGAGACGGCACTTCCTGTAAGGAATCTTCTCAGGTTTTTGCCTGCCATATGAGTTCTGTTATACTCACAGACACCATTCAAACAGTTTTAGAAACTTTAGGGTGTTTTCTATCCAAAGCCAATAATTATATGCATATTCTAGTTTCTGGGCAGTAGTAATAACCAGATTAAATCAGGTACGTTTTTTATCCGGCCGTGCAAATACTGCCCCCTATCCCCAACAGGTTAACACTTTTTTTGGTTACTACATGATTCCATATGTGTTATTTCATAGTTTTGATGTCTTCACTATTATTCTGCAATGTAGAAAATATTAAAAATAAAGAAAATCCCTTGAATGAGTAGGTGTGTCCAAACTTTTGACTGGTACTGTACACTCAATTAAGCAAAGGAAATCATGCCCCTGATGAACCATAGGAAGTTGGAGTCACTGGGAAAGACCCGAGAATTTCCTGACCTTACCATACTGGAACTTGACCATGCATAGAATGAAACATTATTTGAGTTGTGGCAATGGGAGTAAATGGCAGGAAAAGAGGGGGAGGAGGATGGGTGTCACTCAGATGATCAGTCATGGCAGTCACTTGAAAGCGAAAGAATAAACAGAAGACTTGCATGTCTATTTGTAATCCCTTTCTCTGGCCTCCACTGTGCCTGTCCTGTGTTCCTCTGCATCAGATGTTTGTGAGCAGCTTGCACTACTATGTGGTGAAAGAGTATGTCTCCCAGCTGATGAAAAACAACTACTCCTGTAAGAACAGGAAGCATGACAAAGCAGCCACCAAGATGAGGGTGCAGTGGAATGAACTCAATGATTTGTTTGAGGAAATGGTAACACTTCTTAATCCTGAATTACAAACTGAATTTTGGCCAATTTACATCCACACAAATTGTACTTTTCATGTTCATTCAACATTGTCTAAAATTGTAAATACTACAGTACATACATTTGTCTCAGCGTTATGTCTTTGTGCTTTGAGGAATGCTACTTTGAAAATTCAGTGCTATCATAAACAAATGACATGTGTTATTACCATTCATGACTAGTAGACACACTCATAATAATTTCCTCTTGTAGAAGACAACCCATGACTGGCTCCACCCAGTAGGAGACCACCTGAGTAACATAATTGGGGAAAAGAACAAGAGAAACATAAAGAACCACCTGAAACATTTAGTAGCGGACTACCCAGACATCAGGTAATCCAGCATCTTCCCGTGGACACATCTTGTATCTGGTGATTTTTTTATATTTAAAAAAAAAAAAATTTACTAAATATAATCAGAGTAAAAACACATCATATGAATTCTACTCTGACTGTTATGACCCTGAGAAGAACAGCAGTGGAAGATGAAGTCAGCGGTGTTCATCAGACAGGGGAAGGGTGTTGTCAAGGCAGGGACAGATTGAGAGCCAGATAGTGCTGCTCCAAATATGATAGAGAGCCGTGTTTATTCTCAACAGCAGGATGTAGGAGGGGGAGGACCAGCCGGGAGAGGGGGAGAGATAGAGAGACAGAGGTGAGAGACCCCCGATGAGGCGTGAACACTTGCGCCTGGTTTCTCGGAATAGGGCTTTAAGTGCTGTACTTTCCCAGGCAATTGCCTTAGTCTGGGTTTTTGTGAAACTCTCATTTAATTAGATTTTTTATTTGAACTCTAGTTAACTTCTCCAAATCGAGATTGACAGATAATATATATTTTTAAATAAATAAAAATAATAATAATCTTTAAAAATAAAAAAAATATATATATATGGTCAGAACAATATATATATATATATATATATATATATATATATATATATATATTTATTATTATTTGTCATGACAGCCCCATTAACAAAATTGAGTAGCTATCTGATTTGGTTCTGGGTGTTGGAATTATGGAATTTTAGACCAATACATTTCACAAAACATTTGACGGTTCATTTCTCCTGCTGATTCTCCAAGAGTGATATTCTGTACCCTCTCTCCCCTCTGTCTGCAGTAAGAAGCACCTATCGGCCGTGCTGTACTTCAGGGGCTTGGTGCGGGGCAGGGAGAAGCGGGTAATCCTGCAGTGTCTCACTGAGCTGAAGAAGAAACTAGGAACCTCGGGGAACACTGGAGATAAAAAAAGAGGCCTCTTCATTGATATGCAGGTCACCATCACCAATACAAACTGTCTGGCTAACATGCCTTTCTCCTGCCTCTCCTCTCTCCTCCCAGACAGCTAATCTACAGGCCTAGATACAGGAGCCTACCACAGAGATGGTAACCTAACCAAGCTGTCTGAGAAGGCCTGTGGAGGCTTATAAAGAAGATACTTTAGGATTACCAGTATGATCACTACGCAAAAAGAAAACATAGTCTAATGATTATTTAAATGTGAATGGACCTTTACATGGAAAATTTTGTTCATGAGGTCAAAGGTTATTTAAGACACCTCATTGATTAAGCATTCTTTTTTTTAAATATATTATCACTTTAGCCCACTGTTGTTGCAAAAGAAAGCTGAGAACATAATTAATAATGGGCCTGGTGCTAAATGAACTCCATGGTAGGGCTCAAACTGTATGTTCAGTGTTGAATTAACTTTACCATTGATTTACCTATTTTCAAGCTATTGAAATGTGTCGCAGCAGTGCACATATTACATGTCAACATAGAAAAGACTCGCTTAGAAAGTCCCACGGTCCTGTTGTTTTGTGGTCAGAACAAGGGTTTCAAAATATCACATCTGATAATGTCATTAAACCGCAAACAAATACAAGTTTCTCCCATTGTTAGGGAAGTGTGAGTTTTTGTTCCCCTCTAATCATTTTTGGCCAATTTGACAGGGCAGCATGCAACACAAAGGTTTGTACTCATGTGTCTGCTGTCTAGTATGACTATAGATGAAGTCCATCACAATAAATTCATCCAACATCAACTGCAGGGTGTCACGACTTCCGCCGAAGTCAGCTCATGTATCCATTTGTTTTGTCTTGTTCCCTGCACACCTGGTTTTCATTCCCCAATTACACTACATGTATTTATTCCTCTGTCCCCCCCTCATGTCTTTGTGTAAGATTGTTTGTGTTATGTGTTTTTTTTGTACGCACTAGGCTTGCGTGCATTTTTCCCGTGTTATTTCACGAAGCCTGTTTGTATACAGTTGATAAGTTGTGACTGTTTTGTGCATTTTACACTTTGCCTTGTTGGCTGGAGGTTTTAAGACGCAGCTGTGTCCGTCTGTATCTCTCTCCTGCCGAAGTAAAGTGTGCGCCTGTTCACTATTCTCTGCTCTCCTGCACCTGACTTCAGCACAAGTACGCACACGCCTGACACAGGGATGGGGAACTGGCGGCCCGCAGCCCGCTTTTTGTAGAATACATTTTAAACAACAAAAAATATACAGTACCAATCAAAAGTTTGGACACACTTAATCATTCAAGGGTTTTTCTTTATTTTTACTATTTTCTACAATGTAGAATAATAGCAAAGACATCAAAACTATGAAATAACACATGGAATCATGTAGTAATCAAAAAAGTGTTAACAAATCAAAATATATTTTAGATTCTTCAAAGTAGCCACCCTTTGCCTTGATGACAGCTTTGCACACAATTGTTTACAGAGAGATTATTTCACTTATAATTCACTGTATCACAATTTCAGTGGGTCAGAAGTTTACATACACTAAGTTGACTGTGCCTTTAAACAGCTTGGAAAATTCCAGAAAAGTATGTCATGGCTTTAGAAGCTTCTGGTAGGCTAATTGACATCATTTGAGTCAATTGGAGGTGTACCTGTGGATGTATTTCAAGGCCTACCTTCAATCTCAGTGCCTCTGCTTGACATCATGGGAAAATCAAAAGAAATCAGCCAAGACCTCAGAAAAAAATTGTAGACCTCCACAAGTCTGGTTCATCCTTGGGAGCAATTTCCAAATGCCTGAAGCTACCACATTCACCTGTACAAACAATAGTATGCAAGTATAAACACCATGGGACCACGCAGCTGTCATCCCGCTCAGGAAGGAGACGTGTTCTGTCTCCTAGAGGTGAACCTACTTTGGTACGAAAAGTGCAATCAATCCCAGAACAACAGCAAAGGACCTTGTGAAGATGCTGGAGGAAACGGGTACATAAGTATCTATATCCACAGTAAAACCAGTCCTATATCGACATAACCTGAAAGGCCGCTCAGCAAGGAAGAAGTCACTGCTCCAAAACCGCCATAAAAAGCCAGACTACGGTTTGCAACTGCACATGGGGACAAAGATCGTACTTTTTGGAGAAATGTCCTCTGGTCTGATGAAACAAAAATAGAACTGTTTGGCCATGACCATCATTATGTTTGGAGGAAAAAGGGGGAGGCTTGTAAGCCAAAGAACACCATCCCAACCATGAAGCACGGGGGTGGCAGCATCATGTTGTGGGGGTGCTTTGCTGCAGGACGGACTGGTACACTTCACAAAATAGATAGCATACTTCCAAAGTTGTGGCAAAATGGCTTAAAGACAACAAAGTCAAGGTATTGGGAGTGGCCATCACAATGCCCTGACCTCAATCCAATAGAAAATTTGTGGCAGAACTGAAAAAGGGTGTGCGAGCAAGAAGGCCTATAAACCTGACTCAGTTACACCAGCTCTGTCAGGAGGAATGGGCCAAAATTCACTAAACTTATTGTGGGAAGCTTGTGGAAGGCTACCCGAAACGTTTGACCCAAGTTAATCCAAGGTTTGACCCAAGTTAAACAATTTAAAGGCAATGCAAACTTCTGACTTCAACTTTAATTAGGAAGTCAGTTGGGGCTTTTTGGGGGTGTAAAATACTGGTTTTGAAATATCAGATCTGAGATTTGCACAAACCAAATGCAGTATTTTGGTTAGGGAAGTGAGAGTTTTTGTTCCCCTCTGATCATATGTTTCAATTAACGATAATGTTGGCCACTTTTACAGGGCAACATGCAACACAAAGGTTTGTACTCATCTGTCTGCTCTTAACTATGAGTCAATCACAATAAATCCATCCAACATCTACTGTATAGATCTACTGTTCTCATAGTTCACCGATCATTTGTGTCAGCTCATGAAAGTTCATACTGTAGCTATAATGATAAGCAAATGTATAATAAAGGCAATCATTATCTTGGAAATAAAGTTTAAGTCAAGGCATTATACGCATGATGTGCCTGTTTATCGTGTGAGCTGCCAGGAGGCCAAACCAGCACATGATAGTATTGGGAAAATAGTTATGAGAATGTTGAGATCCCTGAAAACGACAGACTCCACAGCATCATCAGATCCCAGAAGCAAAGCCACGCCTACATGAAAGCCAATAACTTCATATGAAGAAACCAGGTTGCCAAAGAGCAGTTCAACCTCGTTATAAAATTACTACCTGGTATCCTCCTGACCTGTCTATTGCTAAGCAACACTAAACTCTGCTGGACCAGACGCAGGGGGGCAGAGAACCCATCATTCATAGCAATGCGCGCTCTGGCAGAATGAAGTTATTAAGGAGGTTGAGGGACGAAGCAGGTAATGATAATTTCTTAATTTTCTCAAGTCTAGAACTCAATGACATTACATAACAGAAAATAAATCAAACAACTAAGCTTTCACTGCAAGCATGCTCCAGCGGCAAAGTCTATATCCGCATTTATAATCCAGGGTCACTACACAACTCCCTCCTTTTTCAAAGAGCTGAATAAAAGATCCCAGAAATTTTCCATACACACAAAGAGCTTATTTCTGAAAACATTTTCCACAAATTTATTAACATCCCTGTTAGTGTCACGCCTGTTTCTTTGTTTTTTTGTATGCTGTTCTTTGTATGCCACTTTTATATTTGAGAATTAACCAATGATATTAGGCCACACTTGGCCATGATTACAGACACCTGTGTGTCTTTTGACACTATATAAATGAGTCATCTCGCAGTGTTTGTGATCATACCCTGATGAAGACAGCTTGGCTGTCGAAACGTTGGATATTACATTTTTGCATCTGAGCTCCTAGAGTGTGCATCTCTCCCTTATTTTCAAGTTTTCTACTCTGCTAGCCAGCACCTCGCCTTAATAGGTGTGCGTTTATTTTTCTTCTAGTGTCACGCCTGCTCCCTTTCTCCCTCTCTGGCGCCCGAGGGCCCCAGCCTGCCCTTCATTACGCACACCTGTCACCATCATTACGCGCAGCAGCGCTCATTGGACTCACCCCTGGACTCCTTCCCCTTGTTGATTGCCCCATCTATATCTGTCTGTTCCTCCGTTGGTTCCCCGTGTCAGCATTATTGTTGTTTACGTTTCCCCTGTCCAGACGCTGTCCGTGTTCTGTTTCATGTCTGTGTTTTCATTAAATGTTCACTCCCTGTACTTGCTTCTCGTCTCCAGCGTCTGTCGTTACAGTTAGGGAGCATTTCTCCTTTGCCAAGATAATCCATCCACCTGATAGGTGTGGCATATCATGAAGCTGATTAAACTGCATGATCATCACACAGGTGCACCTTGTGCTGGGGACAATAAAAGGCCTCTCTAAAATGTGCAGTTTTGTCACACAACATCACTGATGTCTCAAGTTTTAAGGCAGCGCACTATTGGCATGCTACTGCAGGAATGTCCACCAGAGCTGTTGCCAGAGAATGTAATGTTCATTTATCTACCATAAGCCACCTCCAACGTCGTTTTAGAGAATTTGTCAGTACGTCTAACCGGCCTCACGTGTAACCACGCCAGCCCAGGACCTCCACATCCGGCTTCTTCACCTGCGGGGTCATCTGAGACCAGCCACCCAGACAGCTGAGGAAACCTTGGGTTTGCACAACCAAAGAATTTCTGCTCAAACTGTCAGAAACAACTCAGGAAAGCTCATCTGTGTGCTCGTCATTCTCACCAGAGTCTTGACCTGACTGCAGTTCAGTGTAAACAACTTCAGTGGGCAAATGCTCACCTTCAATGGCCACTGGCACGCTGGAGAAGTGTGCTCTTCATGGATTTAGATTTTTTTTAGGCAAGTCAGTTGAGAACAAATTCTTATTTACAGATGACGCTGGGCCAATTGTGTGTCGCCCTATGGGGCTCCCAATCATGGCCGGATGTGATACTGCCTGGATTCAAACCAGGGACTGTAGTGATGCCTCTTGTACTGAAATGCAGTGCTTCAGACTGCTGTGCCTCTCGGAAGCCCATGGATGAATCCCGGTTTCAACTCTATGGCATCGAGTGGGCAAGCGGTTTGTTGATGTAAATGTTGTGAACAGAGTGCCCAATGGTGGCAGCGGGGTTGTGGTATGGGCAGGCATCAACAATGATATTAGGCCACATTTGGCAATCAACAAGGTGAAGGAGTCCAGGGGTGAGTCCAATGAGCGCTGCTGCGCGTAATGATGGTGACAGGTGTGCGTAATGAAGGGCAGGCTACAGATATCGAACACAATTGCATTTTATCAAAGGAAATGTGAATGCATAGAGATACCATGATGAGATCCTGAGGCCCATTTGTCGTGTCCTTCATCTGCCACCATCGCCTCATGTTTCAGCATGATAATGCATGTCCCCATGTCGCAAGGATCTGTACATAATTCATGGAAGCTGAAAATGTCCTAGTTCATCCATGGCCTAAATACTCACCAGACATGTCACCCATTGAGCCCGTTTGGAATGCTCTGGAATGATGTGTACGACAGCGTGTTCCAGTCCCTGCCAATATCCAGAAATTTCGCCCAGACATTTTAGAGGAGTGGGATAACATTCAACAGCTTGATCAACTGTATGTGAAGGAGATGTGTCGTGCTGCATGAGGCAAATGGTGGTTACACCAGATACTGACTGGTTTTCTGATCCACGCCGCTACCTTTCTTTAAGGTATCTGTGACTAACAGATGCATATCTGTATTCCCAGTCATGTGAAATCCATAGATAAGGGCCTAATGAATTAATTTCAATTGACTGATTTTGTTATATGAAATGTAACTCAGTAAAATCTTTGAAATTGTTGCATGTTGCATTTATATTTTTGTTCAGTGTAGAATAACCCAAGGTTAGACTAGTTAGAAGGAGGCAGGAAATCATGTGGATGCGAGGCTCGTATCATTTGGTATTGGGGGACGCATCCAATTTAGGTGAAAAGAGGTTAATTAAATCACTGCTTGCTTGAGCCTGGGGATGGGAGGAGCCTGTGGTTTTAGAAAGGGTGAGGAAAAAGGGGGTTAGCAGGTGTCTGAACAAGACCCTTTGAGAGTTTGCAGATGCAGGTGTAAGATTTGCAGAAGCGTCAGCGAGAATATAAGTGTTGTTAGGGGTGTGGTTAGGAACACAGGTAGGTTATTAGGATAGGATTAGAATAAGGATTAGGATATAAAAAAACTGTATTTTTTGTGGAGAAGAGTCTCTTTGGGCTTGCTTGAAGAACCTGTTGTCTGCTGAAGAAAGATTTTGCTGTAGCTTTTTAGCTTAAGATACAATTCGATTTTTATTATACTTAGTTTTTATTCTTAGTGTTAAAGTAAAGTTCTAGAATAAATCCTTAAGGTTACCTTATTGATAGAAGTTTTAAAGTAGCTGGTAAAGTTTTTAGACACCGAATGAGGAGCTGATCATCCTGAGGGGGGGGCCGACAAAAACTGTTTATAGTTGTAGAAGGTAAGAAACCTTTTTTCTTGTAATTTAATGCTGTGCTTATCATAAAATTGTAACAGATAAAAAATATTGCATTGGCAGTATAAGGGTGCTGAATGTATCTAATCCACTGTTAACTTTTGCTTATCACAATATTGATTGATTGAACTGGGACTTTTTATGCCTGTTTCTGGAATTTTGAATAAACTTGCTTTATTGTTCTGAAACCCTGTGTCATCAGAGTTATACAAGTGCATGTCGTTTTACTCTAGGTTTCTGAGATTGACTTGATTGATTGAGAATTTTTAGTTTTGGTTAATTCGTCCATTGTGAACCCGAGTTGCTGGGATAAAAGAACCTGAGACTGAACTATAGGTACTGAGTGCATTGGTCAGCGTCATAAGAGGGGTGATTCTGGGCTTAGTCAATCCACTAAATAGTGGCCTCTCATAGTGGGCTACGGTGGAAGCTCTGGCCGAGAGCGAGGCAGCATAGGCACTAGACTCTGAGGATAGCCCACTTTACTATGTGGCCTTTACTGTTGAGTTTGAGGAACAGTCCCTAGCTGTAAACTAGCTCAGTGGTAAAGCAGAGCGGCATCTATCAGATCTGGGGGATTAATGACAAGGGATAACTGACTGCTATTGGGTAGGCAGGGTCGAGTTGTTGTTAATTTTGCAGAGGTGGTATTTTAGCTTTGACACTCCAACAGCACCCTGGAGAGGCGCACTGGGAATGGACAAGCAAAATATTTTGCGCCCCTGCCTTTTACAAAGTGGGCACTGCTTATCACAGGGCGGCATCAGCGCTCACCTAAAAAACCCATATGCCACTGGTTGAGAGAAATTGTCATTGTTTTGGGGCAGAATTATGTGAGGTTTTATGTTTTGTTGTTGGAGGTGCGTCTTGTTCAGTTTAGCTCAGAAAATGTGGCCGCCTAATCCTGCCTAATGAGCGGGTCGGCCGTGGTCTTATGCAACCATACCAAACATAACATATCATACTGATGTGAGTATCCCGGATTTAAGTGTACTATGTTACGTCTAGTCTATGAGACCAGGCTGCCACGCGGGCCCACCCTGTCCTGCTGCAGCCTATAAATCGAAGAGCTTTTCCGATATGCAAACGTGATCTGTCCTGTCGGGAGAGTAGATCTATTCCTTTCAGTTCACACATATTTTTCTATCTGGCTTCAGCAGGTAGGTCTTTACTGCATTCTTTCTTTCGCCTCTACATACTGAAAGTTTACTTATGATGTCAAATGTATTCATTTACAAAATATACTTAGCAATTATATATATGCCGACTGTATTTCTAACCTTTTACCCAATTTTTGTTACGGGTAGATAGAGATAATTCGACATACAAACGACTTTAAATATTGTAGAGTACACGGCGGATTGTGGCCAGACCAAGACTCGAACCCTGGTCAAGCGATAGTCAAGCCAATACTTAAACCGTTATGTTAAGAGGTCCAAACCTCTTGCTGAGGTCGCTAGGTGTTGGGTAAATGTCGCTACAATATTTAACAATGCCGCAGATTGAACACAATCAGTTTCTAACACATTGCAAATGCAGTAAGTGACAATCTGTCTCTGACTGTCTCTCTGCAGCAATGAGGACCCTGCGGACCAGAAACACCTCAGGAATAGTATCCACTAAGCCAGAATCTCCAGTGGAACACAGTGGAAAGACAACATCAGCTGGAAGAAAGTTTAAACATTTTACACTGCCCCCTATCCTTAGACGGAATTCCAAGAGTAACAGCAACGTCTCCTTTCCAGATGTACCCAACACATCCAGTCTTATAGCCGCCCCCCCGAAGGGTGAGTGAAACCTACAATGAGTTCTCCCCTTCTCTATCTGTAATTCCATCTCTTTTTTTAAATTTTTTTATTATTCCTGTTATTATTCCTAGGTTATCATAGGTTATCATAAAAATCCCAGATATTAAATGTACATTTTTCTCATGACTGATTTATTTGTTTATATCACATCTGTAGATAGTTCTAACCAGTGATGTAAAAGTACTTTAAAGTACTACTTAAGTAGTTTTTTGGGGTATCTGTACTTTACTATTTATATATATATATTTTTGACAACTTTTACTTTTAATTCACTACATTCCTAAAGGAAATAATGTACTTTTTACTCCATACATTTTCCCTGACACCCAAAAGTACTTGTTACATGATGAATGCTTAGCAGGACAGGGAAATTGTCAAATTCACGCACTTATCAAGAATACAGGTGGTCATCCCTACTTACTAAATATAAATGCATTGTTTGTAAATAATGTTTGAGGGTTGGAGTGTACCTCTGACTATCTGTACAAATTTAAAAAACAAGAAAATGGAGCCATCTGCTTTGCTTAATATAAGGACTTTGAAATTATTTATGCTTTAACTTAAGTATATTTTAGCAATTACATTTACTTTTGATACTTAAGTATATTTAAAACCAAATACTTTTAGACTTTTAATCAAGTAGGTAAGTATTTTGCTGGGTGACTTTCACTTTTACTTGAGTAACTTTATATTAAGTGTCATGACTTGGCCTGTGGGTAAGGTTTATGACCCCCCCCGGAATATATTTCTCCCTTCCCTCTCTCTCTGACTCCACTGAAGGACTCTTGAATAGCCTTTGTTAAACATAGAGAGTCTGGGAACATCAAACAAGTGGGGGGGAAAGGAACCATATTTCGGTAATAGAACCAGTTGAAAATATGCGTTGGTACTTAATGAATATGATGTCAGTTCGGTTGTCATCTGAGATATTGACTGATGACAGGACGACATATACTGTGTCTGGGAAAGTCTACACATTCTAGTTATCAGATTCACATGGAACTGTTGTGTAATTTAAATGTTTAAATATGACACTATTTGTGAAAAGATTAAATGTAATTTTAGCTTCCAAATGAGAGAATTGGGTTTTCATAAGGTTAGAGCCCTGCTCAATCAGTGGCCCGCCCCTGTGAAGAGACATGGGTTATAAACTATGAAACACACCCTTCTCTCCCTCCACTATATAAGCCCTTGACAAAAATGTAACCTTCTGTTCCGAGGACAATAGGACGACGGTCCATACGTTAAAAAGGACTAACATGTCAACTACAGAACTAAGCCAACCTCAGCGTGAGCTTTGGTTGTGAATGGTATGAACTTTGAACTCTTATTCACTAAAGAAGTGAGACATCCTAGCCGTTGAGTTAGCAACAGCAGCTGTAAACATGGGCTAGGAAAGGACGGACGACGTATCCAGTCTAACACACAATGAAGATACTACAACGTATCCAATTTACCACCAGAGACATTCTTCCGAGGACAGGAAGATCTCTGTTGGCCAACACGGCCAGCATCTACGACCAACCTTCCCGAAGCGCAGCTCAGAGTAACTATTTATTGCATTTTCCTTTTCCAAATGGGCGGTAATTTAGAATGCATAAGATACTGTATTTAAGATAGTACAGCTTCTCCCTTTGTTCCTCAGTCTTCCCGCTCTTTCATTCAAGCCCAACCCCCCTCTCTTTGTGTAACCAGCCGTCATACAGGTTCCGTCCACCAGGGACGTTTTCTGTATGACATAATTTGCATTCTGTGTATATGTAATTCTGTGTGATTAGTTAGGTATTTAGTAAATAAATAATTAAACCCAATTTTGTATTGCTGATTCAACTTGTTAGCCAGGGTTCGTGAAGATAATCAAGAATTTACTACTTTCAGATGAGACTGAAATAAGGTGACGATTAATATTGACTGCTATTGATGTAAAATATTACTAGGTCTTTAACCTGTCTGGGCTAGGGGGCAGTATTTTCACGGCAGGATGAAAAACGTACCCAATTTAAACAGGAATAGAATATGCATATTATTAGTAGATTTGGATAGGAAACACTCTGACGTTTCTAAAACTGTTTGAATGGTGTCTGTGAGTATAACAGAACTCATATGGCAGGCAAAAACCTGAGAAAAAATCCAACCAGGAAGTGAATTGTAGTTTTTCAAGACTGGGCCTATTCAGTATACAGTGACTTAGGGTTCAATTTGCACTTCCTAAGGCTTCCACTAGATGTCAACAGTCTTTAGAATGTGTTTCAGGCTTTTGCAGTCAACAGAGAGCGAACAAGACCTCCTGGAGTCTGATGACCGAGAGAATGACAGGCCACAATTACGCGCGTTCACGTGAGGAGGTAGCTGTGTTCTATAACGTTTTTCAAGACATTGGAATCGTCCAGTTGGAATATTACTGAAGTTTTACGTTAAAAAGGCCCTAAAGATTGATGTTTTAAAACGTTTGACATGTTTCAACGAACGTAGATATAACTTTTTATCGTGAAATTTTCGGCGCGCTTCCTACATTTGGAGTAGCTTACTGAACGCGCAAACAACAAGGAGTTATTTGGACATAAATTATGGACAACATTTATTGTGGACCTGGGATTCCTGGAAGTGCCTTCTGATGAAGATCATCAAAGGTAAGTGAATATTTCTAATGCTATTTATGATTTTAGATGACTCCAAAATGGCAGGTATCTGTATTGCCTGGTGTATTTTTCTGAGCGCAGCACTCAGATTATTGCAATGTGTGCTTTCTCCGTGAAGCTTTTTTGAAATCTGTCACAGCAGTTGCATAAAGGAGATGTTCATCTATAATTCTTTGAATAACAGTTTAATATTTTATCAACGTTTATGATGAGTATTTTTGTAAATTGTTGTGCTGATTCACCGGCAGTATTGGAGGCAAAATATTTTCTGAACGTCACGCGCCAATGTAAAATGCTGTTTTTGGATATAAATATGAACTTTATCGAACAAAACATACATGTATTGTGTAACATAATGTCCTAGGAGTGTCATCTGATGAAGATCATCAAAGGTAGTGCTTCATTTCGCTGTGTTTTAGGTTTTATTGACACATGTCCTTGCTTGGAAAATGGCTGTGTGATTATTTTTGTCTATGTACTCTCCTAACATAATCTAATGTTTTTCTTTCGCTGTAAAGCCTTTTTGAAATTGGACAATGTGGTTACATCAAGGAGACGTGTATCTTTAAAATGGTGTAAAATAGTCGTATGTTTGAGAAAGTTGAATTATGACATTTTGTTGTTTTTCAATTTGCCGCCCTGATATTTCACTGGCTGTGTCCCGCAGGTGGGACGCTTCCGTCCCACCTAGCCCATAGAAGTTAAGAGTTTATTCGGAAGATAACAGCTCTATAAACATTCTTTCGTGGTGCCCCGACGTTCTAGTTAATTACATTTACACGATTAGCTTAATCAGGTAATATTAATTACAGAGAAAGGATTTTATAGAATAGCATATCATATCACTTATTCCTGCATAGCCAAAGACACGACATAAGGTATCTATACTTTTACTCAAGTATGACAATTGGGTACTTTTTCCACCACTGGTTCTAACACATGTCATACATTCGTACGTACATGTTTTATGGCAAATAGTTTAGACACTGTAAACACTACACTGTTTTTGTTGTCTTTTCCCTCAGAGTTGTTGACTTTTGAGCAGAACCTTGAGAGAAATTGCCTGTCTGCTGCTGGCCAACAGCTGATAGACAGAGAGGAGCATCTATATGGACAGATCTCAGAAGTACTTCAGCCGACCACAGAGAAGAAGGAGAAAGAGCAGCTCGCCAGGGATCGCAAAGGCCTCCTCAGCCACATAGACCTGGCTGTGAAGAGTTCTCTCAGTCTGGACGAAGACAGTCTGGAAGCTCTGAAGTCTGCAGTGAAGGCTATCCTACAGGAGGAGGAGCAGGATAGGCGATGGCTGAAGCAGGAGAGTAAACGGCCTTCCTGGAGGCCCAGTGAGTGTAGACGTCACCACGACACTGTCATCCAGAGCCTGGTGGAGGAGTGTATGGTCAATGCCGAATTGCCCCCTGAAGAGAGCAACAAGCTACGCTCCTCCCTGCAGAGGGACATCTGTGGGAAGGGCCGACGCCTGCAGGAGGACCTGCTGAGGGTGGTGAAGGTTGTGAAGGGCTGTTACCCAAAGGACATGGATATCTGCAACCTCTATGGAAAAATGTACCACCAAGCCTTCAGTGCAGGGATGAGAAAGATTGCAGAGTATGGGCTGGGCATGGTTGACTGTTCTTACCTCCTGCATTGGGTGAATGTTGCCTATCCAGAGTGAGTGACATCTTATTTTTGTTTGCTTATTCAAATACTATATAAGAAGGTTAGGAGATGTGACTGACTAACATAGTAACTCCTGGTTTTTGTTTTAGGATTCTACATAATCTGGAACTGATCAAGGCGATTAACCCTGAGGCGTTGGGAAAGCTGTTGACTGAAGAGTTAACAACACAACTGGAGAATCAATATCTTACTCACCAAGAGGTAAATATGATTTAAATAAAAATGTGTCCTGCAAATTGGAGCACAGCTTTCTGACCCATGTGTTTGTTTTCGAACAGAAACATATTAGCTTTACCCACCTAGATGTGAATAATTGATTGTAGATCATAAAAAAGTTAAGTTTACATTAATTACATTAATTATTAATTAGATAATGCATTGTTTTGTTTATGCTCTATTTTCAGAAAGAGGTGCAGACATTGATCAACAAAGTGCTGAATGTAGAGGAGCAAGCCTGGAGGGAGGGATCTGTGCCAGAGCTCAGAGACAACTGTTACTTTAGCCCCTTGGCCATCGATGTCATTCAGGTAGACATCATATAGGAAATATTTGGCATCCTCATGCCTTTATTGCTATTACTATTCAGTTAGTCACAAATTACGTTGTTTATTTCAACAGAGATTCATTTCAAATGGAAAGGTCACTTATTCTCCATCTTTAACCAACTCACTTTCTATTTCTCTGTCCCTTTAGTTTGTTAATGCTGCATTCGAATCAGTAGAGACAGTTTTGGGAGACACGTCCAAAGTCCAGATGATTGCGTGCCTGTTGAAGGACTTCTTGACTAGGTAATATAAACTTTTTGCAGGAGAGAATTGCATGTTATGAATCATGAAGTAACAATGCATTGTGTTGTATTCTACTCCAAATACTATTAAATCAAGATGATCTATTAATAATGTACCAAATACACACTTCCAGCTACAAGATATTCCAGGAGAAAGTTCTCAAGGGATGCAACAATAGAAACAGCAGAACTGTGATAATGGCCAATCTTTCCTGTGTTGAACAATTTAGGTATGTTTTATTTTCTCTTTATGTGATGTGATGTCCAAATTGATAGGACCACCATGACATAATCTAGTCATCTAATTTGATCAAATCAAACTTTATTTGTCACATGCGCCAAATACAACAAGTGTAGACATTACCGGGAAATGCTTATTTACAAGCCCTTAACCAACAGTGCAGTTCAAGAAGAGTTAAGAAAATATTTACCAAATAATTAAAAGTAACACAATAACATAACAATAACGAGACTATAATACAAGGGATACTGGTACCGAGTCAGTGTGCGGGGGTACAGGTTAGTTGAGGTAATTTGTACATGTAGGTAGGGGTGAAGTGACTATGCATAGATAATAAACAGCGAGTAGCAGCAGTGTACAAAACAAATGGGGGGGCCAATGTCATAGTCTGGTGGCATTTTTATTAATTGTCCAGCAGTCTTATGGCTTGGGGGTAGAAGCTGTTAAGCAGCCTTTTAGTCCTAGACTTGGCACTCCGGTACCGCTTGCCGTGCAGTAGCAGAAAAAACAGTCTATGACTTGGGTGACTGGAGTCTCTGACAATTTTATGGGCTTTCCTCTGACACCGCCTATTATATAGGTCCTGGATGGCAGGAAGCTTGGCCCCAGTGATGTACTGGGCCGTACGCACTACCCTCTGTAGCGCCTTACAGTCAGATGTCGAGTAGTTGCCATACCAGGCGGTAATGCAACCAGTCATGATGCTCTCGACGGTGCAGCTGTAGAACATTTTGAGGATCTGGGGACCCATGCCAAATCTTTTCAGTCTCCTGAGGGGGGAAAAGGTTTTGTCGTGCCCTCTTCACGACTGTCTTGGTATGTTTGGACCATGATAGTTCATTGGTGATGTGGACACCAAAGAACTTGAAACTCTCAAGCCGTTCCACTACAGCCCCGTTGATGTTAATGGGGGCCTGTTCGGCCCGCCTTTTCCTGTAGTCTGCGATCTGCTCCTTTGTCTTGCTCACATTGAGGGAGAGGTTGTTGTCCTGGCACCACACTGCCAGTTCTCTGACCTCCTCCCTATAGGCTGTCTCATCGTTGTCGATGATCAGGCCTACCACTTGTGTGGTCAGCAAACTTAATGATGGTGTTGGGGTCGTGTTTGGCCACGCTGTCGTGGGTGAAGAGGGAATACAGGAGGGGACTAAGTACACACCCCCGAGGGGCCCCAGTGTTGAGGATCAGCGTGGCAGACGTGTTGTTGCCTACCCTTACCACCTGGGGGCGGCCCGTCAGGAAGTCCAGGATCAAGTTGCAGAAGAAGGTGTTTAGTCCCAGGGTCCTTAGCTTAGTGATGAGCTTTGAGGGTACTATGGTGTTGAACGCTGAGCTGTAGTCAATGAACAGCATTCTCACATAGATGTTCCTTTTGTCCAGGTGGGAAAGGGCAGTGTGGAGTGCGATTGAGATTGCGTCACCTTTGGGAGCGGTATGTGAATTGGAGTGGGTCTAGGGTATCCGGGAGGATGCTGTTGATGTGAGCCAGCTGTTATTGACAAAGACACACCCCCACCCTAGATCAAAAAAACACCTTAAGGAACAGCGGGGACTGTGAAGCAACACAAACATTTGCACAGACACATGCATATACACACATACGATAACATACGCACTACACATGGATTTAATAATGTAGAGATGTGGTAGTGGTGGAGTAGGGGCCTGAGGGCACACAGTGTGTTGTGAATGTATTGCAACGTTTTAAAATTGTATGAACTGCCTTAATTTTGATGGACCCCAGGAAGAGTAGCTGCTGCTTTGGCAGCAGCTAATGGGAATCCATAATAAATACAAATACCCCTAGTCTTACCAGACGTATCATCTCTGTTCTGCCGGTGCATGGAAAATCCCGCTAGCTCTATATTATGTGTCTTCGTTCAGCCACGACTCAGTGAAACATAAGATATTACAGTTCTTAATGTCCCGTTGGTAGGGTAATCGTAGGTCATCCATTTTATTTTCCAATAATTGCATGTTAGCAAGTAGAACAGAAGGCAGTGGGAGTTTACTCGCTCGCCTACGGAATCTCAGAAGGCAGCCCGATCTGCGTCCTCTTTTCCTCCATGTTTTCTTCACGCAAATGACGGGGATTTGGGCCTGTTCACGGGAAAGCAGTATATCCTTCTCGTCGGTCTCGTTAAAGGAAAAAGCTTCTTCCAGTTCGTGGTGAGTAATCGCTGTTCTGATGTCCAGAAGTTATTTTCGCTCCTAAGAGACGGTAGCAGTAACATTATGTACAAAATACATTTTAAAAATAACTTACAAACAACGCAAAAAGCAAACAAAATAGCACAATTGGTCAGGAGCATGTAAAACATCAGCCATTCTCTTCAGCGCCATCTTATTAAGCCATTTTACCTGTATGATTCCACACAGGGACTATATTGTGAAGAAAGCAGATCTCTTCCCAGCGGATATAAAGGAATGCTGTTTGTCCATAGTAGCTGATATGAAGAATTGTGGCTACAGATCTTTAACAAGCCCCATACACAAGGACCTCAAGGTATTGCTGACTTACACATCTAAAATCCAGGCTTTGTGAAAAGTTTGACTTTACATCTGAGGAAAGGAAGTAATATAAAGTGGAATGTACCTACTAGCCTGTCATTGGTCTTGATATTGATCTGTTGTCTATCTGCCTCCTCCTCTCTAAACACACACAGTCTCAGTACAGCAGTCTGGGAACGCCCATATGGTTGGAGAAGAAACAGGTGTTTGAGAAGCTGTTGGAAGGAATTAACAAACACACCCAGGATGTTAGGGGCTTGACTGACTCCTGCCATCAGGTAAATTGATTGACAGATCGATTGAAAGATGGAATGGCTGATTTATTGATAGATTGAGAAGTTGATTGAATGGATGGTTATGCAGGAGCTGCTGGGCCAGCTGCACTTGGAGGTGACAATGGAGTACGTGAGGAGGCTACTGAAGAGGAAGATCAAGCTGAGAGACAAAGCGATGCAGGAGCAGGCGGCCAGGTCGGTGTGTGAAGATGGCCAGAGACTAAACAAACTATTCACTGAAGCGGTGAGAATACGCACACGCACGCACACGCGCACACACACACACACACACACAGGAAATAACATTGTGACTGTTTTCACAGGGTTCCAGGGAGGAGTGGCTGAGTGACATTCTGGCCAGGATTGCTGAAGTGCTGAAACTCCAAGATATTTCTTCCATACAGCTGGAAATAGTAACTCTGAGTCAAGCTTACCCTGATCTCAGGTTGAACTTTCATATTACTTACTCACATAACTGTTATTGCACAAGACTGTAGCTATGTGATTTTGTATCTCCTTTGCATACTATGTAGTGATGGCTGATATTGATACAGAAATAATTCAGGTTATAATGCTAAATTCAGTTAAAGTTCATTGCACAAGGCCAATAACACACTGCAAACACACTGTGTTTCAATTGAACAACCGATGAGCTCACCCTTTTCCCCTTTGACCCGCAGTGACGTCCAGGTGACCGCCCTGCTTAGCCTCAAGTCCAACCTTTCTGCCTCAGCTGTGAAGAGGATAAAGAAGACCCTCCTGGACATCCAGGACACCACCAGCTCCCAGGATGGCCCATCCTTTTTCTCCAAGGTATAGGGTTTCACTAGCGTTTTGGTCTTAATTTAATGTTAGGGTTAGGCATGAGGTTAGCAGTGTGGTTAAGGTTAGGGTTAAGGCTAGAGTTTTAAAATCATATTTTAACAAGAGAAATTGTAGAAATGGGTGTGGTTTATGACTTTGTGGCAACTAGTGACGACAGGTCATTGATGATTGTTGAACACTCTTGAGTCAAGTCTGTAGTGTTAACCATGCAATGATAAGCTGTACTGTATTAGATTGTTGCAAAATAGCTTGTCTTTTGTGTATGGGAATTCTTAAAGGGACTTATTTCACATTGCTGTACCTTATGAGCTTTTGAGGGTGCTGTGAAAAGTAGACATTTGTTATATTGTATAAAAGGGTTCTTTTAGGTTAGTGCAGTTTTTTCCTCAATGAGAATACTGTGTTCTTAATGCTTCTTATAGATTTGTATGTTGTATTTTGCATGTTGAATTATTTACGTAATAAAAAGGACTATGCATTACGTCTGTAAGGCACCTCAATATAGTTCTCTGTCATTTCTTCTTCATGGACTCAAGAAGTACGAGTTTATTGAGTGTTTTCTTCCTTACTCAAGGATTTCCCTCAAATTGGTTAGTCAACCATTCTAAGTCATTGTTACTATTTTGTCAACGACAAGGGGAAGTATACACACTAAGTACTTGTCTAGCCGACTGTGATTTGTTTTGTGTATCAGTTCCAGGTAAATGCTCACTTTACCAGTAAGCTGCCTATTACTTTGGAAAGAGGAAGGAAACAGCAACAGGATAGGCTGCCAATACTCCCAGGTTAATGTCTCTAGCTCCCCTGGAAGACTGTCAGTGTTTTGATAATATGTTGTGATAAGGATTTAAGGGGAAACACCAGACATTGATGATAATATCCCCTGGGATACTATTGAGGAAGCATGTACAGCGTTAACAGCATTGTTAACAGTTTTTCAAGTGAGTCAGGCTGCCAGTTCTTCCAGGTTAATGTCTCTAGCTCCCCTGGAAGACTGTCAGTGTTTTGATAATAGGGTGTGATAAGGATGTAAGGGGAAACACCAGACCTTAATGATAATATCCCCTGGGATTCAATTGAAGAAGCATGCAGTTGGTGGATTGTCCATTGAAAAAGATTAGCTAAATTCCATCCTATGTCTCTAATGGGGCCATCCAAAACGCATTCAAATTGAGTTACTGAATGTGTTGTGAATTACTATACGTTTTGGAATTTACAATATTAGATAACTACTCCCACAAGCCAAGCAGACTGTTCGGGGCTTCTCCTTCTCGGGAGAAGAGCAATGACCAATAGCCTTACTGCCTATCTCCATCTACAGGGTGCTATTGGTTATACACTCACTGCACATGAACAAGTCATTCCACAAGGCATGTTTTAGGATTAAAACCACTTGACCTCAAAATGAAAAACTTGATCTGTTATCCAATTTCAGATATGTCTTATTATTATTTATCTTTAATACATTAAAAATAACAGAGTACCTTTACATATTTTGTAAACTTTTAAACAGAGCTCCAAATATTGTGCGGTCGGTTGCTAGAGAGATAGAGAGAATAAATGTATAGTAACTGGTGTACAGGTCTAGCTCTCACCAGCCCTGGGAATATGGAGTAAAAGAGCTCGGCATCACGCGTCATTCTTTTGCCCACGTTAAATCCCATCTCTCCACCAGCTTCCCATGGTTGCTCTGCACCAGGTGTTGGAGGTACAGAAGGGCGATGCGCTGATAGGCTTTGTTAATCACAATCTGCAGAGAGAAAGGAGAAAGATGTATAATACAATATTCCCAACAGAACAAGAGACAAGTGTTGAGTACCTGACTTTACAGTTTTGTTATAATTGCAATAGTAATGCTCTCACACCAGATGTGAACAGTAAACACACCTTTTGCATGTCCTGGTCTTTGGGAAGGTTCTGGAACATTTCTTCAATCTCTTTCATTTGATTTTCCATTTGTTCATCCTCTCTTTTGAAATACTTCTTCAAGGAAATCTGGGGATCATAAAACATTGTAACATCGTCCAGTTTATCTTAATGTTTTCAATATCATTAAATAAGAAATTACGATGACAATATTAATGTGTTTCTAGGATGTTCAAGAGTGCACATTGAAAGTGGGGATTTTGTTGATTTTTAACAGAGGCTAACTGCTAATTGCTATATCATTTATTTGCAGCTGGGGGGGAAATGCACCTGTGCAAATTGAATTGGTCTTTCCAGAAGAAACTTAAAAGCAAGAGCTTCCATCCCCTTAAGTGTTGAAATGGTTTTAACACAGTCAAAACTTGTCATCTCTGGCAATAGTTGGAACATACAGCCTGCAAAAGAAACATAATAATTTATAATCATAATGATTACCATGATCCAACAATGATACATGAGATTTGATTTTATGTCATGCTCATTGTAATGGAATAAACAATATCATTGCTGATTGCAAACAGCATAAGAAGAATAGAGAAACTCACTTGAGTTCATTGCAGGTGTTGAAAGTCTTGAAGAAGTGCATTGTACCAGACATGCCCATTCTTGCTTGTTTCTGAAGGTGTTTCTTTTCAACATTGACATACCTGCACAGTTTAGCACATTCATTCAACATTGTGCCTGGTCAAACAGTTATAGACCATGAAACAGTTGTGGGACTAAGAAAAAGCGAGACCTACCTTTTTATGAAGTCCTGTAGCTCTTGCCAACAGACTATATGTGCCATGAGCATCAGAGTTTGGCTCATCATCTTTGCTCTTTGGAGCACAGAACTGATGCACTACGCAGAGGAAGAAAAGAGACATGGAGAGAAATGTCTTAGTGTAGACTTACAGGGATACACTGTATAATCTCTGTGCACATCCCTGCTGGTTGAAGTACCTGAATGACATCCAGATGCAGGTGGATGAAGGCATCTTCCCCAGAGAGACACACCTCTCTACCTGACTATTCATTATGAAGGATCCTCCTCAGTGATGTAGAGATGTCTTCCTGCGGTGGGTCAGAAAGAAAGAGAGACTCAGGAGGTGTACTGATAGACCGAAATGAGTTAAATATTATACTCACAGGAACTGCTTGGATTATTATCACAAATATATGTTTAAAAATCGATACATGTTAGAATTCTAACCCTCAAGAAGTAGGACACCTGTACTGATTTGTTTGTTTTGAGATGACATTAACGACCCTATAGGTGATTCACCTGCACAGTGGCCAGTAGTTGCCTCTCACCCTGTGGGAACCAGTCTGTCAGAAGGAGAAGGTCAACTGCTTGGAGAGCCTCATTCCAGAGGTCAGGGTGTCCTAGCAGCTCCTGACTGGAAAAATAACCCAAAACTCATCATTGTTACACTGAGTACCTGTGTAGAACACAGTAAAGACCTCCTTTATTTTAGCAGGCAAGTCAGTTAAGAACAAATTCTTATTTACAATGACAGCCTACCCATGAACTGCCTTATTCTGAGGCAGAACAACAGATGCTTACCTTGCCAGCACAGGGATTTGATCCAGCAACCTTTTGGTTACTGGCCCAACACTCGAACCACTAGGCTACCTGCTGCCCCGTTGTGTAAACAAGCTGAAAGATCCGGTGTAGACAATCAAATGTACACAGATGATAGCAAGCAATCCAATGCCTCAGCAACTCAGCCTCTTTGAGCAGGGGTATTAACTTCAGAAGCTCCCCCAGCATAGTTCTCTGCACCTCCTTTAGGTAGCACTTCAGTTGATTCATAGTGTCCTCTGCTGGCAGTTTAGGGAAGTGTTTGTCCACAGACACCTCCATATGGTGAAAGTATCTTTGGAGCAAGTTTTCTGAGTTTGTATCGTCCTTCTTCTGAGTCTCACGGAACAAAAAACAAATTACCATTATTATACCATACACGTACTCTAATTTGATTCAATATAAATTGAATACTGATTGCTTTGGTCATAATACATTACATTAAAATAATGAAGTGATCCCAAGAAATGTAGACATATCTTCTTGCTTTTGGAACAAACATGATGAATGACAAACAATAGGTAGACCATAGTAAGAATCTGGATCTCACCATCTGCATGTAGTGTACTGTTCCTCATCAGACGATTCTCATCCTTCCTCCTTACCTTTTCTGGTCATCAAGATTCATCTCTTCACGGTTCTCTTTTGGGTTGATTGTCTGACACACCGATTGCCACAAAAAGTACCAATGCTGAACTCAACTGGTCCTCAGTCAGAATCCAAGTAGGTAGATATTATGATGTAATATCTTGAGGGGATGGAGCAGGTGCATGTACAGTAGTACAGATGAGGAATACTGTAAGTCACAGTTTGTCAGCCAACCACCAATGTCCATACAAGAGGCTGTCTGCCGAACTATGTACAGTAGAGCTGGAGCAGGGAATTTACCCATTTTCCTATTAGCGACACTCCACAGTCATGGTGTTGCTTTCAGTTTCTGTGGCTGCATTGTACTGGATGCCTGCCTATATAACATTACATTTTGTAACAATAGACTCATTGTGAGGACAGTTTTTTTTAACAATAATCCTGTTAATAGTTAATAGGACTAACTGATGATAGGACACAATACATTTAAAATGTGTTTGAAAGATAAACATGCTGGAGGTTATTTATTTTTATTTAACTAGGCAAATCAGTTAAGAACAAACACTTATTTACAACAACAGCCTACCCCGGCAACACTGGGCCCCTTGTACACCACCCTATTGTACTCCCAATCACAGTCAAATGTGATACAGCCTGGATTCAAACCAGAGACTGTAGTGACAACTCTTGCACTGAGATGCAGTGCCTTAGACCACTGCGCCACACGGGAGCCCATTACAGTGTAGAACTTTCCTATATGGGTGAACACCGTCTACCCTTTTGAATTTTTTCCAAACTTTCCTAGGTCTGGAAAAAATTCAAGGTGTGGGGGAATATTTACAATTGCTCTACCTGGTTGTTCCATTCCACACTCATACAACCAAATTCCCCAAACATTCCTCCTGGGATTATTGCTATCCACTCATAACTGGCCCTGACATGCTGGTGGCCTGGTTTCATAGAGAGAGAAAAAGAAGAGGAAAAGTTCATATATTTGTGTCTGCCACAGTAGAAATATATTGATTGACTGAGAAATATAGTACCAAAACAAAGGCTATTTGTTTTACAACAGCTAACCAGAGATGGTGTTGGCAGTGGGTGTGGTAGTGGTTGTGTATCAGGATAAAGGGAATTTTCCCAAGTGAGCTCGAAACTTTTCCTTATTGTTAACATGACAATCATGATTATTCAAAGCTGAACTAATGATGATGCAATCCTTTTATCAGTACCAGAGAGGAAGGCGCCCCGCGTTAAACAAATGGGGGCAAGAAATGTGATTTGTTTTGCTCACAAGAAAAGGGCACCGTTGAAAGGAGTGATTACTGGCGTAGCAGGACATGTAAAAGTTGACCGACTGAACGGGAAGATTCCCAGTGTTTGTGATGCTCATCGTTTGGTGCGACACACACAGGGTGGCGTGAGTTGGTGAAACAGAAAAGTAATTGTCTGTTCTTTTGAGTTTTGATGTTGATTCTTTGCCTGACAAAGTGATGTTAGGATATATAAGTTATCCTGTACGAGCTTTTGTGCCGAATACATTACGTTGTTACAGGTGTCAAGCTTATGGGCATGTGGCAGCAGTGTGTAGGAGGGAGGTTCCTAGGTGTGAGAAGTGTGCAGAAGGGCATGAGACAAAGGAGTGTGTAGCATTGGGGAAAGTAGTGGTATGTGTTAATTGTAGGGGTGTCCATGGGGCTGGGGATCAGAAATGTCCCGTGCGAGAGAGGCAGGTTGAGGTTTCCAGGGTTAGAATAGTTCAGAAGTTGTCATATGCGGAGGCAGTGAAGAAAGTAGAGGAAGATGGGTCAAGGGGGAGGGATCCTGAGGGGAGTGGTGTGTGTAGTAGATCTGTACCAGTACAGGCCAACAAGTAATATATGTTTCAGTAAGATTGGATTTTTTGCATTTATAGTAATGGTTATCAACTGCAAGGTTGGAACGTAAGTTGCAGAAAATTGAGGTTGTAGTGTCAGCGGCAGAGAGGTATTTGGGTGTTCGAGACTTGACATCAGAAGAGTTCCAGGGTGTGTTAGGTGGTGTTGTCCCATCCTTATATATTTAAATAGTGGAGTAGGGGGGGTGTTCTTTTTTTGCGAGTACAGTGTTAGATGTTAGGGTTTTTGTTTATTTATTTCTTCAAAGTATAAGGGAGTTGTACTACAGTCTAGTAGTAGGTGGCGGTAATGCAACATTTATTGGGTGCCAACCGCCGTTAAACTTCATCGAAGAAGAAGTTCACGTTTTGGCTACAGAATAATCATCCCGTCTGAGAGAACGTTCGAGAGGTAGCGAAGCAATTTTACTATCGTCCATCTGATAGCTAGGTGTCTAGCTAGCTAACTAATAATTGTTGTATGATATAGCTGGATTGAGTCCATGTTATATTTAGCCAAAGCTAGTTAGCTAACGGCAACATACAAAAAGCTAGCGATCTAACGTTAGCGCGAGTGTATCAAAACGTGTTTAGCTAGCTAACGTTAGTCGCTGTATCTAACTAGTTTCTGCTGACTAACTCTTTATTTTTTCTTAGACACCCGAACTCTGACGCCGTCCCGAATATTTTCACAACAGGGGCAAGAATCTGCTAGATCGTTTATCACCTCCGAAATTCTGCCACCTTGCATCATTGAATTACAATCCCAGCAACACACCAGCTATTGGCAGCAGCAGTACTAGGCAACACTTCACTGTGCCTCTTGGACGACCATCGTTGTTTATGTCTTTGTTTTACGAAAACGGTGAGTGCATAATGACCAGCTATAGACATATGCTGCTGTCGTAAATATATACGCTTTGTTTTTGTTGTATGTATATTTCGATGTAGCTACTTTTTATAGTGAAATTCGTGGCGTAGTTATGTCTCCGCTAAATAAGAATATCAAAATGGCGTCTCCCATCACCCGTGCCATCTGATAAATCATGACGCACTCTGCAGCGCTAACTTACCTAGATTCATCAGTCTGGCTTCCCGGTTGCTAATCAACCCGACCTCGTTTGTATATCGAAGTGAAAGAATGCGTATACCTACATGTATTAACGTTAGACACGTTTGCTGTGCTTTAGTTTACGGCAAAGCGAGATCAGTTGGCTATCTGTTAACTAGTGCATACGTTTTCGTACTGGCCCCCTGTGGGAATCGAACTCAACCCAGGTGTTGCAAGCGCCACCAACTGAGCCACACGGGGTCTCATAATTGAGTTTGACAATGTCAGTGGCGATATTTCACGAGAGCCACACTAACTTGACACATTGGGTGGGTAGCTAGTTAGCAACATACCCAACAACTATACATACAGGTTGTAACTAAAAGGTAAAGTCAGATAATTATATAGGCTACTTAGGTATTCAATAAAAGCCATTGCCATCTAGGAAGTTATCAAAATCTATGGAACTAGAGTTGATGTCCATGCCTTTCTCCCCTCTTTTCAGAGCTGTTGCGCAGCTGTTGGAACCTGTGTGGAGGAAACCTAGTCTACGATCAAGGCGCTTGCGGCCACAGTGGCAAACAATTTTTCATGTCAGAGACTGAGCACGCTTGCAGTCGTTTATGTCATCCCCTCTTTTCCAGACAGAAGATCCCAAAAAATCCCCATTCAAGATCTTTTTATCTTACTGATAGTGCTAGTAGCCAGTCAAAATGTCAGTCAACGTCAACCGCAGCGTGGCAGACCAGTTCTATCGCTACAAGATGCCCCGTCTGATTGCTAAGGTGATTATCTGGTATAATATTGTCATGATCCTGTCAGGAAAATAGCATTGTCATTACACATTCTTGATATTTGCATCCTTGGTCAGTTATGTTTTCCAATGAAATGTGCAGGACTCAATGGTGGTCCATTTACAAAATGATTCTGTTAAGTTATTTATGGTTTTTGTGGTTTGATTTGTGTCCAGGTTGAGGGCAAGGGAAATGGAATCAAGACGGTCATTGTCAACATGACTGATGTTGCAAAGGCACTGAGTCGGCCTCCAACATGTAAGTTGACCTCTCCACTACCATAGTGTTGATTCTAAAGTGGTTACGTTGACTTGCACCATACATTGATATGTTACCTTCACTTCACTAAATGTTAGGTATCTGTTGTGTGCATAACCATCCATTAGCTTAGTGGATGTTGATTGCAACTCATATCCTCTGCAGATCCGACCAAGTTCTTTGGTTGTGAGCTTGGTGCGCAGACCCAGTTTGATGCAAAGAATGACCGCTTCATCGTCAACGGATCCCATGAGGCGAACAAGTTGCAGGACATGCTTGACATATTTATCCGTAAATTTGTGCTGTGTCCTGAGTGTGATAACCCTGAAACTGATTTGGTAAATATTTGATCAACATTTTTTGTTATTTCCTGGTAGTGTTTCTTTTTTTTAATCATGTCTTTTAATTCACTCCCAGTGTAGTGTGTTATGTCCTTCCTGAGGCGTGTAGATATAATAAAGCCCCAGTCATGTTTTATGTAGTTTTATTTGACATCCTGCCAACCATATCTGCCTTTCTGGGTCCTGCTTGTGCATGCCCCAGCCATTTGGGATCTCATCTGCTACATCATACACAGCAGTGAGAGAAAGTGGCTTTTTCTCCTGCAATGCAGTTATGGTCTGTTTTGGGTATGTGATTGCTTGTCTATTATGGGTGGTATAAAGGGTGATTATGATAAGTTGGTTGACCTTTCATTGCAGCATATCAATCCTAAGAAACAAACCATTGGTAACTCCTGTAAGGCCTGTGGGTATCGTGGCATGTTAGACACTCGACACAAGCTCTGCACGTTTATTCTCAAAAACCCACCAGGTAAGCACACAATAAGAATTTGCCCATGACCGGTTTGTTTTTCTTATCTTAAAGTCAAGTCTGATAAGTGGCCTGTTGAGTGACAAAGCACCAAGGGCTTTTTTCAACAGAAAATGAACCTGGATCTGTGAAGGAGAAAAAAGAGAAGAAGAACCGTAAGAAGGACAAGGAGAATGGCTCTGGCAGCGTAGAGGCTGGGAACCATAACGACATAGATGCCCCTGATGCCGTGGTGAGTATCCTCATTAATGTGTGCAAGCCATGTCAGTTTAAGTTCTTAATGCTAGTGGTTGAAAAGGGGGAACCAACCTCTTATCACCCCCCTCCAAGCTATCATTGTTCTGAAAGACTAGTCTCTCAGTAACCCAAGCCTGTCTGTCTAGCAGCTATTGATCCCTTGAGAACGTGTCTTGTGTATCAGGACGGTGACGATGATGACGAGGATTGGGCAGAGGAGACCACGGAGGAGGCACAGAGAAGAAGAATGGAGGAGATTAGTGCCCATGCCAAAAACCTGACCCTCAGTGAAGACCTGGAGAAGACCCTGGAGGAGAGGGTCAACATATTCTATAACTTTGTCAAAGTAAGTTGTGCCTGAAATCAATTACAAGGGCAATGAAGGTCGGTGATCCATTGTGAAAATATCTCATTGATATAGGGGTACAATGAGAGTGAATGTTTAATGATGGCGACCTAGAAGTTTTGACTGGCCTTAAGTCATTTTTTTCCTATTCAACACAGAGCAATCTTTGTGTTTCTTGGCTGCTTAGGGGCTATTTTGAAAATCATGTTAAAAGCTTTCTCACTGGTTACTTTCTCCAGCAAAAAAGGGAGGATGGCGCTATTGATGCAGCAGATAAGGAGATCTTGGCAGAGGCAGAGCGTCTGGATGTGACGGCCATGGGACCGCTGATCCTAAGCGAACTACTGTTTGACGAAAACATCCGTGACCAGATAAAGAAATACAAACGCCATTTCCTTCGCGTGAGTCTTCAAACCTCCATTGTTACATTTGACCTCTGTCATAACCTCTTACCACTGTGGTAATGTGTTCAAGAGGGGACAAAGTTGACCAAAACCTTGCCAAATTGATTGTGGTTTTGTTACTCCTTGCCTTTAGTTCTGTGTGAATAATAAGAAGGCCCAGAAATACCTACTGGGAGGATTTGAGTGCCTGGTAAAGCTGCACCAAGCCCAGCTGCTGCCCCGTGTGCCTGTCATACTCAAAGACCTGTATGATGCTGACCTAGTGGAGGAGGATGTCATACTGTCCTGGGCAGAGAAGGTGTGTGGTAAAACTTGTACATGCTCTCACACACGGTTCAATACAGCTGCATGTCAGACTGACCACCTTAATACCTAGTTTCTTGTCAAATATAACTTTTTGTCATGAAAATTTGTTTGCTCCTGCTCTGTGAGTGTCATTGCTCATTACTTTATATATTTCAGGTGTCTAAGAAATATGTCTCTAAGGAACTTGCCAAAGAGATCCATGCGAAGGCAGCTCCTTTCATCAAGTGGCTGAAGGAGGCAGAGGAAGAGAGCGAGGGCAGTGAGGAAGAAGAGGCAGAGGATGAAAATGTGGAGGTACTGGTCAGACTGTCCACTGATATTTTCATAGCTTGCACAGTTTATACTTTGTGGTTTGAGTTGGGCTACTAGGATATGCTTAGTGAACACCGGCCAAACCCGGACGACGCTGGGCCAATTGTGCGCCGCCCTATGAGACTCCCAATCACGGCTGGTTGTGATACAGTCTGGATTCAAACCAGGGTGTCTGTAGTGATGCCTCTAGCACTGAGATGCAGTGCCTTAGACCGCTGCGCCACTCGACTGATGAGTGGCTGAGAGCGATTGATGATTGTTAGACTTCAGTGCGGCTTTTGACATTAACGATCGTAGTCTGCTGATGTGAAAAACGCATGTTTTGGCTTTACACCCCCTGCTATATTGTGGATAAAGATTTTCTTGTAACAGAACAGAGGGTGTTCTTTAATGGAAGCCTCCAACATAATCCAGGTAGAATCAGGAATTCCCCAAGGTAGCTGTCCAGGCCTCTTACTTTTTAATATCTTTACTAATGACATGCCACGGGTCTTGAGTAAGGCCAGTGTGTATGTATGCGGATGACTCAACACTATACACTAGTCAGCTACTACAGCGACTGAAATGACTGCAACACTCAACAAAGAGCTGCAGTTAGTTTCAGAGTGGGTAGCAAGGAATAAGTTAGCCCTAAATATTTCCAAAACTTAAAGCGTTGTATTTGGGACAAAACATTCACTAAACACTAAACCTCAACTAATTCTTGCAATAAATGTAGAAATTGAGCAAGTTGACTTATGGTCAAAACATGTTGATACAACAGTAGGTAAAATAGGGAAAAGTCTGTCCATAATAAAGTGCTACTCTGCCTTTCTAACAACTATCAACAAGGCAGGGCCTACAGGCTCTAGTTTTGTCACACCTGGACTACTGTTCAGTCGTGTGGTCAGGTGCCACAGAGGGACCTTGTAAAATGACAATTGGTTCAGAACAGGGCACCACGGCTGGCCCTTAAATGTACACTGAGCGTTAACATTAATATGCATGTAAATCTCTCATAGCTCAAAGTGGAGGAGAGATTGACTTCATCACTACTTGTTTTTGTAAGAAGTGTTGACATGTTGAATGCACCGAGCTGTCTGTCTAAACTACTAGCACACAGCTCGGACACCCATGCATACCCCACAAGATATGCCACCAAAGGTCTCTTCACAATCCCCAAGTCAAGAACAGACGATGGAAGGCGCACAGTATTACATAGAGCCATGGCTACATGGAACTCTATTCCACATCAGATAAAATTAAATGATAATTCCCGAGTGGCACAGCGGTCTAAGGCACTGCTTTGCAGTGCTTGAGGCGTCGCTACAGACCCAGGTTCAATCCCAGGCTGTGTCACTACCGACCGTGACCGGGAGAACTGTGAGGCGGTGCACAATTGGCCTAGCGTCGTCCAGGTTAGGAAGGGTTTGGCTGGCCGGGATTTCATTTTCCCATCGTGCTCTAGTGACTCCTTGTGGTGGGCCGGGCACCTGCAAGCTGACTTTGATCGCCAGTTGGACGGTGTTTCATCAGACACATTGGTGCTGCTGGCTTCCGGGTTAAGCAAGCAGTGTGTCAAGAAGCAGTGCGGCTTGGCAGGGTCGTGTTTCGGAGGACGCATGGCTCTCGACCTTTGCCTGTCCTGAGTCTGTAGGGGAGTTGAAGGGATGGGACAAGACTAACTACCATTTTTGGATATCGCAAAATTGTGGAGATTAAGGTTTGAGTTTTGATGCCAGTATAACGCACAAATTAACTCTTATTTTCCATCCTGCTCTCTCCTCAGGTTGTATATGATTCTTCTGCTCGGGAACTGAAAGTGGAGACCGTAAAACCGGACAAGCCTGAGGAGGAAGAGGACTACTTTGATATTGATGCAATTTAAACAAGGAGGCCATTTTGAGAAGTTGTTTTGAATCACATTTTCTCATCCTGCCAAATTGCCAGCCCTTCTCTCCTTTTCCCACAACCTCACTGCTTTTGTTAACATAGCGCTATTAGTCACTGCACATTAACTCTGTAATTTTTGAGACATTAGATTTATGCGATATTGGTGTATTTTGGGGATTTACTTGACTGCGCATTAATTTTTGTAGTTTTTGTGTTGTATTTTTTCCAGTCATTAAATGTTTTGCTATCCACAACTGTTATATTTTTGTTCAATTTAGTTACAGATAAACAACCTTCGGTTAATTGTTAGATGGGATTCTTGAAATTTGTCTGAGATAAGTGGTGTATGTGTAAACTACATGCCCACTAGGGATGTCACTAAACATAAATTGGTATTCCCTCCTTGACAAGTCAGCAGTGCCATCTCGGCAGATATTGAATACAAAACTGTTTTGAAAAAGGAGAGCACAGAAAACACTGGAATTATGACACATCAGGGTGACTTGTTATCCCAGTTTTCAGTATATTGCAACAGCCCATCCAGTCATAAAGCTAATTTTGGGAGCATGAGCCCTGACTCATTGTTTCTGTAGGTAAGGCGCAAACTTTATTTCCAATCTGTCATTGTGAAACACAGCAGTGATAGTGCTACCATCACTGTCTACTGAGCTCCAATGAGCTCTAAGGGGTCGCTTGTTTCCTCACGTCTGTCATTAGACAGTAGTGATCTGAGGCAGTGATGGCATTCCAGACCAAGTCTTTTCGGTGAGCTGCATCCTTTGGCTCCCAAACGGCTCTTCGTTTAAATGCTTGAAAGAAAAAAAACAAGAACCAGGGGAAAACGTACACATAAAACCAAAAAAGGGGTCTACCATTGTCAGGTCGTGATATGCACGTTGAAATAAAATTTTACCTGGACAAATTTCGATCGCCTGCATTTGTTTGCCAAATGGACTAGATTGACGTGCTCACTTTGTTTCTGCAGTGAATTATTTTTGTAATTTATTTGCAGATCGTTTTGAAGCTTAAAAAAGCAGTAGCAGTACGCAAATCGGGGAGCCAAATAAAAGGCCCTTTAGCCGATGAGATTCGGTTCCTATCGTTCGCGAACGACCCATCACTATCAGACGGGACTTGGGCCGATCCAACAGAGCCCGTGAGTGGTAGCCATTTTGCTCCCACCTAAAACGGTAGTTTCATTCGGAATCGAAGATGGAAGAAATAGAACCGACAGCAAGTCCAAAAGCTCAACAATTTTGAAACCCAGGAATACAGACGGATATCAAGGCACACACGGATAACATCACAACAAAATTGCGATTTTGGGAGCGGTGACATCTGAACCTTCCGCCGTCCACTCTGAGTAGCCTAGATTGGAGTCGATCAGCCTCTTAGTTCAATTTAACAGCCAATGTATTGTATTTTTTGCAATGAAAAATATAGTTGACATACTTAATTCTGAACATAAAGGACGATAGGGCGAATGCCCTGCTGCCGAGGAGCGTCATAGGGAAATACATGTCATTCAATTCTGTTTGCGTCTTCGGGACATCTTGAGACAAATTTGGATTCGATGGACCGATGTTGAGACAGTTGCCGAATTCATGGTTTGTGTCCAAAGGCAAGAATACAATCGCCTCCCCTCGTATTGCCAAAGGAGGTGCAGAATATAGGGAAATAGACAACATTTAATCGAGAAAATGTCGTCAAAAACTCCTCTACCTACAGTCAATGAGAAAGAGATGGAGAGCGTAAGTAAACCGTTATTATTAGCCAGTTAGAGATGTGTTGTCTCTGACAGTAGAAAGTAGGCCTAACAACGAAACTATTTTTTTTACATTGTATCATATGGTTTTACATACTGGTTACGTTGTATCGGAGTGTTCGATACATTGTGTCACGCGGGAGACAGGCATACGTTCGGGACAAACTAAATCCTCTACTGTGCACGTCCTGGCTGTAATCTCATATGTTGACTGATGCCACGCCAGATGCTTTGTTTGGTCTGTGGATAGTGATAAATAGCCTACTTACTCATTTGTATCTCCATCCAAACAACCTTACCTGTTAGACTAGGTTCTGACTGGTTTTCAAGTTCTGTTGCTTGCTCTTACTGATATTTCCCACCACTTCTAGTTCAATGACAATCGTATGAGAGTTTATATTCTCGCTCAGAGTATCCGGCAAGCAATGAAAAGACGCCCCATCAGTGTAGTAAGTAAGGACTTTTTAATTGAAATCTCAGGCTACCTGTAATTTTAATTTAGCCAAATGATGCCTCTCTTGGAATGTATTTTTGTTAATGAGATTTTATGCAGTTGTATCTAGATGTTCTAATACTCTTTATCCTGTCATCCATTCTGGATCATAAGAAATTCATATTATATTGAAGAAACATATTCCCAGGGTATATATATTTTTAAAGTGTGACCTACTTAATGCAGTTTATAAGAGAGGTGAATTGTTCTCACATTTAGATATGTTAGTGGATCACAACAGAAAATAAAGCATCCCTGGCGTTCCCTGCGAGTGATTATAACACTGGGTTACAGTGCTGTTGTTGGCTATACCTGAAGTCGAGCCTTGTCCAACAGACTGACGAGCGCAGCGTTCTGTCTGGTTTACGAGACCTTTGGACATCTGCTGAATCTAATGCATTCTTACTGGTAACATCCTGATCAATGCAAACATCAGAATCATTTTAATGTAGGTTTTTCCTTTTCATCCAGTTCAGTGCTGTACATCTTTTCCCACAACTCCAACTGTCTGTGGTGTAGCTGTGCGGATGCTCAGGTTAGGGGTGGGGTTGTCAGGGCGGAGCAGGCCCTGTTAATGGAGCTGACCTGGGATGGAGTCCATACTGACCCATAGAAAAGTATCTCTGATTTTGGGGTGGGCTGTTGTGGGCTTTTAACCAGGGTCAGAACATCAGTATGCTGTACATACAGTGAGGGGGAAAAAGTAATTGATCCCCTGCTGACTTTGTACGTTTGCCCGCTGACAAAGAAATGATCAGTCTATAATTTTAATGGTAGGTTTATTTGAACAGTGAGAGACAGAATAACAACAACAAAAAAATCCAGAAAAACGCATGTCAAAAATTCTATAAAATTATTTGCATTTTAATGAGGGAAATAAGTATTTGACCCCTCAGCAAAACATGACTTAGTACTTGGTGGCAAAACCCTTGTTGGCAATCACAGAGGTCAGACATTTCTTGTAGTTGGCCACCAGGTTTGCACACATCTCAGGAGGGATTTTGTCCCACTCCTCTTTGCAGATCTTCTCCAAGTCATTAAGGTTTTGAGGCTGATGTTTGGCAACTTGTACCTTTAGCTCCCTCCACAGATTTTCTATGGGATTAAGGTCTGGAGACTGGCTAGGCCACTCCAGGACCTTAATGTGCTTCTTCTTGAGCCACTCCTTTGTCGCCTTGGCCGTGTGTTTTGGGTCATTGTCATGCTGGAATACCCATCCACAACCCATTTTCAATGCCCTGACTGAGGGAAGGAGGTTCTCACCCAAGATTTGACGGTACATGGCCCGTCCATCGTCCCTTTGATGCGGTGAAGTTGTCCTGTCCCCTTAGCAGAAAAACACCCCCAAAGCATAATGTTTCCACCTCCATGTTTGACGGTGGGGATGGTGTTCTTAGGGTCATAGGCAGTATTCCTCCTCCTCCAAACACGGCGAGTTGAGTTGATGCCAAAGAGATCCATTTTGGTCTCATCTGACCACAACACTTTCACCCAGTTGTCCTCTGAATCGTTCAGTTGTTCATTGGCAAACTTCAGATCGGCATGTATATGTGCTTTCTTGAGCAGGGGGACCTTGCGGGCGCTGCAGGATTTCAGTCCTTCACGGCGTAGTGTGTTACCAATTGTTTTCTTGGTGACTATGGTCCCAGCTGCCTTGAGATCATTGACAAGATCCTCCCGTGTAGTTCTGGGCTGATTCCTCACCTTCTCACCAAGCTGCTTGGCGATGGTCTTGTAGCCCATTCCAGCCTTGTGTAGGTCTACAATCTTGTCCCTGACATCCTTGGAGAGCTCTTTGGACTTGGCCATGGTGGAAAGTTTGGAATCTGATTGATTGATTGCTTCTGTGGACAGGTGTCTTTTATACAGGTAACAAACTGAGATTAGGAGCACTCCCTTTAAGAGTGTGCTCCTAATCTCAGCTCATTACCTGTGTAAAAGACACCTGGGAGCCAGAAATCTTTCTGATTGAGAGGGGGTCAAATACTTATTTCCCTCATTAAAATGCAAATCAATTCATAACATTTTTGACATGTGTTTTTCTGGATTTTTTTGTTGTTATTCTGTCTCTCACTGTTCAAATAAACCTACCATTAAAATTATAGACTGATAATTTCTTTGTCAGTGGGCAAATGTACAAAATCAGCAGGGGATCAAATACTTTTTTCTCTCACTGTACACTTGTTAATCAGGCTGCACTAGTCAGTCACCTACACTAACTTTTCTTCATCCGCTTGGTTAGCTTGATTATAATCTGTTCAGTAAAGATTTAATTAACAGGAGAGTTGTTCTGGAACCTTACAGTGGATGGAATCCCAAGCATGAGCCACTGCTAGTGCAGAGATGTTTCACTCCTTTGTCTGTCTGTCCGTCCGTCAGTCCATCCACAGCACGCTGTTCTACTCATGTCTGTCTGTCTGTGTATGTCCACAGCATACGTCTCACAGCAATGGGCGCCAGGAGGTCACCGCTCGCTCCGTCCGCTCCGGGGTCCGCACCCGGAACTCTGGGGCCGACGAGCAGCCTCATGTGGGGAACTACCGACTCCTGAAGACCATTGGGAAGGGCAACTTCGCCAAGGTCAAGCTAGCCCGTCACATCCTCACTGGCAGAGAGGTGAGAGGAGAGACTATGCCTGCAGCAGGTCAGGCTGCTGTAGCCCCTTTCTGGTTTACCTAGCTTCACTAGTCTATTCTTTCCCCTCTCAATAGCGTTGTTCTTGTTGTGCAAATATGAATTGTATCTTGTTCATAAGTGGGGGACATAAACATAAAAGATAAGTAATGTTATGTATGTGTGTGTGTGCTGTGCTGTGTTGATCCCAGTGAAGGGTCCTCAGAGCATAATTGTTTACACACTTTGTTTTTGCTCTCTCCTCAGGTGGCGATAAAGATTATCGATAAGACACAACTGAACCCAAACAGCCTTCAAAAGGTAAGGATCCTCCCTGTGTGGTTGTGATTCCCAGTACACTTATTGAGGTTGTGTGGCAAAATAGATCTTTTTTAATCGTGGCTGTGTAACTGCTGACCTGTGTAGTTTTGGCCCTGTGCCTGTGCCCTGGTGGTGGTTGTGGCCAGTCAGAGGGCATTATTGATATGACTGATGTGCTGTAGCAGGCAAGGTTTGACAGACAGACAGAGAGCATGACCAGGGCTTACCCAGGGTGCTGGTGTGGCCATTGGTATTCTGCCTGCCCCACTGAGACTCAGAGTAAGCATCTCTCTCACTCGCTGCCTAGCTGTAGTTTCCATCTGTTTTTCCAAAGCACCGTTGATTTGGTGCTTTGTATTTAAAGCCAGGTCCTATGACATAGGCTGTGCTAAGTCAACAGAAACTCTGAGTAGGGCCCTATAAAATCAGTGCTGTGGACAGAATCATGGCATCCAGACATTAAAATGGAATTCAACAATATAAAAAAATGTATTGAACTTCAGTAGGAAATCAACCACTGAACAAAAATATAAACTCAACATGCAACAATTTCAAAGATTTTCCTGAGTTACAGTCCATATATGGAAATCAGTCAATTTAAAGAAATTAATTAGGCCCTAATCTATGGATTTCACATGACTGGGCAGTGGCGCAGCCATGGGTTCGCCTGGGAGAACATAGGCCCACCCACTGGGGAGCCAGGCCCAGCCAATCAGAATGAGTTTTCCCCAGAAAAGGGCTTTATTACAGACAGAAATATTCTTCATCAACCCACCCCTCCTCAGACATCCCGCAGGTGAAGAAGACGGATGTGGAGGTCCTAATTTGAGATAAATAAGCTTTTTGTGCGTATGGAACATTTCTGTGATTTTTTTTCAGCTCATGAAACATGGGACAAACACTTTACATGTTGCGTTTATATTTTTATTCAGTATAAATATATTGAATTTATTCTAAAATTAATTCATTTGCCCATGTTAGTAATAAGACAAAATGCATCAGTGATTTGTTTTTGTCCTGCAACTTTTTGAAACGGCACAGGAATGCCCCTGTGTGTGTATATATGTCTACATGTTTTTTATGATGCTGATGATGACCTTCTGGTAGAGATAGAAAGTCTTTCCCAAAAACCTTCTCAATGAAATGCTAGCTACAAAGTGGCCTATGCCTACCTGGCGGAATGATATGATTATTTGCAGCAATTCAGTGGCCATTTGTTTTGCAAACTGCAATCACATGAGCGCTACAGAAACATCATTAACCAAACAACGGTCTCTGGCTGGTGCATACTTGAAATAAAGGGTAACTACACCCAAAAATCTAAATTTATTAGATTTTTCCAGACCTCAAAAGTGGTGTCCTGACATCCAATTTTGTTGAAAACCTGGAAAAACTAAACGGAGAACAGAAGCATGCAAAAATCTCTTACAATTGCGCCAGAGGTGATGGCTGCCGTTTTTACGGGCTCCAAACCAACTGTGGTATTTAGTGTTTTTTTCCTGCATTGTTTGTAACTTATTTTGTACATAATGCTGCTGCTACCGTCTCATATGAACAAAAATAGCTTCTGGATATCAGAACAGCCATTACTCGCCTCGAACTAGGCAAGGATTTTTTCTTTAGTGAGTCCAACGCGAAGGATAAAATGCTTCTCCGAGACCAGGCCCAAATCCCCGTCATTCGTGTGAAGAAAATACGGAAATACAGGGGGCGGCGATCAGGGTGCCTTGTTAGAATTTGTTGGCGAGTGGGTAACCCACCTATACCATCCATTCTATTGGCCAATGCGCAATCACTGGAAAATAAACTGGATGATCTCCGTTCGACTATCCTACCAACTGGACATTAAAAACTGTAATACCATGTTTCACCGAGTCGTGGCTAAACGGCGACATGGATAATATACATTTGGCTGGGTTTTCTGTACATCGGCAGGACAAAACAGCTACGTCTGGTAAGACGGGGTAGGGGTGTGTATCTATTTGTCAATAACAGCTGGTGCGCAATGTCTAATATTAAGGAAGTCTTGACGTATTGCTCGCATGAGGTAGAGTACCTCATGATAAACTGGAGACCACACTATCTACCAAGAGAGTTTATCATTTTTCGTAGCCGTCTATTTACCACCACAAACTGATGCTGGCACTAAGACCGCACTCAACGAGCTGTAAAAGACCATAAGCAAACAAGAAAATGCTCATCCAGAAGCGTCACTCCTTTTGGCCAGGGACTTTAATGCAGGCAAACTTAAATCCGTTTTACCTAATTTTTACCAGCATGTCACTACCAGCATGTCACATGTGCAACCAGAGGGGGAGAAAACTCTAGACCACCTTTATTCCACACATAGAGATGCATACAAAGCTCTCCCCCGCCCTCCATTTGGCAAATCTGACCACAATTATATCCTCCTGATTCCTGCTTACAAGCAAAAATTAAAGCAGGAAGTACCAGTCACTCGCTCAATACGGAAGTGGTCAGATGACTTGGCTGCTACGCTATAGGACTGTTTTGCTAGCACAGACAGGAATATGTTCCGGGATTCATCCAATGGCATTGAGGAGTATACCACCTCAGTCATTGGCTTCATCAGTAAGTGCATCGATGACGTTGTCCCCACAGTGACCGTATGTACATACCCCAACCAGAAGCCATGGATTACAGGCAACATCCGCATCGAGCTAAAGGCTAGAGCTGCCGCTTTCAAGGAGCGCGACACTAATCCGGACACTAATAAGAAATCCCGCTATGCCCTCAGACGAACCATCAAACAGGCAAAGCATCAATACAGGACTAAGATTGAATCCTACCACACCAGCTCTGACGCTCGTTGGATGTGACAGTGCTTGCAAACTATTACGGACTACAATTTTGTTTTAAATGTATTTTCATTTTTTTTATTGAACCTTTATTTAATTAGGCAACTCAGTTAAGAACAAATTCTTATTTATAATGACCACCTACCACGGTCAAACCCTAACTCGGACGTCACTGGGCCAATTGTGCGCGCCCTATGGAGTCTTCCAATCACGGCCGGTTGTGATACAGCCTGGAATCAAACCAGGGTCTGTAGTGATGCCTCTAGCACCGATATGCAGTACCCAGCCTCGAGCTGCCCAGTGACGTGAGCCTACTAGCATGCATGAGAGCACCAGCTGTTCCGGATGGCTGTGTGATCACACTCTCCGTAGCCGATGTGAGCAGGACCTTTTAAACAGGTCAACATTCACAAGGCCGCTGGGCCAGACGGATTACCAGGACGTACACTCAGAGCCTGCGCAGACCAACTGGCAAGTGTCTTAACTGACATTTTCAACCTCTCCCTGACTGAGTCTCTAATACCTACGAGTTTCAAGCAGACCATGAAAAGTGAAGGTAACCTGCCTAAATGACTACCGCCCCATAGCACTCACATCGGTATCCATGAAGTGCTTTGAAAGGCTGGTCATGGCTCACATCAACACCATCATCCTGGAAACCCTAGACCCACTCAAATTTGCATACTGCCCCAACAGATCCGCAGCTGACGCAATCTCAATCGCGCTCCACACTGCCCTTTCCCATCTGGACACTTGTGTGAGAATGCTCTTCATTGAATACAGCTCAGCCGTCAACACCATAGTGCCCACAAAGCTCATTACTAAGCTAAGGACCCTGGGACAAAACACCTTCTTCTGCAACTGGATCCTGGACTTCCTGACAGGCCGCCCCCAGGTTGTAAGAGTAGGCAACAGCACATCTGCCATGTTGATCCTCAACATGGGGGGCCCTCGGGTGTGTACTTAGTCCCCTCCTGTACTCCCTGTTCCCCCATGACAGCGTGGCCAAACACAACTCCAACACCATCAAGTTTGCTCACCACACAACAGTGGTAGGCCTGATCATTGATAATGATGAGACAGCCTATAGGGAGGAGGTCAGAGAACTGGCAGTGTGGTGCCAGGACAACAACCTCTCCCTCATTGTAAGCAAGACAAAGGAGGTGATCGCTGACTACAGGAAAAGGCGGGCAGAACAGGCCCCCATTAACATCAACAGGGTTGTAGTGGAGCAGGTTGAGAGTTTCAAGTTCCTTGGTGTCCACATCATCAACGAACTATCATGGTCCAAACATACCAAGACAGTCTTGAAGAGGGCACGACAAAACCTTTTCCCCCTCAGGAGACTGAAAAGATTTGGCATGGGTCCCCAGATCCTCAAAATGTTCTACAGCTGCCCCATCGAGAGCATCCTGACCGGTTGCATCACCGCCTGGTATGGCAACTGCTCGGCATCTGACTGTAAGGCGCTACAGAGGGTAGTGCGTACGACCCAGTACATCACTGGGACAATGCTTCCTGCCATCCAGGACCTACAGTTGAAGTCGGAAGTTTACATACACCTTAGCCAAATACATTTAAACTCAGTTTTTTTTTACAATTCCTGACATTTAATCCTGGTAAAAAATTCCCTGTCTTAGGTCAGTTATGTTCACCACTTTTATTTTAAGAATGTGAAATGTCAGAATAATAGTAGAGAGAATGATTTATTTTAGCTTTCATTTCTTTCATCACATTCCCAGTGGGTCAGAAGTTTACATACACTCAATTAGTGTTTGGTAGCATTGCCTTTAAATTGTTTAACTTGGGTCAAACATTTTGGGTAGCCTTCCACAAGCTTCCCACAATAAGTTGGGTGAATTTTGGCCCATTCCTCCTGACAGAGCTGGTGTAACTGAGTCAGGTTTGTAGGCCTTCTTGCTCACACACGCTTTTTCAGTTCTGCCCACACATTTTCTATAAGATTGAGGTCAGGGCTTGTGATGGCAACTCCAATACTTTGACTTTGTGGCTCTTAAGCCATTTTGCCACATCTTTGGAAGTATGCTTGGGGTCATTGTCCATTTGGAAGACCCATTTGCGACCAAGCTTTAACTTCCTGACTGATGTCTTGAGATGTTGCTTCAATATATCCACATAATTTTCCTCCCTCATGATGCCATCTATTTTGTGAAGTGCACCAGTCCCTCCTGCAGCAAAGCACTCCCACAACATGATGCTGCCACCCCTGTGCTTCACGGTTGGGATGGTGTTCTTCGGCTTGCAAGCCTCCCCCTTTTTCCTCCAAACATAACAATGGTCATTATGGCCAAACAGTTCTATTTTTGTTTCATTAGACCAGAGGACATTTCTCCAAAAAGTACGATCTTTGTCCCCATGTGCAGTTGCAAACAGTAGTCTGGCTTTTTTATGGTGGTTTTGGAGCACTTTACCCCTACCTACATGTACAAATTACCTCGACTAACCTGTACCCCCGCACATTGAATCGGTACTGGTACCCCCACTATATATGGCCTCATTATTGTTATTTTATTGTGTTACTTTTTATTGTACTTTTTACTTTAGTTTATTAGTAAAGTTTTACTGAACTTATTTCTTGAACTGCGTTGTTGGTTAAGGGCTCGTATGTAAGCATTTCACGGTAAGGTCTACACCTGTTTTATTCAGCGCATGTGACAGATAAAATGTGATTTGATTAAAACAAATTTCAATTGAGCCCTATCTGAGTCATGAGGCTCTTTATGAGGTGGCTTGTTGGAAACACACAGCGCATGGAACTTCTCTTGACAATTTAGTAATAACCCCTAGGAATAGTCATGTTGTGTTGGGTACTTGATATAACTCATTTTTAGTAGTACAAAGCTATCAATATCTTCCTTAAATGTCGCCTTCTGACTTAGGCGATGATTTGTGAACAAAAGGAACTCTACCTCTCCAGCACCAACAAATCTAAGAGGTCCAGGTACACTGAGAAGAGGAGACTGCAAAATGTGGTTGGTTCTGTTATTGGGACAGTAAATCAAACATGGTCTTAAGCCGAAATCTTTGTTTTCATCCCCGGTTTTTAATAGTTTGGAAGAGCTCACATCCGTGACAAGCTCAATGTAATCTTTTCACCTCCATTCCTCCCTAACTCCCTCCCTCCCTTCACTGAAGGTCACATGACCCGACCAGGCTGTTGTTGCCCAGTTTAGAGGGCATAGGTTAGTGAAATGGCCAAAGCCTTTGATTAAATGTAAATAGTTGGTTCTCAGATGTTTGGAATGTGGTGTGGCCTCTGCCTCTCCTGCTCTCCTACTCCCTTCTCATAAAGTCACCACAGAGCATCACTACAGCTGTTTTAAGTTCAGTATAGGCTAATGAGAGCAGAAGCAGTGCTCACAAATAAATGTCGAACTGACTGTTAAAATGAGACCTGCTGTGACAATTAGCCTTATAGCATAAGTAAAGGTTAGTGATCCATATATTAGTGCACTTGTAAGTAGTGATGGGGGGGGGGGGGGGGGGAAATCGATACAGTTTTTGACACTATATTGTATAGTTTTGACAATATTGCAATATTATTTTTGACTGGATGTACCTGCACCAAAACTCCAGTATTTGTCCTTCATAGATTGTTCGCCATCTTCTTTTTAAATAGGGAGCCAATTTTGTTTTCAGCACTTTTAATTCCATGACTGACCAAAACTAATTTTCTCTTGTCCCTCTGCAGAAGACATATGGTGAGCAATATGTTTGGAATATCGAAATGTAATAAAATCACAATATCGAATTGCAACAGATATTGAATCGTGACAATTGCAATACATGTCATATTGAAACTGAAGTATTGTGATAATATCGTATAGTGAGGTCCCTGACAATTCCCAGCCTTACTGGTAAGCCTGGATTGTTGGCAACACCATCTTCGGTGAAGTATTGTGTCTATTAAGATGTTTTGTTATTGTGCCTTAGCCTGGTGGTTCCCATGGGGTCTGTGTGTGTGTGTGCAAGAACTGACCGGTTCTGCTCTTTATCACTACATAAGCCTGTCCATACTGCTGTAAGATAGTGTTGTCTGTTCCCTATGGTTTTCTCTAGAGAACACCACGAAACCCAACCAGCAACCACACATAGGGGAACTCAGTTTTTTACAAAACAATGATAAGCCTGTCTGCCTGCCTGCCTGCCTATCCATGACATGGAAAATGGTCCAGAACAGACTATGGGAGGTGCACAGTACTACATAGAGCCATGACTACATGGAACTCTACTCCACATCAGGTACAGTGCATTTGGAAATGATTCAGACCCCTTGACTTTTTCCAGATTTGGTTACCTTACAGCCTTATCCTAAAATGTCTTAAATTGTTTTATCCCTCATCAATCTACACACAATACCCAATAATGACAAAGCAAAAACAGGTTTGTAGAATTTTTTACTCATTTATTAAAAATTAAAAACAGAAATATAACATGTACAAAGGTATTCAGACCCTTTACTCAGTACTTTGTTGAAGCACCTTTGGCAGCGATTACAACCTTGAGGCTTCTTGGATATGACGCTTCAAGCTTGGCACACCTGTATTTGGGGAGTTCCCCCATTCTTCTCTGCAGATCCTCTCAAGCTCTGTCAGGTTGTATGGGGAGGGTTGCTGCACAGCTATTTTAAGGTCTCTCCAGAGATGTTAGATCGGGTTAAAGTCCAGGCTCTGGCTGGGCCACTCAAGGACATTGAGACTTGTCCCAAAGCCACTCCTGCATTGTCTTGGCTGTGTGCTTAGGGTCGTTGTCCTGTTGGAAGGTGAACCTTCACCCCAGTCTGAGGTCCTGAGCGCTCTGGAGCAAGTTTTCATCAAGGATATCTCTGTACTTTGCTCCGTTCATCATTCCCTCAATCTTGACTAGTCTCCCAGTCCCTGAAAAACATCCCCACACCATGATGCTGCCACCACCATGCTTCACCGTAGGGATGGTGCCAGGTTTCCTCCAGATCTGACACTTGGCGGTGGTGTTATACATTTTCTATTGTAGTGGTGTAATAATGTTATATCATGTACTGTTTTATCTTTTGTTTTGTGTGATGTAGGTGCCTTAATGTGTTTGGACCCCAGGAAGAGTAGCTCTAATGGGGACCCCTAATAAATGCATAATTTATTTCTCTATATTTACGCAGCACTCTGAGAATATTTTGCTATAAAAATGGGTAGAGGGGCATAATGGGAAGAGTGTAATGAAAGTGAGCTAGACCTCAAGCCAAGGCCAAGACTTCTCTTCCCCTAGCAAGGAAGAGCCAAGTCGAATCTACGCTTGTTTGTTACTATGGTGTTCAGAGTGTTTTTCTGTTGAAGTTTAATTAACCCTTTAGTATTTTAGCTAAACCGGAAATCATACTATTCAGTTGAGAGACTTGGCAATGAACGATGAACACCACCTGGGTCTGTCATCCTCCAAACAGCCTGGCTTCCCCAGTACAGAGCGTGTCGTGTCTGTGTTTCTTGATGGGTGAACAGTAGGATGGCATTAAGCTGTATGTTCCAGAGATGGTGATATATTTCCTCCTATGCATTGACTGCTGCAGCACCTGGTATTGGGTAATGCCAGGAGGCACAGTAGAAGCTAGAAAGGCCAGTACATGGCACAGCATCAGGCACGGATCCTGCTCTTTTAAATATGGATCCCTTTTATTATTTTATGGGCGGAAGGGGGGATGGGAGCACAGTGAGCTGTCGTAAAAGGAGGATCAATAATAAATAGCACTTAGTTATTTTATTCCCACTGAGATGGAACCCTAAAGAGCATTTTTGGCTCTGACACAACTCTGATCACTCTCTAATGGTTATGGAGCGTTTACATTACATTTTAGTCATTTAGCAGACGCTCTTATGCAGAGCGACTTACACTAGTGAATGCATACATTTTTTAATTTTTCCCGTACTGGTCCCCCAGTGGGATTTGAACCCACAACCCTGGCGTTGCAAACACCATGCTCTACCAACTGAGCCACACGAGACCACATTTGTCTTGTCTGTGTGTGCAGGTGTCTTGCTCAAATAACGCTGAAACCGGTCAAGTCTAAGGTTCTGAAAGATAGGCGGGGACAATAATCGGAACTTCACTTCAACTTCTTTAATAGCACAACGATGTATTCTAGATGTTTGTGAAAACCAGACTATTGCTTGGGAAATATTTGGGTGGAGATACATTTTCTCAGAGATACTGCTCTGTAAGCGAAAACCACATCAGTGTCTGTCATATGTCAGTGAGCTTTTCTTCCTAAGTCAGCCAACTGTCTTTCCTACATGTTGCCTTTCTTACTACTACTACTACTACTACTACTACTACTACTACTACTACTACTACTACTACTACTACTGTAAGTGTTAGTATCATGCTGTTTTTGTAAGGCCTGATCGGCCCTGGGTATTAGTTGGTTATCATATGTCATAGTCACTCAATTAATATAGGTCATCATTAGTACAAAATATTGCATGTTAACCTAATAGTAACATTCCCCAACAATATCACTCGGTATGTGGAAGTGACTATTGTATTATTTAAGACACAAAGCATATAGACTGAACAAAAATATAAATGCAACATGTAAAGTGTTGGTCCCATGTTTAATGAGCTGAAATAAAACATCCCAGAAATGTTCCATACGCACAAAAAGCTTATTTCTCTCAAATGTTGTGCACAAATTTGTTTATCTGACAGGTGTGGCATATCAAGAAGCGGATTAAACAGCACAATCATTACACAGGTGCAACTTGTGCTGGGGACAATAAAAGGCCTCTCTAAAATGTGCAATTTTGTCACACAACACAATGCCACAGATGTCTCAAGTTTTGAGGGAGCGTGCAATGGCATGATGACTGCAAGAATGTCCACCAGAGCTGTTACCAGAGAATTGAATGTTAATTTCAATACCATAAGCTGCCTCCAACTGCGTTTTAGAGAATTTGGCAGTACGTCCAACTGGCCGCACAACCGCAGACCACGTACGTCTATGGCGTCATGTGGGCGTGTGATTTGCTGATGTCAACTTTGCGAACAGAGTGCCCCATGGTAGGGTTATGGTATGGGAAGGCATAAGTTACAACAACGAACACAATTGCATTTTATCGATGGCAATTTGAATGCACAGAGATACTGTGACGAGATCCTGAGGCCCATTGTCGTGCCATTCATCCGCCGCCATCACCACATGTTTCAGCATGTCGCAAGGATCTGTACACAATTCCTGGAAGCTGAAAATGTCCCAGTTCTTCCGTGGCCTGCATATTTACTTGACATGTCACCCATTGAGCACGTTTGGGATGCTCTGGATTGACCTCTACGACAGCGTGTTCCAGTTCCCTCCAATATTCAGCAACTTCTCACAGCCATTGAAGAGCAGTGGGACAATGATCACAATCAACAGCCAGATGTGAAGGAGATGCATGAGGCAAATGGTGGTCACTACAGGGACTGACTGGTTTTCTGATCCACGCCCCTACTTTTTAAGGTATCTGTGACCAACAGATGCATATCTGTATTCCCAGTCATGTGAAATCCATAGATTAGGGCCTAATTAATTATTTAAATTTACTGATTTCCTTATGAGCTGTAGCTTAGTAAAATCTTTTAAATTGTTGCATTTATATATTTTTTCAGTGTGTGTGTGTGTGTATATATATATATATATATATAGACACACACACTGAAAAAAAAATAAAAAAAAATAAATAATAATATATATATATACACAAATCCACTTCTAACAGTTCCCTACTGTCGCTCTTCTCTGACACATCCAGTTCAACAATGAACAATTAATACATTTTCTCTCCCTGCAGCTCTTCAGAGAAGTAAGAATAATGAAGATTTTAAACCACCCAAATATAGGTAAGCAGAACACACACACACACACACACCTCCATACACCACACACCACCATACAGCTGAGTTACAGATGGTGGAGACAGGATACTCTGTTAAATGCATCTAATTTTGTACCCCACGTATGTCATGATTTCCTCTGCTCAAATGTGGTTATAATTAAATGTGCAATGATAACCATTTAAAAGAGCGAGAGAGAGGGAGCCTCTTCTCCATCCCACCTCCACTATATATAGCCATAGAGCTCTCAGCCACTCATCCAGAGACTGTTAGATCAACTCACTGAAAACACTGCAGGGAGGCTGATTTTACACTGTATACCCAATAAGCATGAGTGCCCTGTATAATATGCCCACATGTGAAAGGTAGGCCAGAGAGTGTATGCAGCAACACACACACCATTCTAAGATGAGGGAGTGGAGAGGTTAGTTGGAGGAGTGATCAAAGGAAATGAGAAATACATTTCTTCAGTTTCCTCAGGCTCTTCAAGGCTACATTTGAAGTTGGAAGTTTACATACACCTTAGCCAAATACATTTAAACTCAGTTTTTCACAATTCCTGACATTTAATCCTAGTAAAAATTCCCTGTCTTAGGTCAGTTAGGATCACCATTTTATTTTAAGAATGTGAAATGTCAGAATAATTGTAGAGATAATGATTTATTTCAGCTTTTTATTTATTTAATCACATTCCCAGTGGGTCAGAAGTTTACATACTAATTGAGTGTATTTGGTAGCATTGCCTTTAAATTGTTTAACTTGGGTCAAACCTTGGGTAAACTTGGGTCAAACCTTGGGTAAACTTGGGTCAAACGTTTCAGGTAGCCTTCCACAAGCTTCCCACAATAAGTTGAGTGAATTTTGGCCCATTCCTCCTGACAGAGCTGGTGTAACTGAGTCAGGTTTATAGGCCTCCTTGCTGCTCACACACACTTTTTCAGTTCTGCCACAAATTTTCTATAGGATTGAGGTCAGGGCTTTGTGATGACCACTGCAATACCTTGACTTTGTTGTCCTTAAGCCATTTTGTATGCGTGGGGTCAATGTCCATTTGGAAGACCCATTTGCGACCAAGCTTTAACTTCCTGACTGATGTTGCTTCAATATATCCACATAATTTTTGTCCCTCATGATGCCATCTATTTTGTGAAGTGCACCAGTCCCTCCTACAGCAAAGCACCCCCACAACATGATGCTGCCACCCCTGTGCTTCACGGTTGGGCTGGTGTTTTTCGGCTTGCAAGCCTCCCCCTTTTTCCTCCAAACATAATGATGGTCATTATGGCCAAACAGTTCTATTTTTGTTTCATCAGACCAGAGGACATTTCTCCAAAAAGTACTCTCTTTGTCCCCATGTGCAGTTTCAAACTGTAGTCTGGCTTTTTTATGGCGGCTTTGGAGCAGTTTTTTATTTTATTTATTTAACCTTTATTTAACCAGGAAGGGCTCATTGAGATTTAAAATCTATTTTTCAAGAGCGTCCTAGCCAAGATAGGCAGCACCAAGTCATTACAAAAATTACAGACAAACAACATGAAAAACTACAAGTCATCTAGTAAAAACCATAGAATTCACAAGAGTATAACAAAATCAAAACAGCAAATTACAAACATTGACATGTCAGGGAATCAGTCTCAAGATCATTCATTAGTGATTTAAAAATACCAATCGGGACAAGTTCTTCCAGTTTAAAAGTATTTTGTAAGGCGTTCCAAGACGATGGCGCAGAGTACATAAAAGCCCTTTTACCAAATTCAGTTCGGACATTTGGAACAGTTAGCAGGATAAAGTCCAGCGAACGAAGAGAGTACCCACCACATTTCTGAACAATAAAAATGGCCAAATAAAAAGGTAGTAAACCCAAAATGGCTTTGTAAATAAAAGTATACCAGTGACTGAGCCTACGAGTGACTAGAGAAGGCCAGCCAACCCTGGTATATAAAGTGCAGTGGTGCGTAAGGGTTTTGCAGTTTGAAATAAATCTCAAAGTGCCATGGTAAAGGGTGTCAATTCATCTCAAACACTGAGCGGAAGAATTCATATATAAAATATCCCCATAGTCTAGTAAAGGCATAAATGTAGCTGATACTAGCCTCCTTCTGGCTTCAAAAGAAAAACAGGCCTTATTCCTAAAATAAAATCCCAATTTCAGCTTCAATTTGTTTGTAAGTTGTTGAATATGCATTTTAAAAGAGAGGCCATCATCAATCAAAATTCCAAGATATTTATATGAGGTTACAACCTCAATCTCCTCTGACAGGTAGTAATAGGTGAAAGGTTTACAGGTCTATTTCTTGCTTTAGAAAACACCATTAGTTTAGTTTTGTCAGTATTGAGGATAAGCTTCAATTAACACAAGGTATGTTGAACAGTATAAAAAGCAGTTTGCAAGTACTGGAAAGCTTTTGTAAGAGATGGGGCACAACAGTAAATAACAGTATCAGCATAAAAATTAAGTTGCGCATTTTGGACATTTTTGTCTAAATTATTTATATAAATAGTGAATAAGAGGGGACCAAGTACAGAGCCTTGGGGCACACCATTAAAGACAGACAATTTAACAGACCTAAGCCCATCAAATTGAGTGCACTGAGTTCTATCAGACAGATAGTTAACAAACCATGCAACTGCATGCTCTGAAAGACCTACACTTGACAACCTCTGCCTTAGTATAGCATGATCAACTGTATCAAGGCCTTAGAGAGACCAATAAAAAGTGAGACACAATGCTGTTTTTGTCAAGAGCTTCAGTGATATCATTTAAAACCTTCATGGCTGCTGTAATTGTGCTATGCTTCTTCCTGAAACCCGATTGGTACATTGATAAAAATAGAGTTAGTAAATAAAAACTCTTAGCTGTTCACTCACAAGGGTTTCAAGTATTTTGACCAGGGGTGACAGCTTTGAGATTGGCCTATAATTATTTAAAAGAGTTGGATCTCCCCCTTTTAAAAGTGGCAGGACAAATGCTGATTTCCAGATCTTTGGAATTTCATTACATTCCAGGGTTAGATTAAACAGATATGTAAGTGGTTCAGCTATGTGCAGTGGCTTCTTCCTTGCTGTGCGGCCTTTTAGGTTATGTCGATATAGGACTCGTTTTACTGTGGATATAGATACTTTTGTACCTGTTTCCTCCAGCATCTTCACAAGGTCCTTTGCTGTTGTTCTAGGATTGATTTGCACTTTTCACACCAAAGTACGTTCATCTCTAGGAGACGGAACGTGTCTCCTTCCTGAGCGGTATGACGGCTGCGTGGTCCCATGGTGTTTATACTTGCATATTATTGTTTGTACAGATGAACGTGGTACCGTCAGGCATTTGGAAATTGCTCCCAAGGATGAACCAGACTTGTGGAGGTCTACAATTCTTTTTCTGACGTCTTGGCTGATTTCTTTTGATTTTCCCATGATGTCAAGCAAAGAGGCAGTGAGTTTGAAGGTAGGCCTTGAAATACATTCACAGGTACACCTCCAATTGACTCAAATGATGTCAATTAGCCTATCAGAAGCTTCTAAAGCCATGACATCATCTTCTGGAATTTTCCAAGCTGTTTAAAGGCACAGTCAACTTAGTATATGTAGACTTCTGACCCACTGGAATTGTGATACAGTGAATTATAAGTGAAATAATCTGTCTGTAAACAATTGTTGGAAAAATTACTTGTGTCATGCACAAAGTAGATGTCCTAACCGACTTGCCAAAACTATAGTTAGTTAACATGAAATTTGTGGAGTGGTTGAAAAACGAGTTTTAATGACTCCAACCTAAGTGTATGTGAACTTCTGACTTCAACTGTATCAGCAGTAGAACATATACTCTCAATGAAAGATTTGTACAACAGAGTCAGTGTAGTACAGTCTACATTAAAAGATCCCAGCTTTTTGAGAAAGTACAGTCTCTTTTGACTCTTTTTGTAGATCAGGTCTGTACATTTACTCCACTGAAGCTTATTGTCCAAGAGGACACCCAGGTATTTGTATTCCTCTACAATCTCTATGTTCTGACCTCTGATAGATGTTGCAGAGGCAGGTGTAGTACACTTCCTGAAGTCTATGCACATCTCTTTGGTCTTGTTGGTATTGAGGACCACTCTACAAAGTCATTTGGGACCAGGCCATGATGTTCCTCGTCATCATGAAACAGGCTGATCAAGGCAGTGTCATCAGCGAACTTAACGAGGTGTCTGTCAGGATGGGAACTAGTACAACTATTAGTGTACAAGATGTACAGGAGTGGGGACAAAACACACCCCTGAGGAGAGCCTGTGTTGCTATTGCGCATGTCAGACATGTGGGGACCTATTTTGACTCGCTGTGAGCGTTGGCTCAGCCCAACAGCCACAAAACCAGCCCCCCATCTAAGGAGAAGTCCCGAATGAGTCTCTGTGCCTGAATGTAGAGCTGGATTGTGTTGAAAGCAGAAGAAAAGTCAACAAACAAAACCCTAACATGGGATTTGGCATCCTCTAGATGTCTATAGACCATGTTAAGGAGGGTAAGAATGGCATCATCAACTCCTCTGCTAGGCTGATAGGCAAACTGAAATGGGTCGAGATGCTTCTGGGTGACGCTGAGAATATGACTTTTCACAAGTTTCTTCAGGCATTTCATTACTAAGGATGTCAAGGCAACAATGCGGTAGGCATTCAACACATGTCCACTTATTTTGTAATGGGCTTTTGTATGTGTTACATCCCCTGAACAACTTTAAAACATCAGACTGTTCAACAACAACTCTCTCAAACATTTGTAATGGTGCTTCCATTTGTTTTACCTCCGACACAAAGTTGTCTGATTCAAATCTTGAGAAGAAAACATCTCCCAAGGTCAGCATTGGTTTTTCCCCTGCCTATGTGGAGGGCACTAGCCATGGATTAAATCCCTTGCCAGGCCACCCTTGCGTTTCCTGAGGAGAGGGTCCTCTCCACCCTTTGCTTGTATGCCTCCTTGTCCACCAGTATCTGTCTTTTGATCTCACATTGTACATCTCTTAAAGCCTGTCTATCACCCTCAGCATAAACTGCCTTCTTCCTATCAAGTAGTGATTTTAGATGTTTTGATACCCAAGGCTTATTGTTAGGGAAGATTTGACAGGTTTTAGTAGACACACCTGACTCAACACAGAAGTTTACATAGTCTGAAACAACATCTGTGAGTTCATCAAGATCAGAGCTGCTGTTCTCAAATACCTCCCACATAATACAGTCAAAACACCCCAGGAGACAAGTGATACCCTTGTCATTCCAGATCTCCAGGAGTCGACAGTAGGTTGGCCTGAGGTAGACCACATTGTGGTCTGATGTCCCCAGGGGAGGTCTGGTGGTGGCAGAAAATGCATTTGGTATTGTCCCGTAGCACAAGTCAAGAGTCCTATTTTTCCTAGTGTGACATTTCACATACTGGTGGTATGTGCGCAGGACTTTGCAAGGTACAGTTGTTAAAATCCCCTAAAATAAATGTGGGTGCGTCAGGGGAGATGGATTCCAGTTTCTGTGAAAGATGATAAATAATCTCTGATTCCTTTGTTATATTAGCTTTAGGTTGAATGTACACAACGGTAACAAACAGCTGGGGGAACTCACAGGGCAGATAGTAGGGTCGCAGTGACACAGAAAGCAGTTCAATGTCGGGGGTACAGAGTCTCTCTCTTACCAGGATACATTTACACCGCTGGTCCCTGACAATGCCGTCAGCTATCCAGGACACGCATTTTTACAAAGTTGAGCCAGGAAGATGAAATTCTTAATTGTTTTTGAGTGTGGGCCTGAATTCAAGGACAAATCTTTCTCTTTTCCCCATAGTCAAGCTGTTTGAGGTGATCGAGACAGAGAGAACGCTGTACCTGGTGATGGAGTATGCCAGTGGAGGTGAGTAGTATGTTATGCCTCGCCTTCTCAGCTCCCATAACTGTTGTGATGGCATAGGGCTTGGTGAAGAGCCAAACAGGAAACTAGGGCTGTCCCCGACTGAAAAAAATCATGGTCGACCGAGAGTCATCTGTTCTTTCGACCCATCGATTGGTCTACATTTTCAAACGTGTATTTTTCCATATGTAGACAAATCTTATGTTTAATCAAATCAACTACAGTATATTCACTGAGCTTGTCTGATGCGTTAAGCGCACTGTTTGATGAAATAATTAAGACACACATGACTAGAGGGAGTCTGACCGCAATTGATTTGATTGTGCCGAGCCGGGCTCAGACTTGATGTGTTAAAAAAAATGACATTGAGTGACTGTGACTGGCACCCATTGTCGCTCTCTCCTCCCTGCTGCAGCGACCACCACAGTGTTTATTGCGCTGTTCGTGCTGCTGAAGCTGCAACATAATTACAGCCATTTCTGACTGAAAACTTTTGTTACTGAAATCCCTCATTTGTTTAGGAAAAACATTCCCTATTCTCTCAACCCTTGATCTCTTTACGTGACACATGTATGCATCGCATGCACGTGACCAATAGGACCTGACCTATAGCATATCAGAATCACATCAATTAACTGGTTATAATAAACTCTGAACACCATAACACGTGACAAAAAAACTTGAAATGGGGAATGTTTATAGGTTGCTCAGGAGGTAAAGGGTAAGGCAGATGTGTGGAATACATTTGACATGTTGTAGAAAATACTGGAAATAAAGAAAAATAAATCAAATCAAATTTCTATTAGTCACATGCGCCGAATACAACAGGTGTAGACCTTACAGTGAAATGCTTACTCATGAGCCCCTAACCAACAGTGCAGTTTCAAAAAATACAGATAAGAATAAGAGATAAAGGTATCAAGTAATTAAAGAGCAGCAGTAAAAAATAACAATATATACAGGGGGGTGCCGGTACAGAGTCAATGTGAGGGGGCACCGGTGAGGTAGTATGTACATGTAGGTAGAGTTAATTAAAGTGACTGCATAGATGACAACAGAGAGTGGTGGGGGTGGGCGGCAATGCAAATAGTCTGGGTAGCCATTTGACTAGATGTTCAGGAGTCTTAGGGCTTGGGGTAGAAGCTGTTTAGAAGCCTCTTGGACCTAGACTTAGTGCTCCGGGAACCATTTGCCGTGTGTTAGCAGAGAGAACAGTCTATGACTAGGGTGGCTGGAGTCTTTGACAATTTTTAGGGCATTCCTCTGACACCGCCTGGTATAGAGGTCCTGGATGGCAGGAAGCTTGGCCCCAGTGATGTACTGGGGCATTCGCACTACCCTCTGTAGTTCCTTGCGGTCGGAGGCCAAGCAGTTGCCATACCAGGCAGTGATGCAACCAGTCAAGATGCTCTCGATGGTGTAGCTGTAAAACCTTTTGAGGATCTGAGGACCCATGCCAAATCTTTTCAGTCTCCTGAGGGGTAATAGGTTTTGTCGTGCCCTCTTCACGACTGTCATGGTGTGCTTGGACCATGTTAGTTTGTTGGTGATGTGGACACCAAGGAACTTGAAGCTCTCAACCTGCTCCACTGCAGCCCCGTCGATGAGAATGGGGGTGTGCTTGGTCCTCTTTTTCCTGTACAATCATCTGCTTTGTCTTGATCATGTTGAGGGAGAGGTTGTTGTCCTGGCACCACACGGCCAGGTCTCTGACTTCCTCCCTATAGGCTGTCTCGTTGTTATCGGTGATCAGGCCTTCCACTGTTGTGTCATTGGCAAATTTAATGATGGTGTTGGAGTCATGCCTGGCCATGCAGTACAGGAGGGGGCTGAGCTGAGGGGCCCCTGTGTTGAGGATCAGCATGGCGTATGTGTTGTTACCTACCCTTACCACCTAGGGGCGACCCATCAGGAAGTCCAGGATCCAGTTGCAGAGGGAGGTGTTTAGTCCCAGGATCCTTAGCTTATTGATGAGCTTTGAGGGCACTATGGTGTTGAACGCTGAGCTGTAGTCAATGAATAGCATTCTCACATAGGTGTTCCTTTTGTCCAGGTGGGAAAGGGCAGTGTGGAGTGCAGTAGAGACTGCATCATCTGTGGATCTGTTGGGGTGGTATGCAAATTGGAGTGGGTCTAGGGTTTCTGGGATAATGGTGTTGATGTGAGCTATGACCAGCCTTTCAAAGCACTTCATGGCTACAGACGTGAGTGCTACGAGTCAATAGTCATTTAGGCAGGTTACCTTAGTCTTCTTGGGCACAGGCACTATGGTAGTCTGCTTAAAACATGTTGGTATTACAGACTCGGACAGGGAGATGTTGAAAATGTCAGTAAAGACAGTTGGTCAGCGCATGTTTGCAGTACACATCCTGGTAATCCGTCTGGCCCAGCGGCCTTGTAAATGTTGACCTGTCTAAAGGTCTTACTCACATCGGCTGCGGAGAGGTTGATCACACAGTGTTCCGGTACAGCTGGTGCTCTCATGCATGTTTCGGTGTTATTTGCCTCGAAGCAAGCATAGAAGTAGTTTAGCTCTTAAGGTAAGGAGCAAGCGCTTTGTGCATATTATGTGTGCCAAACAGGTTCTGTTAGATTACAATATAATTTCTCTGATCGTTTGGAACAATGTAAACAACTTTTTTGTAAATGAATGAGTGATTGGTTGTTACAGTACTGTAAGTTATATATTGAAATATAGACCAAAGTAAGTTACAGTATTAAGAATAAACTGGATGCGCTCTTAGGCCTACAACTCAATGGTGGTTATACGAGGCTGCTATACTAAGCCTACTAATGATAATGACATGACTTATTATTATAATAATCATAACAATAATAGTGATAATAACATTAATGAGATAAAGAAAAAGGAGGGTTATTATAAATATAATTTTTCTGACAATTTGGAACAGTGTAAGCAAGCACTAAATAAATTATAAATAATCCCAGAGAGGATGTTCTATTGAAAAACAAGGTAAAGCCTTTATTACAGTATAGCAAACAGATGAATTTGTGAAATTGCTTATCCGACATGTGTGTGGTTGGTGCTTACGAAGGCTTGGTGCTCATTGAATCAGTAGGCTATTAAACAAACAGGCAACAGAAGCAGGATCTGTATTATTTCTGTAGATATATTGATGATCTATAAAGCCAGGCACATTTAACAGTTAGGCTACTTTTCTTAGACAATTATGTCAAAAGGCTGTTTTTCTCATCTCCTCATTCTGCAGCTGCCTCCGGCATTGTTCTCAACACCAATATGCTGGTTAACTTTGCTATTACGCACAAAGCAACATGGTCTAGGCGCCAACAGTGCACTGATGTGTTTCAGAACCACTGACAGCGGCCTCTATCCAACGCAGGAGAAAGCGCATCTGTTATAAAATAATATTATTTTTCTTAGTGTTGCACCATTGTTCCAACGTAATATAACCATATACAATTTCAGTAGCACATGTCTTAGAGTGATGGACTGTGCCATCCCCACGGCCTCCATAATGGATTAGTCCACTCGGGCAGGTGCCAATTAGACAGGTGTCTTGTACACCATGAAAATGATTAACTTTTTTTTGCTACTGCTCGACTAAAGGAATCTCAGTCAACCAAAAGCCTATTGACCAAACAAACGACCAGTCAACAAAATGGGGTCAGCCCTACAGGAAATATATCATATTCAGTACATTGCAACAGTGGCCATTGGCAACCTACTTCTAGGAAATCTGAAATGTGTGTTGACACGTCCTGCATTTAGAGCAGAGTTGGAGAGCACCGGTGACTCTCTTTTGTGCACATAGGCCTACAAGCTCGCTCATTCACACACACGCTCACTTGCTGCCACCGCAGATCAACACTGATTGTGTGTGGGAGGGTTTCGGGGATGCAGAACAAAAGGTTTTATGGGGCACGTTGTTAATGCTGGACCCCCCCTTCTCACCCCCTAACCTCTCAGCTGTGTCACGTTTTAACATGGACGGGTTTGAGAGAACACAACACAGCTGCGTGGGCTGAAGAAAACATCTGATGTTGTAGCCATACTCAGAAGCTTGTGCCTTCAGGACAGAACTACAGTAAAGGAATTAGAGTTCTGTGTCTCTCTGTAGGCGTGAAGAACAGTTAGGTTCACATGCTCCTCATACTGTGTTTTAAAGTAGTTGTTGATTTGATTTGGATTATTCTCTAAACCAGTGCTGTTCAATGTCGGTCCTGGAGAGCCGAAACACTTCTGGTTTTCATCCTCTCCTTCTAATAAGGGTTTAATTCAGACTTGGGACACCAGGTGTGTGCCATTAACTACCAGGTTAATGGCACACCAAACAAGACACGGAAGTATTTTGGCCCTCCAGAACCGGAATTGAACAGCCCTGCTCTAAACCTTGACCTTATTTGATGTACAAAGTGTTTTCGTACCATTTTCCCTTTGAAATACACAGCCTTTAATTTAATATCCTTACTGTTGTCTTCTTTCTCTTGCAGGAGAGGTCTTCGACTACCTTGTTGCACACGGAAGGATGAAGGAAAAAGAGGCCAGGGCTAAATTTAGACAGGTACGTACAGGACTTTACCCACAGTGTGCTGGATTCTCACCCTGCCTGCCTGCCTGCCTGCCTGCCTGCCTGCCGATTCCTCACTGGTCAGTGTACTAAGCCACCCAGGATAGACTGCTGTTACTGTTAAGTTATGAGAAATGGCAAAACACAGAGCTCCCCTCATCGCTTATCTCTCTCCCACTGACAGTGACACACTGGGGATGTGCTGCCTCCACACAGCGCTCTGCAGTGGGAGGATAGTCAAGCACACTCAGCAATGTTGAGGCTATAGCTAACTACTTCCCTGGTCTGACCGCAGGTTCATCTTACTGCAGAGGTTCATTGGGAGCTCTGATAAACCTCGAGCAGATGCTCACACAGGAAGAGGAGACCCAGTTTTATCCAAGCTTCATGTCTACACGCTGTTTCTTAGACATGTTCTCTTTTTAGCTGCATCTGTCTTCTCACTCGACACCACATCTCCTCACCACATCCTTCACCTGGGGGGGTTGTACACCACATCCTTCACCTGGGGGGGTTGTACACCACATCCTTCACCTAGGGGGGGGGGTTGTACACCACATCCTTCACCTGGGGGGGGGGGGGGGTTGTACACCACATCTCCTCACCTGGGGGGGGGGGGTTGTACACCACATCCTTCACCTGGGGGGGGTTGTACACCACATCCTTCACCTGGGGGGGGGGGGGGGGGGGGGTTGTACACCACATCCTTCACCTGGGGGGGGGGGGTTGTACACCACATCCTTCACCTGGGGGGGGGGGGGGGGTTGTACACCACATCTCCTCACCTGGGGGGGTTGTACACCACATCCTTCACCTAGGGGGGGGTTGTACACCACATCTCCTCACCACATCCTTCACTCAGGGTGGTTGTACACCACATCCTTCACCTGGGGGGGGGGTTGTACACCACATCTCCTCACCTAGGGGGGGGTTGTACACCACATCCTTCACCTAGGGGGGGTTGTACACCACATCTCCTCACCACATCCTTCACTCAGGGTGGTTGTACACCACATCCTTCACTCAGGGTGGTTGTACACCACATCCTTCACTCAGGGTGGTTGTACACCACATCCTTCACTCAGGGTGGTTGTACACCACATCTCCTCTCCATATCCTTCACCCAGGGGCGGTGTGAAAACTGTGCCAGGTGGAAGACTAACTGTATCACTCTGTATGTGTGTTTTTCTGTAGATCGTTTCTGCTGTGCAGTACTGCCACCAGAAGCACATTGTTCATAGAGACCTGAAGGTAAGGACCCAGTGAGGGTGGGTGTGGGGGGGTGAACTAAAGTGGCCAAAGGCGGTGCTTTTCCCTGCTCGCATGTTCTCCATTGCACCACATACTCACTTAAAATGCCATTCCATTTAGCCAGCCTCCGATATGCTGCCACATGTAGAATAAATATTGATGCTCCTGTATTTTTATCTTGGTTAGCGTGAGGGGGTCGACCTCAGTGGGAGTTACTCTGTTCAGAGCTCCCATCTCCTTTCCATCAGCAGCGTGTCCATACAGTGTTTACTCTGTAGAGCTTCATGAATGATCCATGAGGACAGCGATGTAAGAGCAGAGAGCAGCTGTCTCCCCCTGTGTGTTTGACACTAACTTTGACTTGTAGAGCACTTTGTTTTGTGAGGGGTTTTTCTGTAGAGGGATCAGTAGATATTTTTTGTGCCTTCGACATCTCTACCTCTGATTGGAACTCTACTGTCAGCATGGATCTTTGTGGGTTATTCAAATGTGTTATGCTTTTACCTGTGACCTAGGTAGTCTGTTACCTCTGTCTTTCAATCTGACGTCCCAGCTATCTCTCACCTCATCCCCCCCCATTCTTCTCTGCCTTCCCCTCCTGTGTCTCTAGGCAGAGAACCTGCTGCTGGATGCAGACATGAACATTAAGATAGCGGACTTTGGCTTCAGTAATGAGTTCACCATGGGGAACAAGCTGGACACGTTCTGTGGCTCCCCACCCTACGCCGCCCCAGAGCTGTTTCAGGGGAAGAAGTACGATGGGCCCGAGGTGGACGTCTGGAGCCTGGGGGTCATCCTCTACACACTGGTCAGCGGCTCTCTGCCCTTCGACGGGCAGAACCTCAAGGTATGTAGAAAGACTTTTAAAAATACTTCCATACTCAGTTCCTTTGTTTGTGGGAGATTCATAGTCAGTGAAATATAGGGGTAAAACTTGAGATAAGATGTCCTCACTCCCTGTCTCACTCACTCTTTCTCCCTGTCTCACTCACTCTTTCTCCCTGTCTCACTCACTCTTTCTCCCTGTCCGTCTCTCTGTAGGAGCTAAGGGAGCGGGTTCTGAGGGGGAAATATCGTATCCCCTTCTACATGTCCACAGACTGCGAGAACCTCCTCAAGCGCTTCCTGGTGCTCAACCCGGCCAAGCGGGGGACTCTCGAGGTGAGGGAGGACAGCGAAAATGTAAATATTCAACACTTTATTCACTCCACCATGGCATGATGGCACTCCAGAGCATTCTCTCCATCCGCCTGCCTGCCATCTCTCCATCCGCCTGCCTGCCATCTCTCCATCCGCCTGCCTGCCATCTCTCCATCCGCCTGCCTGCCATCTCTCCATCCGCCTGCCTGCCATCTCTCCATCCGCCTGCCTGCCATCTCTCCATTCCGCCTGCCTGCCATCTCTCCATCCGCCTGCCTGCCATCTCTCCATCCGCCTGCCTGCCATCTCTCCATCCGCCTGCCTGCCATCTCTCCATCCGCCTGCCTGCCATCTCTCCATTCGCCTGCCTGCCATCTCTCCATTCGCCTGCCTGCCATCTCTCCATCCGCCTGCCTGCCATCTCTCCATCCGCCTGCCTGCCATCTCTCCATCCGCCTGCCTGCCATCTCTCCATTCGCCTGCCTGCCATCTCTCCATCCGCCTGCCTGCCATCTCTCCATCCGTCTGCCTGCCATCTCTCCATCCGTCTGCCTGCCATCTCTCCATCCGTCTGCCTGCCATCTCTCCATCCGCCTGCCTGCCATCACTCCATCCGTCTGCCTGCCATCTCTCCATCCGCCTGCCTGCCATCTCTCCATCCGCCTGCCTGCCATCCCTCCATCCCTGCCTGCCATCCCTCCATCCCTGCCTGCCATCCCTCCATCCCTGCCTGCCATCCCTCCATCCCTGCCTGCCATCTCTCCATCCGCCTGCCTGCCATCTCTCCATCCGCCTGCCTGCCATCTCTCCATCCGCCTGCCTGCCATCTCTCCATCCGCCTGCCTGCCATCTCTCCATCCGCCTGCCTGCCATCTCTCCATCCGCCTGCCTGCCATCACTCCATTCGCCTGCCTGCCATCTCTCCATCTGCCTGCCTGCCATCTCTCCATCCGCCTGCCTGCCATCTCTCCATCCGCCTGCCTGCCATCTCTCCATCCGCCTGCCTGCCATCTCTCCATCCATCCACCTCTCCATTCCTTGGGCCGGCGTCTGCTCGACACTCATCACACCGCTCTCTTTTTGTGCTGATTATATATTATCCATTCTCTCCTCTGTTGGCACAATACATAATTCATGATCCCTCTTGTTTTTATCTTTCTTGTTTTCTGAGTTTTAGGCAGAGCGAAATGCAGGCACAGCACATGGTTGTCTTGGTTTCTGTGTGTTCACATTATGTGTGCTCACATCCATCCTCATCCCTCTTGACACCAGAAGTTCAGATTACATACAGTCCTGCATTGAAAGATTTCATTAAGAACAGATATCGGCCTCGTGGTTGTACATTTCCTATTATCATTATCTTGTAAACCCATCGTACACGGCCGCCCGATTGATTGGTGAGTTTGTTTGAGAATTAGATTAGACTGACTTTAAATGACGATTCAGCTTTCAAACAGTGGAGCATTGATTTGAATCAAAATCTCTTTTCCAGTCCTTATTTTTAGAGGAAATCACAATTAAATGTGTTATTTGAGTGCAATGAGGTGAAATAAGTGAACCTTGAAGTGGATTTAAGAAAGCACCCCACCCTGTTTTATGAGGACTCTTTTTCCATTTTATTTCAGCAAATCATGAAAGACCGCTGGATCAACGCGGGATCGGAGGAGGACGAGCTCAAGCCTTTCGTAGAACCAGAAGAGGACATCACAGATCAGAAGAGAATAGGTACTAAGAGGAGAAAACTACTCTTGTTAGAGTTCGTGAAGCTCAAAAACGTGTGTAAGCAGCAGCACAGCAACATAATCGCTCTCAGTATTTAAGCACTTTCCAGTTTTCAAAAGAAAAAGATAAAACGCAGCATAAAAACTACTTCTGCAGGGGCCTCTGAGAGGGAGAGACACATGAGACAGAGAGAAGCTCCACATCTTGGCCTGGATAAAAGCACTAAGGGGTAGAGGGAGGGGGAGAGAGGCTGTACATGCTGAAAGATGTCCTCTGGAGTGTGGGGGGTATTGCATAACAGCAGCTGGGATCTCTGTCAGAGCACGTTGGTTAGAGGGAGCTGCCAGTCACCTAGCGCAGAGAGAAAGAGAGCGGGCGGGAGGGAGAGATGAAATGGAGCACATGTTTCACTGAGGGCTCTGTAGTCTAGTGGAGAGATCACGTTTCAGGGCGTTCTCCATCTCGTTCACCCAGTGGACTGACTCCTCAGTGGGTTTAGTGAAGCCCGATCTGCCTGAACACATTGATTGTGGAGCACTGTATAGCCTAGTGGGGAGATGGATAGAGGGAGCTGATGTATGGTGGTACTGCGGCTCCGGGAGCTTCCCCACCTGGCATGTTCCTCTCAATGTGATGCAAGTAGCGCAGTGGGGGTGTAATCACTCCCCATCTTCCACTGCCTCCCAACCAATCACTTCCACCCCCGCTGTGCTGCTTGCGTCACCTGTCCTCCTCTGCTGACGTATGGGGCGAGAGGGAGGAGGGGGGCCGGGTGATAACACCCGAGCTAGAATGCAATGCTGACTCACTCGCATGATGAGGTTGCTGCTACATTTAATAAGTGGTGAAACATCTCTTGTCATTATGGTGGAAAAGGAAGATATAATACGTTTGCTTTAAATGAGTCAGAGGAGCAAGTGTGCATAATTGCTTATGAATTGTGAAATCTGTGTGGGTAGCTGGACAGGTAGGATGACTGACAGTGAGGGTGAACAGGTGGTCACGGGTCAGATGACAGAGAAATGGATGAGACTGAGGCAGGAATTCCTTTAACCATAAAGTGGTATATTTACTGAGTAGTCTGTGCTGCATAACAAAGGAAACAGAATAACGTGTATCCAATCAAATCCATCATCACAAAGATCTAATCATAACAATCATTCATTGTTAACATCATTTAGGGAATTCAACAATCCAGTTCATTAATAAGTCAATAGGAATCGTCGGTGAGTAATTTAGGCTCGTAACTATTTATCATAAATCATGAAAGAATAATACAAACAGTGATCGGTTATTCAATCTATAATCGCCATTAGTTGGATATCAGAGCCGATCAGTTCAACAAACAATTACTTTCTTATTTCACCCTTTCAAGTGTCTTCATGTGTACACGGAATTTCATTACATATTAACCATACCAATTGCATAATTGTCCTATTATGATCCGTAGGGCCGGAATCATTGACCATTCACATTAGACAAAATGTTTGAAGCGTGCGCTCCAAGCCACGCGATAATAACTTCAAACAACAACTGATGGCCCACTCTCCCGATCGCAACAGATAAGTTCAGATGAAAGTTCAGATGAAAGGTAACAGAGTCGGTGGACTTACGTGGATTCATGGACGCACAGAACTTCTGGATTTGACAGAGTGAAGGAAGAGAAAGCAGCGCGATCAGGCGATGGTGATTTCCTCCTTTTATGGAGTGGAGATCTGTCGGACATTTCCACCTGACCTAATTAAAGTGCCCCTGGCCCAGCTGAGTAAGTGGCAATGAATTAAAGGATTATTCCACCAACTCCATGGGCTTTTTCTACAAATTGTTTATATCTATGTAGAACACACTAAGGATGTGGGCGAATAAAGACCTTTCTGGTATTATGGCAGCCATTTTGGGTTGCAGGATTGGGGTCAATTCCATTTAAATGAAAAGTCCCTTAAAATAAGACAGTTGTTGACAGTGCTTGTGGAGGCCAGGGCTGTATATGTGAACTCATGTCTCTGTACTGTTCCAGATGTAATGGTGGGGATGGGCTTCTCTCCAGAGGAGATCCAGGAGTCTCTGGCCAAGATGAAGTATGATGAGATCACTGCCACCTACCTGCTGCTAGGGAGGAAGTCTTCTGAGGTCAGAGCAACACAATGGACAGTTGTTGATGTCTTTGGTCTAGTGCTTGGTATATCCATTAGTGTCCAATCTTTTTAATGTGTGTGTGTTTGTGACCTTTGACCTAGCTGGAGCCCAGTGTTTCAACCTCCAGCAGCAACCTGTCCCTGGCTAAGCCCCGGCCCACCAGCGAGCTCAATGGCCAGTCCCCCTCACACCTCAAAGTCCAGCGGAGCGTCTCCTCCAACCAGAAACATAGACGCTACAGTGATCAGGGTGAGACACTCTATGGTCATTAACCATTTAGAGGGAATTCTCATCTTTGACAAATGCGTTTCAGCTCTACCATTTCCTCTCTTCCTCGTTTTCTCTCTCTTCTCCAGTGGGTCAGAATGTTCCCCCAGGTTCAGGACACCCTAAGAGGAGCCAGACCAGCACGGCCGAAAACAACATCAAAGAGGAGGGAGGGCGCAGTGTCCCCGGGGGGCGCTGTCCCCCCCCACCCAGCCCCTTGCTGGGGAACGCCAACAACCCCAACAAGGCTGATATTCCCAATGGCAGGAAGGGGGTTACCACTGTTCCCAACGTGAGTGTCTGCTATTCCATCCCATTATCAATTGTATAACATATTCTTACACTTGAAGTGGGGATGAATCCTCCATTCCGATTTGAGGATTTGTGATTTCAGAGTTTCTGTTCCACCCTGCAGAATAACACTGGCTCTGACGGGATGACGAGGAGAAACACCTACGTGTGCAGCGACAGGAACACTATGGACTGTCTCTCTGTCATTCCCAATGGGAAGGAGAACAGGTAAGGAACAGGCTAGAATTTTACTGTGTTCCCTGTGTTCTCCACATGGCATCAGCATTCAACACAGCACCTTCACTGTTCCTCCCCCCAGGGGCACAGAGGCGGGAACTATGTGTATCAATACTGTTATTATTGAGAGAAGTTATTGAAGAAAAACAAGACCAGGCCTCCAGGGGAGAAATATCCTCAATGTTGTGCTCTTCTTCTACTTCCCCCCCATCGCTTCTCTACTTCCCCCCATCGCTTCTCTACTTCAACCCCCATCGCTTCTCTACTTCAACCCCCATCGCTTCTCTACTTCAACCCCCATCGCTTCTCTACTTCAACCCCCATCGCTTCTCTACTTCAACCCCCATCGCTTCTCTACTTCAACCCCCATCGCTTCTCTACTTCAACCCCCATCGCTTCTCTACTTCAACCCCCATCGCTTCTCTACTTCCCCCCATCGCTTCTCTACTTCAACCCCCATCGCTTCTCTACTTCCCCCCCATCGCTTCTCTACTTCCCCCCATCGCTTCTCTACTTCAACCCCCATCGCTTCTCTACTTCAACCCCCATCGCTTCTCTACTTCAACCCCCATCGCTTCTCTACTTCAACCCCCATCGCTTCTCTACTTCCCCCCATCGCTTCTCTACTTCCCCCCATCGCTTCTCTACTTCACCCCCATCGCTTCTCTACTTCCCCCCATCGCTTCACTACTTCAACCCCCATCGCTTCTCTACTTCCCCCCATCGCTTCTCTACTTCCCCCCATCGCTTCTCTACTTCAACCCCCATCGCTTCTCTACTTCAACCCCCATCGCTTCTCTACTTCAACCCCCATCGCTTCTCTACTTCAACCCCCATCGCTTCTCTACTTCCCCCCCATCGCTTCTCTACTTCCCCCCATCGCTTCTCTACTTCAACCCCCATCGCTTCTCTACTTCCCCCCATCGCTTCTCTACTTCAACCCCCATCGCTTCTCTACTTCAACCCCCATCGCTTCTCTACTTCAACCCCATCGCTTCTCTACTTCCCCCCCATCGCTTCTCTACTTCAACCCCCATCGCTTCTCTACTTCAACCCCCATCGCTTCTCTACTTCCCCCCATCGCTTCTCTACTTCCCCCCATCGCTTCTCTACTTCAACCCCCATCGCTTCTCTACTTCAACCCCCATCGCTTCTCTACTTCAACCCCCATCGCTTCTCTACTTCCCCCCATCGCTTCTCTACTTCCCCCCATCGCTTCTCTACTTCAACCCCCATCGCTTCTCTACTTCCCCCCATCGCTTCTCTACTTCAACCCCCATCGCTTCTCTACTTCCCCCCCATCGCTTCTCTACTTCCCCCCCATCGCTTCTCTACTTCCCCCCCATCGCTTCTCTACTTCAACCCCCATCGCTTCTCTACTTCAACCCCCATCGCTTCTCTACTTCCCCCATCGCTTCTCTACTTCAACCCCCATCGCTTCTCTACTTCCCCCCCATCGCTTCTCTACTTCCCCCCATCGTTTCTCATTCCCCCCATCGCTTCTCTACTCCCCCCATCGCTTCTCTACTTCAACCCCCATCGCTTCTCTACTTCCCCCCCATCGCTTCTCTACTTCCCCCCCATCGCTTCTCTACTTCCCCCCCATCGCTTCTCTACTTCCCCCCCATCGCTTCTCTACTTCCCCCCCATCGCTTCTCTACTTCAACCCCCATCGCTTCTCTACTTCAACCCCCATCGCTTCTCTACTTCAACCCCCATCGCTTCTCTACTTCAACCCCCATCGCTTCTCTACTTCAACCCCCATCGCTTCTCTACTTCACCCCCCATCGCTTCTCTACTTCAAACCCCATCGCTTCTCTACTTCCCCCCATCGCTTCTCTACTTCCCCCCATCGCTTCTCTACTTCAACCCCCATCGCTTCTCTACTTCAACCCCCATCGCTTCTCTACTTCAACCCCCATCGCTTCTCTACTTCAACCCCCATCGCTTCTCTACTTCAACCCCCATCGCTTCTCTACTCCCCCCCATCGCTTCTCTACTCCCCCCATCGCTTCTCTACTTCAACCCCCATTGCTTCTCTACTCCCCCCATCGCTTCTCTACTCCCCCCCCATCGCTTCTCTACTTCCCCCCATCGCTTCTCTACTTCAACCCCATCGCTTCTCTACTTCAACCCCCATCGCTTCCCTACTTCAACCCCCATCGCTTCTCTACTTCAACCCCCATCGCTTCTCTACTTCAACCCCCATCGCTTCTCTACTTCCCCCCATCGCTTCTCTACTTCAACCCCATCGCTTCTCTACTTCAACCCCATCGCTTCTCTACTTCAACCCCCATCGCTTCTCTACTTCAACCCCCATCGCTTCTCTACTTCAACCCCCATCGCTTCTCTACTTCAACCCCCATCGCTTCTCTACTTCAACCCCCATCGCTTCTCTACTTCAACCCCCATCGCTTCTCTACTTCAACCCCCATCGCTTCTCTACTTCAACCCCCATCGCTTCTCTACTTCCCCCCATCGCTTCTCTACTTCCCCCCATCGCTTCTCTACTCCCCCCCATCGCTTCTCTACTCCCCCCCCATCGCTTCTCTACTCCCCCCATCGCTTCTCTACTTCCCCCCATCGCTTCTCTACTTCCCCCCATCGCTTCTCTACTTCCCCCCATCGCTTCTCTACTTCAACCCCCATCGCTTCTCTACTTCAACCCCCATCGCTTCTCTACTTCAACCCCCATCGCTTCTCTACTTCAACCCCCATCGCTTCTCTACTTCACCCCCCATCGCTTCTCTACTTCAAACCCCATCGCTTCTCTACTTCCCCCCATCGCTTCTCTACTTCCCCCCATCGCTTCTCTACTTCAACCCCATCGCTTCTCTACTTCAACCCCCATCGCTTCTCTACTTCAACCCCCATCGCTTCTCTACTTCAACCCCCATCGCTTCTCTACTCCCCCCCATCGCTTCTCTACTCCCCCCATCGCTTCTCTACTCCCCCCATCGCTTCTCTACTCACCCCCATTGCTTCTCTACTCCCCCCATCGCTTCTCTACTCCCCCCCATCGCTTCTCTACTTCCCCCCATCGCTTCTCTACTTCAACCCCATCGCTTCTCTACTTCAACCCCCATCGCTTCCCTACTTCAACCCCCATCGCTTCTCTACTTCAACCCCCATCGCTTCTCTACTTCAACCCCATCGCTTCTCTACTTCAACCCCATCGCTTCTCTACTTCAACCCCCATCGCTTCTCTACTTCAACCCCCATCGCTTCTCTACTTCAACCCCCATCGCTTCTCTACTTCAACCCCCATCGCTTCTCTACTTCAACCCCCATCGCTTCTCTACTTCAACCCCATCGCTTCTCTACTTCAACCCCATCGCTTCTCTACTTCAACCCCCATCGCTTCTCTACTTCAACCCCCATCGCTTCTCTACTTCAACCCCCATCGCTTCTCTACTTCAACCCCCATCGCTTCTCTACTTCAACCCCCATCGCTTCTCTACTTCAACCCCCATCGCTTCTCTACTTCAACCCCCATCGCTTCTCTACTTCAACCCCCATCGCTTCTCTACTTCAACCCCCATCGCTTCTCTACTTCAACCCCCATCGCTTCTCTACTTCCCCCCATCGCTTCTCTACTTCCCCCCATCGCTTCTCTACTCCCCCCCATCGCTTCTCTACTCCCCCCCCATCGCTTCTCTACTCCCCCCATCGCTTCTCTACTTCCCCCCATCGCTTCTCTACTTCCCCCCATCGCTTCTCTACTTCCCCCCATCGCTTCTCTACTTCAACCCCCATCGCTTCTCTACTTCAACCCCCATCGCTTCTCTACTTCCCCCCATCGCTTCTCTACTTCAACCCCCATCGCTTCTCTACTTCAACCCCCATCGCTTCTCTACTTCAACCCCCATCGCTTCTCTACTTCAACCCCCATCGCTTCTCTACTTCCCCCCATCGCTTCTCTACTTCAACCCCCATCGCTTCTCTACTTCAACCCCCATCGCTTCTCTACTTCAACCCCCATCGCTTCTCTACTTCAACCCCCATCGCTTCTCTACTTCCCCCCATCGCTTCTCTACTCCCCCCATCGCTTCTCTACTCCCCCCATCGCTTCTCTACTTCAACCCCCATCGCTTCTCTACTTCAACCCCCATCGCTTCTCTACTTCCCCCCATCGCTTCTCTACTCCCCCCCATCGCTTCTCTACTCCCCCCATCGCTTCTCTACTTCAACCCCCATCGCTTCTCTACTTCAACCCCCATCGCTTCTCTACTTCCCCCCATCGCTTCTCTACTCCCCCCCATCGCTTCTCTACTCCCCCCATCTCTTCTCTACTCCCCCCATCGCTTCTCTACTTCAACCCCCATCGCTTCACTACTTCCCCCCATCGCTTCTCTACTTCAACCCCCATCGCTTCTCTACTTCAACCCCCATCGCTTCTCTACTTCAACCCCCATCGCTTCTCTACTTCAACCCCCATCGCTTCTCTACTTCAACCCCCATCGCTTCTCTACTTCCCCCCATCGCTTCTCTACTTCCCCCCATCGCTTCTCTACTTCCCCCCATCGCTTCTCTACTCCCCCCATCGCTTCTCTACTTCAACCCCCATCGCTTCTCTACTTCAACCCCCATCGCTTCTCTACTTCCCCCCATCGCTTCTCTACTCCCCCCCATCGCTTCTCTACTCCCCCCATCTCTTCTCTACTTCAACCCCCATCGCTTCTCTACTTCAACCCCCATCGCTTCTCTACTTCCCCCCATCGCTTCTCTACTTCAACCCCCATCGCTTCTCTACTTCAACCCCCATCGCTTCTCTACTTCAACCCCCATCGCTTCTCTACTTCAACCCCCATCGCTTCTCTACTTCCCCCCATCGCTTCTCTACTTCAACCCCCATCGCTTCTCTACTTCAACCCCCATCGCTTCTCTACTTCAACCCCCATCGCTTCTCTACTTCAACCCCCATCGCTTCTCTACTCCCCCCCATTGCTTCTCTACTCCCCCCATCGCTTCTCTACTTCAACCCCCATCGCTTCTCTACTTCAACCCCCATCGCTTCTCTACTTCCTCCCCTTTTTCCCTCTCTCCTATCTTTCTGGTTTCTTTGTGGTCTGGTCGTGTCCCAGTATGACTGAGACATATGCCTGTGTGATGATTAGCCCATCCTCTGGCTTTGCCCATGTGTTGACTGGCTCGTCCACCTCGGTCCAGCTGAGGTACCAGGCCTTTGACCCTCTGTTTGCCTTCCCCTCAGACTGGGCCACACTGCCCCACTCTCACTGCACTCTGGACTTCTGTAAGCCCAAGTAAGACGGCAGGCAGGGCCTCCAACTGTCTGTCTGACCTCAGCTCCCACGTGTAGACCCGTCTCACTGTCTCAGGCCCTCTCGAACCCACGACAAGGCTCCCACATGCATCCCTTTCGTGGACTCCATCTCTAACCGTTGTGATGATGTCATCTCTCCCTCTCTCTAACCTCTTGTAGGAGACAGCCCCACCCTTTATTATACACACTCCTCTGTTCCCTAATTTTTCCTTCATCGTCTGCTTGGCCTGTGATCCCTGGGCCAGGTCTGGCCCTGGTCCTGGTCTAGCACTGGCAGCTCCACTACCTACAGTGAGGGAAAAAAGTATTTGATCCCCTGCTGATTTTGTACGTTTGCCCACTGACAAAGAAATGATCAGTCTATAATTTTAATGGTAGGTTTATTTGAACAGTGAGAGACAGAATAACAACAAAAAATCCAGAAAAACGCATGTCAAAAATGTTATATTGATTTGCATTTTAATGAGGGAAATAAGTATTTGACCCCCTCTCAATCAGAAAGATTTCTGGCTCCCAGGTGTCTTTTATACAGGTAATGAGCTGAGATTAGGAGCACACTCTTAAAGGGAGTGCTCCTAATCTCAGTTTGTTACCTGTATAAAAGACACCTATCCACAGAAGCAATCAATCAATCAGATTCCAAACTCTCCACCATGGCCAAGACCAAAGAGCTCTCCAAGGATGTCAAGGACAAGATTGTAGACCTACACAAGGCTGGAATGGGCTACAAGACCATCGCCAAGCAGCTTGGTGAGAAGGTGACAACAGTTGGTGCGATTATTCGCAAATGGAAGAAACACAAAATAAATGTCAATCTCCCTTGGCCTGGGGCTCCATGCACGATCTCACCTCGTGGAGTTGCAATGATCATGAGGACGGTGAGGAATCACCCCAGAACTACACAGGAGGATCTTGTCAATGATCTCAAGGCAGCTGGGACCATAGTCACCAAGAAAACAATTGGTAACACACTATGCCGTGAAGGACTGAAATCCTGCAGCACCCGCAAGGTCCCCCTGCTCAAGAAAGCACATATACATGCCCGTCTGAAGTTTGCCAATGAACATCTGAATGATTCAGAGGACAACTGGGTGAAAGTGTTGTGATCAGATGAGACCAAAATGGAGCTCTTTGGCATCAACTCAACTCGCCGTGTTTGGCGGAGAAAAATCCTGCCTATGACCCCAAGAACACCATCCCCACCGTCAAACATGGAATTGGAAACATTATGCTTTGGGGGTGTTTTTCTGCTAAGGGGACAGGACAACTTCACCGCATCAAAGGGACGATGGACGGGGCCATGTGCCGTCAAATCTTGGGTGAGAACCTCCTTCCCTCAGCCAGGGCATTGAAAATGGGTCATGGATGGGTATTCCAGCATGACAATGACCCAAAACACACGGCCAAGGCAACAAAGGAGTGGCTCAAGAAGAAGCACATTAAGGTCCTGGAGTGGCCTAGCCAGTCTCCAGACCTTAATCCCATAGAAAATCTGTGGAGGGAGCTGAAGGTTCGAGTTGCCAAACGTCAGTCTCGAAACCTTAATGACTTGGAGAAGATCTGCAAAGAGGAGTGGGACAAAATCCCTCCTGAGATGTGTGCAAACCTGGTGGCCAACTACAAGAAACGTCTGACCTCAGTACTTGGTGGCAAAACCTTTGTTCGCAATCACAAAGTCATGTTTTGCAGAGGGTCAAATACTTATTTCCCTCATTAAAATGCAAATCATTTTATAAAAAAATGCGTTTTTCTGGATTTTTTTGTTGTTATTCTGTCTCTCACTGTTCAAATAAACCTACCATTAAAATTATAGACTGATCATTTCTTTGTCAGTGGGCAAACGTACAAAATCAGCAGGGGATCAAATAATTTTTTCCCTCACTGTACCTGTGGCTTGACTATCCAAACCTGTGTTAGTCACTCCATGTTTCACCAAACAAGTTTTCCTCTCATTGTTTAGTTCTATCTGGATATTAGGACTCCAACTCACTTCAACAATATCACACTATAGTGAACTACTAGAATAACTCTAAATGAACGTTATTGACACAGATTAGATGTCATTTTAGAGTTTAGAGTTTAGGACTTGAAGGTAAGGTTCTGGTGATATGATAATGGACCAGCTGGTGATTCTATGTATAGAACTGGTATGTACAGCCAGGCGTTTGTCTTTCTTCTCCGTCTGATCTCTTCCCTTCGTCCTCCCTGCAGTTTGGCTGTGTCTCCTGGCCAGCGGAACCCCGTGGCATCCACCCACAGCATCACCAGCGCCACCACGCCGGACAGACTACGTTTCCCACGAGGCACGGCGATCCGCAGCACCTTCCACAGTGGTCAGCTGAAGGAGCGCCGCACGGCCACCTACAACGGGCCCCCAGCCTCACCCACCCTGTCCCAAGACACAGCGCCCCTTTCCCAGACCCGCAGCCGCGGCTCCAGCAACCTCTTCTCCAAGCTCACCTCCAAACTCACACGCAGGTAGGTGTCAGGGACTACAGCTCCATGCCACTCAATTCAACTATGAGTCCAAGCCCCTAAAATATACTGTGACAATATCTAGCTAAATGGTTTGTTTTTAATCCTTCTGAGTGGGCTTTGAACTGCGTGCTTTTTAGCATCATGAATCACATTGTGCGGAACATCCACAGTCCTACTAACAATAGATTATTCCAGAAGCACAGATAACGTAGCCTGGGTGCCAGTCTGAGAAAGACATCAAATTAAACATACCTCAAGTGTAAACCAGCAGGGAAAACCCACTTGAATTTGTGTCCAGACTTAGTAGATTGAACACATCTCAGACAGGCAGCCAGGCTACTGTCAACAATTCGGGGTTGTCCCGAGACTAACCTGACATGAGGAATAGAAATCAACATCTGTCATTTGAACCTTCTCCTCCTCGCCATTGATTCCAACCACCCTGTTTCTGTTCACTCATTTCAAGTTTCAACCAATCATATTCTTTCAGTTTCTTGCCTCATTTCACTGTTTCTGTGTGTTTGCTGATTCTGTTGTAGAAACATTTAATTTAAGTTTACGAAAAGGTAGGACCCCCTGGGACCTTCAGTGTGTGCAATTAATCAACTAAAACCAGTACTAGGATAAGCTGGAACTGACATTGCTTAGAACCTCTGTTTTGTGACAGTGATTGGTCTTAGGCTTCTGGAGTTAACGATGGGTTAGATTGTAAGGGCAGTGATGCCCTCTCGATCGGTCAGTTAGTTTAAAAAATCCATCAACAGCCAACAGAAAGCTTGACACTAATCAATCTCCAATGCATGTGGTGGGGACGGGGCTGCTTACAAAGTTTCTGTTGTTTTTCACAAAGTAATGATTGATCAGTATTGAACTGTTATTCCAGGTAAGTTTGTGTTTTTTATGTAGACAGATCTTTGCTTGAAAGGTAGACAGATTCTATTTGTCTATTCTAACTTGTCTTTATCTCTGTCCATAATTGGATTTTGCTGTATCTTATTAGTTGTGACCAATGCTCCCTATAATAACTTTGCTGGCTTGTAGGAATGTGATCGGCTTTGTGATGTGGCGATGCAGGATATAGAGTATTCTGATAAGAATGATTGTTTATAAGGCTTTGGGAACTTCAGATTGTAATATTGGTTTGTGGAGTCGTGTTCACTTGTTGGGAACCGAGAGTGTTGTGAAATACTTTTTGTGAACCAGGCGTTCTGATGAGTAAGATCAGAGGGAGTTATGTCTTGATACATCAATTTGTAAACATTTACAAGCAGATGGTCTGGCAGTTCAGGATATGTTGTTTACAAAGCTGGGACAAAAGGCAAAGCTCTCCCACCATACCTCCTCTTCAGACATAACCTTCTGTTCTTCAGTCTGATTACGTGACACACTGACATCTAGTGGCTACCAGGAGTTCTACATCTCGGGAAGTTGTCACCTTTTGCAACCCTTCCACATTTCTTCATTCACCAGGTCCTTGTCACTCATTTCATTTCTCTGTTGATTCTTATTTCTGCACAGAGTAACATCTTGGAAACAATTGGTTTAAGTATAGGGAAGGAAGTCTCTTGTCTCAGTAGTAGGCAATGCGCTTTGGTCTCTGTTCCCTCCCTTCACTCTTCTCCTCACTATTGTACTCCTGTGTGCCAATGTTTCCCTGACCTTTCTGTGCCCTTTAACCTTGGACCTTTTCACTGCTCTTCCTCCCTTCAGGGTCAGTATTGACCCGACCAAACGGCAGACGGCCAAATCAGGGCCTGCCATCCCTTCTGCCCAGGGAGCAAAGACTCTTAGTAAGTCTTCTGTTCACCCACCTCTCCCCTTCTTTTCTCCCCCTCTTCTTCTTTGTCGTCCTGGCATCATCGGCCTGTGATCATGTCGTACATCAAGTTTCTTTCTCTTTTCATGTATCCGTAAAAAATACAAGCTTTTTTTCAGAATCCATCTTTTCTTCCAGATTCAGCAGCGGAAGATATAGAGAATTGTAGGAAGTCGCAGATGGAGACCTAGAGTAAGGGATCATTTCAACCCTTATGTCCCCACAAGAGTTAGTGTGTCAGAGTTCTGTGTGGAGAGAACGAATTTGTATACACACCCCAACAGTCACATTCCCTTCTCTCCAGTATGTATATGTGACAGACAATCCCAGCCCCTCTCCCTGCCCCAGATAAAGTCTCAGACCTTTTTGTGTCCCTCATTCACCTGGTTAGAGGCTGTTATCTTGCCCACTAACTAATACCCCTCCAGGAATCTAACTTCCTCTACCCTCCTGTAGAATAATTTCAAGGCTAGTCTGCATGTGTGGAGCCCAAAACTCATTAGGGTCTGTGGACCTGGTATGCAGTCCCTGCCTAACCAACCCCCCTCTTCTTTGGGGCTGCAGGTAGCCTAGTGGTTAGAGCGTTGGGCCAGTAACCGAAAGGTTGCTGGATCTAATTCCTGAGCTGACAAGGTAAAAATCTGTCGTTCTGCCCCTGAACAAGGTAGTTAATCCACTATTCCCTGGTAGGCCGTCATTGTAAATAAGAATTTGTTCTTAACTGACTTGCCTAGTTAAATAAAAAAATACAAATATGAATTCTTTAAACATATCCAGTGTCACGCCGAGAGAAGAAACATAGGACTAGAGGACCTCTGTTCTGCTGTCTGTCAACCTCTAGAGTAGACCGCATGAGTCCTCCCACAATAGCCCCAGTCTGCATGCACTGACCCAAATGCTGCGTTCGTAACAAAGTGGGAGGTGGGAATTTACCAGTTGTGAAGTCGTAAACAGTTGGATCATTCACATGATTTTAACTAATTGAGAAACGCTGATTGGCTAATGGCCAACAAGCTGTTAACACAAATTATAGTGTTAAAAAAAAACATGAGTTTTTATAAGTATTGTTTTTATAAATATTGTTTTGTTGCATTTAACTGCCGAAAATGCAGTAATCGAGGTCATTTATTTAGAAGGTGGTATCAGAGGTCAGTATGTGAGAGAAGTGAGCTCAGGGTGATAGATGAGTTTCCCACTAGTAATTTCCAGTTTGAGGTCCGTTGAAGTGGATTTTTTCCAGTCGTATGTGGTAAATTCCCACTTCCCACTTGGTTACGAACACAGCATAATTGTGTGCGCAAACGTGTGGGTGTGTGGACTGTAGTTCCACTGTATGATTTTGTTTTTGTCGTGTTTGGGTGAATCTCTTCACGTCACCAAGCTTACCAAAGCTGTCATACCATCATTCAGCACATTTCCGTTTCCATTCCTGTATTCCCTTGCTCTGTCATCTGTTTAAGCACTTTTTTGTTCCTTTGCTCTCATTTTTATTTTGTGTTAAAGAAGCAAGAAAGTTTGAACACCAATGAGACTGATCAGTGCACAGGTTTCATGTCAATACTTCCATAATGAGGTTATAGTAAGCTTGGTGGCTTTCTTGTTTTTATAACTCTGTATAATATACATGTTATACATCTGTCAATATATATTCACAGTATATATCAGTGTTATCTGTTCTTGAAATTACTAAATACTTTTTGGAAGTCCACATTTAGTGTTTTCACTTTTCTTCTAATCTTGCTCTGCTCCCTCAACTGTCACAGAGTCTCAACCGAGTTTGAAAGAAACGGGAGATTTGAGAGCTCAAGGTGAGGTGTAGGTTGTTGCTTTCTCAGCCTGATATTCCTGTGACTATAGGCTTGATATCACTTCATTTCCAGGCCCAGCTCTGTTCTCCGTTCATTTTGTCAGTCAACCACTAGTCCACAGGGTTTACCCATGCCTCACCTTTTCCCCATGGATGTGCTCTCTGTATGTGACATAGGGTGTGGTTATTTCAGATCATTATGGTTTCCTCATTGTGCCCTGCTGTGGTTGTACTTCTCCTAATGTGCATGGTGCTTCGCTTGTGTGCTGCATGCTCTGCTAATTGACCCTTTGATCAACACCTTGCATTATTTTGTCTATTCATGGAAGGCCCTTTAAAACAGATAGAAAAAGTTGAATTCACAAAAGCTGTGCATTTTCCTATCTCCTTCCTACCAGTCGCCATGTACCTGGGGATCAGAAAGGGGAAAGTAAAGACAGTAAACCCCGTTCCCTCAGATTCACTTGGAGTATGAGGACCACCAGTTCCATGGAGCCTTGTGACATCATGCGGGAGATACGCAAGGTGCTTGAGGCCAACAATTGTGACTACGAACAGCAAGAGTGTTTCCTGCTGCTCTGTGTCCATGGCGACGCTGAGAACCTTGTCCAATGGGTGATTGAGGTGTGCAAGCTTCCCCGCCTCTCCCTCAATGGCGTGAGATTCAAGAGGATATCGGGCTCATCCATCGCTTTTAAAAACATTGCTTCCAAAGTTGCCAATGAGTTAAAGCTATGAACAAAAAGGGTAAAACTATATCTAGAAAGTATAAGCTGTACAATCTTTTTTTTTTTTTTTTTTACAAAATACTGAGTATGTATTGAATGAGTTTGGCAATAATCACTGAATTACTAATAACTACAGTATATAATCTGGTCATCATGAGTTGTATATGGTTTGTCATACTGAGAAACTTGACCAAAATAGCATTTGTCATCTCATGAAAGTTAACCTTTTCAGAGTAAATAATGAATCTGACTTTCAAGACAGCCACACATTGTTATACACCATTTCCTTCATTTCAAAGAATATATAAGAGATGGAGTTCATGTAAATGCTCACATGGTGAGATCACCAGTGTCTCAATAAAATTCTGTAAACTTGACTCATGGCATATTTAAGTTCTAATCTGAGGATGTGCAACTTCAAAGATGGGAAAGAATAGAAACAAACATGGATTGAAACAGTTTTTTTATTTTGAGATCCACTCTCACAATGAAAGAGGACCTTGTGAGAGAGTAAGTGCATTCCAGGATAGTGTGACACATTCGTTCAGATGGCAAAGGGAAGCAATCACAAGAGTTTTCACTTCTGGGCGGGCATGATGTTGTCGATAGACTGGCCTTTCTCCAGCTTCTTCTCCATCTCAACCAGCAGCTTGACTCCATCCACAACCATCTGCACCAGCTCCACCTCGGAGAAGCCCAGGCGATCGGCATTGGAGATGTCGAAGGTGCCACCCACGGCTGCCGTGTCCACTCCACCTGAAATAGAGACATCAGAAGAGGGACTGAACAAAGATTCACCCATTTTGAACATTGTATCGTTTTGGTGCATCTGAGCAATGCTCTATCGATTCCTGGGGTCGTTTCATGTTTCCATGTGTATCCGAGCCATCACTGTGCAAGCAGGCAGAAATACAGCCGGAATTATGAGTTTTGCATCATATGAGGACATACAATTCAATATGGGTGAATATTTCCTCCTTTAGCTACAATAGTCCTTTTAGAGGAATTCCAGCTTTAATGCTAGAACTGTTTCTAGTGTTGGTCATTTTACAGCCTTAATGTGCTTGTAAGTTACCCTGAGCAACAGAACAGCAAATAAACAAAATTTGGTATGGTTCAGTAATTGAACATTTTCTGTACCTGTTCCACGTTTCTGAAGCCTTAGCCTCTTGAGTACCTCCTCGAATTTGGCGTGCTTGCTCATGTTGGGGATCTTGACGTGGACTCCAGCACGCAGCCCTGTTCCCAGGTTGGATGGGCAGGTGAGCACGTAGCCTAAGTGCTCGTTCCACATGAATGAAGTGCCCTTGTCTTTGAACAGGGTTTCAATCTGAGGAAAAGAGATTTGGGGGTCAAATTAAGAAGAAAAGGAATACAAACATCGATTGATCATTGCCAGCATGTTTTCACATATGAATATGGCAAATTATGATTCATATTTCATTCTCAAAGCCTTATGAATGTATTCCTCAGATATTCCCTCTCACCTTTGTGAGGCCAGTACAGAAACGGTTGAACACCTCCTTCATGTTGCCACCCTTCTGCATGGAGATGACACGCAGGTGGTCCTCCTCGTTGACCCAAACCAGGAAGGTCTTGGTATCATTGTGCCTTGAAGATTAGAATAAATAAATGTTCTATGATCCTCTGACAAGGTCATGGACAGTGGCTTATGAAGCCACCACCAGCATATAAACTATTATGAACTTTCTCCCTTCAATTTAGCAGAGATTTAGGAACACCTAGTTTGAGGGTAACTACATTTCCTAATCATTTTGGCAGTCATTTACTTGAATAGGTTGGAGAGGGTAGAAAGTAAGAATGACTTCAGTGAGTAAGAACAAAACCAAATTGTAATGCTTTTGAGGACATCAAGTATGGGAATGGGAAATCCCTGTCTTACCAGATCCCCCTGCCATCGGGCCAGTCCCGGGCCATGCCAGAGGCCAGCAGCAGAGGAGACACAGGCTTGTCAAACAGGAAGTGGTCATCAATCAGCTGCTGCTGCTCGGCATCTGTCATATTTTTCAGGGCGTAGTACTTCCCCTTCAGGTCACCGGACAGGGAGTCCAGAGCTGCAGATGTGTCAGATACATTGTCTGAGGTTACTGGATGAGACGCCATTACGTTGCTTTCACTAATCTGGGGATCACGTTACAACCATTGGACCCCAGCGATGGGGTCCAATCCGGCCCACGGGTGGTTTGAATAAAACCACCTGCGGGTGGGGAAAACTAACCAAATTCGAAACAGTGTAGAAATGATAATGGACCTTCATTCATAGTTTCTTGACTGTGTCCAGCTTGCTAATATTCACCAAAATTAAAGCTCAACATTCAGGGAGAATCAAATTCAAATTTTTCCAAAAGTTGACGGCTGGGAAATATAACCAAATGCAGCACCCAGGCAAAATGACGGACACTCCTGGTCTAAAGCAATCCTTTCCGGTCAGTAACAGATGTAGAAATACATTCACATAGTTCACCACTAGAGGGGACTCTTTACGCAGTAATGTTACGTCAGGGACCAGGCATCATTCTAGAATGGCATCCACTCAGAGCCCCAGCCCCCTTTGGGTGGGTTTAGGTGAGTACCTTCAACAGACATTCTCTCAACGCCCCTTCGCTCTCCACGGCTGCAGTGTGGGGGCAGACAGAACCCCCGGATGCTCCTTCCTGTTCGGACACGGGAGCTAAGGACGTAGTTGGGGTCCAGGTCATCTCCACCCTGTGAAAACAGACCAAAGTTGAGTTCTGAATTCTCCGTGACTTATCAATACTGGTCAACTTCCCTGCAGTGTACACTGTTGAACATGAGTGTCAGACCACTGTCAACCAGGGACCCATTTAAAGGGCAGTACCTTCAGGTTGTTTGGGTTGAGGTCGGTCTTGTGCTTGTCTGTAGGCTTGTATCCTCCATGTCTGTCCTCAATGATGGGGTCCAGCAGCTCCTTGAACACCTCGTATGTCTCCTCATCTCCAGCCACACATCCCACAGTCATGATGAATGGATGGCCTGGAATGGGGGGAGAAAAATCAATCAGGGATGGATTCAATTAGGAAACAAATTGTAGAGCATGACAGATTAAACAGTGACAACCTCACTCAATACTTAGCATTCCATCAAGCTCTATACAGGCAGAGTCGACAGAATCCAGATGGGTTAGTTTTACCAGGATTATCAACCCCCGTCTGAATGACACCATCTATGGTGAAGCCGTTGGCGGTGGCGGTGGTCTCTGAGTTTGGTGAACATGTTCTGGGTTAAGACCTTGGCCATGTTGTTGTTGTGCTGGCCTAGGTCAGGGAACTCCTCCTCAGGTGACAGACAGCCTCTTGATGGTCAATTTGGCCATTTTATCATTGCTGAACAATAACAAAACACATTCTACAGGGTAAAGGGAAGCCACCTGCTATGCTTAAAAATGCGTATGGACACCATTTCCCCTCAAAAAGGGTTAGGCTATACTATTTCAGTTCATATGGAGTCACCAGATCATCACTAATTGCAGTGACAACCTATGATGATTTCCATATTGCTAAGTTATTATTATGGTATACTTGACCAATAAGCCTTATTCCTAAGTGATGCTTGACCCCTGCTAGATAACAGCAGAAATAAAAAGGTTATCCAAAACAAATCAATGCCCCATTGTGCTTTGAGAGTTTGGTACTGATGCTGGCCAATGGAATACCTCCAACATTCCACTTGAAGACATACTTTCATAGGGTTATATTACCCATCGGCAAGGTTACCGTGCAAAACAAAATGGCATGCCCTCACTAAACGCACATTTAAGAGGCAGAACAGATGGCTTAATGGTTGAAAGCTGCTTGGGTCTTTACCTGGGTTATCAATCCCGGTTTGAATGACATCATCCAATGTAAAACCACTGGGCGTTTGTTTGCTCCTCAGGCGCTCGTAGATGGCAGGAGTCAAGATCTTGGCCATATGATTATTGTGCTGGCTGAGATCTGGGTACTCCTCACTAGAAGCGTACTTCATCTTTAGCGCGTTGTGGGTGTTTCCGAACGGCATGGCTGATCCCTGGACGCAACACGGAGTGGCATAAAAACTGGTGAATATGATCTTGAAAATACTACAAATAGGCCTACGACATAACTCAAGTCAAATACTTGGTTTTTATCAGGTGCGCGCGAGTGCAAGGCTGAATATGCGCACTGCAAAGTAGCGACCGCAGTCACCGCACTGAACGACAATCAGACGAGTATAGGCAGATGTCGACAGGCAGTTGATAAAGGAAAAATTATACTTTTTCCTCTAGAAAGGTGGGGTGATGGAACTCCAGTCAAATGCCAAAGATTGCGCAGTAGCTTCATTCCAATCCGAATAACTATTTTATAGAGCTCTAGACTGGACTGGTAAATGCGTGTGATCATGTTGGAAATCATATCCATATCACTCAGCCCCTGAAAGAAGAAAATGTAGGGTAGGCTATGCGAGATTGTAACAGACCAAAGCAAGATATTCAAAATAACGGGGTCTCGCGCTCGAACACGGCTACAGGCGTTATACAATTGTTTTCATTGTCTATTGTTATCGAAATGTTCACGGAATATGAAAAATATATATGAATGGCCACAAATAGCCAATACAATTTCGCCTCTGTTAAAAACCAAGTACTTGCTTAGTCACAATGAGCTGATTTTGGGTTAAAACGACTTGAACGAGTATAAATAGTGGTCCTACCTGCTGCCGAGGCTGGTCACTACTAGGGGGAAGACACAACGAGACCTATTTTTCCGACCGTGGCGAGCAATCACTGACGTTATTTGGCTCACAAGTGGAAAATGTTCTTGGAGATGGTTCTTTATAGTAGGCGAACTTGGCTCCCATTGGTCAGTATTTCTAGTCCATTCATCTATTTGTCGATTATTAGGCTATACGAGATTGCAGTTTTCATATGTTCCTTTGGTCTTTCTTTACCAATGATGTAGCCGATATCTACCCTGGATTGCTGCTGATGCTATGTATTGGCCATTGAGAGGTTTTGAAGCCAGCGGTCAGCCATATTGGCACTTCTCAGTAGGCACAGGCCTCCACAGGAATGAATGGAATTCTACAGTATTTCAATTAAATGTTTCAAGGACAAAATAACACGTATTTAAGTTTTTTTAAATTATAGTGGGGACAGTAACATTAGTAATCTAAAAAATGAATACTTTAAGGAAAATATTTGTATTAGTTATTTTTATGTTTAGCTCAATTTTGAAGTATGCATTAAGGTGTCTATAATAGAATACATGTGGCCAAAACAAATCTGTTTTACAACGGTGTAGGGAGGAGTGCTGAGATGGTGGTGCGGTGGCTTCAACATAGCGCCCTTTATTTCACATGTTCTCTTAGTGGATAGCCTGGCTACGGATATCATATAACAACAGTTGAATTTAAATGTTGGATTTTTTCCCACAACGTTAAATTATATTAACTTCTTTGGCCTAACTAGAGCCATATATACACAGACTCTGGGCCTAAATAACTGTTCTTTGCTAAAACTGTTTGCAATTCCTAGGGATTCATAAACAAATGTAGGACCATCATGTGAAAAATTATGATTTACAGTTAATTGATTGTTCGGCCTTTTTCTTTTTTTTTACACACATATATGTATTAGTTCCAAATAGGATATACACATATAACCTCCCACCCAAACCCAAACATAACAACCAAACATACACAGAAAAAAATCCAATAATAAAAATACATAAAAAGTATAGTATGGAGTCACAGATAATTCAGCAATAATGCAGATTATGTTCTGCCTTTTTAAGAAATGCCTTACGTCATCAACTGGCGCCTGCGCATCTCAGTTCGAAAATCATTTAAAGTGCCGCATTTGCGCGTTTTCATAGATTTATATATCATCTGAACTGCCTCATTCATTGCAGGATTCATGATTACTGTGAAAGCGAATAGTGTAGATGTTTGTGAACAGGAGCCTCGTCTGGTCAGTCTGATGACAAATCCACACGTGAGCTCTGCAGCATTTGAACAGCAAGTAACAAGTCCTAACTGATCATCAACCTCTCAACATAGCTAGAAGTCACTTCGCACATCTAATTCAATTTTGCTTTTATAGTTTCAAGTACCTAGCTACATTTGATAAGGTATGTCAAAGTTTGCTCGCTAGTGTTTTTCGCCGTGACTGTTCATTGACTAACGAATGGGGTCAGATTTTGCGTCCAACCGTTTTTCCATAGGTAGCTAACTAACGTAGCGAGCTAGTTAACCATTGAGATACGTTTTCCACAGTGAAGTTGCCGAATAGCGGACTTGCAAAATCAAGATTAGCTAGGTATATTTGTTGTTGGCGAGTTAACCAACTAAGTTAACGATAGTTTAACGTTAGCTAAATTGACTAACGTTAGTTCGCTAGCTAACGGTTTAAAATGTAATTTATCTAACGTTAGCTAGCTACAGTAGCTTCCTAGATTGATATGTACACTTACTAGCGAGCTAACGTTAGCTGCAAAAGTATCATAACTAACGTTATGTATTTAAAAATTCACAAACGACCTTCCACTTAGTTTCTCCATATTATTGTCCGCCAGTCACACTGAAGTGTCTCTCCACTGTTCTAATTCGACAATAAACAAACAGTTTAGAATTATTAAATCATACTTGCTTTCAAAACAAATAACAAACGCCGATACAGTGTACGCACATCAAATCGCATTGGTCACATAAAAAAATATTTAGCAGATGTTATTGCTGGTGTAGCAAAATGCTTGTGTTCCTAGCTCCAACAGTGCAGTAGTATCTAACAATACACACACATCTAAAAGTAAAAATGAGCATTCGAATGAGTATGAAAGTAAACAAACCCATTTTGGAGGGATTTTGATCATATTTGACAGACCACATTTGTCAATTTAAAATTAAATTTTCAACTCGCATAGTTTAGGTGAAATCAGACCTGCCTCTTCCTTCAGCTAATGTCGCCCAATACATTGATCAAACTTGGATTTGTATTAATTTGTGAAAAGGATGTTCTGGTTGTCATAGGGGAAATGTTCACTAGTTTCCACTCCTTTTGACTTCATTTCTTTGCAGTGAAAACACCTGAAACTATTCACTTTGGTTCCCTCTTATAGACCCCCGTGATAGGAGTCAAACAAGGCCGGCCATGAGTTTTGTAGAGTATTCAGAGTTTATCCAGGAGGGCGATGTTGCAATTATCTTCCTGGGTCATGACTCGATGATGCCGGTCAAGGTGCAGCAGGGTGCCCAAACACAAACACGCTACGGAGTCATCCGCCACTCCAAAGACCTGATAGGCCAACGCTTTGGCACCAAGGTCACCTGCAGCAAAGGTGGCTGGGTCTATGTGCTGCACCCCACCCCTGAGTTGTGGACCCTCAACCTGCCCCACCGCACCCAGATCCTCTACACAACAGACATTGCCAACATCACCATGATGCTGGAGCTCAAGCCTGGCTCTGTCGTCTGTGAATCAGGTGAGAGGGACAAAACCAGCTGTTTTCCAACTTTATGTAAGCTACTTTATCTGAGGACATGAGTCATTTTAATCTTTCCATAACTTCACCCATTGCACTGAATAATTGCTTAACACATACTCATAAAGTAGAAATATTACATGTTTCATCTTCCCTGTAAGAGATGGACACAGATAATGAGAAAAGATCTGGAGGAAGTATTTGTGATAGACTAGTGGTAAGCCACTCAAAAACAAAAGGATAAATGTGACGCCAATTATTCTTCGAAGGGAGGTTGGTAAGTGAAAGCTCCCGCTCAAGCACCGAGGGAAGTGGTTGGGACAACACCACACTTGGCTTTTGGTGATGCACACCAAGTTGTCATGATTATCAAGAGTTGAAAAAAGACGTCTGTTTTCATTGGTTCACAGCATCACATTTACAATGAGGCCTGTTGAAATGATGCTCTTTTTAAAGCAGAGAGAAATGAATGTTGTGGTTTTACATCCCATTATTAACCTATTGAGTTAAGCGGTCAGTTATTTATGACAATAACCTGACCTGAACTAGACTTGAGATGGAACCCCACAGTAGTACCATCTAGAAGTCTTCCCCAAGTAAGGAGTGTGAACTGGTTGAATTCAATGCAGAAGTAAAGTGATTGTGTGGGTGGTTAATGGATGTTGACGCAGCCTGGGCTGTGTACGTGTCTGGCTTGGAGGGTCTGGGGGCAGATGGCTGCTTTTGCTGCAGTGCTTCATCATGTTTAACTGCTGTGCTGTTCCTTCCTTCCCGGTTCACGGGTTATAGATGGAACACCAGTAAATGTGTGCGAATTCCCAGATGGCGTATCGATGAACAAAACTGCTTGGTCAGCCCCTGACATAATGGGTAGCTGCTACATGTCTGCAGTGTTGTCACATTTATTAGCCTCTTCATGTGGGTGTTTACTTTGCTTTGAAAAAGGTCTGGCTCCAAAACATATACACAGGGAGCAAAAAAGCTAAGGCATTACTACAATGCACCATTGCATGCCGAGTCATTTTTGTTGGTTGGTTTTGAACTTGTGTAACGTAGCCTAATTGAGTGATGAAATAACCCTAATGTACCAACCTGAGGATCACCTGGCCTCTTAGAGTTCATTATGTTTTTGACATTGAAACCATGTTTCATTCTGTAGAAAAGAAATACTTATTGGATGTCTGGTCAGATGTTATTCCTAAATGTTGATTATAATGGCTGACAAGACTGGAAGCTTATCAACTGATTATATGTCAAATCTACTTTATTACCTGCTGATACATGAACACTGGGTGACAACAATAAGCCTATCTAAGCGATTACTTGTCCAATCTCAGGGGTGACTTATATTTTGTGTCCTGAGTGACTTTGTGAATGAGCTATGTAAACAGGCAGTGATTATCAGTTGACTGTTCTGAGTACAGCATGTGTTGTAGGGGAAATGCACAGTCACATAGAGGAGTCATCTAGATTACGCTGAAGGTCGCCATTCTAGCCCCAGCCCTAGCAGAAGGTCTCATGTTCTGCTCCTTCACATGTCATTGTTTCATTTCTTCGCTGACCAGGCTCCATCCTGCTGCCAGGAATAGATTAGAACTTTTGATAGGAGTCCCAGGTCAGGGCTGTTTTCATCAACGCTGGCTTTATGGGAAAGCTAATGGGTGCTCACTGCTCAGAGCCTCTGAAGAACATACCAAATGCGGCCGCCTTGTTATCCAATCAGGTGGCACCCTCGTGGTGGACATGGGCTGAGTGCAGTGCTAATGGCCGTTTTGTGAGATGGGGAGAGACTTTGGGCTCTTGTCCTGCCGCTCATCCTCCTCAGGCAGCAGAAATGTGCAATGTCTCTTACATTTACATTTTAGTCATTTAGCAGATGCTCTTATCCAGAGCGACTTTGTGCATTCATCTTAAGATAGCTAGGTGGGACATCCACATCACAGGCATAGTAAGTACATTTTTGGGGTGTAGGGTTTGAGCATAGCCTGAAGGTAGGGAGGGGCAGTTCCTCTTGCTGCTCCGCAGGCAAGCACCATGGTCTTGTAGTGGATGCGAGCTTTGACTGGAAGTCAGAGGCGTGTGCAGAGGAGCGGGGTGACATGGGAGAACTTGAGAAGGTTGAAAACCAGGCTGGCTGCTGTGTTCTTGATAAGTTGCAGGGGGTTGATGGCACAAGCAGGGAGCCCAGCCAACAGCGAGTTGCAGTAGTCTAGACGGGAGATGACAAGTGCCTGGACAGTCAAGTTCACACATCAGCAAACCATACTCGCAGATGGCGCTCTATCCCTCGGTCTTGCACATTTCGCTCTCATTCAGTCTTTGTCTTTGGCTCTCACATGGCAGGCTTATTAAATTAACAAGGCCACTCTCAGATTCTGAATAAGCTCTTGTAACCAGTGGAAGATGGAAATGGCATGTCCTCAGTGCACGCCATGCTTACAATTTGCAGAACAAATAGGCCTTCACATGTACTTTGTAAGGAATGTCCCTGCTTGGTAGTACCATGGAAGGTGACTAGATGTTTTAGATATTTGCGAATTAGGCAGTAAACTACACTGAACAAAAACATAAACACAACACATAAAGTGTTGGTTTCATGAGCTGAAATAAAAGATCCCCAAAATGTTCCATATGGAAGAAAAGCTTATTTCTCTCAAATTTTGTGCACAAATTAGTTTACATCCCTGTTAGTGAGCATTTCTCCTTTGCCAAGATAATCCATCCACCTGACAGGCGAGGCATATCAAGAAGCTGATTAAACAGCATGATCATTACTAGAGGTCGACCGATTAATCGGAATGGCCGATTAATTAGGGGCAATTTCAAGTTTTCATAACAATCGGTAATCGGTATTTTTGGCCACCGATTTGCCGGTGTTTTTTAATTTTTTTAATAATTTGTTTAATTTTTAATTTGTTTAATTTTTTTTATTTAATAACTTAAAAAAAAAATTTTTTTACCTTTATTTAACTAGGCAAGTCAGTTAAAGAACACATTCTTATTTTCAATGACGGCCTAGGAACGGTGGGTTAACTGCCTTGTTCAGGGGCAGAACGACAGATTTGTACCTTGTCAGCTCGGTGATGCAACCTTACGTTAACTAGCCCAACGCTCTAACCACCTGCTTTACGTTGCCAAGGTAAGTTGCTAGCTAGCATTAAACTTATCTTATAAAAAAAAACTATCAATCAATCAAACACTAGTTAACTACACATGGTTGATGATATTACTAGTTTATCTAGCCTGTCCTGCTTTGCATATAATCGATGTGGTGCGCATTCGCGAAAAAGGACTGTCTTTGCTCCGACGTGTACCTAACCATAAACATCAATGTCTTTCTTAAAATCAATACACAAGTATATATTTTTAAACCTGCATATTTAGTTAATATTGCCTGCTAACATGAATTTATTTTAACTAGGGAAAATGTGTCACTTCTCTTGCAAACAGAGTCAGGGTATATGCAGCAGTTTGGGCCGCTTGGCTCGTTGCGAACTGTGAAGACTATTTCTTCCTAACAAAGACAGCCGACTTCGCCAAACGTGAGATGATTTAACAAAAGCGCATTTGTGAAAAAAAGCAATCGTTGCACGACTGTACCTAACCATAAACATCAATGCCTTTCTTAAAATCAATACACAGAACTATATATTTTTAAACCTGCATATTTAGCTAAAAGAAATCCAGGTTAGCTGGCAATATTAACCAGGTGAAATTGTCACTTGCATTCGTTGCACGCAGAATCGGGGTATACAGAATCTGGCTCGTTGCAAACTAATTTGCCAGAATTTTATGGAACTATGAAATAACATTGTAGATTGTGCGACGTAACAGGAATATTTACACTTATGGATGCCACCCGTTAAATAAAATACGGAACGGTTCCGTATGTCACTGAAAGAATAATGTTTTCGAGATGATAGTTTCCGGATTTGACCATATTAATGACCTAAGGTTTATTATATTATAGTTAAGTCTATGATTTGATATTTGATAGAGCAGTCTGACTGAGCGGTGGTAGGCAGCAGCAGGCTCGTAATAGTCAAAGGTATATGGTTTAGAGAGAAATAGTCGACGCGTCATAATTCCTGTAATAACTTGCGGCTGAACTTGAAAGGGGTTCCTTCGTTATTTTATCGTTCATGTCTTCCATAGAGAATGTCTCGATCTACTTCAAATAAGGTCTGTGTTTTGTGCTTAAACCGCCTCGGCGTTTTGATACCCGTGTAAATCTCACTAGGTAACGTTTGTCAGCATATTTTGATAAATCCACTCTTCAAAAAAAATGATCTTCGCTTATATTGATCAGAGTTATATCCTATGAATATCTACACAGTTATAAAATTGGCAAGGTGGTGTAAGCCTAAACCAAACACAGACCTTATTTTAAGTTGATCTAAAAATATCCTATGGAATAAATGAAGGAACCGCTTTTCAGATTTTGCTAGGTGTCATGGGAATTATGACTCGCACTTTGGTAGTCAATTCTTACCATGCCCATTATTAAAATAGGATTTCCTGCATATAGAAATTAGTTTTTGTTTTCAGCATTCATCACAGGTAACTTACTCTCAACTGTTTGAATAATAGAGTTTATTTGTCTCCTAAGCAGACTCTTCAGTATCGTTGTCACTTCAGAGGTGTGTGTGTGTGTGTGTGTGTGTGTGTAATTAATTTTTTATTTATGTGTACAAAAAAAATAATCACAATAATCGTCCGATTAATCGGTATCGGCTTTTTGGCCCGCCAATAATCGGTATCGGCGTTGAAAAATCATCAGTCGACCTCTAATCATTACACAGGTGAACCTTGTGCTCGGGACCATAAAAGGCCACTAAAATGTGCAGTTTTGTCACACAACACAAGCCACAGATGTCTCAAGTTTTGAGAGAGCGTGCAATTAGCATGCTGATTGAATGTCCACCGGAGCAGTTGCCAGATAATTGAATGTTCATTTTTCTACCATAAGTTGCCTCCAATGTCCTTTTACATTTTGAACCGAGTGCCTCATGGTGGGGTTATGGTATGGGCAGGCATACAGTGCAATCGGAAAGTATTCAGACCCCTTGACACATTTTATGTTGCAGCCTTATTCTACATTTTTGGGAAAATGTTTTTCCCCTTATCAATCTACATACAATACCCCATAATGACAAAGCAAAAACAGTTACTTTGTTAAAGCACCTTTGGCAGCGATTACAGCCTCGAGTCTTCTTGGGTATGACGCTACAAGCTTGGCACACCAGTATTTGGGGAGTTTCTCCCATTCTTCTCTGCAGATCCTCTCAAGCTCTGTTAGGTTGGATGGGGAGTGTTGCTGCTCAGCTATTTTCAGGTCTCTCCAGAGATGTTTGAACGGGTTCAAGTCTGGGCTCGGGCTGGGCCACTCAAGGACATTCAGAGACTTGTCCTGAAGCCACTCCTGCGTTGTCTTGGCTGTGTACTTAGGGTTGTTGTCCTGTTGGAAGGTGAACCTTCGCCCCACTCTGAGGTTCTGAGCGCTCTGCAGCAGGTTTTCATCAAAGATCTCTCTGTACTTTGCTCTTCATCTTTCCCTCGATCCTGACAAGTCTCCCAGTTCTTGCCGCTGAAAACATCTCCACAGCATGATGCTGCAACGGATGGTGGCAAGTTTTTTTTTTCCAGATGTGACGCCAAAGAGCTTGATCTTGGTTTCATCAGACCAGAGAATCTTGTTTCTCATGGTCTGAGTTTCCTTTTGGTTCCTTTTGGCAAATTCCAAGCCGACTGTCATGTGCCTTTGAAGCCACTCCTCAGTAAATCTGGCCACTCTACCATAAAGGCCTAATTGGTGGAGTGCTGCAGAAATGGTTGTCCTTCTGAAAGGTTCTCCCATCTCCACAGAGGAACTCTGGAGCTCTGTCAGTGACCATTGGGTTCTTTGTCACCTCCCTGACCAAGGCCGTTCTCCCCAGATTGTTCAGTTTGGCCAGGCGGCCAGCTCTAGAGTCTTGGTGGTTCCAAATTTCTTCCATTTAAGAATGATGGAGGCCACTGTGTTCTTGGGGACCTTCAATTCTGTAGACAGTTTTTGGTACCCTTCCCCAGATCTGTGCCTTGACACAATCCTGTCTCGAAGCTCTATGGACAATTCCTTCGACCTCATGGCTTGGTCTTTGCTCTGACATGCACTGTCAACTGTGGGACCTTATACAGACAGGTGTGTGCCTTTCCAAATCATGTCCAACTAATTGAATTTACCACAGGTGGACTTCAATCAAGTTGTGGAAACATCTCAAGGATGATCAATGGAAACAGGATGCACCTGAGCTCAATTTCGAGTCTCATATCAAAGAGTCTGAACACTTATGTACATTTTTTAAAATACATTTGCAAACATGTCTAAACCTGTTTTCACTTTGTCATTATGGGTTATTGTGTGTACATTGAAGGAATACATTTTAGAATAAGGCTGTAACTTAACAAAATGTGGACAAAGTCAAGGGGTCTGAATACTTTCTGAATGCACTGTAAACTACGGACATTAAAGACGATTGCATTTTATCGTAGATACGTGACAAGATCCTGAGGCCCATTGTCATGCCATTCATCCGCCGCCATCACCACATGTTTCAGCATGATGACGTACAGATCTGTACACAATTCCTGGAAGCTGAAAATATCCCAGTTCTTCCATGGCCTGCATGCTCACCAAGCATGTCACCCATTGAGCAAGTTTGGAACGCTCTGATTATCGTGTACGACAGCGTGTTCCAGTTTCCGCCAATGTCCAGCAACTTCCCCAGCCATTGAAGAGGAGTGGGACAACATTCCACAGCCTGATCAACTCTATGCCAAGGAGATGTTGCGCTGCATGAGGCAAATGGTGGTCATACCAGACACTGACTGGTTTTCTGATCCACACCCCTCCTTTAAAAAAAAAAAGGTGTTTGTGACCAACAGATGCATATCTTTATTCCCAGTTATGTGAAATCCATAGATTAGGACCTAACTTATTTATTTCAATTGACTGATTTCCTTATAGGAACTGTAACTCAGTGAAATTTGAAATTTTTGCATGTTGTGTTTTTATATTTTTGTTCAGTTTTCAAAGCCTTGGAAATGGTTTACCATGCAGTAGCACCACCCATACACAGCAGCACTACCCATACACAGCAGCACTACCCACACACAGCAGCACTACCCACACACAGCAGCACTACCCACATACTGCATCATACTACAATTAGTAGTATCCTTTCCTTTAGACCCTTCATATACAGTTGTTGTTGAGACCAGACACTTGTCATCCAGTTTAAGGTCCAGGAGAGAGACTAGTAGTAGTACAGCTCTCAACCCCTCTGCTGTGCCCCTGGCTCTGTCAGTCATCCGGTTAGTCGACTGGTGTGGCGGTAGCAAGTCAATGTGCCGCTGTGGGGTAAACATTGCCCCCATTGTTGCCATGAGAACAAAAGCAGCAGTGACGCAATGACAGGAGCGGGAGGAGGAAGGGGCACTGTAGTCCATCGCCATGTTCCCCTGCCTTGTCACATGATCACTTCAGATGCGATCAGACACAACTGCAGTTATTGTTGTGGTCATATGACACTCCAAGGTTTGATTCCACTTTTGATGCTTGCACAACTGTACTACTGTACATCAGACATGTTGATTGAGTATAATGACATAAAAATGGAAGCACTTCTGTATTGATCTGTTTTCTACATCTTCTCAGTTGTTGTGAATACCCCAGTCATCTATAACAGGATTTCCCAAACTCAGTCCTGGCCTTTTGTCCTAGCACTACATAGCGGATTCAAATAATCAAAGCTTGATGATGAGTTGGTCATTTGAATCAGCTGTGTAGTGTTTGGGCAAAAAACAAAACGTGCCCCCAGGGGGGGCCAGGACCTGATTCATGACACCACCACTGCTACTAGTCTCATAACCCATTCCCTGTATGTTTTGTAGGCACGGGCAGCGGCTCTCTGTCCCACGCCATCCTGCGCACCATCGCGCCTACTGGTCACCTACACACTGTGGAGTTCCACCAGCAGCGTGCTGAGAAGGCGGCTGAGGAGTTCAGGGAGCACCGCGTAGGCCACCTGGTCACCGTCCGCAACCAGGACGTCTGCAAGGAGGGCTTTGGAGTGACGGGGGTTGCAGACGCTGTCTTCCTGGACATCCCCTCCCCCTGGGAGGCCGTCAAACATGCCAGGAACACCATGAAGAGGCAGGGTAAGAAGGGGTGTGCGTGTGTAGAAGCAGCCAGGAACTTGGTCCAGAGAACATGACTTTGGCTTGTCCACTCATGAATCCCAGCCAGCCTTTGTTCTCTGGCTGTGCAATGTAGTACACTCAGTGCCATATTGAATATTGATCCGGGTCAGCAGAGCTCTCATTAAATGTGCCCTTGGCTCAGCTCACGCTTGTTCCTCTCTGTTACTTCCTTGTCACACGGATGCAGAATAACGTGACCTGACTAAAGAGCATGCAGTGGTCTCCATGGAGATCAGGACCCATGTACAGTGGGGACAAGCCTGGGCAGGTTGGCAGCTTCGTGGGGTGGTCAGTATGTGTGCGTGCGTGACTGTATAGGCTAAAGGTGGGACATGGGTAGAATACATCACAAGGTTATGAAGTATTCACATAGTGCCCTAGGCTAGTACAGTTACTTACTTGGGATCACTGGTTTATAAACAGCTTTATAAAGTATTTGTTTAATCCCAAGGTGCATAAACAGATCGAATGTGGGACATGGACTAGTAACGGTGCAGAGAGACTCCAGCACCCTTTCCTACCTTCTTTCCAGGGTAGACGTTTCAGTCCTCCCTTCTATGGTTTCACGTCTGCGTTTTCCTCTCTCTAGCTATCTGACTCCCCCTTACACACACACAGTGCCACAAGCAAACAGACAGATATCTGGATGTAGAATCAGTCTCATGACCATACAGGGTTATGTGCTGCAGGGAGGTGGCGTGAGTCTCCTTTAGGCAAGGCACAATTTTGTTCCCTCTGTTCAGGGCTGTTTAGACTGGAGTCCCAGTCTCTCTCTCACACTCCTCTAGAGGACTGGACGCTATGGAGCCGTCTCTCTCCATGCTTCAGCCAAGGGCATCTAGCATTTGACCAGTCAATTATACCGCCCATGTGAGCTTCACATGCTCCTGTCCAGTCCTTGTGTAACCACTAATAAAGGAGATTTCCGTACATTTTCCTTTCCCTGCTTTAGATTTGGTCTGTAGTATCTGAGAACCAGGGTAAGGGGAAGAATGTGGAGCATGGAGCAGAGGAAATGGCTGCCTTTTTTTCTCTCTGTAATTCTTTTCATTATTTGGCCAGTGGCCTGCACCTTTTATTTAGAGAAGCTGTGCTCAGAGGACCCTAGATCCTGGCACAAACCCTCCACACCCCCTCTGTTTGCCAAAGACATGGGGCCGATTGGGGCTGTGTTTTGAGCTTTCCAGAGAGAAGTGCTGCTCCTATTTGTCAATGGAACGACTGTTATCTGAGAGATCCCAAGTTTCCAACACTAGACATTGGCTGTGTCTGAAATCTGGCTTAAATGGCGTACTGTACTAATTGTACTACATACCAGTTTAGAACATACTGTTTAGTAAAATCGAATGCAGTAAGCAAGGAATATCAGCATACTAGGCTCATCCTACTGAGAGTACGTCATCTTATACCCTGACTGCGACGTGAGCGATGCAAAATAATTTTCGAAATCTGTTACTCAATTATTGCACCCACACTGCTCGCGCGCGTCAACGAGCGTCTGCGTTGCCAAGGGCTAAAATAGAAGTCCTTTCTATTTCTGACACAGATCGCGCTGCAAGTCCTGCCTCTCCCATCTCCTCATTGGTTTATAGAAGCAGGCACCCACGTGCCATCTCCTCATTGGTTATACCCAGTGGGTGATTGAAATACCAACTGTTTTGCCGGTTGTCTGGTAATACTATGAAAGTGTAGATGCCATCACCATATAAGTTCAAAGATGAAAAAGCCTGGAAGGAGGAGAGATGACTAGAAACAATTCGGTTGGCTGTTTTATGTGTGGATTAATTGTCGGAGTAGAGGACCTAAACAACCTAATGTTTATATCCCAAGACAAATTAACTAGCAACAGCAAGCTAGCTAAATAGGACAAATTAGCTAGCAAGTGCAAGCTAAATTGCCATAAATGTTTAATGCTTTTCGACCGGTCCCCAAATTAATATAATTGGTTCAGAGTTTGTTTTGATATTTTAACCTGCGTGTCGTGATCGTGTTTGGTGTAGGGGGACAAAAGAAATGTATGCACGATGGCGCGCACCTGCGCGCAGCCGGTTTGGGTTTTAATGCACAATTGCTTTGATTCCCGCCATTTGTTTATTTTTGGTACAGTGTGACCCCTCAGCTGGTCAGGCACACATGGGTCTGGAAAGACAATTCTCTTCCTCAATAGTGTTTAGTGAATTCCACTATAACAGATGAAAAGCCTAAATGAGTATGACATCCTGGCATTTAAAGCATACTACAGTTTCAGAATTTCCCATACCATAAACAGATTCTTTTTTCGCATATCCAAAATGCCTGCTATTTGTAATGCAAGTACGGGTATTCGGACACGGCCACTAGTTTTTGTAAGGCATATCTTACTTCGACTTTGGTGTGTGTGTGTGTGTGTGTGTGTGCTTGGCACATACTAGTAAATGTCTGCATGTGTTGCTTGCTGGACTCGTTTGGCTAAAAAGCCACCTCACTTTGTAGATTTAACAATAAATTCTTCTCCCAGTGAGATTTTGGCTTCTGTAATAGGTCTGTGATTTAGACAACATTCTTTACTCAGTCTGTCAAGGTTCATGAAGATATTTTGGTAAGCTGCTCTCATTCCCTGCTGTGGTTCTATGGAGCTTGTGTTTCGCAGAGAGAGGGAGATCCTTTGCCGTTTGCACACATTCTTGGATGTTAGTTAATGATGTGTGTAGGCTGTTTCTCTGGATACTTTAGCCCAGTGGAAACACATGCATAGTCTTGTGTGTTTGATTCTACCCACTTGTATTATATTCTGCTTCATCTTTCAGATCTGTGTATTACAACATTGGTCCTGTGACTGATTTCTTGTCACCATAGAAGCAAAACATGCGCTCACACACACACAATCTCCTCCCTGGAGCCTGAGTGTTGCACGTCCAGGTTTTGGCCAGAGAGGAGGAGGGGGTGGAGGTAGACTAGAGAGCGGGAGGAGGAGATGAGGATCCTGGGTTAAGTGGATCTGCTGTGATCCTGGTAAACTACACTAATGAGTGGCAGGGCTGTCCCTCTCTCCCATTCTACCTGTCCTGCTCCAACCGCTTTACTCCGTCTGTCCTTACACACACTCTGTTATCCTTATTAGGTCTGGCCACACAGAACGCACACAACGTCCCTGTATTATGATGAGGGCACTTGACAATTCCTGACAATCTTATGGCTGCTCAGACTGTTGGGGCTTTTAAAGCAGTACATTTGTTTTCTGTGTTTCCCCTTCCCAACTTTAGTTTTTATGTCTTTTACTTTTGGTTTTGTACACCAGCTGAAAATAAAATCTGTTATTGAAAATATATATATATATATTGCACCTTTGACTCATCTTTATCGGCTGGCCTACCCTTCCTTGAAGAGTTTTATGAGATAAGAGAAAATAAATATCTATTTATTTTTTATTTAATGCACTTTGAAATTATTTTTGTGTTGCTATGGTGATGACCCTTGTTGACCAGTGGTTGATTGAGAGAAGCAGAAGAGGTGGAGCTAGTGGTGACCAGGTTGTCGACAACACAAATCCAGAAAGTGTGTGAGAGCTATTGTTCAAGGCGTTCGACAACTAGCTAGTCAAAACATCTGAGACAGCCTTGCATTCTGACCAAGGCTGCCTGGCCACAGAATGCAAGGCTGTTTTGACTAGCTAGTTGTCGAACGCCTTGAACAATAGCTCTCACACACTTTCTGGATTTGTGTTGTCGACAACCTGGTCACCACTAGCTCCACCTCTTCTGCTTCTCTCAAACAAGGGTCATCACCATAGCAACTACAATGACTTGGGCAACCAGTGGAACATTTCAATGTGCTCTTCTTTAAACTAAACACTGGTCATGTGTATAGCATTTTCCTCCTTGCTTTTAAAATGGTTGACTTGCTTCTTCGGTGTTCAACATAACACACAAGAACAATAAGATGTTTATGATTAGGCCAATATCTCATTGTTGTGGATGTCTAAATGTCTTTGGCTTTGTAAATCTCTTGACGTGTTTGATGTCAGCATTGGAATCCAATTCACCAGCCGAGTCGTCTGTCTAAACCTGTCTTCTGAATCACAATATGCCTCTTAAAGGTGGCTAGAGGAGTGTCCAAAATCTCCATTAGGGATGAATAAACCAAGCTCTGGAAGTTTACATAGATACTGCCAAAAGTAGTGTGTGAGATTGGAATAACTGACTCATGTTTGCTCTCCTTTTCTCTGCTAATGTGTCCTGTCTCCATCCTGTCATCTCCTCCTATCCCCACCTCTCTCTCTCTCTCTCTCTGTCTCATCCTGTCATCTCCTCCTATCCCCACCTCTCTCTCTCTCTGTCTCCATCCTGTCATCTCCTCCTATCCCCACCTCTCTCTCTCTCTCTCTCTCTCTCTCTCCATCCTGTCATCTCCTCCTATCCCTACCTCTCTCTCTCTCTGTCTCCATCCTGTCATCTCCTCCTATCCCCACCTCTCTCTCTCTGCAGGGGGGCGTGTGTGCTCGTTCTCCCCGTGTATTGAGCAGGTGCAGAAGACGGTTGAGGCGCTGGCTGATGAGGGTTTCCAGGAGATCAGCACTCTAGAGGTTCTGCTGAGGGTGCATGACGTGCGCTCCATCACACTCCCTTTGCCGGACTTTGGGTCCGACCAGCCCTTGGAGACCCCGACTGACACCCCAGTCCCTAGCAATGCTTCCGTTCTCTGTAAGACAACCACGCCGCCCAGGGACATGGCAGGGCACACTGGCTACCTTACCTTTGCCACCAAACCCTCTGTGTAGAGGACTGACTGCTGGAGGTTGGAGTGGGCAGAGACTGTTGTCTAGGAGGCGATGGCTGGGGAACTCCACAAGGTCAAAATGCAGTGCTGATGACTTGGGACATAACCTGACCCGGGTGGAAAACCTGCTCAGACTGATTTACTGTACTTTCCCTTCCTCTCCACTGCTTAGCTAAAACTCTACATTTCAGTCGACAGCTGACATCCTTTTGGAGAGACATGATTGAGAAATTGCTGCTGTTTTAGGCTATTTCCAGGGTCTTTCGTAGACTTTGATGAATGTATACACACAAACCCACACATCCCTAACACACTCTAACAGAGGGAGGGAAGAGCAGGCTAAGTGGGATTCTATAAATAGGCTGCTGATTGCTGAGGGTCTCTACACAGGGTTGTGAAGAGCTGTCTGAGAGGTTCACTCTTAGTCTGTCATGTACAATCGCTCATCACGCTACTGATATGTTCTCGCATCATTCAGGATTGAAATAATAGTATCTTATCCCCCATTGTTACCCAGTTTCTCTCTTTGGAGGACAATTTTTTGTTGCAATTTTTACATTTGTAGAATGGTGGGAGAAATGGTGTTTTGTCTCAGCTGGGGGGGGGGATGCTGTAACAAGGCTAAATAAACGCCTTCCTACTGCCCTCTGCTTGTGACGTTTTCTTTAACTATGGTCTGCTATTATCATCATTGCTGGATGGACGGTGGCTCCGGACCAAAAAAGGCAGAGAAATGGCAGCCGTTCTAGACTGGGAGGAGAAGATGTTCTCCACTGCTCTCTTTCTCTTTGTGAGGGACTGTAAACCTCACTCTTTGATTGTAGATGAAACAGACTGTTACTCAGAGAAACACAACCTCTGCCCAATGACATTGTCCTCACTCCTCACACATGACCAATGAGTTTGTATAGGTTTGTTTCAATGTTTTCATAATTGGAGAACCTAGAGGTTGTAACACTTAAAGGTTGGTGTTCTTTGAATAAGCTCCCTACTGTGCTTAGAAAGTATGTGGGGGATGGGATGGTGAGTTGGTTATTGAAGTAATTGGGGGATTTTTGTGGGTTAACAGTCCTTTGTGGTCAGGTCTCCTGTGTCGAAGCTGAACCTGTTGGAGGGATATTTTTTATTGAACCTTTATTGTCAATGCTGAAACCAAGGTCTCTTTTCCAGATTAGCCCAGTATAGCACCACAATACACAAACATTAAACTACACATTCATATACACAAAATACATGTTATTATACACGAAAAGCAAAACACAAACAAAAAAGACATTCTTCTGTAAAAAGGTCCCCTAACAACCTGAAATGCCCTAGAGGCAATATTTATATTGTAGATAATTCCAGGAAATTGAAGTCTGATTTGCCTAACTCATCTAGACACCAAAGGAGTCTCTAGAGTTAACCAGCCCTTTGAACGGGTTTGGTAACTTGACATTTTAAATCTTAACAGTGATAGGTAAATCGGAAGTTTGTGGAGCAGGACTTCGTAAACAAAAAGAGAGTGATGACGTGATCTACATGACTTCAAAGGGGTCCAACCAACCTTTAGGTAAAGAATACAGTGATGAGTAATAAAACTCCTGTGATAAAACGAAGGGCGCTATGAAAAACAGCTGCCAAGTGTTTAAGCGTAGAGGCCGCTCCACTTTGGTAAATAGCTTCACCATAATCAAGAACGTAGAGAAAAGTTGGCTGCACAATCTGCTAACTAGAGAGAGACTAAATCTGTTTCTGTAAATCTTAATAAACTCAGTCGTATGTTTTTAAACGATAAATCATTGTCAATCCAAATGAGAGAGTTGTCTCACCTGCAGTCCGGTGTCATCAGCCTGTCCCCAGCTGGAGAAGGTCTAATCTGGAGGACAGAAACTGGGAATCCTGCCCCTAATCAGCTTGTCATTTGCCCTGCTGAGCTGAGTTGTGGTACCAGCTAATCAGTTATGTTACCAGCTAAAATATTGTATTCGGATTACAGATAGTTTAGAAAAACTAGTTTACTTCTGGGATTACTTTTACATTTCTGAATGACATTCAACTCAGCATTGAAAAGGGTGCAGATTAAGTTTGTTCCACCTGAGCGAGTCTGACCACAAGTCAGAGACCACTACGATGACACCAAATGCGTTTGATGAATCCTTTTTATCGTCTGCTAATGGCTGAAAGTATTCAGATTACGTTACTGAGTTTGGGTAATACAAAAGTTAAATTACTGATGACAATTCTGGACAGGTAACTAGTAACTAACGGATTACATTTCGAAAGTAACCAACCCAACCATGCACATATCCATAGTCGTGGGAAGTAGGAGTGCTGAGGGTGCTGCAGCACCCCCTGAAAAATATATATACAGTGGCAAGAAAAAGTATGTGAACCCTTTGGAATTATCTGGATTTCTACATAAATTGGTCATAAAATTAGATCTGATCATTTAAGTCACAAAAACAGACAAACACAGTCTGCTTAAACTAATAACACACAAATTATACACTGCTCAAAAAAATAAAGGGAACACAAACAACACAATGTAACTCCAAGTCAATCACACTTCTGTGAAATCAAACTGTCCACTTAGGAAGCAACACTGATTGACAATAAATTTCACATGCTGTTGTGCAAATGGAATAGACAACAGGTGGAAATGATAGGCAATTAGCAAGACACCCCCAATAAAGGAGTGGTTCTGCAGGTGGGGACCACAGACCACTTCTCAGTTCCTATGCTTCCTGGCTGATGTTTTGGTCACTTTTGAATGCTGGCGGTGCTTTCACTCTAGTGGTAGCATGAGACGGAGTCTACAACCCACACAAGTGGCTCAGGTAGTGCAGCTCATCCAGGATGGCACATCAATGCGAGCTGTGGCAAGAAGGTTTGCTGTGTCTGTCAGCGTAGTGTCCAGAGCATGGAGGCGCTACCAGGAGACAGGCCAGTACATCAGGAGACGTGGAGGAGGCCGTAGGAGGGCAACAACCCAGCAGCAGGACCGCTACCTCCGCCTTTGTGCAAGGAGGAGCAGGAGAAGTACTGCCAGAGCCCTGCAAAATGACCTCCAGCAGGCCACAAATGTGCATGTGTCTGCTCAAACGGTCAGAAACGGACTCCATGAGGGTGGTAATGAGGGCCCGACGTCCACAGGTGGGGGTTGTGCTTACAGCCCAACACCATGCAGGACGTTTGGCATTTGCCAGAGATCACCAAGATTGGCAAATTCGCCACTGGCGCCCTGTGCTCTTCACAGATGAAAGCAGGTTCACACTGAGCACGTGACAGACGTGACAGAGTCTGGAGACGCCGTGGAGAACGTTCTGCTGCCTGCAACATCCTCCAGCATGACCGGTTTGGCGGTGGGTCAGTCATGGTGTGGGGTGGCATTTCTTTGGGGGGCCGCACAGCCCTCCATGTGCTCGCCAGAGGTAGCCTGACTGCCATTAGGTACCGAGATGAGATCCTCAGACCCCTTGTGAGACCATATGCTGGTACGGTTGGCCCTGGGTTCCTCCTAATGCAAGACAATGCTAGACCTCATGTGGCTGGAGTGTGTCAGCAGTTCCTGCAAGAGGAAGGCATTGATGCTATGGACTGGCCCGCCCGTTCCCCAGACCTGAATCCAATTGAGCACATCTGGGACTACATGTCTCGCTCCATCCACCAACGCCACGTTGCACCACAGACTGTCCAGGAGTTGGCGGATGCTTTAGTCCAGGTCTGGGAGGAGATCCCTCCGGAGACCATCCGCCACCTCATCAGGAGCATGCCCAGGCGTTGTAGGGAGGTCATACAGGCACGTGGAGGCCACACACACTATTGAGCCTCATTTTGACTTGTTTTAAGGACATTACATCAAAGTTGGATCAGCCTGTAGTGTGGTTTTGCACTTTAATTTTGAGTGTGACTCCAAATCCAGACCTCCATGGGTTGATAAATTGGATTTCCATTGATTATTTTTGTGTGATTTTGTTGTCAGCACATTCAACTATGTAAAGAAAAAAGTATTTAATAAGATTATTTCATTCATTCAGATCTAGGATGTGTTGTTTAAGTGTTCCCTTTATTTTTTTGAGCAGTATATGTTTCTTGTCTATATTGAATACATAATTTAAACATTCACAGTGTAGGTTGGAAAAAGTATGTGAACCCCTAGACTAATGACTTCTCCAAAAGCTAATTGGAATCAGGAGTCAGCTGACGTGGAGTCCAATCAATGAGACGAGATTAGAGATGTTGGTTAGAGCTGCCCTGCCCTATAAAAAACACTCACAAAATATGAGTTTGCTATTCACAAGAAGCATTGCCTGATGTGAACCATGCCTCGAACAAAAGAGATCTCAGAAGACAAGATTAAGAATTGTTGACTTGATTAAAGCTGGAAAGGGTTACACAAGTATCTCTAAAAGCCTTGATGTTCATCAGTCCACGGTAAGACAAATTGTCCATAAATGGAGGAAGTTCAGCACTGTTGCTACTCTCCCTAGGAGTGGCCGTCCTGCAAAGATGCCTGCAAGAGCACAGCGCAGAATGCTCAATGAGGTTAAGAAGAATCCAAGAGTGTCAGCTAGACTTAAAGAAATATCTGGAACATGCTAACATCTCTGTTGACGATTCTACAATACCTAAAACACTAAACAAGAATGGTGTTCATGTGAGGACACCACGGAAGAAGCCACTGCTGTCCAAAAAACATTGCTGCACGTCTGAAGTTCGCAAAAGAGTACCTGGATGTTCCACAGCGCTACTGGCAAAATATTATGTGGACAGATGAAACTACAGTTGAGTTGTTTGGAAGGAACACACAACACTATGTGCAGAGAAAAAAAGGCACAGCACACCAACATCAAAACCTCATCCCAACTGTCAAGTATGGTGGAGGGAGCATCATGGTTTGGGGCTGCCTCAGGGCCTGGACAGCTTGCTATCATCGACGGAAAAATGAATTCCCAAGTTTATCAAGACATTTTGCAGGAAAATGTAAGGCTATCTGTCCGCCAATTGAAGCTCAACAGAAGTTGGGTGTTGCAACAGGACAACAACCCAAAGCACAGAAGTAAATCAACAACAGAATGGATTCAACAGAAGAAAATACGCCTTCTGGAGTCTTGACCTCAACCCGATTTGAGATGCTGTGTCATGACCTCAAGAGAGCGGTTCACACCAGACATCCCAAGAATATTTCTGAACTGAAACAGTTTTGTATAGAAGAACGGTCCAAAATTCCTCCTGACCGTTGTGCAGGTCTGATCCGCAACTAGAGAAAATGTTTGGTTGAGGTTATTGCTGCCAAAGGAGGGTCAACCTGTTCTAAATCCAAGGGTTCACATACTTTTCCCACCCTGCACTGTGAATGTTTACACTGTGTGTTCAATAAAGACATGAAAACGTATAATTGTTTGTTATTCGTTTTAAGCAGACTGTGTTTGTCTATTGTTGTGACTTAGATGAAGATCAGATAGAATTTTATGACCAATTTATGCAGAAATCCAGGTATTTCCAAAGGGTTCACATATTGTGTGTGTGTGTGTGTGTGTGTGCCGGTCAAAAGTTTTAGAACACCTACTCGTTCAAGGGTTTTTCTATATTTTCTACATTGTAGAATAATAGTGACGACATCAAAACTATGATATAACACACATGGAATCATGTAGTAACCCAAAAAATGTTAAACAAATCAGAACATATTTTAGTAGCCACCCTTTGCCTTGATGACAGCTCTGCACACTCTTGGCATTCTCTCAACCACCTTCATGAAGAATGCTTTTCCAACAGTCTTGAAGGAGTTCCCACATATGCTGAGCACTTGTTGGCTGCTTTACCTTCACACTGCGGTCCAAACCATCTCAATTGGGTTGATGTTGGGTGATTGTGGAGGCCAGGTCATCTAATGCAGCACTCCATCACTCTCCTTGGTAAAATAGCCCTTACACAGCCTGGAGGTGTGTTTTGGGTCATTGTCCTGTTGAAAAACAAATGATAGTCCCACTAAGTGCCAAGCGCTATGACGAAATTGCCTCTCATGAGGACCGCCACAGGAAAGAAAGACCCAGAGTTACCTCTTTTATTTCTTTATTTCATTTTTTTATTTATTTCACCTTTATTTAACCAGGTAGGCCAGTTGAGAACAAGTTCTCATTTACAACTGCGACCTGGCCAAGATAAAGCAAAGCAGTGTGACAAAAACACAGTTACACATGGGACAAACAAATGTAACTAAAGAGTGTAAACATGTGTAAAAGAGTTCAAGTCAATAACACAATAGAAAAGTCTATATACATCGTGTGCAAATGAAGTAAGATTAGGGAGGTAAGGCAATAAATAGACCATAGTGGTGAAATAATGATCATTTAGCAATTAGACACTGGAGTGATAGATGTGCACAAGATGAATGTGCAAGTAGAAATACTGGGGTGCAAAGGAGCAGAAAATATATAATAAATAACAATATGGGGATGAGGTAGTTGGGTGGGCTATTCACGGGCGGGCAGGTGCGGGCAGCGATTGGTTGAAGAGCATGCATTTAGTTTTACTTGCATTTAAGAGCAGTTGGAGGCCACGGAAGGAGAGTTGAATGGCATTGAAGCTTGCCTGGAGGTTTGTTAACACAGTGTCCAAAGAAGGGCCAGAAGTATACAGAATGGTGTCGTCTGCGTAGAGGTGGATCAGAGAATCACCAGCAGAGGATACTACTGCAGAGGATAAGTTCATTATAATTGCACCTCAGATTGCAGCCCAAATAAATGATTCACAGAGTTCAAGTAACAGACACATCTCAACTGTTCAGAGGAGACTGCATGAATCAAGCCTTCATGGTCCAATTGCTGCAAAGAAAACCACTACTAAAGGACACTAATAAGAAGAAGAGACTTGCTTGGGACAAGAAACATGAAGAAGGATGGAGGAGGAGGTGTGATTCTGCAGCGATACACCATCCCATCTGGTTTGCCCTTAGTTGGACTATCATTTGTTTTTCAACAGGACAATGACCCAAAACAAACATCAAGGCTGAGTAAGAGCTAATTTACCAAGAAGGAGAGTGATGGAGTGCTGCATCAGATGACCTGACCTCCACAATCACCCGACCTCAACCCAATTGAGATGGTTTGGAATGAGTTGGACCGCAGTGTGAAGGTAAAGCAGCCAACAAGTGCTCAGCATATGTGGGAACTCCTTCAAGACTGTTGGAAAAGCATTCCTCATGAAGCTGGTTGAGAGAATGCCAAGAGTGTGCAAATTTGTCATCGAGGCAAAGGGTGGTTACTTTGAAGAATCTAAAATATGTTTTGATTTGTTTAACATTTTTTGGGTTACTACATGATTCCAGATGTGTTATTTCATAGTTTTGATGTCTTCACTAATATTCTACAATGTAGAAAATAGTAAAAATAAAGAAAAACCCTTGAATGAGTAGGTGTGTCCAAACTTTTGACTGGTACTGTATGTATACAGTCTGTGTGGGTGGACCACTTCAGATTGTCAGTGATGTGTACTCCGAGGAACTTGAAGCTTTTCACCTTCTCCACTGCGGTCTCGTCGATGTGGATGGGAGTGTGCTCCCTAGTCTCCTGAAGTCCACGATCAGCTCCTTCATTTTGTTGAAGGTGAGGGAGAGGTTATTTTCCTGGTCCCACTCCGCCAGGGCCCTCACCTCGTCCCTGTAGGCTGTCTCGTCATTGTTGGTAATCAGGCCTACTACTGTTGTGTCATCTGAAACCTTGATGAAAAAGTTGGAGGCGTGCGTGGTCACGCAGTCATTGGTGAACCAGGAGTACTGGGAGCATGTACCCTTGTTGGGCCCCTGTGTTGAGGATCAGCGTAGTGGAAGTGTTGTTTCTTACCTTCACCACCTGGGGGTGGCCCGTCAGGAAGTCCAGGACCCATTTGCACATTGTAGGGTTCAGACCCGGAGCCCCGAGCTTAATGATGAGTTTGGAGGTTACTATGGTGTTGAAGGCTGAGCTGTAGTCAATGAACAGCATTCTTACATAGGTATTGCTCTTGTCCAGATGGGATAGGGCAGTGAGCAGTGCGATGGCGGTTGAATCGTCTGTTGATCTATTGGAGCGGTGTGCAAATTGATGTGGGTCTAAGGTGTCAGGTAAGGTGGAGGTGATATGATCCTTAACTAGCCTCTCAAAGCACTTTATGATAACTGAAGTGATCAGCTTCTTGATATGCCACACCTTTCAGGTGGATAGATTGCAGTGCCTTCGGAAAGTATTCAGACCCCTTGACTTTTTCCACATTTTGTTACGTTACAGCCTTATTCTAAAATGGATTAAATAAATACAAATCCTTAGCAATCTACACACAATACCCCATAATGACAAAGCAAACCGTTTTTAATTTTTTTTTAAACATTTTTGCAAATGTATAAAAATAAAAAACAGAAATACCTTATTTACATAATTATTTTTGCTATGAAACCCAACATTGAGCTCAGGTGCATCCTGTTTCCATTGATCATCCTTGAGATGTTTCTACAACTTCATTGGAGTCCACCTGTGGTAAATTCAATTGATTGGACATGATTTGGAAAGGCACACAACTGTCTATATAAGGTCCCACATTTGACAGTGCATGTCAGAGCAAAAACCAAGCCATGAGGTCGAAGGAATTGTCCATAGAGCTCCGAGACAGGATTGTGTCGAGGCACAGATCTGGGGAAGGGTGCCAAAAAATGTCTGCAGAATTAAATGTCCCCAAGAACACAGGGCCTCCATCATTCTTAAATGGAAGTAGTTTGGAACTACAGATTCTTCCTACAGCTGGCCGCCCGGCCAAACTGAGCAATCTGGGCAGAAGGGCCTTGGTCAGGGAGGTGACCAAGAACCCGATGGTCACTCTGACAGAGCTCTAGAGTTCCTCTGTGGAGATGGGGGAACCTTCCAGAAGGACAACCATCTCTGCAGCACTTCACCAACCGTCCCGTTATGGTAGAGTGACCAGACGGAAGCCACTCTTCAGTAAAAGGCACATGATAGCCCACTTGGAGTTTGTCAAAAGGCACCGTAAGACTCTCAGACCATGAGAAACAAGATTTGGATGAAACCAAGATGGAACTCTTTGGCCTGAACGCCAAACGTCACGTCTGGAGGAAACCTGGCACCATCCCTACGGTGAAGCATGGTGATGGCAGCATCATGCTGTGGGGTTGTTTTTCAGCGCCAGGGACTGGGAGACTAGTCAGGATTGAGTCAAAATGAACGGAGAAAAGTACAGAGAGATTCCTTGCGAAAACCTGCTCCAGAGTTCTCAAGACCTCAGACTGGTGCAAAGGTTCACCTTCCAACAGAACAACGACCCTAAGCACACAGCCAAGACAATGCAGGAATGGCTTAGGGACAAGTCTCTGAATGTCCTTGAGAGGCCTAGCCAGAGTCCGGACTTGAACCTGATCAAACATCTCTGGAGAGACCTGAAAATAGCTGTGCAGCGACGCTCCCCATACAACCTGACAGAGCTTGAGAGGATCTGCAGAGAAGAATGGAAGAAACTCCCCAAATACAGGTGTGCCAAGCTTGTAGCGTCATACCCAAGCAGACTCGAGGTTGTAATCGCTGCCAAAGGTGCTTCAACAAAGTACTGAGTTAAGGGTCTGAATACATATGTAAATGAGATATTTCCATTAAAAAAATATATATAAATTGGCAAAAAATCTAAAAACCTGTTTTTGCTTCGTCATTAGGGGGTATTGTGTGTATATTGATGAGGGGAAAAAACAATGTTATACATTTTAGAATAAGGCTGTAACCTAACAAAATGTGGAAAAAGTCAAGTGGTCTGAATACTTTCCGAAGGCACTGTATCTTGGCAATGGCAAAATGCTCACTAACAGGGATGTAAGCACATTTGTGTACAACAATTGAGAGAAATAAGGTTTTTGTGCACTTGGAAAATTTCAGGGATATTTTATTTCAGCTCATGAAACATGGGACCAACAATTTACATGTTGTATTTATATTTTTGTTCAGTATAGTTGGTCATAATGGTCATAATACTAATACTAAGCCTGATAAACATACTGTATCTGAAAAGTGTTCCATAGGTTTTCAAAAAAAACACAGTGGACACCTCCATGAAAAAGCTGTATGATTTATATTCCAACTTTGCATACAATAACAATAAGTCCTGAGCCCTTTGGTGCTGGAGGGATAGGGGGTTGCTTAAGGGCAGGGCTCTCCAACCCTGTTCCTGGAGAGCTTTCGTCCTGTAGGATTTCACTCCTACCCCAGTTGTAACTAACCCGATTCAGCTAATCAACCAGCTAATTATAAGAATCAGGTACGTTAGATTTGGGTTGGAGCAAAAACCTACAGGACGGTAGCTCTCCAGGAACAGCGTTGGAGAGCCCTGCTTCAGGGTCTATTTTTGGGGGTAATGCCAGAGGGGAACTGGCCCATGGTTGTAGAGCAGCTTTTTCCCATAGATAATGATATAAATACGGTCCAAATTGCAGATACAGACATCGGATCATTAGTCATAGGGACATTCCAAACAAAATATAAAAGAGGGAACTGCTTGGTCACTCAACTCATAAGACAATTAGTAACTGTCATACGACCATCTTACTACTACTACTTACAATGAATGCCTGTCAAATCCACAGATCACAAGCCACATTATTTCTAAATGTGAAGTATGATTGATTTATGATTTCTTACATTTCTCACTCAATTGCATATTTTAAAGTGAATCAGAGGTGATTTGTGAGTGGTCTCTCAGGTTGAGGATGTCAAACACTCCTGGTCACTTGATTAGATAAGCCTGACTCCAACAGTGCTGCCTTTCCAACAGGCAAACACGTGGCCTCCATACATCCATATTTTGTATGCGAGGTGATAGGAATTTTAGTTCGGAAAGAAATTGATTTTCAAGCCCTCTGTAAATTATAATTGATTGGTTTTGTGATGAAAAGCCAATAACTGTTTGCCCCTGCCCAAAGGCTAGGGCACACACTTCACACAGCATGTGATGAGATTATTCTTAACCATTCACCAAGGATGATAGCCAAACAGGTACAGTAGAAACTTCCTGTATCTCTGTTGTAAATACATCCCGTCAGCCAATCTTGTTGCCATTTCTCCTTCAATCCCCATTATCTTTGTTTTTCTCTTACCAGTTAGTGTCCACTAAGTGTACTCCTAACTCTTTCCCAGATTTAAGTTCCATCCATGATGAGTTATGGCTGCCTGTATAAGAGCTGTAATAGAAAATAGATTTTTGCAGCTACTACGAGTGTCTCGTACCGATTCCCAAACACATTATCAGTTCACTAACATCATTACACAGCCATTGTAAAACAACTCAGCTCCTCCACTTCACACACTGCTGCACACACAGCAGGGCATCAGGGTCGGGTGCTGCTGGTGACCTGCTGATATAAAGAATGCGAGTATGATCTCATGCAGTTGAACGCTGATAGTCCTCTCAGATCTTATGGACCCTCTTCCAGCTGAGGGCTCTGAGGCCTCCAGGACACATCCAAGCAGGGTAGGGATAATACACTGGGTTAATACGCAGGGCTGCATTATATTAGCTCAGTGATCAGGGAGGGGCACCGGCTTTGCGGAAATGTGATAAGATCATGGCTCTGCAGCAGGGGGGACATGGTGGTGGTGTGATCTGTGACTCATGGCCCGGTTGATCTCTGTGATCTAGTGACAGCGAAGGCTACCTGGTGACAAAGGTGAAGGGGAGGAGTGGCACGGTGATGCTCCTGATTCTGCAGAGAACTGCAGTCATATTTCACTACATTCTTATCGCTCTATCATGATGGGGAGCTCACACATGCACACACATATTTGAGAGGTGAAATGGCGATTGGGTTGTCTGTGTGTATTATCAGTAGTCAGTTCTCAAGGGTTGTCAGTTTTTCTCGGGGTCTGCGGCACAGATGTCATGGCTAGCCTGTCAGCTGAGCAGGATGGCGTTGACTCCGTTTTCTACTCAGAAAATGTCACATTTATTCTCCATAACTGGAACGTTGCCAAACTGTGCCCAGTGTAATATACAGTATACGTTTACTGCGGATCAAGAATAGCAAAATGAATATTAAAATGATCTCTATGTTACTGTAACAACTGAAAACAACTAAACTGACCATCATGGTCCACCATTTTACTTTTGTTTCCAGGAGCACTCCACAAAACTTCCACACGCTGCCTGTTCCTCACCACAAGAATAGAAAGCCCTATGACTTATTAGCCATGGGTTGTATGGAACATTTGTCTGCAACAACTTTGGAAATAATGTGACAGATTTGAAGTATAAACAGGTCACACAGAGGAGCTCTTCTATAGAGGACTACTGGGCAGTCATAATCTCAATGAGTCCTAATGAAAATAACAAGACAGTTCATTGAGTAGGCCTATAAAAGATTATGGTGCCCTGTGTTGGACAAACATATCTGTTATTATATTTACTCTGGACGGCTGGGCGTACAGGCTACCCAGTCATACAGTTTGGAAAGATAATATATTACCATTCCTAGGTCAGTGTTTTACATGACATATTTGACTATCACACATAAACAGGAAACATGTTGTTATAAAGGCCTCATGCCAGGCAAATAGCTTGCCAATGATGTCATAGGAATTACAGTTGGACGTTGTACTCTTCAGGAGGAAAAGTCATAAAGCTCATATCAAACATAAGCCTTGTGTCACACACGCCCACTCACTATCAGCTTAATCACCAGGTTTTAAAAGCTTTGTTTGAATGTGACCAACCTTCAGACCACTACTGTGGTCGCCACTGGTCTCTATAAAAGGGCATTTGCGTTTGCCCTCCTAACTTCTGACTGGTAAGGTCTATGATTATTTGTATGCAAGGACGTTGGTACTGTTCTATACCCCCTGACATCCATATAGCTAGCCTGTGACTGTGGCAGCCCATTCCTCTCTGATGGATGTTGTGCACTCGGTTTACTGTGTGCCTGTTTCACACGCTGCCTGTTTCAGTGCTGGACAGAGTCTCACACTCTCTCAAACATCTGTGTCCAACCCCTGAGGAAAATACAAATACTTACAGTGGAGGAAAAAAGTAATTGATCCCCTGCTGATTTTGTACGTTTTCCCACTGATAAAGAAAGGATCAGTCTATCATTTTAATGGTAGGTTTATTTGAACAGTGAGAGACAGAATAAAAACAAAGACATCCAGAAAAACGCATCTCAAAAATGTTATAAATTGATTTGCATTTTAATGAGGGAAATAAGTATTTGACCCCCTCTCAATCAGAAAGATTTCTGGCTCCCAAGTGTCTTTTATACAGGTAACGAGCTGAGATTAGGAGCACGCTCTTAAAGGGAGTGCTCCTAACCGCAGCTTGTTACCTGTAAAAAAGACACCTGTCCACAGAAGCAATCAATCAATCAGATTCCAAACTCTCCACCATGGCCAAGACCAAAGAGCTCTTCAAGGATGTCAGGGACAAGATTGTAGACCTACACAAGGCTGGAAGGGGCTACAAGACCATCGCCAAGCAGCTTGGTGAGAAGGTGACAACATTTGGTGCGATTATTCACAAATGGAAGAAACACAAAAGAACTGTCAATATCCCTCGGCCTGGGGCTCCATTCAAGATCTCACCTCGTGGGGTTGCAATGATCATGAGAATGGTGAGGAATCAGCCCAGAACTACACGGAAGGATCTTGTCAATAATCTCAAGGCAGCTGGGACCATAGTCACCAAGAAAACAATTGGTAACACACTACGCCGTGAAAGACTGAAATCCTGCAGCGCCCGCAAGGTCCCCCTGCTCAAGAATACTTATACATGCCCGTCTAAAGTTTGCCAATGAACAACTGGTGAAAGTGTTGTGGTCAGATGAGACCAAAATGGAGCTCTTTGGCATCAACTCAACTCGCCGTGTTTGGAGGAGGAGGAATGCTGCCTATGACCCCAAGAACACCATCTCCACCGTCAAACATGGAGGTGGAAACATTATGCTTTGGGGGTGTTTTTCTGCTAAGGGGACAGGACAACTTCACCGCATCAAAGGGACGATGGACGGGGCCATGTACCGTCAAATCTTGGGTGAGAACATCCTTCCCTCAGCCAGGGCATTGAAAATGGGTCGTGGGTGGGTATTCCAGCATGACAATGACCCAAAACACACGGCCAAGGCAACAAAGGAGTGGCTCAAGAAGAAGCACATTAAGGTCCTGGGCTTAATCCCATAGAAAATCTGTGGAGGGAGCTGAAGGTTCGAGTTGCCAAACGTCAGTCTCGAAACCTTAATGACTTGGAGAAGATCTGCAAAGAGGAGTGGGACAAAATCCATCCTGAGATGTGTGCAAACCTGGTGGCCAACTACAAGAAACGTCTGACCTCTGTGATTGCCAACAAGGGTTTTGCCACCAAGTACTAAGTCATGTTTTGCAGAGGGGTCAAATACTTATTTCCCTCATTAAAATACAAATCCTTTTATAACATTTTTTACATACATTTTTCTTGATTTTTTTGTTGTTATTCTGTCTCTCACTGTTCAAATAAACCTACCATTAAAATTATAGACTGATCATTTCTTTGTCAGCGGGCAAATGTACAAAATCAGCAGGGGATCAAATACTTTTTTCCCCCACTGTACATTGGGGAATAAGACGCCTCACAAATACTCAACTGGCAGCTTCATTAAATATTACCTGGAAACACCAGTCTCAACGTCAACAGTGAAGAGGCGACTCCGGGATGCTGGCCTTCTAGGCAGAGTTGCAACGAAAAAGCCATATCTCAGACTAGCCAATAAAAAGAAAAGATTAAGATGGGCAAAAGAACAGACACTGGACAGAGGAACTCTGGCTAGAAGGCCAGCATCACCAGAGTGACCTCTTCACTGTTGACGTTGAGACTGGTGTTTTGCGCGTACTATTTAATGAAGCTGCCAGTTGAGGACTTGTGCGACGTCTGTTTCTCAAACTAAACACTCTAATGTACTTGTCCTCTTGCTCAGTTGTGCACCGGGTCCTCCCACTCTTTCTATTCTGGTTAGCGCCAGTTTGCACTGTTCTGTGAAGGGATTAGTACACAGCGCTGTACGAGATCTTCAGTTTCTTGGCAATTTCTCGCATGGAATAGCCTTCATTTCTCAGAACAAGAATAGACCGACGAGTTTCAGAAGAAAGTAGTTTGCTTCTGGCCATTTTGAGTCTGTAATCGAACCCACAAATGCTGATGCTCCAGATACTCAACTTGTCTGAAGGCCAGTTTTATTGCTTCTTTAATCAGAACAACAGTTTTCAGCTGTGCTAACGTAATTGCAAAAGGGTTTTCTAATGATCAATTAGCCTTTTAAAATTATAAACTTGGATTAGCTAACACAACGTGCCATTGGAACACAGGAGTGATGGTTGCTAATAATGGGCCTCTGTATGCCAATGTAGATATTCCATTAAAAATCAGCTGTTTCAAGCTACAATAGTCATTTACAACATTAACAATGTCTACACTGTCTTTCTGATCAATTTAATGTTATTTCAATGGACAAAAAATGTGCTTTTCTTTAAAAAACAAGGACATTTCTAAGTGACCCCAAACTTTTGAACGGTAGTGTATAATTGGTCGTTGGCCCCCTAGCGGCCAGGGGCCCTAAGCGACTACTTATGTCGCTTATGCCTGAAGCCGGCCCTGGTCGTCCTCCATACAGTGACCCTTGTCCCCACCTACCTACAACTCCCGGCTGTCACAAGATCTGTTGATATGATAAGACAGTGGTTGGTGGACTTTAGCCTGCTGTTTTAATATAGCATTCGCTCCAGGCAGCTCCTCCCTTGCTACTGCATTTATGAGAAAGTCTACCACAGGTGAAGTCTGAAGGGCATCCATAAACTGCACGTAACTGTTTTAAATACTGCTTCTTACAATAAGTCAGGTAACCAGTGTGGTCCATCCAGCCTTACACATCTCATCTGAGACAGCTATGTAGACATGAATGTGTAAGTCACTGAGTCATGGGAACTTAGAGCATCAGCCACTTCTCTGTTCTCAGAAAAGAGACTCAGAGACAAACTCGGACAGATTCCATAGTGAGACAGCTAACCCCCTGCTAAGAACAGAACCATCATTTGTCTAGCATGAGGGTTGGGCTGAAGGATTTTATTTTATTTCTCCATCTGAACAGAAAGCAAGGTGTGTCACATTCCTCTAAGTATTCCTAGACAGACAGTAGCTAACACATCAAGACACTGTTGCCTTCTCCATTCCAAAGCACTCTCTGTCCAAGGTGAAAGTGTTGCCCTGGCCTGGCAGTCATAGGGATGCCACGAGGATCAACTGCCACCTAGAGCATGAATGAAGATAAGACACTGCTCAAATGCCAGTTAGTGTAAATAGGTGTGGCAGGTCTTGTATGTGCTCTCAGCCTTGAGCATGTGTTTTAAGGGAACTGAGAGTGTAGGGCTTGGTTTAAGTCTTGCTGTTAAAACCAGGGGAAGGTCTATTTACAAATGTTTCAAACATAGATTGATGCTCACAAGAGTGTAAACACAGCAAAACATGTAGTAGAAGCAAGACAGGCTGTGTAGAGCCACTGAAGATAAGTGTTCAGTTCACTCTCTACCCTATTACCTCAGAGGACAGTTATGCTGTGGTAGATAATGCCAAGCTCTTTTGTCAAATGGAATAATGCATAGTTCCTGCTTGCTCTGTTTTGAAGGGGGATTTAATGATTTGTGTAATTTGATTCATTGAAGTGGGGGTGATCGAGGGACGGGCAGAAGTACATTTGTGGGAGTGGAAGAACAGAACCACATCCACAGTGCAAACAAGGGCCAGCTTCCATGGAGGAGTGAGTCATTCTCATTGCTGTGGCAAGCAGCCAACTGCTGCACTCCCATCATTTCAGGGACTAGCAGTTCTGTCCGGAGATTACTCCGATCAGTGAATTGAACCGGGATACAGACATCAGCAGTCCCAGTTGTTCCAGATAGTGTCTTGCTGCCCTGCTGCTGGATGGGTTATGTACATTTCATTTTAAATCAGAGCAGAATCTCTTCCCTCTGACTGTCTCCCTCCAGCTCCCCCACTCTCCCCTTCTCTCCTCCAGTCTGTTCGCTGTGACCTCACCGTGGGTGGTGTAATCATCTCTGTAAACCCACAGAATTTCTCACAGGGACCATGTGGGGGGGGTGAATGAATTTCACAGCTGTCGTCCTTGTGTTACGTGTTTATTTGGCGAGGTTCAGCGCAAACTCAACTCACCATTACCTACTTACAGACAGATGCGGCGCGGACCCGGGCCAATGAAGAGAATCCACTGGATGATCATGGAACCTCGTTACCCAGGGACCTCCCCGGCTGTCTGCCTATACAGAATCATAATACATTGTATCTATATAGCTAGCCATGCGCCTTTCTCAATTTGTTTATAAACACAGAGAGCAAACCAACATAGAGCACCCACACACTACCCATCCAAGTTGAATACAAAAAAAGATGGAGAAGAGCTGAGACAAACAATGATGAAGGGGGAAGGACAATGTGTTTATGTGTGGATGTTTATGTCATCCAGCAGGGTCTCTATGTAAGCATGAGTAATGGTGCAGAAGGGAATAATGTTATGCAACCTGGCCTTCCTACAAAGAGCCCACCACTAGGAGAGCACTGACTCTGGGGAGGGATTGGAGGGAGGGGCGAAGGGAGGGAGACGGGGATTGATTAGACTAAGCAGCTAGCAATGCTTAAACCATATCAGGAGACGACTTTTGAGATCTTGGAAAAATCTAAGAAATGTAGATTTTTTAAAGTAGTGACCCTTTAATGCAAGTGTGCAGGCATCTAGCACTATTGTTTGATTAGCAGTGTTTCTGTAGCACATGGGATGTTGTTTGCAAAATAAATGGCCACTGGATTGACACAAATAATCATGATATCCTTCTGATAGGTAGGCATAGGCTACTTTGTAGCTAGTTAACATTTATTATACAATGGGTGGGTCTAATCCTGAATGCTGATTGGTTAAAGTGTCTATTCCACAAGTTACCACTGGCTAAATCTATGACCTTAAAATGCCTATTTACTTTATTTCCATCTGACTGCGCAATCCACTGTCTCATCAGCCCAGCCAGGGAAGTTATACACTTAATCTCCACAATAAAAAAGCATTTAGACATTATCTCACATTTCTTTTAGACTAAAATGTATTTTTCAACAGCGGAGATTTGTATAAACCTTATTGTTTATCTCTCCGACATTTGCAACATTGTTTCAAAATTCAAATTATACTTCCTCTCGGGCCTATTTTGGAATGTTCCAAAATGCAATTTGCGGGAAAACACCATTCTAAAATGTGGAAATATCCGTTAGAAAGAGGGGGGATTTAAAAATGCAACAACTATCATGGGTTGCTAATATAATTAAGATAATGGCGTTGCTGCTAGACGTTGAAAGAAAACCAAAAGAAGACGAGAGGAGAACATAATGAGTCTTTATATAGAAAAAACTTGCCCCCACGTTTCTAAGGTGGGATTTTGGCCATTGGCTACTTTGAAGCAAGTTAAGATATGCCTCATAATATGAAGTAAAACATCCAGGTTTCAAACAATTAAGGACAGGGAAAAATATAGTGATGCTAATGTTAGGCCTAACCATCTTTTGGTAGAATGGAAGGAATTCCCCAAAAAACTCTATTTAAGTGATAAGGCCCGAGAAGCCGGTGTTTGGAGGATATATTGGCATGGTGGTGTTGGGCTTCCTTCCATGTGTATATTGCAGGGGCTAAATTGTAAAAATATTTAAGATTATTAACATTTTAAGCTAAACATTACGATCTGTTCCATCAGTCATATTAATTGATACGGCGTATACCTCCACCACACTACTTTGATACGTATCAGTGGGGATTAAGAAGTGAGTATATGCAATGTCCACTGGCAAATGTGTGGGTATACGGCTTATACCTGCATATACCCTCCACAACCATTGGGCACAGGGATACTCATGAGCAGATATCAACATGTGCATGTAAACGTTGCCATTAATAGGATACACAGTGTTCACCTGTAGCAGCAGTGATCCATGTTGTGAGGCACCGCAGGGTGCAATCGATGTGTGAGGGCTTCGCCTTGATTAACAGCACACACACACAAACACACGCTCTCTCTCTCTCTCTCTGAACGTTGACAGGGTCAGTGTCTGCGGGGCCTGTTATCTAGCGCTCTCTGGTGGTCATACGTAGGAACAGTTGTGCCTTATGGCCACAGCTCACTGTAATTACAGTGGAAAGATATAAAACACTTGGCACACTACCTATGAAATAACCCAGTGTTGAAGCTGGCAGGAACTCTCAACATGCTTGCCTTGCAGAACAAATAGTCTACACTGTACTGATACTGTACTGCAGGAGATGGAGCGTGAACTCATGCTGAGAGAGACCCTGTCATGTGAAGGGTCATGACTTTGATCAGCTGTTCTGGCAGTCAGTGCTCTGAGACAGATGGACAGGGTCCAGGGGTTTATGTTTGGAAGTGTTCCGTGGCCAGTCTCTCTTTTCCTCTCAAGAGTTCTGCTTTCTGAGTCAATGCTCTGAAAAGCCTCTATTTTGTGGACTTTTAATATAGACCTCTGGGGGCTTTTCTGAAATCCAACAGCCAGCCTCTGTGTGTGTGTGTGTGTGTGTGTGTGTGTGTGTGTGTGTGTGTGTGTGTGTGTGTGTGTGTGTGTGTGTGTTGGGGTCAAGGACCCTGACGTCTTGATGAAGTGTTGGGCTGGGAGGTATCTCGGACTGGGGTTGCTTGGATACTCTGGGTTTATGTAGAAGTCAAGGCTATCTGAGGCAACAGGCACTTTAGAGCTCCAGAGCTCATACTACTCAACAGTCTACACTTCAACTCTTAGGAGTTAAGGGTAGAGAAGCTATCTCAGTCTTTATGGAAAGCTATATGCTGATGGAATGTGATACATACATACATACATACATACATACATACATACATACATACATACATACATACATACATACATACATACATACAGTCCTTGGGTGATACAGAGGGCTTCATTTGGATGGCCTTTCAAATCTGTGGAAGACAACAGATAAAAAGTACATTGGCAGTACAAATCTAGCTGGATATAGTACCTTCAGAAAGTGTTCACACCCCTTGACTTTTTCCACATTTTGTTGTGTTTCAAAGTGAGATTAAAATGGATTTAATTGTCATTTTCTGTCAACAATCTACACAAAAGGGTAGAGAAGGGTAGAGAAGCTAAGAGTTGAAGTATAGACTGTTGAGTGGTATGAGCTCTGGAGCTATAAAGTGCCTGTTGCCTCAGATAGCCTTGACTTCTACATAAACCCAGAGTATCCAAGCAACCCCAGTCCGAGATACCTCCCAGCCCAACACTTCATCAAGACGTCAGGGTCCTTGACCCCAACACACACACCTTCAAATTATTGGATTCGGCTATTTCAGCCACACCGTTGATGACAGGTGTATAAAAACGAGCACACAGCCATGCAGTCTCCATAGACAAACATTGGCAGTAGAATGGTCTTACTGAAGAGTTCAGTGACTTTAAAATGTGGCACTGTCATAGGATGCCACCTTTCCAACAAGTCCGTTTGTCAAATTTCTGTCTTGCTTGAGCTGCCCTGGTCAACTGTAAGTGCTGTTATTGTGAAGTGGAGACGTCTAGGAGCAACAACGGCTCAGAAGCGAAGTGGTAGGCCACACAAGTTCACAGAATGGGACCGTTGAGTGCTGAATCACGTACAAATTATCCTCAGTTGCATCACTCACTACCGAGTTCCAAACTGCCTCTAGAAGCAACGTCAGCACATTAACTGTTCGTTGGGAGCTTAATGAAATGGGTTTCCATGGCAGAGCAGCCGTACACAAGCCTAAGATCACCATGTACAATGCCAAACGTCGACTGGAGTGATGTTCTCTGGAGTGATGAATCGCGCTTCACCATCTGGCAGTCTGACAGATTAATCTGGGTTTGGTGGATACCAGGAGAACGTTACCTACCCGACTGCATAGTGCCAACTGTAAAGTTTGGTGGAGGAATAATTGTCTGGGGCTGTTTTTCATCATTCGGGTTGGGCACTTTAATTCCAAAGAGAAATTCTAACGCTACAGCATACAGTGACATACTCAACGATTCTGTGCTTCCAACTTTGTGGCAACAGTTTGGAGAAGGCCCTTTCCTGTTTCAGCATGACAATGCCCCAGTGCACAAAGCAAGGTCTATACAGAAAGGGATTGTCGAGATCGGTGTGGAAGAACTTGACTGGCCAGCACAGAGCCCTGATCTCAACCCCATCGAAAACCTTTTGGGATGAATTGGAATGCCGACTGAGAGCCAGGCCTAATCACCCAACAGGGCGGCATGTGGCCTAGTGGTTAGAGCATTGGGCCAGTAACCGAAAGGTTGCTGGATCAAATCCTTGAGCTGACAAGGTAAAAATCTGTGGTTCTGCCCCTGAGCAAGGCAGTTAACCCACTATTCCCTGGGCGCTGAAGACGTGGATGTCAACTATGGCAGCCGACTGGACCTCTTTGATTCAGACGGGTTGGGTTAAATGTGCGTAGACACAATTCAGTTGTACAACTGACTAGGCATCCCCTTTACCTTTCAGTGGCTGAATGGAATCAAGTCCACGCAGTAATGTTCCAAGTAGAGTGGAGACTGTTATAGCAGCCAAGGGGGACCAACTCCATTTTAATGCCCGTGATTTTGGAATGATATGTTCGTCGAGCAGGTGTCCACAAACTTTTGGTCATATAGTGTAATATATCTCTCTCACACACAACCAGTCAAAAGTTTGGACACATCTGCTCATTCAAGGGTTTTTCTTTATTTTTACTATTTTCTTCATTGTAGAATAGTGAAGACATCAAAACTATGAAATAATACATGGAATCATGTAGTAACCAAAAAAGTATTAAACAAATCAAAATATATTTTATATTTGAGACTCTTCAAAGTAGCCACCCTTTGCCTTGATGACAGCTTTGCACACTCTTGGCATTCTCTCAACCAGCTTCACCTGGAATGCTTTTCCAACAGTCTTGAAGGAGTTCCCACATACAGTTGAAGTCAGAAGTTTACATACACTTAGGTTGGAGTCATTAAAACTCGTTTTTCAACCACTCCACAAATTTCTTGTTAACAAACTATAGTTTTGTCAAGTCGGTTAGAACATCTTTGTGCATGACACAAGTAATTTTTCCAACAATTGTTTACAGACATTATTTCACTGTATCACAATTCCAGTGGGTCAGAAGTTTACATACACTAAGTTGACTGTGCCTTTAAACAGCTTGGAAAATTCCAGAAAATGTCATGGCTTTAGAAGCTTCTGATAGGCTAATTGACATCATTTGAGTCAATTGGAGGTGTACCTGTGGATGTATTTCAAGGCCTACCTTCAAACTCAGTTCCTCTTTGCTTGACATCATGGGAAAATCAAATGAAATCAGCCAAGACGTCAGAAAACAAATTGTTGACCTCCACAAGTCTGGTTCATCCTTGGGAGCAATTTCCAAACGCCTGAAGGTACCACGTTCATCTGCACAAACAATAGTACGCAAGTATAAACACCATGGGACCACGCAGCCGACATACCGCTCAGGAAGGAGACAGAACGGTGAACGTACTTTGGTGCGAAAAGTGAAAAATCAATCCCAGAACAACAGCAAAGGACCTTGTGAAGATGCTGGAGGAAACAGGTACAAAAGTATCTATATCCACAGTAAAACGAGTCTTATATTGACATAACCTGAAAGGCCGCTTAGTAAGGAAGAAGCCACTGCTCCAAAACCGCCATAAAAAGGCCAGACTACGGTTTGCAACTGCACATGGGGACAAAGATTGTACTTTTTGGAGAAATGTCCTCTGGTCTGATGAAACAAAAATAGAACTGTTTGGCCATAATGACCATCATTATGTTTGGAGGAAAAAGGGGGAGGCTTGCAAGCCAAAGAACACCATCCCAACCGTGAAGCACAGGGGTGGCAGCATCATGCTGTGGGGGTGCTTTGCTGCAGGAGGGACTGGTGCACTTCACAAAATAGATGGCATCATGAGGTAGAAAAAGTATGTGGATATATTGAAGCAACATCAAGACTTCAGTCAGGAAGTTAAAGTTTGGTCACAAATGGGTCTTCCAAATGGACAATGACCCCAAGCATACTTCCAAAGTTGTGGCAAAATGGCTTAAGAACAACAAAGTCAAGGTATTGGAGTGGCCATCACAAAGCCCTGACCTCAATCCCATAGAAAATTGTAAGGGCAGAACTGAAAAAGCATGTGCGAGCAAGGAGGCCTACAAACCTGACTCAGTTACACCAGCTCTGTCAGGAGGAATGGGCCAAAATTCACCCAACTTATTGTGGGAAGCTTGTGGAAGGCTACCCGAAACGTTTGACCCAAGTTAAACAATTTAAAGGCAATGCTACCAAATACTAATTGAGTGTATGTAAACTTCTGACCCACTGGGAATGTGATGAAAGAAATCATTCTCTCTAGTATTATTCTGACATTTCACATTCTTAAAATAAAGTGGTGATCCTAACTGACTTAAGACAGGGAATTTGTACTAGGATTAAATGTCAGGAATTGTAAAATACTGAGTTTAAATGTATTTGGCTAAGGTGTATGTAAACTTCCGCCTTCGACTGTATGCTGAGCACTTGTTGGCTGCTTTTCCGTCACTCTGTGGTCCAACTCATCCCAAACCATCTCAATTGGGTTGAGGTCGGGTGATTGTGGAGGCCAGGTCATCTGATGCAGCACTCCATCACTCTCCTTCTTGGTCAAATAGCCCTTACACAGCCTGGAGGTGTGTTGGGTCATTGTCCTGTTGAAAAACAAATGATAGGGGGACTAAGTACAAACCAGATGGGATGGTGTATCGCTGCAGATTGCTGTGGTAGCCATGCTGGTTAAGTGTGCCTTGAATTCTAAATAAATCACTGACAGCACCCCCACACGATCACAACTCCTACTCCATGCTTCACGGTGGGAACTACACATGCGGAGATAATCCGTTCGTCTGTTCTGCGTCTCACAAAGACACGGCAGATGGAACCAAAAATCGCAAATTTGGACTCATTTCAGATTCAGACAGATTTCCATTGCTCGTGTTTCTTGACCCAAGCAAGTGTCTTCTTATAGGTGTCCTTTAGTAGTGGTTTCTTTGCAGCAATTCAACCATGAAGGCCTGATTCATGCACTCTCCAATGAACAGTTGATGTTGAGATGTGTCTGTTACTTGAACTCCGTGAAGCATTTATTTGGGCTGCAATTTCTGAGGCTGATAATTAACGCTAATGAACATATCTCTGGGTCTTCTTTTCCTGTGGTGGTCCTCATCAGAGCCAGTTTCATCATAGATCTTGATGGTTTTTGCGACAGCACTTGAAATAACTTTCAAAGTTCTTGACATTTTCCGAATTGACTGACCATGTCTTAAAGTAATGACGAACTGTCGTTTCTCTTTGCTTATTTGAGCTGTTCTTGCCATAATATGGACTTGGTCTTTAACTTCTTTGGGAACGGAGGGCAGTATTGAGTAGCTTGGATGAATAAGGTGCCCAGAGTCAACTGCCTGCTACTCAGGCCCAGAAGCTAGAATATGCATATAATTAGATTTGGATAGAAAACACTCTAAAGTTTCCAAAACTGTTAAAATAATGTCTTGAGTATAACAGAACTCATATGGCAGGCAAAAACCTGAGAAAAATCCAACCAGGAACTGGGAAATCTGAGGTTTGTAGTTTTTTTAAGTGATTGCCTATCCAATATACTGTGTCTATGGGGTCAGATTGCACTTCATAAGGCTTCCACTAGATGTCGGTCTTTAGAACGTTGTTACAGGCTTCTACTGTGAAAGGGGAGTGAATAAGAGCTGTTGAACCTGCGGTCTGGCTGAAAGCCTTGAGTTGTTTCTCGCGCTCGGCCGTGAGTGCGAGCTCCGTTCCCCTTCTAAAGACAAAGGAATTGTCCGGTTGGAATATTATTGAAGATTTCTGATAAAAACATCCTAAAGATTGATTATATACATCGTTTGACATGTTTCTACAAACTATAATGGAACTTTGACTTTTCGTCTGGACTTTGTGAGCGCGCCTTGTGCATTTGGATTACTGGACTAAACGCGTGAACAAAAAGGAGGTATTTGGACAAAGATTAACTTTATCGAACAAAACAAACATTTATTGTCTAAAATGGAGACCTGGGAGTGCCATCAGATGAAGATCAAAGGTAAGTGATTCATTTTAACGCTATTTAACTTTTGTGACACCTCTTCATGGTTGGAAAATGGCTGTATGGTTTTTGTGGCTAGGCGCTGACCTAACATAATCGCATGGTGTGCTTTTGCCGTACAGCCTTTTTGAAAATCTGACATAGCGGTTGCATTAAGGAGAAGTTTCTTTAAAATGGTGTATAATACTTGTATGTTTGAGGAATTTTAATTATGAGATTTCTGTTGTTTGAATTTGGCGCCCTGCAATTTCACTGGCTGTTCACTGTTCGCTAGTGTCCCACATAGCCCTATTTTGTTAACTTCTCTGGGATATCTTCTGTATACCACCCCTTCCTTGTCACAACACAACTGATTGGCTCAAACACATGAAGAAGTTAAGAAATTCCACAAATGAACATTTAACAAGGCACACCTGTTAATTGAAATGCATTACAGGTGACCACCTCATGAAGCTGGTTGAGAGAATGCCAAGAGTGTGCAAAGCTGTCGTCAAGGCAAAGGGTGGCTACTTTGAAGAATCTCAAATATATTTGTTTAACACTTTTTTGGTTACTACATGATTCCATGTGTGTTATTTCATAGTTTTGATGTCTTCACTATTATTATACAATGTAGAAAAGTCAAAAATAAACACCCTTGAATGAGTAGGTGTGTCCAAACGTTTTACTTGTACTGTGTGTGTGTGTGTGTGTGTGTGTGTGTGTGTGTGTGTGTGTGTGTGTGTGTGTGTGTGTGTGTGTGTGTGTGTGAATGTGTGTGTGTGTGTGAGAGATATATATTTTAAATACTACCGTTGAAAAGTTTGGGGTCACTTAGAAATGTCCTTGTTTTCCATTAAAACATACATGAAATTAGTTGCAAAATGAATAGGAAATATAGTCGAGACGTTGACAAGGTTATAAATAATGATTTTCAATTGAAATAATTGTCCTTCAAACTTTTCTTTCGTAAAAGCCTTGCGGACCTTTGGCATTCTAGTTGTCAATTTGTTGAGGTAATCTGAAGAGATTTCACCCCATGCTGCCAGAAGCACCTCCCACAAGTTGGATTGGCTTGATGGGCACTTCTTACATACCATACGATCAAGCTGCTCCCACAACAGCTCAATAGGGTTGAGATCCGGTGACTGTGCTGGCCACTCCATTATAGACAGAATACCAGCTGACTGCTTGTTCCCTAAATAGTTCTTGCATAGTTTGGAGCTGTGCTTTGGATCATTGTCCTGCTGTAGGAGGAAATTGGCTCCAATTAAGCGCTGTCCACAGGGTATGGCATGGCGTTGCAAAATGGAGTGATGGATCTTGAAGAAGGAAGGCTCTTTTACCCTGTACAAATCTCCCACTTTACCGCCACCAAAGCACCCCCAGACTATCACATTGTCTCCACCATGCTTGAGAGATGGCGTCAAGCACTCCTCCAGCATCTTTTCATTTTTTTCTGCATCTCATGAATGTTCCTCTTTGTGATCCGAAGACGTCAAACTTAGATTAGTCTGTCCATAACACTTTTTTCCAATCTTCCTCTATCCAGTGTCTGTGTTCTTTTGCCCATCTTAATCTTTTATTGGCCAGTCTAAGATATGGCTTTTTCTCTGCAACTCTGCCTAGAAGGCATCCCAGAGTCGCCTCTTCACTGTTGACGTTGAGACTGGTGTTTTGCGGGTACTATTTAATGAAGCTGCCAGTTGAGGACTTGTGAGACATCTGTTTCTCCAACTAGACACTCTAATGTACTTGTCCTCTTGCTCAGTTGTGCACCGGGACTTCCCACTCTTTCTATTCTGGTTAGAGCCAGTTTGCGCTGTTCTGTGAAGGGAGTCGTACACAGCGTTGTACGAGATCTTCAGTTTCTTGGCAATTTCTCGCATGGAATAGCCTTCATTTCTCTGAACAAGAATAGACTGACGAGTTTCAGAATTAAGGTCTTTGTTTCTGGCCATTTTGAGCCTGTAATCAAACCCACAAACGCTGATGCTCCAGATACTCAACTAGTCTAAAGAAGGCCAGTTTTATTGCTTCTTTAAATCAGAACAACAGTTTTCAGCTGTGCTAACATAATTGCAAAAGGGTTTTCTAATGATCAATTAGCCTTTTAAAATGATAAACTTGGATTAGCTAACACAACGTGCCATTGGAACACAGGAGTGATGGTTGCTGATAATGGGCCTCTGGAAGCCTATGTAGATATTCCATAACACATCTGCCGTTTCCAGCTACAATAGTCATTTATAACATTAACAATGTCTACACTGTATTTCTGATCAATTTGATGTTATTTTAAAATGGGCAAAAAAATATAGCTTTTCTTTCAAAAACAAGGACATTTCTAAGTGACCCCAAACTTTTGAAAGGTAGTGTATATTTGTAAACAACAGCTGGTGCAAGATATCTAAGGAAGTCTTGAGGTTTTGCTCGCCTGAGGTAGAGTATCTCATGATAAGCTGTAGACCACACTATCTACCTAGTTTTCATCTGTATTTTTCGTAGCCATCTATATACCACCACAGACTGATGCTGGCACTAAAACCGCACTCAATGAGCAGTATACCGCCATAACCAAACAGAAAAACGCTCATCCAGATGCGGCGCTCCCAGTGGTCAGGGACTTTAATGCAGGGAAACTGAAATCCAGTTAAATGTGCAACCAGAGGGAGAAAAAAAAAAACGTAGACCACCTTTCCTCCACAAACAGACGCGTACAAAGCTATCCCTCCATTTGGCAAATCTGACCATAATTCTATCCTCCTGATTCCTGCTTACAAGCTAAAATTAAAGCAGGAAGCACCAGTGACTTGGTCTATGAAAAAGTGGTCAGATGAAGCAGATGCTAAACTACAGGACTGTTTTGCTTGCACAGACGGCAATATGTTCTGGGATTCTTTCAATGGCATTGAGGAGTGCACCACATCAGTCACTGGCTTCATCAATAAGCGCATCGATGACGTCGTCCCCACAGTGACTGTATGTACATACCCCAACCAAAAGCCATGGATTACAGGCAACATTTGCACTGAGCTAAAGGGTAGAGCTGCCGCTTTCAAGGAACGGCACTCTAACCCGGAAGCTTAAGATATCCCGCTATGCTCTCCGACGAACCATCAAACAGGCAAAGGGTCAATACAGGACTAAGATCAAATCATACTACACCGGCTCCGATGCTAGTCGGTTGAGGCAGGGCTTGCAAACTATTAGACTACAAAGGGAAGCACAGCCGAGAGCTGCCCAGAGACACGAGCCTACCAGATGAGCTAAATAGCTTCTATGCTCGTGTCGAGGCAAGTAACACTGAAACATGCATGAGAACATCAGCTGTTCTGGACGACTGTGTGATCACGCTCATCGCAGCCAATGTAAGACCAGGACATGGTCAGCGCATGCTCGGAGTACAACTGGCAAGTGTCTTCACTGACATTTTTAACCTCTCTCCGACCGAGTCTGTAATACCAACATGTTTCAAGCAGACCACCATAGTCCCTGTGCCCAAGAACACTAAGGTAACCTGTCTAAATGACTTCTAACCCATAGCACTCACGTCTGTAGCCATGAAATGCTTTGAAAGGCTGGCCATGACTCACAACACCATTATCCCAGAAACCCTAGACCCACTCCAATTTGCATAACGCCCCAACAGATCCACAGATGATGCAGTCTCTATTGCACTCCACACTGCCTTTTCATACCTGGACAAAAGGAACACCTATGTGAGAATGCTATTCATTGACTACAGCTCAGCGTTCAACACCATAGTGCCCTTAGAGCTCATCACTAAGCTATGGACCCTGGGACTAAACACCTCCCTCTGCAACTGGATCCTGGAATTCCTGACGGGCAGTCCCCAGGTGGTAAGGGTAGGTAACAACACATCCACCAAACTGATCCTCAACACAGGGGCCCCTCAGGGGTGCGTGCGTGCTCAGTCCCCTCCTGTACTCCCTGTTCACTCATGACTGCACGGCCATGCACAACTCCAAAACCATCATTAAGTTTGCCGATGGCTCAAGTGGTAGGCCTGATCACCATCAACGATGAGACAGCCTATAGGGGAGGTCAGAGACCTGACCATGTGGTGCAAGGAACACAACCTCACCCCTCAACGTGATTAAGACAAAAGGAGATGATTGTGGACTACAGGAAAAGGAGGACCGAGCACGCCCCCATTCTCATCGACGGGGCTGTAGTGGAGCAGGTTGAGAGCTTCAAGTTCCTTGGCGTCCACATCACCAACAAACTGTCTTGGTGTGCATGGACCATGTTAGTCGTGAAGAGGGCACGACAAAACCTAATCCCCCACAGGAGACTGAAAAGAGTCCTCAGATCCTCAAAAGGTTTTACAGCTGCACCATCGAGAGCATCCTGACGGGTTGCATCACTGCCTGGTATGGCAGCTGCTCGGCCTCTGACCGCAAGGCACTACAGAGGGTAGTGTGTACGGCCCAGTACATCACCGGGGCCAAGCTTCCTGACATCCAGGACCTCTATTCCAGGCGGTGTCAGAGGAAGGCCCTAAAAAATTGTCAAAGACTCCAATCACCTTAGTCATAGACTGTTCTCTCTGCTACCGCATGGCAAGCGGTACCGGAGCACCAAGTCTAGGTCCAAGTGGCTTCTAAAGAGCTTCTACCCCCAAGCCATAAGAATAGCTAATCAAATGGCTACCGAGACTATTTGAATTTGATAATCACATTTTTACTCTAACTTATTTAGGCTTGCCATAACAAAGGGGTTGAATACATATTACCTTAATTACCTCGTGCTAGCTGTGCCACTAGAGATCCTGGTTCGAGTCCAGGCTCTGTCGCAGCTGGCCGCGACCGGGCGGCCCTCAATTGGCCTAGCGTCGTCCGGGTTAGAGGAGGGTTTGGCCAGGGATGTTCTTGTCCCATCGCTCTCTAGCAACTCCTGTGATGTGTCGGGCGCAATGCACGCTGACATGGTCGCCAGGTGTACGGTGTTTCCTCCGACACATTGGTGCGGCTGGCTTCTGGGTTAGGCGGGCATTGTGTCAGAAGCAGTGCGGCTTGGCTGGGTTTCGGAGGATGCACGGCTCTCGACCTTCGCCTCTCCCGAGTCAATACGGGAGTTGCAAGGATGAATCAAAACTAACTACCTATTTCATACCATGAAATTGTGGAGAAAAGGGGTAAAAGTAAAACAAAATAAGAATTACCTCAACACCGGTACCCCTGTATATAGCCCCGCTATTGTTATTTTACTGCTGCTCTTTAATTATTTGTTATTCTTACCTCTTAATTTTTGGGGGGTATTTTCTTAAAACCGCATTGTTGGTTTAAGGCTTGTAAGCATTTCACCTGTTGTATTCGGCGCATGTGACAAATAAAATTAGATTTAGTTAGATTAATAAATAAGTTATTTATTAATATAGTTATTGATTATGATATTTCTTTTTGAAGGTTAACAGATTACAGTTACGTTTATACATGGAGTTTTTTTTACCTGTCTACTCATATGATAGTGCTGACATGGGAACGGCACGATCCAGGAATAAAATGGAAAAAAATAATAATCTTTACACAAAGAGACACAGGACATCCCCTCCAAAATAAAGAGGGTAATAAAAAGTCTAACAAACCTATTATTGAAGCATTCACATATCATTTCAACCTCAGTGTGCTTTTGTACACATGCATCTTGTATGAAAAACTCAGCAAAGTCTGTCACAATCAACTTAGTCAAAGGAGACTGGAGAAACAGATAGTCAAATTAAAACATTTAATACTGTACCTTAGACACATTCCTGCCATTTGCAAAGTAGGGAAACCAAAATTTTCCACACAGAGTGAGAAACCCAAAATGTGTGCTATATATAAAAATTCAAAATAAAGCAGCTTTGGTACTTAATAAATAAAACATTGTTCTTTGACAAAATTGTACATTCTACCCCTAAAATGTTACATAAATGTGTTGTTTGCTCAACCAACACCGAAGTCATGTTCACATGGATGTAACTGATACATATATAGTTCAGATAGAACACCTCGCACTACTTTCAGATAAGAGCGCTGTTCTATTTTTGCAAGGTTGGGCCCGACGGCTGACACTGATAATGAAGTTGCAGGCAAGGCTACCTCATCACGTTACCATGAGCAACCATGACTGACTCATGTCCGCTACACAGAGAAAGAGGACGAGAATTATAACAGATAGTGTTAGCCTATGATCTGGCCTTCTACTCTTAAAAGGGGTTTGGCTGACAAATGACCCCTTCACACAGGGGTTCCCATCCAACACAACAGACCGCACTGATAGAGCAACAAACAATAATATACTGAAGATACTATAGATATTAGTCAAATTCACCACGATGTACAGTGCATTCGGAAAGTATTCAGAACCCTTCCCCTTATGTTAGCCTTATTCTAAAATGTATTAATTATATGTTTTCCTCAATCTAAACACAACAACCATAATGAAAAAGTGAATAGGTTTTTAGACATAAGTATGTAGACCCTTTGCTATGAGACTCGAAATTGAGCTCAGGTACATCCTGTTTCCATTGATCATCCTTGAGATGTTTCTACAACTTGATTGGAGACCACCTGTGGTAAATTCTATTGATTGGACATTACTTGGAAAGGCACACACACCTGTCTATATAAAGTTCCCACAGTGCAAGTCATAGCAAAAACCAAGCCATGAGGTCTAAGGAATTGTCCGTAGAGTTCCAAGACAGGATTGTATCGAGAGACAGATCTGGTGAAGTGTACCAAAAAAATTCTGCAGCATTGAAGGTCCCCATAATTCTTAAATGGAAGACGTTTGGAACCACCAAGACTCTTCCTACAGCTGGCCGCCTGGCCAAACTGAGCAATCGTGGAAGGGCCTTGGTCAGGGAGGTGACCAAGAACCCGATGGTCACTCTGACAGAGCTCCATAGTTTTCTGTGGAGATGGGAGAACCCTCCAGAAGGACAACCATCTCTGCAGCACTCCAAAAATAATTAGGCCTTTATGGTGGAGTGGCCAGACGGAAGCCACTTAGTAAAAGGCACACGACAGCCCACTTTTGGAGTTTGCCAAAAGGCACCAAAAAGACTCAGACCATGAGAAACAAGAATCTCTGGTCTGATGAAACCAAGATTGAACTCTTTGGCCTGAAAGCCAAGTGTCACGTCTGGAGGAAACCTGGCACCATCCCTACAGTGAAGCATGGTGGTGGCAGCATCATGTTGTGGGGATGTTTTTCAGCGGCAGGGACAAGTCAGGATCGAGGGAAAGATGAACAGAGCAAAGTAGAACGAGACCCTTGATGAAAACCTCTGCAGGACCTTTGCCCCAGTCTAAGGTTCACCTTCCAACAGAACAATGACCCTAAGCACACAGCCAAGACAATGCAGGAGTGGCTTAAGGACACGCCTAAATGTCCTTGAGTGGACCAGCCAGAGCCCGGATTTGAACCCAATCGAACATCTATGGAGACCTGAAAATAGCTGTGCAGCGACGCTCTCCATCCAAACTGACAGAGCTTGAGAGGATCTGCAGAGAATGGGAGAAACTCCCCAAATACAGGTGTGCCAAGCTTGTAGCATCATACCGAAGAAGATTCGAGGCTGTAATGGCTGCCAAAAGTACTTCAACAAAGTACTGAGTAAAGGGTCTGAATACTTATGTAAATGTGATATTTCAGTTTTATATACATTTGCAAAAACGTCTAAAAACCTGTTTTTGCTTTGTCATTATGGGGTATTGTGTGTAGATTGACGATGAAAGAAAAACAATTTAACCCTTTTTAGAATAAGGCTGTAACATAAAAATGTGGAAAAAGTCAAGGGGTGAATACTTTCCGAATACACTGTATATGCCTAGGAAGGAATGAGATTGTGTATGGTTATTGGCAAAGAATGTTACTTCAAATCAACAAAAATTGACAGAATGGAACCTTATTTTGTATTGGTTAGTTTGAGAGAGCATTAAGTTTGCTGTGTGAACACCCCTCCATTGCATGAGGGCCGCACTGAACACAGTGTAATCGAATCATCAGACGACCCATGAGTGTGAAGCTGGATTTCACTGTTTGTTTGCCATATGTTTTTCTATAGCAGCAGAGGAAGGTTTGAATAACCTCAGTCATTTTGAGAGTGTGTGAGTTCTGTGGGAGCTATCTGAGGACTGTTCAAGCTTTGTTAGTGCATAGGGCTATCTGCCAGACATGCCACGGTCAGTTTATAAAGAGCTGTCAGTTGCAGCGCTGAGAATCAGTAAAAAGTGCACATCTCGGAGCGTAAGTGCTCGGGATGGTGAAAAATATGATGAAAAGAAAGGCACAGAGATTTGGGCTTTTTAACTGATAGCTTCCTAACTCTGCTGCAACTCTGCAGAGGTTTTAGACTGCTCTGTCCACTGTGAACACTGTCACCAGCTATAATAATACACACCAAATCAGTGACACTCTACAGGGCTCTCAGACACATTCCTCTGACAATAGAAAGCCACAGACAAAAATAAAATCTAAACCACCTCCACACTGTTTTTCCCCTTCACCAGCCTCGCAAACACACAAGTTACAATAAACATTTAGCGACAAATTACATACAAACAGGGCAATTATCGTGTCCACAAATGTTCATTCTATACAAGGAGGCCTTTAATAACATACCCTCCTATTGACAAATGTTCTCACAGGCCCTTTAACTCTACATCCTCCTTCTCCTCGTTATTGTAGGACTGTGGTTAAAGCCGTAAAGAAGCTCTCCTTTTCATTTGTCATCTGAATGGTTGCCAGCAACAGCTGTGTATGTCCAGGGTTAGGGTAGTTTGCCCCAGAAGTGTTGATTAAAGCATTACCAGGAAGAGACACAGAGCAAATGGAAGTGGAGAAGCAACATGAACAGAGTTAGATCTTGTCTCACAGTACTGATGTAAACTCGGTTCATCTCAGTAAAGAAGTATTTGAGACATCATGTACATCGTTTGGCTGAGTAAATTTACAACTGACCTCCAAAATAATCAAGCTAAACATGGATACCATCGAGATGTAATTAGTCTAGTCCCACTCCTGCTTTTGAAAAACAGACGAAGTGACTAACTACTCTGACCACCACTATAACAGGCTTCAGTGCTTTTGGCCGCAGACTTTGCAACCACAACCCAACAACACTGATCAAAACGCACACAAATACAGTAGATTTCAAAAAGATGCTCTGTAAACTTTAAAAAGCACATTGTATGTCGGAACATTATCCTCCAAATTCTATTTCACAAAAGTGTTCTTGGGTTGCTCCCCCCCCTCCACAAAGAGACGAAAGCGCTGCTGCCGTGCATTCTGGGATTTAGACAATATTTACACACCCAACTCTCTTAGAGCGATGATGCACCAGTTTATATACAATTCCATAGGGCATCCTACAGCTATGTCCAGTCTTTTCCAGTGGATCAGTATTCCCACTCATCTGTCTTCATGTCCAGAAAGCTGAGGATGTTCTGGGCAAACTTGACTGCTTGCTTGCGGGCCACCTTGGTCATCTCGTCGCCCTGTGGGTCGACCGCATCCAGAGCCAGCAGCTGTTTGGTCAGAAGCTCCTCCAGCAGCATGTAGCTCTTGTCGGCCTGCTTGCCATTGAAGCAGAGTACCTGGGCCTGGAGGTCTGACAGGCTGCCCAGGACTATCCACACAGCCCTGTGTTGTGAGGGCTCATTGGGGCTGGGCTGGCGGCAGATCAGGGCCTCACGGAGGTCCAGGAAGGTGATGACAGCCTGGACCTCCAGCACGGCACGCCGCCGGGCTTCACGGATACAGGGGTTACGGGCTGTGTCTACCTGGTCCAGATGTGTGAGGAGACTCTGGAGCTCAGGCTTAGGCCTGAAGAGGTCGCCCACCCCACAGTGTCGCAGGACTTCCCCCTGCAGCTGGCCCACCCGACCACGCACCGCCTCAATCTGACGGATAGAGTCATTTTGCCCCAAGTCATACCTGAGGAAAAATATATACAACACAATCACATTTTTGAGCCAAGTTGTATCTGAAAGCATGTACACACGCATACTGTATTTCCCTTCTGTATTATTACTCCAGAGCGTTTGTAATTCTAGTAAAGCTGAGTACCTGCGCGTATCGTCTCCCTCTCCCTCCAGGTCCAGGTGTTTGAGCAGGCTGTTGATCTCCTCCACCACCTGTTTGCGGTAGTTTCTAACTGCTGCATTCCCCGACACATCCAGGGCATCCAGCTCCACTAGGAGCTCAGTGAGCACGCGGGAGAGGTGGGCACAGCTATCCCTCCCACTCAGCCCCATCAGCAGTGCCACGAGCTGGCTGCGCGCCCCACTCACATGCACCATCACCTGGTTGATCCTCTGCACGGCCACGTGCGTGTCTTCCGACAGGGGAAGGGTCTGCTGGCGCGTGCGACCCTCGATTATGTCCTGCACAGCACACAGTCGTGTCAGGGCCCGGTAGCGAGCCTTGCGGAGGGGCACCCTCCCTCCTGTCTTCACCTGGGTGAGCCTCAGTATCAGCTCCTGCACGGCGTCCACCAGCTCATCACTGATCTCTGCTGTGCCCCCGGCCCGCTGAGGCTCCACCACACCCTGCTCCACCAGCCTCTGGGCCTCCCTGCTCAGCTCCTCGATGGCCAGGCGGGACGGGTGGGTGGCGTTCTCCTCCAGGTAGCGCAACAGCCCCTCTACTTCCTGGGCTGCTCTCTTGCGTGCCCCCTGTAGGTCTGCCCTGCCCTCCGTGTCCACCTGGTCCACTTCCAGGAGCAGCTGGGTCAGCTCGCGCTCCAGCCGCCGGTACTCCCGCTCGTTCTTTAGCCCGCTGAAGGTGCACACTTGAGGGCCCAGAGACTGAACCTCCCGCTGGACCTCATAGAGCCTATTCATGGCTGGGTGCTGCTGCTGGCTACCATGGTCCATCCTCTTCCCACCATCAAAGGGCTTCCCAAACAGGCTGCAAATAAGGCACAGCACAAATATATTAACAAAAGTTCTAAGCTAAAACACATTGATCTACAGTCTGATTGGCTCAAACACATTAAGGAAAGAAATTATACAAATGACCTTTTTAACAAAGCACACCTGTTAATTGAAATGCATTCCAGGTGACTACCTCATGAAACTGGTTGAGAGAATACCAAGAGTGTGCAAAGCTGTCATCAAGGCAAAGGGTGGCTGCTTTGAAGAATCTCAAATATATTTCAACTTTTTTGGTTACTACATGATTCCATACGTGTTATTTCACAGGTTTTGATGTCTTCACTATTATTCTACAAGGTGGAAAATAGTAAAAATAAAGAAAAACCCTTGAATGAGTAGGTGTCCAAACTTTTCACTGGTACTGTGTGTGTGTATATATATATATATATATATATATATATATATATATATATATATATATATATATATAAAAAAATTGTTCAACCTTAAAATAGGAAAACATTAAGAAGAAAAACAAAGCTCCAGTATGAGGCTTGTCCAATTCCATATGTTAGGCCAGGTGTCCTTGTTTCCATGATGTAATGTTGACCTAAGGCAGTGGCGATCGGTGCAGTTCAAGATGAGGGAGGACAATATTTTTATGAGCATGACTGTCATTCATATTCCATTCACCCAGCGCAATGTAACATGGCTAGGTTTAGGCTACTACATGACACTAGAATTGTCCCTACACCCATCATGAGGTTGCTACAACCTAGCCTATGATTGAAAGTGACACATTCAATACCGCTTTGCACACTTGCCTGCATCTAGCTAATCTAGGGTGTAATCATTAGTCCAACAGTTGCAAACGAGAGTTTCTATTGGACAAATTCAGGTATGTTTATCCTCGTTTAGTTTGTTTCCGTTTAACTCGTTGAGGATAGGGGGCAGTATTTTCACGGCCGGATGAAAAAACGTACCCAAATTAAACTGGTTACTACTCTTGCCCAGAAACTACAATATGCATATTATTAGTAGATTTGGATAGAAAACACTCTGAAGTTTCTAAAACTGTTTGAATGGTGTCTGTGAGTATAACAGAACACATATGGCAGGCAAAAACCTGAGAAAAATTCAACCAGGAAGTGGAGGATCTGAGAATTGTAGTTCTTTCTAGTCCCTTTCAAAACTACAGTGTCTGTGGGGTCACGTTGCACTTCCTAAGGCTTCCATTGGCTGTCAAAAGCCTTCAGAAAGTTGTTTCATCTGTCTCCTGTTACTGGGCAGATGATAGGAGCTCAGGCACTGAGTGGACTGCCTGGGGACAAAGGGATTGGATATGCGCGGTCCCGTGAGCAAGCTGTTCCTTCTTTTTCTCCTTGAATGAATACGCTATTGTCCGGTTGGAATATTAGCGCAATTTTACGTTAAAAATACCATAAAGATTGATTTTAAACAACGTTTGACATGCTTCTAAGTACGGTAATGGAACATTTTGACGTTTTGTGTCTCGAATTACGCTCGCACATCATGCCTTTGGATAGTGACCTGAACGCACAAACAAAACAGAGGTATTTGGACATAAATATGGATTATTTCGAACAAAAACAACATTTCTTGTGGAAGTAGCAGTCCTGGGAGTGCATTCTGACGAAGATCAGCAAAGGTAAGATACTATTTATAATACTAATTCTGAGTTTAGGTGACCCCGATCTTGGCGGGTGTCTGTATAGCTTGCTGTGATGGCGAGCTATGTACTCAGAATATTGAAAAATGTTCCATTACCGTACTTAGAAGCATGTCAAACGCTGTTTAAAATCAATCTTTATAGTATTTTTTACGTAAAATTGCAATAATATTCCAACCGGACAATAGCACATTCATTCAAGAAGAAAAAGAAGGAGGAGCGCACTCGCGGGACCGAGCATATCCAATCCCTTTGTTGCCAGGCAGACCACTCAGTAACTGAGCTCCTATTATCTGCCCAGTGACAGGAAAATTCTCAAACCACTTTCTGAAGGCTTTAGACAGCCAATGGAAGCCTTAGGAAGTGCAACGTCACCCCACAGACACTGTAGCTTCGATAGAGAATCAAAAGAAGAACTACAATTCTCAGACTTTCCACTTCCTGCTTGGAATTTTCTCAGGTTTTTGCCTGCCATATGAGTTCTGTTAGACACCATTCAAACAGTTTTAGAAACTTCAGAGTGTTTTCTATTCAAATCTACTAATAATATGCATATTCTAGTTTCTGGGCCAGAGTAGTAACCTGTTTAAATTGGGTACGTTTTTCATCCGGCCGTGAAAATACTGCCCCCTAGCCCCTAGAGGTTAAAGGAAAAAGCTTCTTCCAGTTCGTGGTGAGTAATTGCTGTTCTGATGTCCTGAAGTGATTTTCGGTCATAAGAGATGGTAGCAGCAACATTATGTACAAAATAAGTTAAACACACACAAAAAAAAAAAGATATATAGCAGTTGGTTAGGAACATGTAAAACGTCAGCCATCCTCTTCGGCGTCATCTTATCATCCGCAGTTACATCGGCGGGCCCCAGTGGCAATGAACTAATAAAACCAAAAGCTTACCTTGACTTGGAAGAGTTCCAGTGTTGGATAGCCATAACTAGCTAGCTAACATAGCATCCCTCTCTGTTTGAGCCTGGTGTTTAAGTAGGCTAAACTAGCAAGCTGCATTCGCTGGCTAAGTGAGAAACAAAATACAACTAAATATCTCTTGCTTCTCCATTTTTTAAGAAATGAAGTTGTTCAAAACTGTTCAACTATGCACTGCAGTGCTAGCTGGCTGTAGCTTATGCTTTCAGTACCAGATTCATTCTCAGATCCTTTGATTAGGTGGACAACATTTGAATATTTAATTATAGTTTTATCTAAAAAGGATAACTTTAATGTTTCACTATTTTGTAAAATATTTTTTATATTTTACAAAATAAAAACAAGCAGCCTTTGTCCACTTATTTCCTCAAATGAACAATGAGCTACTGGAAGTTAAGTGTACAATCCTAATTTGTTAGTGACCGCTTAACCAACAAGAACCAGGCAGGCATGACCTAAAAACAGGCAATACATTAATTCAACTTTCAATGATAACACTAGCATGACAATCATTCAACTCATTACTGAACGTAGGCTATAGATCTAGGCTCAGTGCCGGCTAGTATTTCAGCTGTCCAATGAACACCACTGAACTAAGTCTAGTTACTGCAACGACAACAAAGCTGTTTTAACACCCCAGGTCAGAAATAACCATAATCGAGTTACATTCTTCAGAGAATGTCTGACCTGACAAAAAAAGGGCACCCCACAGAATTAATTCCCTCACTCAAAGATGACTGTTGGCATAATTGTATCAAATAGTCAACATCACTACTTACAAAAACTCCAGAGGGAATGAATAATATCAAGCTGGCTCCGGTAAGAGAACACACCAGTAGCCTAAATTCTGTGCAATCGGCATCCAGGCTCCAGACACAGCAGATTGGGAGGCTGTCAAATTATTTACTGCCGCTGTTCCACAGTGATGTGTCTGTGATGTCACAATATACAGGGCATTCTTCTCATTCTTAAAGAGAGTTTGTAAATTCACTCGGTCTATCTACTCCGATTTTAGAGCACTCTCGTCTGAGTGTGCCAGAGCTCAGAATAACTGATTAAATTTACGAACGAGCAACACCCGTTGAATATGACCGGGTTCAGTAAACGGCAGCAATTTTTTTTATTAAGTGGTTGCCAGTAGCACAGTTATAGTCACCAACGCTCTAGACAACATGAAAACCGCCTTACCGGCTCTGCTGGGGCGAGTAACATGGTCAGAGTGAGGCGTTCTCATTTGTGTCTGAAAGTAGCTAGCAAGTTAGCTTGGGTGCTTGACTGCCGTTGTGAGGTCAGAACGCTCGGATCAACCCTACTCTTCAGCCAGAGCGTCCAGTGTGTGCTCTGAATGGTCCGAGAACAAAACACTCTGAATTTACAAATGGACAATCTGAACTCTGGCACTCCAGAGTGAATATATGAATGCACCCAGTGTGTAACTGTTATGACCGTATGTTGGGGGTTTTCCAAAGGGGATTATGGTGAGAAAGAGTGCCGATTGAGCAGTCATTTTGGGTTACCAGGGTCCATTTAAACCATAGTCAGACAGAAATGTTTTCTTTCGGACTATTGGTAACATTGCAATACCATTCAGATAATAAACCCAAATCAGAAGCCTAAAATACTGTCGGTGTGACAGTTTATAGCAGGGGTGGGCAAATGTTTAAAAAAAAAAAAATGTTTTAATCAATTTCCAGGGGCCTCCCGAGAGTCACTACAGACCCGGGTTCGATCCCAGGCTGTGTCACAGCTGGCCGTGACTGGGAGACCCATGAGGCGGCGCACAATTGGCCCAGCATCGTCCGGGTTAGGAGAGGGTTTGGCAGGCAGAGATTTCCTTGTCCCATCGCGCACTAGCAACTCCTGTGGCGGGCCAGGCACAATGCACGCTGACACGGTCGTCAGGTGTACAGTGTTTCCTCCGACACATTGGTGCTGCTGGCTTCCGGGTTAAGTGGGCATTGTGTCAAGAAGCAGTGCGGCTTGGCTGGGTCGTGTTTCGGATGACGCACGGCTCTCGAACTTCGCCTCTCCCGAGTCCATACAGGAGTTGCAGCGATGGGACAAGACTGTAACTACCAATTGAATACTACGAAATTTAGGAGAAAAAAGGGGTGTAAAAAAAGAATAAGTGCCCGGCGGGTCGTACTTTGCACCCCCATTGGTCTATAGCCTAAACCTATCTTTAGTGTTGCCTCAGGAGAGCCATTGGAAAAAGTTGAGACAATTTAGGCCTAGGGTCTATAGTATTACCCTATTCACACACATTTGTCAGAAAGGACAACAAGTAGCCTGTAACTGAGGGTTAACAGAAAAATTAAAGACAACAGGCCTCATGGGAGAGAATCAGACACTTAGCCACTAGGTTACTTGTCTTTTGAATTAAAGGCCAATTGCTGTCAAAATTCAGTTTTTCATGTGTTTTATGTCATATTGTACAACAAGTAATGAAACTAACACTGTAAAAGTGTGAAACTATTTGATCAGTGTTATTTCCTGATTGTTTTTCAACCAGCAACTATCTACACAGGACCTTCAAATCAGCCTGTTTGCATGGGTGGGAGTCTCTGCTTTTCTGGTGACAGGCAATTTTTGTACATTTTTAAAATGACAAAATAAAACAGTAAGATACTTAATTGTTAACCAGAAAGGGAGATGTGACATTGTGATATGACATTGATATAAAAACAGCTGCATTGGGCAATAACAAAGAGGTTTCCAAACCTCTGCCATAACCGCTAGTTTTTATTTTTCCTCATCCCCACTCAGACCACTCCCAGTCAGTCCAAGATAAATTCTTGATTGAGAAACAGTTTTTGCTCAAAAGCTACTTTTGCCATTTTAATGGAAATCCATTACAATGAGGAACTTAATTGTTACCCAGAAATAGCTACATTGGGCCTTTAATATAAATCAGACACTAGTTAGAAAGACCATCTCAGACAATACTGTGTTGCTATTGTACTTCTATCTAAAAGAATGGTGACGACCATGGGCCGAATCCACTCAATTGACAAGTAGACTTTCATAACAAAATCCTATTGGCAGGAGTGCATGACTACACATTACACAACCACCAAAAACATTGTTTATGCTTGGTGTTGAATAAAACTGCCTACGTTTAATTTTGATGTCAGTTTAGGATGAGCAAGGAGCCTAAATAAAACTAAAATGGCTAGTCAAGCCTCCCAGATGTTTAGGGAGGAGACAGACATTGTTATGGCATCCTGGTTTTGGAGAGGGCTCCAATCCAGGATGCTACCAACAAATGCCCCTTTTGTGGACACAATGGGGCAAGGCTACCTGTGAGGCCAACCGCTTACAAATAAAAAATTGCCTGACATAGAACCCGACCCGAAAGAACACATCAAAATTGAGGTCTCCTTAGGGCTACCAACTTGACTTATACGTTTACGTAGTGTATTTATGTATTGATACCTGTAGTCTAGAATTGATTAACATAGTGTACGGTGATGTTCCATGTCTGACAGACCCCATTCTCCAAAAAGCGTTCTAGAACAGTCCCTCTTCAAACACGCAGCAACCCACTGAGCAAAGAAATACTGTTCATACATAATAGTTCTACATACCTACAAAGGGCTTTAAGCATTGTCATTGTAAGCAGACACTCTAATCATTTAGGCTTGCTGTGCTGCCACTATCTCTCAAACAAAACGCATTTTCAATCTGCCAGTTTCCTGTTTCAATGTAACAAACGCCAGCAATGTCTCACTACCTTCCCAGCTGCGCATGAAATGTCTCACCTTTTCAAAGCGCCAAAGACATTTGCGCACATTTCTAAAGATGTCCGTTTCCATCAGCTAACCAACTATGATCATACGCGCTGTAGTGTGTAATCCAAATGAATATTGTTTGTCTTTATGTAGCTATGCCGGCTATATCGTTTTCAATGGCTGATTCACCTCGGTACAGTACTGTCGTACAGCATTAAGCACTGCGTGCGGTGTCGCCCCTCCCAAGCACCTATTCAGAGGGTTTGTTCACGCGCGTCATAAACTAGTCTTCAGTGAACTGTAAAACGGGATCGTGGTCATATTTTAGTACAATACGTTGTAACTTGTAATCACTATTAAACACAATTACATTCTATTTACATGGGCTATGTCAAGCATTTGGCATCTCTACCATTGAACTACAAAAGAAGATCTCTACTTGGCACCTGGCAGCAAGTTGAGACCAACTGGTGCTGCTGGAATACCACTATGATAAAGATTCAATTTTCACCACTGTGTCATGCATTGCCAACTTCCATATCCATGAAGAGTATTTTAGAGATAAGCCTGCCTATACACAAAATTGATTAGTTCAGGGGCTTAAACTCATGAGAATATAACAATACATCATTTTCAGCCAGAAGTGTATAGCCCTAGAACAGACAAAAATAATTTAGTGATGGTCAGCTATGACATGTACAATCTGTAAATTTGGCCATGATTCATAACCAACAACTGGCAACGGTGTGGAACACATTGTGGGGACTGTGGAGGATGGTTGGCCACTGAATAAACCGATAACCTGGGTCCCCTACTTATGCAGGGGTCACTTTAGAGTTTAGAAATCTGCATTTTCAAAATGCAGACCATCAATATATTTGCATTTTAAACCCTTTCACTTGTGTTTCATATCGAAAGTCCGTTGTTTTGCTTCAAGAGTGATCAGGTGCATGCAACAATAGTATTCCTTCACAGAAAATACATTTGTGCAGTGGTCACCAACCTTTTCTAAGGCAAGATCACTGAGTCAAAATGCAAGCCGACATCTACCGCTAAGATTTTTTTAACAAAACGTAAGCCTATGCAACATTAACCTATTAAAAACAGTACTGTACCAATGTGGTTCGTGCAGTAGGCTATAGGCCCAATACATTAGACGCATATTGGCTTTACATGAATTGCCCTGCCATTTAAAAAAATATATAAATATATATATATATATACACTGCTCAAAAAAATAAAGGGAACACTTAAACAATACAATGTAAAATTTCTAAATTTGAGGTTGGCTCTATGATTTCACCGGTAATAGATCAGTTGTTGTATTACTTGTGAGGCACAGCTGAGTGAGAATATATTTCAATAATTAGCTTTTTATTGTATTGGGCTGATGGTGCTTGCATCTGATGGTCAGTCTCAGCGGAGGGCAGCAGACTCAGGGTTCGCCTCTAAATGTCCCTCCACTCTCCCCTTCTTTCACTGACATTGTCCCTTTTTGGTCAATGTCTTCCAGCTGATAGCTTAAGTCGCACCGCATTATTTCTGCCTCATGCACAAATTCATGTTCTCACTCCTGTGAACAGAGAAAGTGAAATATTCCTAGATAAAAAAGACTCAAACTGCTAATAATAACAGTGCACGCCTATCGATACACTTTCCTACACATTCATTATAGCTGCTGTGCGGGTTGTAGCGCAAGTGGAAGTAAGAAAATGCTAATTTTATGGCTTATAAGTGTTGACAGTGATGAGTAAAAACATGTCATAGTTTCAAAAAAGTTTTGAAATCTCACAGTATCAACTTTACTTTAGCTTTATTTTACGCCTGTTACATTACTGCAGACTTGGTAATCTGCAGGTTCGTCTCAAACTAGATTTAACATAGTAATTAGTATATGTTATGTTTGGTATGGTTACATAAAACAGGTTGCGAGTTCCAATCTCATCACGGACAACTTTAGCATTTTAGCAACGTTTTAACTCCTTTACATGTTAGCTAACCCTTCCCCTAAAGCCCTTTAACCTAACTACTAACCATAACCCTAGTCCTATTATTTTTTATTTAGCCATAACCCCTAGCCTAGCTAATGTTAGCCAGCAAGCTAACGTTAGCTACCTAGCTAGAATTCGTAACATATACTGTATGTTTTGCAAATTTGTAACACATTGTACATTTTGAAAATTCAGAACATACAATACGAAGTGTAATTCATAACACACGAAACGGGTGATGGACATCCACAAATTAATACAAACCAAACAAAACACGACATATCATACTAAATGGAGTCTCGAATATACGCACAGAATAATATGAAACGCTCTGAGACCAGAATAATAGGAAATCCTCAGACCATCCGATTGGCCAGCGGTAGACCTATAGTGCATTTGATTTGTTCTCCAGGAAGGCAGTGTTTGTGCATTCAGACACATGAAATGGTTCAAAATGGGAACAATTCACCTACCAACACCGCGAGAGGAATACATTAAAATAGGAACGCAAGAATAACGTTATCCTTAAGTTTTTTACAGAAATGTTTGGCGATAAACTAGAAATGCCTTGGCGATCGACCGATTGGTGACCACTGCATGAGTGCAACACATTCGGCAGAAAATAACTTAATTTTCATCAGATGACAACAGAAGGGCAACGCTATTTGGTTAGCAGCCACACAAGTAAATGAGCTTAGCCTACAATGAAAAAGCAATAATTTTTGTAAAGAAGATACATGGCCATCATATTTCTAATGTTTATCATAAAGTATGTAGCCAGCTACATATTCTAATGTTTAGCTTAAGTTAATCTTGCATTTTACAGGAGAAAAGCAGCTACACATCTCCTTTGTTAATTATCATTCGAGTGGAGAAATGCAACTGAAGCACAAAATTTGTCTGATGCCGAGCAGAAATTACAAGAAACATTTTAGATTTGCGTTTACAAAACACAGAAAATATATCTTGCTATTTTCTTTGCCTGAAAAACAAAATTTTGCATTAACGAGACCCACGTTATGGTGTGCAATTTCATATTTAGCCAATATTTGTAACATTGTGAACCTGGATAGGTCCCGGGTGTCTTCTACGTTGGCTGCCTACTGAATGTGAGATGGTGTGACCCTGGCCAATGGTCATATTTGTAAACACTATGACCAGTGGTACAGTGGAGGGTAAATGCACCACGATCAGCTTAAGCCACCTATTTTTCTGCAACTACATCACTAACTGTGACTTTATAGCTAGCCCCTATCTCAAAGGATCATCTACAGGCCTAGTAGACCTCAATCTGAGGCACCTGGGGGGGTTCTTTCCCCCCTTAGAACAGCTCATAATCATGGGTCGTGTTCAGTAGTACAACACAGCCAACTATATTTTCTTATTGGACAAATTCATGCAGTTGTGAGCAATAAGTCACCCCGCTTTCATATTGCTGAGTCTACATTTAAAAGACACAGGGCCCCATTCGAATTCCTTTAAAAAGTGCACTTTTCCTTCCTCAGTAATCACTGATGCCATGATTGGACACTGGTGAAAGCAAGGGCTCCACCAGATGGCTTTCAATTGCCCAGTCATTTCGAAATTCGAATCAGTAAATGAAGGGGGAAGGAAATACTACTTTTTGTAGAGTTCCAACGGGACCCCAGTTGTTGGAGGACAATGAAGCCTCTTTGGGCCAGGGGCACTGCTGGTCAACAAGGGACTCCCAGTCACTGGTCCCCTGACTGACACCATAATGTCAGCCGAAGTGCAATAAATCCACATATATTAATGAAATCATCAATGTAACGTCAAAAAAAATAATTGTATTTTATGTACAAGCTAAATGTAGGCTAGCTAACGTCATAGAAATCCAAACGGTGCTAGGTAAATACATTTGATAATAAATACACATAATAAACTGTACGGAATATATGATAAGCTGACATGCCCGTATTCTTACCTGCATAACCAACGTACAGCCATAGTATTGAAGAGATGGATACAATACTAAACATTACAACGCACAACCACAAACTGAGGTGTAGATAGCTACTAGCTGGCTAGCAAGACATTTTCACAAGGGGGTTGGAATGGGAGGAATGCCCCCGGCGTGACAGGCTGGCCAAGCGGGATCATAATGACCACATTTTTAATTATGAAAAGGCTTGTTAGGCGTTTAATTCGATACACATGCGGACAATGCAAACGGATACTATTACATAGGGCTGCCGCAGACAAAGGGTTCTGTTACAGAATTTGACAAAGTAATCCGAGAGCAATGCTGAATCGGTGTTATACGTTGGTCGTCCAACCTAATTTCAATACAGGAAGTACGTGGACCGTCCTCAGTCAGGTGGTATCTGTGCAAGTTGGCCACACCTATAGCTCCGTGACTAACACTAACTTCGAGTCGGATAGTCGGAGCTCCAGACAAATGCCCGAGTTTCCGCCTTGAATTTTGACTTGGATGAACATTCAAAACGATTTTTCCTTCTTTTTCCCAGTTGTCTTGAAAGCACTGAAGTCAGAGATTTCCGAGTTCCCAGTTGTTTTGAACGCGTTCTAACGCCAACTATGAAACAAGGGATGATACCAGTGGAGGCTGCTGAGGGGAGGATGGCTCATAATAATGGTCGGAATGGAGTTAATGGAATGGTAGCAAACATACCATTCCATTCATCCCATTCTGGCAATAATACTCCGTTCCAGCAATTATTATGAGCTGTCCTCCCCTCAGCAGCATTCACTTGTTGATACCTAACTCTTATACCTAAACCTGGTAAAGACAAGATATACACAATATAGACAATCTGCGCCCTGAGACATTACTTTATGTAGATTGCAATGTGTTTACCCATGTGATTGCTAACAGAATGAAAGAGGGCATGCCACATATAATAAGTAACACTCATCTGGATTCCTTGAAGACAGGTCTATACATAACAACATTAGGCTTGTCCTGGACCTATTATTACAGACATGATTGATGATGATGTTTTTTTGGTTTTGGTGAAAAATGTGTAAAGATGATTGGAATATTACATGATAGTATAAATAGATTTAAAGTGAAGAGAGGAATTTGTGTTGCAGCTCACCATTAATGTTCATGAATTCCTTATTAAGGCTAGTCCGAACATCCAACCTTTAAATGTCTATTACTCAAGAACAGAGCACAGATTCCAGCAGTACTAAACATTATTATTATATTTAAAAAAATAAGCTTCTGGTTTACATTTAAATATGACACATTTTAATGAATGGCTATTCATGATTACCCTCTGATTACTGTTCATAACGTAACAGTTAAAGGTTAAGTAACATATTTATGTATTGTAATAACAATATTAAGTTTATGGGAAAGTATTTAAAGTTTACAGGAAAATCTAATATACAGCATAATTTATAACTATTCTCAATAGTTGGCTACAAAGGGATTTATACATTTTTTGACATATTTTACTTACTATACTGCAAGACAAGCATATTCATCCTATTTCTTAGTTATCCCTGATAAGTTAATCAAGAAAAATAGCAATTTTCAATGTTATATGGAACAATAAACATAATTATTTAAGAAAAGAGGATATTGTAAAGTCTATTGAGGAAGGTGGTCTGAATGCAATTGACTTTGATCCAGTGAATGGTACCATCAACTTAAAATGGTTACAATATTTTATTCGAAAATGTGAAAGTTTTTGGTTTGATTTTCCTTCCAAAATCTTTAAGAGTTTTGATGGTATAGATTTTTTTATTAAGATGTGAGTCCTCCGTTATTGGAAACTAATATATATACATAACTTTACTCAGCATACTACTCCAACTTGGAACAATAGATGGATCCTAATTAAGAGAAAATTATTATTTTACAATGAGTGGATGGAGAAAGGTATCTGGCCTATTCAACATTTAAATGGATGACAATGGAAATATTTTATTGTATAACAATTTCATGAAAAAAATGTGATCTTGTTTTCACCAATAGACAATATACTACAGTGGTTAAGGCAATTCCACAAACAATGACATTTTGAATGATGTATCAATACTCCCAGTCACTACAAATATACAGGTGTCCTTCCTAACTCAGTTGCCGGAAAGGAAGGAAACCGCTCAGGGATTTCCCCATGAAGCCAAAGGTGACTTTAAAACAGTTACAGAGTTTAATGGCTGTGATAGGAGAAAACTGATGATAGATCAACAACATTGTAGTTACTCCACAATGCTAACCTAATAGACAGAGTGAAAAGAAACAAGCCTGTACATAATAAAAATATTCCAAAACATGCTTCCTGCAATAAGGCACTAAAGTAATAGTGAGCAATTAACTTTTTGGCAAAGCAATTAATGTTTTGTCCTGAATACAAAGTGTTATGTTTTATGGCAAATACAACACATAACATAGTACCACTCTCCATATTTTCAAGCATAGTGGTGCATCATGTTCATGGGTATGCTTGTAATCATTAACCTGTTTAGGATAAGGGGCAGTATTTTCACGGCCGGATAAAAAACGTACCCGATTTAATCTGGTTATTACTCCTGCCCAGAAACTAGAATATGCACATAATTATTTGATTTGGATAGAAAACACCCTAAAGTTTTGAATGGTGTCTGTGAGTATAACAGAACTCATATGACAGGCCAAAACCTGAGAAGATTCCATACTGGAAGTGCCCTCTCTGACCATTTCTTGTCCTTCTATAGCCTCTTTGTCGAAAATAGAGGATCTCTGCTGTAACGTGACATTTTCTAAGGCTCCCATAGGCCCTCAGAAGGTGCCAGAATGGGGAATGATGACTCTGCAGTCCCTGGGCGAAAAACAGTAGGGGTTTTGGAAAGTGGTCGTCCTGAGAACAATGACACGGGCGCGCGCGTGAAGACTCCATTTTCTATTTTCAGTGTTTGAACGAAAACAAGGTCTCCCGGTCGGAATATTATCGCTATTTTACGAGAAAAATCGCATAAAAATTGATTTTAAACAGCGTTTGACATGCTTCGAAGTACGGTAATGGAATATTTTGAATTTTTTTGTCACGATACGCGCCGGCGCGTCACCCTTCGGATAGTGTCTTGAACGCAAGAACAAAACGCAGCTATTTGGATATAACTATGGATTATTTGGAACCAAAACAACATTGGGTGTTGAAGTAGAAGTCCTGGGAGTGCATTATGACGAAGAACAGCAAAGGTAATCCAATTTTTCTTATAGTAAATCTGAGTTTGGTGAGTGCCAAACTTGGTGGGTGTCAAAATAGCTAGCCATGATGGCCGGGCTATATACTCAGAATATTGCAAAATGTGCTTTCACCGAAAAGCTATTTTAAAATCGGACACCGCGATTGCATAAAGGAGTTCTGTATCTATAATTCTTAAAATAATTGTTATGTTTTTTGTCAACGTTTATCGTGAGTAATTAAGTAAATTCACCGGAAGTTTTCAGTGGGTATGCTAGTTCTGAACGTCACATGCTAATGTAAAAAGCTGTTTTTTGATATAAATATGAATTTGATTGAACAAAACATGCATGTATTGTATAACATAATGTCCTAGGAGTGTCATCTGATGAAGATAATCAAAGGTTAGTGCTGCATTTAGCTGTGGTTTTGGTTTTTGTGACATTATATGCTAGCTTGAAAAATGGGTGTGTGATTATTTCTGGCTGGGTACTCTCCTGACATAATCTAATGTTTTGCTTTCGTTGTAAAGCCTTTTTGAAATCGGACAATGTGATTAGATAAAAGAGAGTCTTGTCTTTAAAATGGTGTAAAATAGTCATATGTTTGAAAAATTGAAGTTTTGGGATTTTTGAGGAGTTTGTAATTCGCGCCACGCTCTATCATTGGATATTGGCGAGGCGTTCCGCTAGCGGCACATCTAGATGTAAGAGGTTTTAAGGACTGGTAGAGCATGGTGTTTGCAACGCCAGCATGGTGTGTGCAACGCCAGGGTTGTGGGTTCGATTCCCACGGGGGGCCAGTACAAAAAAATATATATATATAAAATATGCATGAAATGAAATGTATGTATTCACTACTGTAAATCGCTCTGGATAAGAGCGTCTGCTAAATTAATAAATGTAAAATGTAAGCACAGGCAAAATCCTAGAGGAAAACCTGGTTCAGTCTGCTTTCCACCAGACACTGGGAGATTAATTCACCTTTCAGCAGGACAATAACCTAAAACAAAAGGCAAAATCTATACTGGAGTTGCTTACCAAGAAGACAGTGAATGTTCCTGAGTGGCTAAGTTACAGTTTTGACTTAAATCTAATTTAAACTCTATGGCAAGACCTGAAAATTATTGTCTAGCAATGATCAACAAACAGTTTGACAAAGCTTGAAGAATTTGGAAAATAATAATGGGCAAATGTTGCACAATCCAGGTGTGAAAGCTCTTAGACTAACCCAGAAAGACTCACAGCTGTAATCGCTGCCAAAGGTGCTTCTACAAAGTATTGACTCAAGGGTGTGAATACTTACAGTACCAGTCAACAGTTTGGACACACCTACTCATCCAAGGGTTTTTCTTTATTTGTACTATTTTCTACATTGCAGAATAATAGTGAAGACATCAAAACTATGAAATAACACATCAAGGCAAAGGGTGGCTACTTTGAAGAAGCTGAAATATAAAATTTATTTTGATTTGTTTAACACTTTTTTTGGTTACTACTACATCATTCCATATAACATCTTTGCACACTTTTGGCATTCTCTCAACCTGCTTTCTGAGGTAGTCACCTGGAATGCCTTTCAATTAACACGTGTGCCTTGTTTACAGTTAAATTGTGGAATTTCTTTCCTTCTTAATGCGTTTGAGCCAATTAGTTGTGTTGTGACAAGGTAGGGTTGGTATACAGAAGATAGCCCTATTTGGTAAAAGACCAAGTCCATATTATGGCAAGAACAGCTCAAATAAAGCAAAGAGAAATGACATTCCATCATCACTTTAAGTCATGAAGGTCAGTCAATCTGGAAAATTTCAAGAACTTTTAAAGTTTCTTCAAGTGCACTCGCAAAAACCATCAAGCACTATGATGAAACTGGCTCTCATGAGGACCGCCACAGGAAAGAAAGGCTCTGCTGCAGAGAATAAGTTCATTAGAGTTACCAGCCTCAGAAATTGCATCCCAAATAAATGATTCACAGAGTTCAAGTAACAGACACATCTCAACATCAACTGTGCAGAGGAGACTGTGTGAATCAGGCCTTCATGGTCAAATTGCTGCAAAGAAACCACTACTAAAGGACACCAATAATAAGAAGAGTCTTGCTTGGGTCAAGAAACACGAGCAATGGACATTAGACCGGTGGAAATCTGTCCTTTGGTCTGATGAGTCCAAACTTGAGATGTTTGGTTCCAACCGCCGTGTCTTTGTAAGACGTGGAATTGGTGAACAGATGATCTCCGCATGTGTGGTTCCCACCGTGAAACATGGAGTAAGAGGTGTGATGGTTTGGGGTGCTTTGTTGGTGACACTGTCAGTGATTTATTTAGAATTCAAGGTACACTTAACCAGCATGGCTACCACAGCATTCTGCAGCGATATGCCATCCCATCTGGTTTGCGCTTAATGGGACTATCATTTGTTTTTCAACAGGACAATGACCCAAAACACACCTCCAGGCTGTGTAAGGGCTATTTGACCAAGAAAGAGAGTGATGGAGTGCTGCATCAGATGACCTGGCCTCCACAATCACCCCTCAGCGTCCAGACTGCAAATGAATCGTGCATGCGGGAAGCCGCCGCTGGCTGATCCCCCCCTGGCTTACATTCAGGGCGGGATGTAAATGTAAAAAACTAAACTAAAAAAACAAAAAATTAAATAAAAAATAAAAACTAAGTAAGTCTGCCAGAGTGTCTCTTTTGGGTCACTTTTGCTGTTCCCAAGCCCGGATAAAGGAGGAAGGTTGGAATTGTGACATTAAAAAAAACAAGAATCGACAGAAGAAAGTTCATTTGTAGTTCTAAACATATTTAGGGTGTTTTTTACTCACCTTTTGTCTCTCCCACGACGTTATTCCTCTCTCCTACAGCGTCCATCACAGTTACATGCACATGGCCAATTATGCAAATTAGGCGATGACGTCATTTAGCGACTTCTAGTGACTTTTAGGACAGCCAATAGCTACTTTCCTTACTCAGGAGTTGGAAACACTGGCTGTAAGCCACTGACGTGTCATTCCTACTCTCCATGCTCGCAACAAGTTCTGACTGTGCTCAATCATCATGGAAAGCCAATACACCAATGAGTTTCTCTCTTTCATTCAAACTTTGAGAATTAACGAGGAGCTCCCTCAATGTGTTTTGTGCGGGGAAGTGCTTAGTAATGAGCCAATCAAAATGAACAAATTCATATAACGACACGTCCTGACCAAACATCCACAGCATGACGTATATGCAGGGAATGCTTCAGGAAACAGTGCTTCGACAGTGGAAAAGTAAGCCAGCTAGCAAGGCATTGTTGTCATTTTATAAAAGGCGATGATAAGCAGAAATAAGGGAGTACTATCTCATAGTAGTATATGTGAGTTTCTCTTTCAAACAATTCCCTGGCCTTGTACCATGCTAATAGATAATATTAGCCAAAGCAAGTTAGCTAGCTACTGATGCAACCCTAAGTAACAGTACAGATGAAGATGAAAAATGATCAGGCCAACTGTACATCTTACTGTAGAAGTTCTTATTGAAAACAAGTCTAGGTTGGAACCGTTGCTGTTAAAATACAAATCATCATTTTTATTCTGAACTGGAATAAACTGATTGAAGCAAGATACTTTTTGAGGCAAACACACACAGTTCTGGGTTGCTCATCTACAGCAGGAAGCAGTCTCCTGCCTGACTGAGAAAGCAGTAGATGTTCTGGTCCTGTTTGGCACCACGTACCTATGTCAGTCAGGGTTCTCAACTCTGGATTACTTCAAAAACAAGTACAGAAACAGTCTCAATGCTGAGCATGACTTCAATGTTGCACTGTAAAAAACTGAGCCCAGAATAGACATGCTTTTTGAAAACTTCAACCAGCCACACACCTCTCATTAGAACTGTGTGTGTGTTTTCTGGTCTACATCCGTGTGATTTTTTTAAAACCTTTTTTTTTTATTAAAATTGAACCTTTTTTAACAAGACAAGTCAGTTAAGAACAAATCATTATTTACAATGACGGCCTACCCCAGCCAAACCCGGACGACACTGGGATAATTGTGCGCCACCCTATGGGACTCCCAATCACGGCCGGATGTGATACAGCCTGGATCAATCAGTTTATTCCAGTTCAGAAAAAAATGTATGACTCCTATTTTAACAGCAACAGCTCCAACCTAGACTTTCTTTCGACAATAATTTCTACAGTAAGATGTTCAGTAGGCCTGATAATTTTTCATCTTCATCTGTACTGTTACTTAGGGTTGCACTATCAAAAAGCCTGCATGTCTGTTTTGTTATGCATCTGTGTCATGTGATCAATCAGTTTGTTCCAGTTCAGAATTAAAATTATTAATTGAATTTTAACAGCAACAGTTCCAACCTAGACAGATATAAAATAGTTTTTAATGGGGGAAATAAACATGACTAGCTATTTCATTTCATTGTTATTTGTTTTTGTCTATATTGCATTTGTTTTAGGCATAAGGGCAATGAAATGTACCAATATTTACGCATAGTTGCATATTTTCCAAAGCTTGGGTCCCAGGAAACACAGAATTTCTAATTTGGGTCCCAGGCTGAAAAAGTTTAAGAACCCCTGTCCAAGAGGGATGGTGGAAGAACGATTGGAATCATTTCTCTGTTTGACCGCTAGTTTTTATGGGTATTATGACTCATACTGTGGTAGTCTACTTCCAAAATCCTAACATCGCTGAGCCTCTCACATTAAACGACCATCTTTCCTGTAGGTTTTTGGTTTTGTAATGGATGTTACTGTTTCATCAGGGAGCCACAAAGATGAAGTAAACAAATATAATCGCTAAATTCACGTTGTTTGCTATTTCATGCAGCCACAGAATAGGAAAAAAATAAACATGATTTTCTATTCGAATTTCGCATTGTTTAAAGTTGAGAGATATCATTCACGCAAAGTAAGGGACTGTACAGGGAGTGTGCCTCCAGGACAATATGGTAAAGTTGACCTCATGTATTGGCCCTCGAACAAACAAATAAGACCAAGGATATCCATAATCCATCAGATTAACCGTTTTTAATTAAGCTAGCAACGCTGATACCAAATTCATTTTCTGAAAGAAAAACGTTATCACATTGGCAGAGAGAGAGGGAGAGCGCTTCATCAACTTTTAAGATTGTTTAGAAAAGTGGTTCCCAAACTGTATTTGACATTGTGTTGTTATTTTGCTGGACACTAGATGGTTGGACAATATAAATGGACTGTTTGAAAATGTGAAGAAAAAAAAATATATATATATTTATTATTTTTTTACATTTTTTTTCTTCACATTTTCAAACAGTCCGTTTATATTTTCCAACCATCTAGTGTTCAGCAAAATAATAACACAATGTCAAATACAGGCAGCCTAGTCAAATAACATCCAATCACATTAACTGTTACTCTCTCGCAGCAATTCCACTAACGGTCCTTATGTCGCCAAACGTTGCTGCTGCTCATGTTGGTATCTGTACAGATGGCGCAAAAGCCATGACAGGGAGACACAGTGGAGTGGTAACGCTCGCGCAAGTAGTTGCTCCCGAAGCCACTTGGGTACACTGCAGCATCCACCGAGAGGCTCTTGCTGCCAAGGGAATGCCTGACAGCTTGAAAGATGTTTTGGACACTACAGTGAAAATGGTTAACTTTGTTAAAGCAAGGCCCCTGAACTCTCGTGTAGTTGGGTGCGCAATTACGCAGGTACTTTCCCGAAACGGATGACAAACAACTGGATTAGTTATCCCTTTCATGCCCTGCCTCCAGTCCTCTTACCGACATCTGAACAAGAGAGCCTCATCGAAATTGCAACGAGCAGTTCTGTGAAAATGTAATTTCATCAGAAACCACCGACAGATTTCTGGATTGGGCTGCGCTCAGAGTATCCTGCCTTGGAAAATCGCGCTGTTAAGACACTGATGCCCTTTACAACCACGCACCTATGTGAGAGTGGATTCTCGGCCCTCACTAGCATGAAAACTAAATACAGGCACAGCCTCCTCCTGCATGACACCTGTACTACATGCTGCTTCCTTTGTCACTTGAGCTTCCTGTATGCTCGTGAGGATGACTCTTTCCGCCACATCTCTCACCTGAGCCTCCTCTTGTATGCTTGTGAGGAAGCCTCCTGCCACCTCTGTCACCTGACAGACCACCTCCTGCAGACCATCTGAACTAAATTCAGCATCTGCTGCTTCCTCTGCTGGAGCTGGGTCTAGTGTGAAGGAAAGGAGCACTCCTCAAAGTGCTCCGCTCCTTCACCCTCTTGTTCTCTCTGTCTTTCTCACCTAAAACTCCTACATCTGCTTCCCTGTCCTCTCCTTCAAAAATAGCCCATTCAAGACTTTAAACCTGTTGATATAAAACAATAACGATGCATCTTTAATTGCTACGAACTTTGTGATTGACTTACTTCTTTTTCTACTACACCATGCATACATTTCAGATTGAGGGGGTGGATTCATGCAATTTATTCTGGTAGGTGCTGCCTCGGAGGACAGTGTCTTCCGTGAACCCTGTTGAAAGACATTTTTACCAGAAAAGTATCATATGACTGAAATGTATTTTTATTGACAAAGATAGTCAATAATCAAAATAAAACACTCTTCAAGTGCTCCTCGCACACAGCGTAACCCCCTTTCTTCACGTCCTCAAAGGACTTCTGCAGACTGATGTCCCTACGCCTGATGTTTCTCAGCCACATCTTCCCCCTGAATAATTACAAAAGTGTGTAAGGTTTAATCTCATATTTTATTGAATTCAGCTGGATGTTGGTCTATGCTTAAGGTCTCCTGTTTTATAGTTAATGTTACGACTTCCGCCGAAGTCGGGTCCTCTCCTTGTTCGGGCGGCGCTCGGCGCTCGGCGGTCGACGTCGCCGGTCTTCTAGCCATCGTCGATCCACTTTTCATTTTCTATTTGTTTTGTCTTGTGTTTCCACACACCTGGTTTCAATTCCCTCATTTACTTGTTGTGTATTTAACCCTCTGTTCCCCCCATGTCTTTGTGTGGGATTGTTTATTGTAGTGCTTGTGCACGTTCCACATGAGCGCACGACGGGTTATTTTTGTGCCCATTTATCTTGTTGTTCTGGATGCCATTGGTTTGGCTTAATACATCTCCGGTTATTACCCAGTTCTGCTCTCCTGCGCCTGACTTCTCTGCCGCCAATTACGCACCCCGCTACAGTTAATTTAGTAGTGTAATGGTTGCATAACATCTGTGGTTGTATATTGTAGTTTGTAGATAATAGTTTATGGTTATGTCCTCTATCCCTGTTATTCACCCTGATTTAAAAACAATAGTACTCTACAGTTAATTTAAACAGCAGCCCTGTTGTTTTTCTCTCTGTATGTGTAAGAGGAGTATGACGTAGACTCCAGAAGTCATAAGAAAGGCAGCCTTTCTTGCTACTCCTGTGACCAGTACCCAAATGAGGACATTACATTCTTACTGATCGTGTCCTGCTATAGTTAGTAGTGTATATGGACTCATCCCTGTAGTCTGCAGACTTCTGGGGTCTACATCACATTCCTTCTCTTCAATCAAAACTGACACTCCTCTCTGTGAGACACCACCTTAACAACCATTGCCTGATCAAATCCAAATCAAATTTTATTTGTCTCATACACATGGTTAGCAGATGTTAATGCGAGTGTAGCGAAATGCTTGTGCTTCTAGTTCCGATCATGCAGTAATATCTAACAAGTAATCTAACCTAACAATTTCACAACATCTACCTTATACACACAAGTGTAAAGGAATGAATAAGAATATGTACATAAAAATATATGAATGAGCGATGGCTGAACGGCATAGGCAAGATGCAGTAGATGGTATAGAGTGCAGTATATACATATGAGATGAGTAATGTAGGGTATGTAAACATTATATAAAGTGGCATTGTTTAAAGTGGCTAGTGATACATTTATTACATCCATTTTTTCATTATTTAAGTGGCTAGAGATGAGACAGTGTGTTGGCAGCAGCCACTCAATGTTAGTGATGGCTGTTTAACAGTCTGATGGCCTTGAGATAGAAGCTGTTTTTCAGTCTCTCGGTCCCCGTTGTGATGCACCTGCACTGACCTCACCTTCTGGATGATAGCGTGGTGAACAGGCAGTGGCTCGGGTGGTTGTTGTCCTTGATGATCTTTTTGGCCTTCCTGTGACACCGGGTGCTGTAGGTGTCCTGGAGGGCAGGTAGTTTGCCCCCGGTGATGCGTTGTGCAGACCTCACTACCCTCTGGAGAGCCTTATGGTTGTGGGCAGAGCAGTTGCCATACCAGGCGGTGATACAGCCCGACAGGATGCTCACGATTGTGCATCTGTAAAAGTTTGTGAGTGTTTTTGGTGACAAGCCAGATTTATTCAGCCTCCTGAGGTTGAAGAGGCGTTATTGCGCCTTCCTCACCACACTGTCTGTGTGGGTGGACCATTTTAGTTTGTCCGTGATGTGTACGCCGAGGAACTTAAAACTTTCCACCTTCACCCCTACTGTCCCGTCGATGTGGATATGGGGCTGCTCCCTCTGCTGTTTCCTGAAGTCCACGATCATCTCCTTTGTTCTGTTGACATTGAGGGTTTTGTTATTTTCCTGACACCACACTCCGAGGGCCCTCACCTCCTCCCTGTAGGCCGTCTCGTCGTTGTTGGTAATCAAGCCTACCACTGTAGTGTCGTCTGCAAACTTGATGATTGTCATGGGTGAACAGGGAGTACAGGAGAGGGCTGAGAACGCACCCTTGTGGGGCCCCAGTGTTGAGGATCAGCGGAGTGGAGATGTTGTTACCTACCCTCACCACCTGGGGGCGGCCCGTCAGGAAGTCCAGGACCCAGTTGCACAGGGCGGGGTCGAGACCCAATGATGAGTTTGGAGGGTATTATGGTGTTAAATGCTGAGCTGTAGTCGATGAACAGCATTCTTAGCAACATGATTAGCAACATCCCCCAATAACAGAGAATAACGGAGAACATAGTATAGAATAAAGACCCAGACTTTATCCTGTCCTATGAAACATTAGAATAAAGACCCAGACTTGATCCTGTTCTATGAAACATTAGAATAAAGACCCAGACTTTATCCTGTCCTATGAAACATTAGAATAAAGACCCAGACTTTATCCTGTCCTATGAAACATTAGAATAAAGACCCAGACTTTATCCTGTCCTATGAAACATTAGAATAAAGACCCAGACTTTATCCTGTCTTATGAAACAAAATAATAAAGACCCACAATTTATCCTATCCTATGAAACAAAAGGATGAAGACCCACACTTTGTCCTATGAAACATTTTCAGTTGCTGCCCTCTTAAACCTGATTGATCTTTTGAAGCTCTGCTCTAATGCTGCACATGGTGTATGTCTTTCTTTTTTTGGACCATTTTCCTATTGAGGGGATGCATGCACAATGTGCTCTTCCAGGTTGTGATCAAATGCTCTACTTTCATGGAGATGCATTTTCTGAAGATGCATATAATTATAGTAGACTATATTTTGTGGTATTCAGACTTAATCTGATCATAGGGCAACAGAACATACTTAGTTGCCTATACAATGTTTTACAGACATCTACCATAATTTAAGAGGTACTTAATGGTGTTCTACAACTCAATAAATTACTTTGCAATGACCCAGTGTCATAAATGATGGCTTCTATTGATTGTGCAGCATACCCTGGGATTGCCTTGGATGTAATATGGCTGGGCACATTGGTAAACTATCGTTAGCTAGCCATGCTGCCTCATGCTAGTTGTGTTAAACCAAGCTATAGATTTGTTTAATTACTGGTAGCTAGCATGTTTTATCTATCAGTGATCGTTGCTTTGGTGATTGATTTGATGGGTAGTCATGGATACAGCACACTACTGATTACACAGTCAACAACGTGCCTCACCATGCAATAATTACTCCAAATGTGTAACGCGGGTCGTATAAAGGGGACCAAGGCGCGGTGTGTGAAGTGCTCATATTTCCTTTAATGAATACACTTAAAACAGAAAACAACAAAACTACCAAACAGTTCCGTCAGGTACTACATTCAAAACGGAAAACAACTACCCACAAAAACCCAGGAAGAAAATCCCCTACTTAAATACGATCTCCAATCAGAGGCAACGAGGATCAGCTGCCTCCAATTGGAGATTAACTCAAACAACCCCAACATAGAAATAGAAAAAACGAGAACTTAAACATAGAAATAGAAAACATAGAACAACCCAAAACACCCCCTGTCACGCCCTGACCTACTCTACTATAGAAAAGGACATCTTGCTAGGATCAGGACATGACAAAATGCATTTTCTCATTATTTTTTACATACCTTTCAACGTCTGTTGGAAACTGGAACAAGGATTTTCCTCCCTTCCTTTTTACAGTAAACAAGCTGATTCACAGAAGGAGTACTAGTAGTTGGAAAACTTGCAAAGAAATTGATTTCTAGCTATTTAAGCCAAGTACTTTTTTTTCTTTTTTTTTGTGAATTAGCTAGCCAGCTAGATATCTACTTGGGACAAAGTAGCTACCGCCAAGAAGAGGATGAAGACCATTTGTGCCTTACTGAATATGTATAACGTTCATTAGGAAAACGGCCACAATCTAGTGCCCTCGTCCTAAACAAAGTAATCTCTATAAACAATTAGGTAAGTCAAGTCTACCAAACTTAGTGCACTCTGTTTGTTGTAGATTCTAGTTTTGGAAACAGTAAACTGTATGGAGATCAAATGTTTCCTTTATGAGAAAATTAGCAGAATGTGGGCCAAAATCCATCTAGCTCAATTTTCTCCCACTGCCGTCCATGTCACGCCCTGACCAGTATAGGGGTTATTTGTTATTGTAGTTTGGTCAGGACGTGGCAGGGGGTGTTTGTTTTATGTGGTTCAGGGTGTGTTTTGTGTATGTGTTTAGGCAGAAGGGTATTTGATTTATTAGTCCGGGGTTTGTTAGTCATTGTTCTATGTTAGTATATTTCTATGTTCTATCTAGTCTTTTGTAGTTCTATGTTTAGTTAATTGGGGTTGGACCTTCAATTGGAGGCAGCTGGTTATTGTTGCCTCTGATTGAGGGTCCTATAATTAGGAGTTTGTTTTTCATGGGATGTTGTGGGAGATTGTTCTTGTTTAGCTGTTTGCCTGACAAGACTGTCCAGTTTGTTTTGTATACGTGTTTTCCTTCTTCACAAAATAAAAAGGAGATGAGTGTACATTTTCCCGCTGCGTCTTGGTCTCTACCCTACGACACCCGTGACAGAATCTCCCATGGACCAAGCAGCGGAGAAGGGAGCAGCAACAGTGCCCAGTAGAATCATGGACATGGGAGGAAATTCTGGACGGGGCTGGACCTTGGCACCAGGCTGGGGAATATCGTCGCCCACCGGAGGAGATAGAGGCAGCCAAGGCGGAGCGGCGCTGGTATGAAGCCTTGTACGCGCCGCAGGGGAAGCACGAGAGGCACCCCCAATATTTTTTTGGGGGGGGCACACGGGTAGTTTGGCGAGGCCAGGATTGAGCTGCAAGCCAGCTCCCCGTGCTTATTATGGGAAGCAACTGGAGTGGAGAGCGCCGGAGTATGCGGAAGTGCGCACAATCTCGCCTGTGCGCACGCACAGTCCGGTGCGAGCGATCCCAGCCCCTCGCAAGTGCCGTGCTAGAGTAGGCATCCAGCCTGGAAGGAGGATGCCTGCACAGCGCAGCACATCTGGCCACCAGTGCGCCTCCAAGGCCCAGGCTACCCTACGCCTGCTCTACGCACGGCAACCATCAGGCCTCTGCACAGCCCAGTTCGCCCTGTACCAGCAGTCCACTTGTGCAGGGCTGCTATTTCCATCCAGCCAGGATGGGTTGTGCAAGAGGTGCGCTCCAGACCTCCAGTACTTACCCATGGCCCGGTATATCCAGTTCCTGCTTCTCGTGCTGACCCTGAGGTGTGTAGTCTGGCGTCTCCTAAACCAGCACCACGCACCAGGCTTCCAGTGGTTCAGCCCAGTCCAACTCGTCCTGTTCCTGCTCCTTGCACTAGCCCTGAGGTGCGTGTCCCCAGTCTGGTACCTCCACTACCAGCCCCTCGCATCAGGCTTCCAGAGTGTCCGGCGACAGTGCCTCGTCCAGAGTGTCCGGCGACAGTGCCTCGTCCAGAGTGTCCGGCGACAGTGCCTCGTCCAGAGTGTCCGGCGACAGTGCCTCGTCCAGACTGTCCGGAACCAGGAGAGACGGCCCACTGTCTGGAACCGAGTGAGTCTGCCTACAGTCCAGAGCTCCCAGAGGACAGTCCAGGGTCTTCAGTGACTAGCCTCTGGCAAAGGTATGCAGTGGGGGTGGTTTGGCCAGGTAGGGGATTAAGGCCTGAGCCTAAGCCACCTCCACTGTAGGAGGTTTGGGGAGGGGGGGGTGTAGCACAGGAGCCGTCCGTGACGGCAGCCACTCTCCCTTCCCTCCCTTTAGTTTTGGGATTTATTTTTGTTTTGGGGTTTTTGTGTGAGGTGCATCCGGGGTCTGCACCTTTTGGGTGGGGGGGGGGGGGGGGGGGGGTGGTACTGTCACGTCCTGATCAGTATAGGTGTTATTTGTTATTGTAGTTTGGTCAGGACATGGCAGGGGGTGTTTGTTTTATGTGGTTCAGGGTGTGTTTTGTGTACGTGTTTAGGTAGAAGGGTATTTGATTTATTAGTCCGGGGTTTGTTAGAACAATGACTATGTTAGTATATTTCTATGTTCTATCTAGTCTTTTGTAGTTCTATGTTTAGTTAATTGGGGTTGGACCTTCAATTGGAGGCAGCTGGTTATTGTTGCCTCTGAGGGTCCTATAATTAGGAGTTTGTTTTTCATGGGATGTTGTGGGAGATTGTTCTTGTTTAGCTGTTTGCCTGACAAGACTGTCCAGTTTGTTTTGTATACGTATTTTTGTGTTTGTTTTCCTTCTTCACGAAATTAAAAGGAGATGAGTGTACATTTTCCCGCTGCGTCTTGGTCTCTACCCTACGACACCCGTGACAGTCCATATGGTAGTGAGAGGAAACGCCAACCGGATGTCTCACATTTATACATCCAGTGAAATATCTGTCTCATCTATCTGTGGCCACGCAATCGTGGGTGAACAGGAAGTAATGAAGAGGGCTGAGGACACACCCCTGGGGGGCCCCTGTATTAACAGTCAGTGTGGAGAAGGTGTTGTTGTCAGACCTCACAACCTGTGGTCTGCCTGTCAGGAAGTCTAGGATCCAGTTGCAGAGGGTGGTGTCCAGACGTAGGGCTCTGAGCTTGGTGGCGAGCTTGGAGGGAACAATCGTGTTGTGATACACTTTTACTGTGTTTCCTGGTTATTTTACTTAATTTCCACAGCATCTGGCTAGCATAAGCCTCCTTGGACCCTAAATGAAATATCCTATGTAGCAACAGCCAAGCTAAGCAGGAACCTATTAGAAAATGTGTGTTTTGAGTGAGCTATAATAAATATAGACAACACATTTTACCCACCAGGTGGCAGCACTGCACTGTTTCTCAAATATTCAAGTGACTATGTAATACAGTACTGTAGTAGTGTATTCTTTTTTTCCTTTACTGTGTGATGTGTTCCAAGGCTATTTCTGTTTCTCCATTTAGGAAAAGGATACCTTCATCCTCTCACAACACAGAAAGGCTTGATTGAGAGAGATGAGAAAGGTAAGCTGATATTGTGCTCTGAAAGTATGAAGGATATCAAACTGATTGACAGGGGGATGGCTGAAATGTGTCTTGATGTTTGTTGTTCCTTTTATTTTGTCAGGAAGGAAAATGCATTTTTTTCACTCTTTAGAGGCCGTCTTACTAAACTTTAAGTTGCAATAAGTACATTTAGGAACTATGACTTAAATGATCAAACAGGTGAAAAGGAATGTGAATGAGTTCTCTCCTATTTATTGTTGTCTTCCTCATCCCTCCCCTCATCTCATTGACAGGGATTGGTACAGACGTAACTTCAAAATCACCTAGCTTACGGCAGAATGGCTTTCCACGACATCTGGATAACGCTTACAGAGAGAAGAGGCTGGAAGAAAGGAGGCCCTACCACATGATACTCCTATTTGCCACATCTTCAGTTTGAGCCTACTGGAGAACGTGTGCCCTCAGGCCTGGAAGGAAGCTAAAGTCATTCCGCTACCCAAGAATAGTAAAGCCCCCTTTACTGGCTCAAATAGCCAACCAATCAGCCTGTTACCAACCCTTAGTAAACTGCTGGAAAAAATTGTGTTTGACCATGTACAATGCTATTTTACAGTAAACAAATTGTTATGGCTTTACACCCCCTGCGATGATGTGGATAGAGTTACTTGTCTAACAGAACACACAGGGTGTTCTTTAATGGAAGCCTTTCAAATATAATCCAGTTAGAATCCGGAATTCCCCAGGGTAGCTGTTTAGGCCCCTTGCTTTTTTCCCATTCCTACCAACGACATGCCACTGACTTTGAGTAAAGCCAGAGTGTTTATGTATGCGGATGACTCAACACTATGCATGTCAGCTACTACAGCGACTGAAATGACTGCAACACTCAGAGCTGAAGTTAGTTTCAGAGTGGGTGGCAAAGAATAAGTTAGCCCTAAATATTTCTAAAACTAAAAGCATTGTATTTGGAACTTAACCCTAAACCTGAACTACATCTTGTAATAAATAATGTGGAAATTGAGCAAGTTGAGATGACTAAACTGCTTGGAGTAATCCTAGATTGTAAACTGTCATGGTCAAAACATTGATGCAGCAGTAGCTAAGATGGGAAGAAGTCTCTCTATAAAGCGATGCTCTGCTTTCTTAACACTTTCAACAAGGCAGGTTCTACAGGCCCTAGTTTTGTCGCACCTTGACTGTTCAGTCGTGTGGTTAGGTGCCACAAAAAAGGACTTAGGAAAATTGCAATTGGCTCAAAACAGGGCAGCACGGCTGGCCCTTGGATGTACACAGAGAGCTAATATTAATAATATGCATGTCAATCTCTCCTGGCTGAAAGTGGAGGAGAGATTCACTACTGCAACCTGAATGCTCGTTGGCTGACCCTCGCTACATATTCGTCGCCAAACCCACTGGCTCCAGGTCATCTATAAGTATTTGCTAGTAAAACCCCACTTTCTCAGCTCAAGTGTCACCATAGCAACACCCACCCGTAGCACGCGCACCAGCAGGTATATTTCACTGGTGATCCCCAAAGCCAACACCTCTTTGGCTGCCTTTCCTTCCAGTTCTCTGCTGCCAATGACTGGAATGAATTGCAAAAAAAAAATTAAAAAAAATCACTGAAGCTGGAGACTTAAATCTCACTCTCAAACTTTAAGCATCTGTCAGAACAGTACCTGTACACAGTCCATCTGTAAATAGCACACCCAACAACCTCATCCCCATATTATTTTTTTGCACATCTGCCACGCCAGTGTTAATGCTAAATAGTAATTATTTTGCCTCTATGGTCTATTTATTGCTTTACCTCCCTAATCTTACTACATTTGCACACACTGTACATAGACTTTCTATTGTGTTATTGACTGTACGTTTGTTTCTCTCATGTGTTGTCGCTTTGCTTTATCTTGGCCAGGTCGCAGTTGTAAATGAGAACTTGTTCTCAACTGGCCTACCTGGTTAAATAAAGGTGAAATAAAAACATGAGAGGTATTAGCACATGTTGAGTGCACCGAGCTGTCTGTCTAAACTACTGGCACACAGCTCGGACACCCATGCATACCCCACAAGAGGTCTCTTCACAGTCCCCAAGTCCAGAACAGCCTATGGGAGGCACACAGTACTACATGGAACTCTATTCCACATAAAGTAACTGATGCAAGCAGTAAAATTAGATTTAAAAAACAGATTAAAAAAAAAACACCTTATGGAACAGCGGGGACTGTGAAGCAACAAACATGCATACACACTAACATACATACACATGGATTTAGTACTGTAGATATGTGGTAGTGGTGCAGTAGGGGCCTGAGGGCACACTGTGTTGTGAAATCTGTGAATGTATTGTAATGTTTTTAATGTTCCTGTCACGGGCGTCGTAAGGGTTGGACCAAGGTGCAGCGGGAATGTGAATGCTCATCTTCTTTATTAAATTCGAAGATAACGAAACAAACACTAAATACAAAAAAAAACCGAGAAACAGTCCTGTAAGGAACACACGACACAAGGAACAACTACCCACAAAATCCCACAGAAAAACACCCCTCTTAAATAGGACCTTCAATTAGAAGCAACTAGGAGCAGCTGTTTTCAATTGAAGGTCATCCCCATTAACTAAACATAGAACTAGACATACTAGATAAACATAGAAATATACTAACAGAACATAGCCCAACAAACCCCGAAACACTAAACAAACACCCCCTGCCACGTCCTGACCAAACTACAATAACAAATAACCCCTTATACTGGTCAGGACGTGACAGTAGTACACCCCCCCCCCCCCCCAAAGGTGCAGACCCCGGATGCACCTCACAAAAAATACACACAAAAAATAATAATAATAATAATAATCCTAACTAAAGGGAGGGGAGGGAGAGTGGCCACTGTCACCGACGGTTCCCGTGCTACACCCCCCCCCCTCCCCAACCTCCCACCACGGAGGTGGCTCAGGCTCCGGCCTTACTCCCCAACCTAACCTGTCCACCCCCGCTAAAAACGTATTAGATTTTACCCCTCCCGAAGTCTCTGGGCTATGGCGCATCGCTGAAGACCTCGGGCTGATGTGCGTCGCTGGAGACCTCGGGCGACTCTGGCTGCGCCGATTCCGGACTGTAGGGCGACTCTGGGTTCCGGACACTCTGGACGAGGCACTGTCGCCGGACAGTCTGGACGAGGACTGCGCACTGAAGGCCTGATGCGAGGGGCAGGCTTAGGAAGCTCCAGACTAGGGACACGCACCACAGGGCTAGTGCGAGGAGCAGGAGCAGGATGAGCTGGACTGGGCTGATGCACTGGAGGCCTGGTGCGTGGGGCTGGTAGTGGAGGTACCAGACTGGAGACATACACCAAGGCTAGTGTGAGGAGTGGGAACAGGATACACCGGGCCATGAGTAGGCACTGGAGGTCTGGAGCGCACCTCCTGCACAACCCGTCCTGGCTGGATGGTAATAGTAGCCCTGTATGAGCGGAGTGCTGGCACAGGGCGAACTGGGCTGTGCAGAGGCCTGATGGCTGCCGTGCGTAGAGCAGGCGTAGGGTAGCCTGGGCCTAGGAGGCACACTGGTGGCCAGATGTGCTGCGCAGGCATCCTCCTCCCAGGCTGGATGCCCACTCTAGCATGGCACTTGCGAGGGGCTGGGATCGCTCGCACCGGACTGAGCGTGCGCATGGGCGAGATCGTGCGCACTTCCGCATACACCGGTGCTCTCCACTCCAAACACTCCCCATAATAAACACAGGAAGTTGCCTTAGGGCTCACCCTTGGCCCAGCCAAACTACCCGTGTGCCCCCCCCAAAAAAAGTTTTTGGGGCTGCCTCTCGCACTTGCCTCTCGGTGCGTATAATGCCTCATAATAGCACCGCTCCATCTTGGCTGCCTCCAGCTCCTCCTTAGGGCGCCAGTACTCCCCAGCCTGGTGCCAAGGTCCTGCCCCATCCAGAATCTCTTCCCATGTCCATGACTCCACAGAGCTCTGCTGCTGCTCTTTCCTCCGCTGCTTGGTCCGTTTGTGGTGGGTAGTTCTGTGAATGTGAATGCTCATCTTCTTTATTAAATTAGAAGGAAACAAACACTAAATACAAAAAACAAATGACAAGAAACAGTCCTTTAAGGAACACACTACACAAGGAACAACTACCCACAAAATCCCACAGAAAAACACCCCTCTTAAATAGGACCTTCAATTAGAAGCAACTAGGAGCAGCTGCTTCCAATTGAAGGTCATCCTCATTAACTAAACATAGAACTAGACATACTAGATAAACATAGCTATATAGTAACATAGAACATTGCCCAACAAACCCCGAAACACTCTAAGCAAACACCCCCTGCCACGTCCTGACCAAACTACAATAACAAATAACCCCTTATACTGGTCAGGACGTGACAGTTCCACTCTGTTCACCGAACGTGCTACCTGTCCCAGACCTGCTGTTTTCAACTCTCTAGAGACAGCAGGAGCAGTAGAGATAGTCTCAATGATCGGCTATGAAAAGCCAACTGACATTTACTCTTGAGGTGCTGACTTGTTGCACCCTCGACAACTGTGATTATTATTATTTGACCATGCTGGTCATTTATGAACATTTGAAAATCTTGGCCATGTTCTGTTATAATCTCCACCCGGCACAGCCAGAAGAGGACTGGCCACCCCTCATAGCCTGGTTCCTCTCTAGGTTTCTTCCTAGGTTTTGACCTTTCTAGGGAGTTTTTCCTAGCCACCGTGCTTCTACACCTACACCTGCTGTTTGAGGTTTTAGGCTGGGTTTCTGTACAGCACTTTGAGATATCAGCGGATGTAAGAAGGGCTATATAAATACAGTTGATTTGATTTAAAATTTATAAACTGCCTTAATTTTGCTGGACCCCAGGAAGAGTAGCTGCTACTTTGGCATAAATACAAAATACTCAATAAATATGGTCTATTCTGTTCCATGATCACCTTAGTATTCAGTCTTTATTTGGTGTAACAGTTGAGTGAGCGTAGAAACCATAGGTAGGAACACAGCACTCCCACCACACGTCATGATAATCCGTTTACCAACAGTGATATATCGAGTCACTAGTTATTATGATCTGGGCTTATAAAAGAACAGAGTAGTGTTAGACATACAGTACCAGTCAAAAGTTTGGACACACCTACTTATTCAAGGGATTTTCTTTATTTATACTATTTTCTACATTGTAGAATGAAACATGAAATAACACATATGGAATCATGTCGTAACCAAAAAAGTGTTAAACAAATCAAAATAGATTTTAGATTCTTCAAAGTAGCCACCCTTTGCCTTGATGACAGCTTTGCACACTCTTGGCATTCTCTCAACCAGCTTCATGTGGAAGGCTTTTCCAACAGTCTTGAAGGAGTTCCCACATATGTTGAGCTTCTCCTTCACTCTGTGGGCCAACTCATCCCAAGCCATCTCAATTGTGTTGAGGTTGGGTGATTGTGGAGGCAAGGTCATCTGATGCAGCACTCCATCACTCTCCTTCTTGGTCAAATAGCCCTTACACAGCCTGGAGGTGTGTTTGGTCATTGTCCTGTTGAAAAACAAATGATAGTCCCACTAAGCGCAAACCAGATGGAATGGTGTATCGCTAGAGAATGCTGTGGTAGCCATGCTGGTTAAGTGTGCCTTGAATTCAAAATAAATCACTGACAGTGTCACCAGCAAAGCACCCCTACACCATAACACCTCATCCTCCATGCTGAGAACCACACATGCAGAGATCATCCATTTTTTTAAATGTATTTTTGTACATTTTTAGTAGACGCTCTTATCCAGAGCAACTTACAGTAGTGAATGCATACATTTCATTTCATGCATTTTTTTTTTTTTGTACTGGCCCTCCGTGGGAATCGAACCCACAACCCTGGCATTGCACACACCATGCTGGTGTTGCAAACACCATGCTCTACCAACTGAGCCACAAGGAAGACTGCTGTCTCACAAAGACACAGCGGATGGAACCAAAAATCTCAGAATTGGACTCGTCAGACCAAACGACAGATTTCCACCGGTCTAATATCCATTGCTCATGTTTCTTAGCCCAAGCTAGTCTCTTCTTATTTGTGTCCTTTAGTAGTGGTTTCTTTGCAGCAATTCAACCATGTTTTTTAGTTCGTTACCATTCGGCCATCAGATTTGCCACCAATGCTCCTTATAGGACACATCACTGCACTCTATACTCCTCTGTAAACTGGTCATCTCTGTATACCCGTCGCAAGACCCACTGGTTGATGCTTATTTATAAAACCCTCTTAGGCCTCACTCCCCCTTATCTGAGATATCGACTGCAGCCCTCATCCTCCACATACAACACCCGTTCTGCCAGTCACATTCTCTTAAAGGTCCCCAAAGCACACACATCCCTGGGTCCCTCGTCTTTTCAGTTCGCTGCAGCTAGCGACTGGAACGAGCTGCAACAAAAACTCAACCTGGACAGTTTTATCTCAATCTCTTCATTCAAAGACTCAATCATGGGCACTCTTACTGACAGCTGCGGCTGCTTTCCATGATGTATTGTTGTCTCTACCTTCTTGCCCTTTGTGCTGTTGTCTGTGCCCAATAATGTTTGTACCATGTTTTGTGCTGCTACCATTTTGTGCTGCTGCCATGTTGCTTTGCAACCATGTTGTTGTCATGTTGTGTTGCTGCATTGCTATGTTGTTGTCTTAGGTCTCTCTTTATGTAGTGTTTTGTTGTGTTTCTTGTCGTGATGTGTGTTTTGTCCTATATTTTATTATTATTATTTTTAGTTTTTTTTTAAAACCCATCCCCGCAGGAGGCCGTTTGCTTTTTGGTAGGCCGTCATTGTAAATAAGAATTTGTTCTTAACTGACTTGCCTATGTAACAATTTAGCTTCCGTCCCTCTCCTCTCCCCGAACCAGGGACCCTCTGGACACATAGACAACAGCCACCCTTGAAGCATCGTTACCCATCGCTCCACAAAATCCACGGCCCTTGCAGAGCAAGGGGAACAACTACTTCAAGGTCTCAGAGCGAGTGACATCACCGATTGAAACGCTATTAGCGCATACCCCGCTAACTAGCTAGCCATTTCACATCGGTTACACCTAGTTAAATGTTAAATAAAGTAAAATAATAAATTAAGGCCTGATTCACGCAGTCTCCTCTGAACAATTGATGTTGAGATGTATCTGTTACTTGAACTCTGTGAAGCATTAATTTGGGCTGCAATTTCTGAGGCTGGTAACTCTAATGAACTTATACATTGCAGCAGAGGTAACTCTGGGTCTTCCTTTTCTGTGGCGATCCTCATGAGAGCCAGTTTCATCATAGGGCTTGATGGTTTTTGCGAGTGCACTTGAAGAAACTTTTAAAGTTCTTGAAGTTTTCTGTATTGACTGACCTTCATGTCTTAAAGTAATGATGGACTATCGTTTCTCTTTGTTTATTTGAGCTGTTCTTGCCAAATAATGGACTTGGTCTTTTACCAAATAGGGCTATTTCTGTTTACCACCCTTACCTTGTCACAACACAACTGATTGGCTCAAATGTATTAAGAAGGAAAGAAATTCCACAAATTGACTTTTAACAAGGCACACCTGTTAATTGAAATGCATTCCAGGTGACTACTTCATGAAGCTGGTTGAGAAAATGCCAAGAGTGTGCAAAGCTGTCATCAAGGCAAAGGGTGGCTGCTTTGAAGAATCTCAAATATAAAATATATTTTTACTTTTTTGGTTACTACATGATTCCATATGTGCTATTTCATGGTTTTGATGTCTTCACTATTATTCTACAATGTAGAACATTGGAAAAATAAATAAAAACCCTTGAATGAGTAGGTGTGTCCAAACTTTTGACTGGTACTGAATCTAATCAAAATTATGGAGTTGATTGATTGATTGTTGTATGATAGAGCTTTTGTGCATATACATTTTATTAATTCAACATGTTAATGACAACACTTTATTAATCTATATATATATATATATATATATATATATATATATATATATGCTACAGTAAACAATCGATGGCATTGTCGCAATGTTATTGTCGCTTCCCCTTTAAAGGAGCAATCAGCAGTTTATACATCCGTTTTTGGACTTACAAATTAATGATATGTACCCATTGAGTCTTGACTGGCTCATGAGCTTATTTCAACTGTCCTACCTAATCAGAACCCAAAATATAAGTGTGTTTACTACACGTTTTATAAACAAAGTAAACGAACACTATAAAACCTCAAAACATGGTTAAAACTATAATTTTGAAATCATGGATTGTCGGTCCTTGCATCCATAGCTTTGTTTATGAATTTGAGAGTGGTACATTTCTCCAGCCCCATCACTCATCTTTTTTACAAGAACAGTGGATACGCTTTGTGATTGTTTCTACTCCTGATTGCCGCTTTAATCTAAATATGATGACATCATGATCAAGGAAGGGAGCTGGGTCGCGAGGAAGGTAACGCCATTTTCGCACAGCGTTAGTCCGACTAAATGTGTCTCTAAAGACGTTAGACCTAGCTGGTTAGTTACATTAAATGAAAAGTAGCTCGTGTATTTAGCTAACTTGAAAGATCATGTAACACAGGCGAATATATGTCATTTTTGTTTCGCAATCTCTTGACGTACTTTGGTATGTAGTCACCGACGATGCAGCGATAAGCAATCACATTCGCGGCGTGACAGCTAGGTTAAGGTTAGCTAGCTAAACTGCATTGGTTTGGGTATCTCCAGTCAGTAAGGAAAAAAAGCGCAAGATATTAAATAGTTAGCTGAGCTAAGTTTTTATAAACAGTTAATAACTTGGTCTTTGAGGTATACAACATTTCAGTTTTGAATCAGATTGAAGTCGGACTAACACTTTACTTGGGGGCAACGGATGTTCAATAGAACGGTAAGATTGACTGGCTGGGATTGTCTGTCAGTGGCAGCTAATGTTGACTACCAGCTAGCGTTAGCTAGTTAGATGCCGAACAGACTTTTGCCGATATCATTGCATCTAGTTAAAGCAATCTCTTTCTGTTCAATTAACAGAAATGCATTTAATCTGAGAAATGATAACATGTTGCGTACAGCATGTGGCTAGCTAGCTACAGTACACTTGTTATTGATTTATCCTGAGATTAGGTTGTTAGGAGTATTCAGGAAGTTTATGCTAGCTAGCTACAGTAATTTATCTGTTATAAACACAAACCACGCACTAAAACTGCGGCTAGCTAGGTTTGAGGACACTTAACAGGTACTACCGATTCCTCCATTTATAGCATATGAATAGTTCATTAGATAACCGAGAAGGGGACCTTAATGAAAACAGTTCAGTTGGCCAAGTATCTATGTGTCTACAGTAGCTAGATATATGTTCTCTTCACCCTCTGAGCTACTGTTTTTTTCTGTGACTGCTTGCCTAGCGTTGATGGTTGTCATTGAAATTCAGGATGGATGTTCTGTAGGAGGACTCTTGTGCCCTCTGAAAGTGTGTGTGTGTTGATCAGGAGTATGTAGACGCTGTGGTGACTAGGGATACTGAACCCAGTGTATTTTGGCTGGCAGCTGGGGGTTTGAAAGTCAGGTGGCTGTGAATGTGAATTCTACTAGGCTGTGTGGAACTGAGGAACTTGCCACTATCGTGGAGTCTCAGAGCTGGCAGATGTTTTGTGTAGTTTTTTTCTTCATTTTTGGATTAATAGTACAGCTGAAGTAATACTATACACACACACACTGTACCTACCCCACACCACCAGTACCCACCCTTCATTTATTGCTTCTCGAGCTGCATTGAATTACCAAAAATATCCATGGGTCCACACATGTTTACTGAACTCGCAAAAATAAGTGAAGGGTTGTTTTGAAGCTGATTATGTCCTGGCCTGAGTGTGAAGATGGCCCAGGGCAAAGTAACCATGCAAATCCCTTAGACTGGAGCCCAAGGGAAGCTGCCATCTATAAATTGTGGATGCTGCATAGTACATGGATAGAACAATGACACACACACACACTGAAGGCCCTGCCTGTTGTTTTAGACACTGTTGTGGTCAGTGTGGGGTGGCTGGTTGGGTGGGAACGTTTCTCTCAGTATCCTTGCTCCGGAGTCACAGTTAATGATTATCAGCTTGCACAAGGCTGACTAACCCTATGAGTAGTCTTACATAATCTCTACATCTTAATACAAGAATGTTCACCAGTACAAGCACTGTGTTGGTTCCTCTTTTTCACTGATTGGATTTTGCTTTCTCTGCTATAGTGGAGGTGTTATAAAACCTAGCCGTCAAGCAGGGAAATGGTTCCAATTGTTTTTCCACCATTAATATTTCCCATAGTGGATTTTAGAAACACTTAAAATAAGGACTGTTTTTTGTGTAGGCTTATCCTGGTGTGATGTTTTGATAACCATGTAAACCTCTCTTGGACAGGGGGACATTTATCAATATATCCAGATCTATTTACTCTCAGATTCGAAAATATTAATTAGCATCAAAGTAGACATCATGCAAAACTACAAATCCCTGCAAGCTCCTGCACGTCATCTCTAGCTGACACCTTTGCTAACAGGTATTGTGTCAATTTAAAACTTGCACAAGACAGTTCTCAGAATTGTCCTTTTAAAGAAATGTAGCCAATTTATTCATTACTACATTTAGCTAACATTAGTTTAATCCAGAGATTTGGCAGTCTTGTCCAGATCATGGCATTTGTAGTTCTTTATGATAGCCACATTAGAAGCTAATTAGCATTTATTTTTTGGGGTGTAAATACAGTCAAATATATTGATAAAAGTCACCGGCCCATCAACGCGGCTAATTTTAGAGTCCCCCATCTTGGCGATATTGAGACATTTTTGCATTTTAAGCATATTTTCTGCCATTCTATACATTATTCAATGGAGTTGATTTTTTTGTTGCAGTTTTAAAGCTAATTTCCTGCAGTTCTATGCATTTTTCTATGGCTCATGCTTTGTTCTTTTGCTTAAACATATACTGAGCCAATCAGATGTTTTATTATTAAGTTATTGACAGTTACAGTTGAAGTCAGAAGTTTACATACACTTACGTTGGAGTCATTAACTTATTTTTCAGCCACAAATTTCTTGTTAACAAACTACAGTTTTGGCAAGTCGGTTAGGACATCTACTTTGTGCATGACACTAGTCATTTTTCCAACAATTGTTTACAGACAGATTATTTCACTTATAATTCACTGTATCACAATTCCAGTGGGTCAGAAGTTTACATACACTAAGTTGACTGTGCCTTTAAACATCTTGGAAAATTCCAGAAAAAGATGTCATGGCTTTAGAACAGTGGTTCTTAACCTGGGTTCGATCGAACCCCAGGGGTTCGGTGAGTCAGTCTCAGGGGTTCGGCGGAGGTCAAGACACACACCCGACTCATATGATTCGTGATGACACGCCCCGCTTGGCCATCATTGGCTGCAGGTGATCACGCAACATCGCTTGGCCTATCTGTGCTGCAGGGAATTTGGCGCGCTCAGTAGTCGAATTGTGGTACGTCGTGTGATTTCTTTCTTAATATTTTAATCCCTTCATACTATGTCGAGCAAAAAAAAGAAAGTGGTCGGACGAATATGTACAATATGGATTCACATGTATAACGGAACGTGATGAGAGTCAGCGTCCTAACTGCATGATTTGCAAAGCCAAGTTGAGCAATTCTAGTCTAGCACCGGCAAAACTAAGAGAACACTTCCTTAAGCTGCATGGAGATGGACAATACAAGAACACAACGCTCGCTGAATTCAAGGTGAAGAGAGCCATTTTTCCAATTAAGAAGGTTTCGGTGAATGCGCATATGAAACTGGTGGGGGTCAGTACCTCCAACAAGGTTAAGAACCACTGCTTTAGAAGCTTCTGATAGGCTAATTGGCATAATTGTAGGTGTGATGTATTTCAAGGCCTACCTTCAAACTCCGTGCCTCTTTGCTTGACATCATGGGAACATCAAAAGAAATCAGCCCAGACCTCACAAAAAAAATGGTATACCTCCACAAGTCTGATTTATCCTTGGGAGCAATTTCCAAATGCCTGAAGGTACCACGTTCATCTGTACAAACAATAGTATGCAAGTATAAACACCATGGGAACACGCAGCCGTCATACCGCTCAGGAAGGAGACGCGTTCTATCTCCTAGAGATGAACGTACTTTGGTGCAAAAAGTGAAAATCAATCCCAGAACAACAGCAAAGGACCTTTTGAAGATGCTGGAGTAAACGGGTACAAAAGCATCTATATCCCTTTAAAACAAGTCCTATATCGCCATAACCTGAAAGGCCGCTCAGCAAGGAAGAAGCCACTGCTCCAAAACCGCCATAAAAAAGCCAGACTACAGTTTGCAACTGCACATGGGGACAAAGATCATACTTTTTGGAGAAATGTCCTCTGGTCTGATGAAACAAAAATAGAACTGTTTGGCCATAATGACCATCGTTATGTTTGGAGGAAAAAGGGGGAGACTTGCAAGCCGAAGAACACCATCCCAACCGTGAAGCACAGGGGTGGCAACATCATGTTGTTGGGGTGCTTTGCTGCAGGAGGGACTGGTGCACTTCACAAAATAGATGGCAACAGGTAAGAAAATGATGTGGATATATTGTAGCAACATCTCAAGACTTCAGTCATGAAGTTAAAGCTTGGTCGCAAATGGGTCTTCCAAATGGACAATGAACCTAAGCATACTTCCAAAGTTGTGGCAAAATGGCTTAAGGACAACAAAGTCAAGGTATTGGAGTGGCCATCACAAAGCCCTGACCTCAATCCTATAGACAATTTGTGGGCAGAACTGAAAAAGCGTGTGCGAGCAAGGAGGCCTACAAACCTGACTGTTACACCAGCTCTGTCAGGAGGAATGGGCCAAAATTCACCCACCTTATTGTGGGAAGCTTGTGGAAGGCTACCCGAAGCGTTTGACCCAAGTGTCGCCACCATGCTCGATGCTATGTACAAGGACCGCTACTTCGATGCAGACAAGAAACAGGGTTTACGTGAAGTGTTACATACACAGCTGGACAAGATAAAAACGAACACAGTGACAATGCGCTCCGAGGAAGAGGGGCCACGGACAGACAGAACTGAAACTTCACAGCTTGACTTATGATGAAATCCTGGTTGAATGAAACGACTGAACAAGGAAACAGCACAGCAAGTAAGTGAAATAGGTTTTGATTATGTTTTACTGGTAATGGGGACATACGTAAATGCCAACAAAATAACTTTGGTGTGTGTGTGTCTGTGTGTGTAACCTTTTTATTTAACTAGGCAAGTTGGTTAAGAACAAATTGTTATTTACAATGGCTGCCTACCCCGGCCAAACCCGGACGGCGCTGGGCCAATTGTGCGTTGCCCTATGGGACTCCCAATCATGGCCGAATGTGATTCAGCCTGGATTCGAACCAGGGACTCTAGTGATGCCTCTTGCACTGAGATGTAGTGCCTTAGACCTCTGTGTGTGTGTGAACTATTTAACTGTACTAGAATGCTTAAAAGGCCGCTAAAATTGTAAATATTGGTATTGTTTATTTATTTTTTGCCAATATTGGTGTCGGCCAAAAATTTCATATCGGTGCATCACTAGTTATGTGTAAGTTCCCACTCTTGGCCAATTTCAATGCTAGAAAAAAGTATTTCCCAGGTATTTTTAGTACCTTCTCAGATAAGTGATTTTATACTTTATGTAAAATTAAGAGGATGTTGAAAATGGGACATTAATAACTAACATCTTATGTTTCTCCGAGACGTAACAAAGAAACTGACAACATAGAGCTGGCGGGATTTTCCATGCACCAGCAGAACAGAGACGCTCCTCTGGTAAGACCAGGGGTGAGGGTGTGTCTTTTTGTCAAATACAGCTGGTGCGCGATGTCTAATATTAAAGAAGTCTAGGTATTGCTCGCCTGAGGTAGAGTACCTAATGATAAGCTGTAGACCACACTATCTACCAAAAAAGTTCTCATCTGTATTATTCGTTGCCGTCTATTTACCACCACAAAGCGAAGCTGGCATTAACACCGCTCTCAACCAACTCTATAAGGCCATAAGCAAAGAAGAAAATGCTCACCCGGAAGCGGCGCTCCTAGTGGCCGGGGATTTTAATGCAGGCAAACTTAAATCAGTTTTACCACATTTTTACCAGCATGTCACATGTGCAACCAGGGGGGAAAAATCCTAGACCTCCTTTACTCCACACACAGAGATGCATTAAAAGCTCTTCCCCGCCCTCCATTTGGCAAATCTAACCACAATTCTATCCTCCTGATTCCATCTTACAAGCAAAAACTAAAGTAGGATGTACCAGTGACTCGCTCAATACGGAAGTGGTCAGATGACACGGCTGCTACACTAAAGGACTGTTTTGCTAGCACAGACTGGAATATGTTCCGGGATTCATCCAATGCCATTGAGGAATACCCCACCTCAGTCATCGGCTTCATCAATAAGTGCATCGACGACGTCGTCCCCACAGTGACTGTACGTACATAACCCAACCAGAAGCCATGGATTTACAGGCAACACCCGCATCGAGCTAAAGGCTAGAGCTGCCGCTTTCAAGGAGTGGGAGACTAACCCGGACGCTTATAATAAATCCCCCTATGCCCTCAGACTAACCATCAAACAAGCAAAGCGTCATTGCAGGATTAAGATTGAATCCTACTACACCGGCTCTGACGCTCGTCAGATGTGGCAGGGTTTGAAAACTATTACCGACTACAAAGGGAAATCCAGAAGCGAGCTGTCCAGTGACGCGAGCCTACCAGACGAGCTAAATTCCTTTTATGCTCGCTTCGAGGCAAGCAACACTGAAGCATGCACGAGAGCACCAGCTGTTCTGGATGACTGTGTGATAACGCTCTTGGTAGCCGACGTGAACAAAACCTTTTAAACAGGTCAACATTCACAAAGCCACTGGGCCAGACGGATTACCAGGACAAGTACTCAAAGCATGCACGGACCAACTGTCAAGTGTCTTCACTGACATTCTCTCCCTGACCAAGTCTGTAATACCTACATGTTTCAAGCAGACCACCGTAGTCCCTGTGCCCAAGGAAGCGAATGTAACCTGCCTAAATGATTACCGCCCCGTGGCACTCACGTCAGTAGCCCATGAAGTGCTTTGAAAGGCTGGTCATGGCTCACATCTGCATCCTCCCGGACACCCTAGACCCACTCCAATTCGCATACTGCACCAACAGACCTACAGATGACTCCACACCGCTCTTTCTCACCTGGACAAAAGGAACACCTATGTGAGAATGCTGTTCATCGACTACAGCTCAGCGTTCAACACCATAGTGCCCACGAAGCTCATCACTAAGCAAAGTACTCTGGGACTAAACACCTCCCTCTGCAACTGGATCTTGGACTTCCTGATGGGCCGCCCCCAGGTGGTAAGAGTAGGCAACAACACGTCTGCCACACTGGTCCTTAACACCGGGGCCCCTCAGGGGTGTGTACCCCTCCTGTATTCCCTGTTCACCCACGACTGCATGGTTAAACATGACTCCAACACCATCATTAAGTTTGCTGATGACACCGTGGTAGGCCTGATCACCGACAACAATGAGATGGCCTATAGGGAGGTCAGAGAACTGGCAGTGTGGTGCCAGGACAACAACTTCTCCCTCATTGTGAGCAAGACAAAGGAGCTGATCGTGGACTACAGGAAAAGGTGGGCCGAACAGGCCCCCATTAACGTCAATGGGGCTGTAGTGGAACGGGTCGAGAGTTTAAAGTTCCTTGGTGTCCACATCACCAACGAACTATCATGGTCCAAACATATCAAGACAGTCATGAAGAATGGACGACAAAACCTTTTCCCCCTCAGGAGACTGAAAATATTTGTAATGGGCCCCCAGATCCTCAAAATGTTCTACAGCTGCACCATCGAGAGCATCCTGACCGGTTGCATCACCGCCTAGTATGGCAACGTATCGGCATCTGACCGTAAGGCCGATGGGTAGTGCAAATGGCCCAGTACATCACCGGGGTCAAGCTTCCTGCCATCCAGGACCTATATAATAGGCGGTGTCAGAGGAAAGCCCATACAATTGTCAGACTCCAGTCACCCAAGTTATATACTTTTCTCTGCCATCACACGGCAAGTGGTACCGGAGCTCCAAGTCTAGGACCAAAAGGCTCCTCAACAGCTTCCACCCCCAAGCCAATAGACAGACTGCTGAATAATTCATAAAAATCGCCACCGGACAATTTACATTGACAGCCCCACTCTTGTACACTGCTGCTACTCGCTGTTTGTTTGTTACCTATGCATAGTCACTTCGGCCCCACCTACATGTACAGATTACTTCAACTAGCCTGTACCCCTGCACACTGACTCGGTGCCTCGTTATTCTTAGTTACTTTTTATTATTACTTCTTAAGTTAGCCTACTTGGTAAATATTTTCTTCTTCTTGAACTGCACTGTTGGTTAAGGGCTTGTAAGTATTTCACGGTAAAGTCTGCACTTGTATTTGGCGCATGTGTCAAATAAAGTTTGATTTGAGATTCATGTGCTGAAATATGCACGTAACATATATTTTATGGGGGCTCATTACTATTTCTTGCCAATTGAAAACATGAGTTTTTCATGCTAGCTGTCGTGTCGACATTTGTCACACAGTAGCAACATAACATGGTGAACTACTACAAGATAATATATTTCAGGGAGTCACAGTTTGCATTTTGTCTTATTTTACTGTTAAATGAACCTCGCATTGTTATACATGGCATTTTTGTAAATTTTATATTTGTCTTGGGTGGGCTTCAAAATGATCATTACTAGAGGTCGACTGATTATGATTTTTCAACGCTGATACTGATTATTGGAGGACCAAAAAAAAGCCGCTACCGATTAATCGGCTGGAATTTAATATTTTGTATTTTTTTTATTATTACTTTTTTTTATAAATTGTATTTTTTAAATGTATTTGTAATAATGACAATTACAACAATACTGAATCAACACTTATTTGTAACTTAATGCATCAATAAAATCAATTTAGCCTCAAATAAATAATTAAACATGTTCAATTTGGTTTAAATAATGCAAAAACAAAGTGTTGGAGAAGAAAGTAAAAGTGCAATATGTGCCATGTAAAAAAGCAAACATTTACAGTGGGGGAAAAAAGTATTTGATCCCCTGTTGATTTTGTACGTTTGCCCACTGACAAAGAAATGATCAGTCTATAATTTTAATGGTAGGTTTATTTGAACAGTGAGAGACAGAATAACAACAAAAAAATCCAGAAAAACGCATGTCAAAAATGTTATAAAATGATTTGCATTTTAATGAGGGAAATAAGTATTTGACCCCTCTGCAAAACATGATTTAGTACTTGGTGGCAAAACCCTTGTTGGCAATCAGAGGTCAGACGTTTCTTGTAGTTGGCCACCAGGTTTGCCCACATCTCAGGAGGGATTTTGTCCCACTCCTCTTTGCAGATCTTCTCCAAGTCATTAAGGTTTCAAGGCTGACGTTTGGCAACTCGAACCTTCAGCTCCCTCCACAGATTTTCTATGGGATTAAGGTCTGGAGACTGGCTAGGCCACTCGAGGACCTTAATGTGCTTCTTCTTGAGCCACTCCTTTGTTGCCTTGGCCGTGTGTTTTGGGTCATTGTCATGCTGGAATACCCATCCACGACCCATTTTCAATGCCCTGGCTGAGGGAAGGAGGTTCTCACCCAAGATTTGACGGTACATGGCCCCGTCCATCGTCCCTTTGATGCGGTGAAGTTGTCCTGTCCCCTTAGCAGAAAAACACCCCCAAAGCATAATGTTTCCACCTCCATGTTTGACGGTGGAGATGGTGTTCTTGGGTCATAGGCAGCATTCCTCCTCCTCCAAACACGGCGAGTTGAGTTGATGCCAAAGAGCTCCATTTTGGTCTCATCTGACCACAACACTTTCACCAGTTGTCCTCTGAATCATTCAGATGTTCATTGGCAAACTTCAGACGGGCATGTATATGTATTCTTGCGCAGGGGGACCTTGTGGGCGCTGCAGGATTTCAGTCCTTCACGGCGTAGTGTGTTATCAATTGTTTTCTTGGTGACTATGGTCCCAGCTGCCTTGAGATCATTGACAAGATCCTCCCGTGTAGTTCTGGGCTGATTCCTCACCGTTCTCATGATCATTGCAACTCCACAAGGTGAGATCTTGCATGGAGCCCCAGGCCGAGGGATATTGACAGTTCTTTTGTGTTTCTTCCATGTGCGAATAATCGCACCAAATGTTGTCACCTTCTCACCAAGCTGCTTGGCGGCGGTCTTGTAGCCCATTCCAGCCTTGTGTAGGTCTACAATCTTGTCCCTGACATCCTTGGAGAGCTCTTTGGACTTGGCCATGGTGGAGAGTTTGGAATCTGATTGATTGCTTCTGTGGACAGGTGTCTTTTTTACAGGTAACAAGCTGCGGTTAGGAGCACTCCCTTTAGGAGCACACTCTTAATCTCAGCTCGTTACCTGTATAAAAGACACCTGGGAGCCAGAAATCTTTCTGATTGAGAGGGGGTCAAATACTTATTTCCCTCATTAATTAGTAGTATTGAAGAAGTGGGCTTATTTGGAATATGCATGGACTGAAAGGGTACATTCACCACACATTAAGCCCTGCTTGGACTTTTCACATATTTTATCAAATATTTGTCATATAAAAGTCAAAGATTCAAATGAGAGATTAATCTTACATTTTATCTCTACTTTTATTACAAAAATTAAAGCAGTACATGTTAGAAATGTGAACTTAGATGTTGGTGTGCTTAACAGCGCTGTGCTTCAAGCATTGCTAAGAGCTGCTCGCAAACACAGTAAAGTGCTGTTTGAATGAATGCTTACGAACCTGCTGCTGCCTACCACCGCTGTCAGATTGCTCTATCAAATATCAAACCATAGACTTAATTATAATAAACACACAAATACGAGCCTTTGGTCATTAATATGGTCATATCTGGAAACTATTATTTTGAAAACAAAAAGTTTATTCTTTCAGTGAAATACGGAACCATTCCGTATTTTGTCGAACGGGTGGCAACCCTAAGTCTAAATATTGCTGTTACATTGCACAACCTTTAATGTTATGTCCCTATTATGTAAAATTCGGGCAAATGAATTACGATCTTTGTTAGGAAGAAACACAGTTCGCAACGAGCCAGGCGGCCCAAACTGCCGCATAAACCCTGACTCTGCTTGCGCTGAGCACAAGAGAAGCGACACAATTTCCCTAGTTAATATTGCCTGCTAACATGCATTTATTTTAACTAAATATAAAGGTTTAAAAATATATACTTATTTGTATTGATTTTAAGAAAGGCATTGATGTTTATGTTTAGGTACATTTGTGCTATGATTGTGCTTTTTTCACAAATGCGCTTTGTTAAATCATCACCCGTTTGGCGAAGTTGAATTAGGCTGTGATTCGACGATAAATTAACAGGCACCGCATTGATTATATGCAACGCAGGACAAGCTAGTTAACCTAGTAATATCAACTATGTGTAGTTAACTAGTGAAGATTGATTTTTTTTTTTTTACAAGATAAGTTTAATGCTAGCTAGCAACTTACCTTGGCTCATTGCAGCCACAAGGTCCTTTTGACGCTGCACTCGCGTAACAGGTGGTCAGCATACCACACAGTTTCTTCATGGATTGCAATGTAATCGGTGTCCAAGAAGGCCGATTACAGATTGCCTTGAGAACTTGAAATCGGCCCTAATTAATCGGCCAACCTCTAGTACAGAGGCCCATTATCAGCAACCATCACTCCTGTGTTCCAATGGCACGTTGTCTTAGCTAATCCAAGTTTATAATTTTAAAAGAAGAGAGAAAACCCTTTTGCAATTATGTTAGCACAGCTGAAAACAGTTGTGCTTATTAAAGAAGCAATACAACTGGCCTTATTTAGACTAGTTGTGTATCTGGATCATCAGCATTTGTGGGTTTGATTAGAGTCTCAAAATGGCCAGAAACAAAGACCTTTCTTCTGAAACTCGTCAGTCTTCTTGTTCTGAGAAATAAAGGCTATTCCATGTGAAAAATTGCCAAGAAACTGAAGATCTTGTACAATGCTGTGTACTACTCCCTTCACAGAACAGCGCAAACTGTCTCTAACCAGAATAGGAGTGAGAGGCCCCGGTTCACAACTGAGCAAGAGGACATTAGTGTCTAGTTTGAGAAACAGATGCCTCACAAGTCCTCAACTGGCAGCTTCACTAAATAGTACCCGCAAAACACCAGTCTCAACTTCAACAGTGAAGAGGCGACTCCGGGATGCTGGCATTCTAGGCAGAGTTCCTCTGTCCTGTGTCGGTGTTCTTTTTCCCATCTTAATCTTTTCTTTTTATTTGCCAGTCTGAGAGATGGCTTTTTTTTTTTTTTGCAACTCTGCATTGAAGGCCAGTATCCCGGAGTCGTCTCTTCACTGTTGACGTACTATTAAATGTTCCCAAAATTTAAACGATGATGGATCCTCCAATTCTGGTTTATCGATCCCACCACTCGCCATCTACATAGTTCCCGGCTTCGCCTCACAAAAGGATAGTTTGAAATCCGCCTCTTAAGATTAGAATTTTGATTACAACATGCACATAGGCTGTAGTTGTTTTAACGGAATAGCCTATGTTTTTTTCAGCTCATATTTACGAGGCAGTGGCATACAACGCAGCGTAGGCATAGCCTATAGGCCTAGTGTTTATATATTTTTTGATGTATTCATTCGGGTTTCTGATGTGTGAATCGGGCATAAGGTTTCTGGTTCGAATCGTAGCCGACTAGGTAAAAAATCTGTCTATGCCCGTGAGCAAGGTACTTAACCCTAATTGCATTTGGCGCGTCTGCAAAATGACTAAAATGCACAATGTAAATCAATGTATGTGGTGATAGTCTTTGAGTTGGACCTTTACATCTATTCATTGAGCGTTATAAAGGTTTATTCGCCAGGTGGGAGAAAGATTTGGGAGGGCCTGGATTTGCCAGTGCCAGCGCATTTCTCAAACATTGTGGTCCAGAATGCTCCACTGCCCCCTCTGTCCAAGGTTATTTACGTCATCAATACCTCAGCTTGGCTCTGTGTTTGAACAGGCAGAAGTCAGAGCAGAAGGTCTTCAAATACATTGCCCAGACACCTTTCTTTCTCGACTTACCATACATCACGGTCTGTCTTCAGCACAAAAGCCCTGCTTGTATGTGTGTCATTGGTTGATAAGCACAAACCTAGTTATTTCCCTGACGCAGACACACGGAGGAGCATATTGATTGAGATGGGCTAGATTAAAGTGGATGTTGGAAAGGCTGTCTGATGATAAAATGTAATACCGCGCCCAGCCGCGGGGACAGAAGTTATATCAAGCAAAAGTGTCTGAGTCTCTAACACAATGGATACAGGTCAAATGTAAACAAATATGGTGTAGGGCTAATGCATTTAGCAACAGTGAATTAAAGGGACAGTATATTTATAATGTACTTAGGCCAGGGTATCTGTACTTCTGACAACTAAATCCATTCCTCTTCTTTGTGTCTGGTACAGGATGCGTGAGAACATGTCCACCATGGTGTGTTTGAAGGAGGAGGAAGACCCTGGGGAGAAGCTGTCCCAGGATGAGATCATCTCCAGGACCAAGCAGGTGATCCAGGGCCTGGAGGCTCTGAAGCAGGAGCACAACTCTATCTTGGAGGGCTTGCTGGGCACGCTGCGCTGCCTGAAGCGGGAAGACCAGGGTGTCCTGGTGGAGGAGAAGTCCCTCATGATCCACAAGTCCCTGGAGATGCTGGAGCTGGGCCTGAGCGAGGCACAGGTCAGTACACTGTTTGTCTGCTACACACTTCTGGACCTGGGGGAGCTGGAGCTAGAGCCCTCTGGGATCTGATCGAATTAACCTGCAAATTAGACAGCTAGATGGAGAAACCACAGCCACCTACTATTTCAATGGTCTGAGTGTCAGTAAACTAGACTGAAACAGAGGATTATTCATTCATTTACCACCAGTGTTCTCAGTGTTCTTCCTCGACCCCTTGCCTCACCGCTACCCCTGTTCCCCTGCTGTGTTTGTCCCAGGTGATGATGGCGCTGTCGGGCCACCTGACCTCTGTGGAGTCGGAGAAGCAGAAGCTGAGGGCACAGGTTCGTCGGCTGTGCCAGGAGAACCAGTGGCTGAGGGACGAACTGGCGGGCACCCAGCAGAAGCTGCAGAAGAGTGAGCAGAGCGTGGCTCAGCTGGAGGAGGAGAAGAAACACCTGGAGTTCATGAACCAGCTCAAGAAGTACGACGAGGACCTGTCGCCATCGGTGAGTTAACCCACACCATACACAACATGCGCAGGCAGGCTGACGCAAACACACACACCCCACTGCTTTTCATCTGCCGGGTTTACTCTAAATGACAATAACAATCACTGCCCTCTCTGTTTTCCTCTGTTAGGAGGAGAAGGACTCTGACTCCAGTAAAAATAATCTGGATGATCTGTTCCCAGACGACCAGGATGACCAACCTCCTGGCAGTGAGTGTCTTCTTCCTATCCCCATGTCTCTCCGTTCCTCCCCTCCCATTCTCTTTCCTCGTTCCCACTTTCCCTCCCCACTACCATTGACTGGTCCCTCTAACTACTTTCTCCTCCTGTTGGTCTGAAAGGCCTGATCACTGTGAGCTTTACAGTGCTATTAGACAGCTGGTTGAGTGTGGAAATGGGCCCAGTGAGCCAGATCACACAGGCACCAGGTTGGGTTCACTCCAGCAACCAGCATTTACAGGAGAGGATCTGAGGCAGAGACAGACAACCACTCCCCATTTAAGCGGATCATTATGGACAGAATTAAACAAAAGGGATCCTACGTACATTACAATATCGTATAATGATCCTACACAGAACCACATCCAACAAATGAAGTAAGACATATCGGTAATCTACATTAGTACACTTTAAATCCCTGCAATGTGGTACATCTCCAGTAATTGCTCTACCGCATAGAGAGCTAATGAGATGCAGATAGGGCTGTGGAGGAGGGAGGGGGGAGCAGGGACTCTAGTCCTTTGTTGTGTTTGTATTGGGATATTATTACTTTATTTTAATCTGTGTTTCTGGGGGGGGGGGGGGGGGTGGGTAGTGCCAGGAAGCTCTCCAGAGTGCGGGGGAGGAACACATCATCAAATGATCCTGAGTACGCTCACATTAACCTCTGGGCGCGCTCGGGACGGACATCCAGCGAAAAATCCTATCGCCATTAGCATAACGAAATGTAATATATATATTTTTTCAAATATAGGACTATGTTATATCGTTTTATAGATACACCTCTCCTGAATCGAACCACGTTGTCCGATTTCAAAAAGGCTTTACAGCAAAAGCAAAACATTAGGTTATGTTAGAGGAGTATATCGTAAAAGTAGCCACATAGCCATTTTCCGACCAACCACATGCATCACAAATAACCAAAAAACAGCTAAATGCAGCACTAACCTTTGACAATCTTCATCAGATGACACTCCTAGGACATCATGTTACACAATACATGCATTCTTTTGTTCGATAAAGTTCATATTTATATATAAAAACAGCATTTTACATCGGCGCGTGACATTGACTAACTATTTTCCCTCAAATGCATCCGGTGAAAAGCGCTACAATTTACTAAATTACTTTTCGAAAACATTTTTCAAATTTAATATTGTCATTCTAAGATTTATAGATGAATATCTCTTGAAAGCACCTGTAATGCCAGATTTAAAAATAACTTAAATGGGTAATCACACTTTGCGATAAAAGGGGATGCGATACTCAGAAAAATAGGCTACCGTTACAGGTCAGCGCCATCTTGGAACAATCGCATATCAAATCTACTCTTGTATACTATTGTCAATAATCCCTTACCTTTGATTATCTTCATCAGAAAGCACTTCCAGGAATCCCAGGTCCACAACAAATGTATTTTCGTTCGAAAAAGTTAATCCTTTACGTCCCAATAGCTTGTTCTTGTTAGCGCGTTCTGAAGGCTGCTCCAAAAGTGCCGTCGGCCGCGGGATAAAATGCATTTTTTTTAAATTTAGGTTCGTTCAAGCATGTCAAACGTTGTATAACATAAATCTTTAGGGCCTTTTTCAACCAGAGCTCCAATAAGATTCAAGGGGGACGATTGCATTGTCTTTCTAAACGTTTCGAAAGGGGAGGGTAGCCAGGGGCGCCGTCGTCATAATGGTGATGGCCCTCCTCATGTGACCACTTTCCACAGCCTCTCATTCTGTCAGTTTTCACAGTAGGAGACTCAAACCACTTTGTAAATACTGGGGACATCTAGTGGAAGCAATAGGAAGTGCTCAATGAACCATTGCTCACGGTGTGATTTATAGGCAAAGTGATGAAGTTGAGTCCGTAATTCAGAATTCCACATCCTGTTACGATCGGTCTTGGGGTCTTGACTGCCATATGAGTTCTGATATACTCACAGACACCATTCAAACAGTTTTAGAAACTTTAGGGTGTTTTCTATCCACAAGTATTAATTATATGCATATCCTAGCTTCTGAGTTTGAGTAGGAGGCCGTTTAAAATGCGCACAAATTGTTTTCAAAAATCGCTGTAGCGCCCCCTATCCTAGGCGACCGTCAAGAGGTTAATCCTGCTGCCACATGAAGCAGAGCTGACTGAGACAGCCTTCTGTGTCTGTATGACATGATCCTGGGCTGGTACTGTTATAGTGAAGTGGGTTAGACTCCTCTACTGTCCTGACTGCTACCTCCTTGATAGGCTCTTAGGTCCCTATCAGTGCGGTGCTGCAGTTGGTACAATGGGCCCTGGCTAAAGGTGGATTGTATGTTTTTAGGTAGTTGCAGTGCGCTGTATTTGCACTGCCACTTTCAAGTGGATATCTTTGTTTTGGCCATGCATGTCGATAGGATTCGTCACTCTAGTGCGAGTCGACTGAACGCCTGGGATCAGTTTGTTCCCGCAAGACATTTTTGGTACTTCCTTTGTAGGGCGTGGATGATACCAGTATCTAAATATTTTTTCCATGGCAAAAATGAAAACACAAAGCCAGACCAAACATTTTTGTCCTTTAAAAACCTGCTGTATGTAAAATATTTGGTACTTTAGCTTGGAAAGTAAATGTGACTCTGGATGACAACATAATGTTTGTTTCCAACATCACGGCTGTTTTCCTAAAGAAGTTAAATCCACTTGGTGTTTTGTTTCCTTGTGGTGATACTAACGAGTATCGCAATACTGGTATCGTACCGGCCCTTTTCCTGTGTGGTGGAAAGTGTTCTTACTGCAGAGGACAACTCTTTCTTCAGCCCACTGTCCCTCCTTCAGAGGTGATACAGCGCTGTGGGCGTCTAATGAGAAACAATACTATAAAAACATATGTTTCGCTTACTATTTACTACGCTAGTGTGGGTATTCGGACACGTCCAGTGTCTGTTTCTCCAGTCCAACATTAATAGTATGTGTTTGAGTGAATAGTCCATGTGAGTAATTGATGTTATGTTAACCCCTTGCCCCCCTGCTCTGTGTCTCCAGTCCAGCAGCCCCACGGTAGTGCAGCAGCAGCAGCAGCCCAGCAGGGAGGCTATGAGATCCCGGCCCGCCTCAGGACCCTTCACAACCTGGTGATCCAGTACGCCTCCCAGGGCCGCTACGAGGTGGCCGTGCCCCTCTGCAAACAGGCCCTGGAGGACCTGGAGAAGACCTCCGGACACAACCACCCAGACGTGGCCACCATGCTCAACATCCTGGCCCTGGTCTACAGGTCAGCTTGGAGGAGGGGCTCTGGGGGGGGTGGTTGGTATTGGGTGTGAATCAGTTATAGTCAATATAATACACCGTGGTAATTGACCTCATTGTCAGAGAACCACGGTAATATGCTCCATGGCTTCTCTCTCTCTTTCTCGCTCTCCTCTTTCAGGGACCAGAATAAATACAAAGAGGCAGCCAACCTGCTAAACGACGCTCTGGCCATCAGGGAGAAGACTCTGGGCAGGGACCATCCAGCGGTGAGTGATGTTTCTCATCAATCTCTGTGTCTCAGCAGTATGTCTGTAACCAGCCAGGCAGGCAGGTCCACTAACTGTGTCGACCCCAACAGGCTTGCGTCTCTGACTCTACCTGGACATCCAGTTCCCTCAGTGCAGACTCAGAGCAGCAGAGGTTAGGCTCTCTATCCCCTTTCTGCCTCCATGTGGGCACCAGACCACTCCAGTCAAAGGTCACTGTGGGCCCCTCTGTGGTCTGGTGGGCTGAGTGATGTGCACGTGGTGGAGATTCATCCTGCTGATTGGGATATAATTACAGAGCAGTAATCACTTCCTGTTTCCCCTGTTTTGTCTTCCTCTCGTCGGTCGGTCACACCTCTAACTCACCAAATCAATTGCACTCTGCTGCCATGGTTGAGTCTTGCGGTCACTCACTACTACACACGGGCACAGATGATTGAGGCTGTCTCAAGCGTGGTATTTTTATATTACTGTGTGTGTGTGTGTGTGTCTGTCTCAGGTGGCTGCTACACTCAACAACCTGGCTGTACTCTACGGGAAACGGGGGAAGTACAAGGAAGCGGAGCCCCTTTGCAAGCGGGCTCTGGAGATCCGGGAGAAGGTGGGTCAGAGGGCATATGTCACCACAAGGCATTGTGGGTATGGAGTGCTAATACTGCAGAATGATCTGGATTCCTGCTCCTCTCCAAGTAAATCTTGCTCAAGTTTCAGTGGACTTTTCAGTTCTTTGGAAAGTTTTCTTCTTTGTCAAACATTTAAAAAAAAAAAATACTTATCTTCTGTGTATATGTTCCCCCCTGTAATCACCCCCTCCTCTCCCAAGCCTCCCTATAGTTTTGTGTTGTTCAGAGGAACTGTGACTTTGGAGAGAGTTTAAGTCCTGTAAGGGGTTCATGATGTTTGGCTGTGCAAAATTGGATGTTTATAAAGGAGAAGCTCAGCAGTCCTGGAGATGCAAAGTGCTGTCTATTTATCCATCTCCCTTTCTGTTTCGCGTTCTCTCTCTCTCGCCCTGTGCCTTTTCCCCTCATGCTCACTCTGTGCTAAGAATGACTTGTCGACTCCTGTGCTGGAGAGCACAGAGCTTAAGAACAGCTGAGACATTTTATTTATATTATCCACTTCAACTCTGATAAAGCTCTCTCTCAAGGTTAGAGATTTGCCACCCAGCTTTCGCAACAGAGGAAGGAAGACAGCTTTGCTGATGCAGGAGGAATTTTCCTGGCAGTTCTTTATTTTTATAGCTATTGCTTTTCCCACTGTGTGAGCCGCTTGAGTCCTTGGTTTATCCCTATGGGTGAAGACTAGGAGGAGGAGGTGGACAGAGGGTCTCTCTCTACAGAGTACCCCAGTAACAGGCACTAACCCTGGCTCGAGTTCAAAGGCATCACTCTCCTCAATAAAACTCAATCAATATATCACCCAGACCTTGCTGTCTTGTATTCCCTGTTGAAATCCTATACTTTTAATGATGTTTACAGTAAACTCTTCAAATGTACCTAGAAACTTCACAGGAGAGAGGAGGAGTGAGATTTGTACACATCCAGCAGCACAGGTTGCTTTGAAAACCTCTTACTATTGATCATTCAGACAGAAACCATCAATCAGAGAGACTCTAGTCTACCTCATCAGTAAGCCTCTGTCAGTCACTGCATAGAAGGGAGGGAAGGGCACTCTTTCCCTGCTAATGAGCAGTGAGTCTCTCACTCCTAACTCCCAGTCTCTGTGTCTCTTTCTGTGAGCCAGACAGGGAGACGGCGTTAGTCCTCTGCTCCATCCTCTGTCATCACCCAACCCATTAGTGATATCGCGCCTCTCCTCCAGCTCTGCTCGGACTTCACCCTCTTATTCTCTTATGATATTTAGCCTAGCCAGCAAACATAAAGGACAGAACTGAGATTATTCTTCAATCCAAAGTAATGGGGATGGCGTCCAGTGTTTTCCATAAGCACCAGCTTAGACCCATTGTCAGCCAGCTACATTTTCCACTTCATATGATCTAGGCTACTTTTCATTTAAAAGTTTCAATTCACTAGTCCGTCGAGCTCTCTCCCGCTAAAATGAACTATATGCATCTTCTAGCGATCTATTGATGGGACAGGCGCCTGTCGGTCACAAAGCAAGCAATGACAGGGAAACGCAGCAGAGAGGAAGTGGCGAAGCGAGAGGTTTCAATCGCGCCAAAATATATCCGAAATAAGCCCAGTACGTTTCTATGGGCTTATGGTGGACCTAAGCTTGTCGCCTGCCTTCCCGCTTTTGGGACAACGACTCCCATTATTATGGCGGAGACATGAGTATCTTGTCATTATATCAAGATCTCTGGTTGCAGTCAAATTCCTTTACATGGAGGAGGGAGAGAAAGCATGAAGCTCGTGAATATGCACGTCCCATGTAATGTACAGTGCATTTGGAAAGTATTCAGACCCCTTGACTTTTCACATTTTGTTACATTACAGCCTAAAATGGATTAAATATCCCCCCCTCATCAATCTACACACAATACCCCATAATGACAAAGCAAAAACAAGTTTTTAGAATAGTTTATTTTATTTTAATACATTTGCAAACAATCACAGTTACGTAAGTATTCAGACCCTTTATTCAGTACTTTGTTGAAGCACATTTGGCAGTTATTACAGCCTTGAGTCTTCTTGGGTATGACACTACAAGCTTGGCACACCTGTATTTGGGGAGTTTCTCCCATTATTCTCTGCAGATCCTCAAGCTCTGTCCGGTTGGATGGGGAGCGTTGCTGCTCAGCTATTTTCAAGTCACTCCAGAGATGTTCGATCGGGTTCAAGTCCGGGCTCTGGCTGGGCCACTCAGGGACATTCAGAGACTTGTCCCGAAGCCATTCCTGCGTTGTCTTGGCTGTGTGCTTAGGGTTGTTGTCCTGTTCCAGTCTGAGATACTGAGCGCTCTGGAGCAGGTTTTCATCAAGGATCGCTCTGTACTTTAAGCCTTTCATTTTCCCCTCGATCCTGACCAGTGTCCCAGTCCCTGCTGCTGAAAAACATCCCCACAGCATGATGCTGCCACCACCATGCTTCACCGTAGGGATGGTGCCAGGTTTACTCCAGACGTGATGCTTGGCATTCAGGCCAAATAGTTCAATCTTGGTTTCATCAGACCAGAGAATCTTGTTTCTCATGGTCTGAGAGTCCTTTAGGTTCCTTTTGGCAAACTCCAAGCGGGCTGTCATGTGCCTTTTACTGAAGAGTGGCCTCTGTCTGGCCACTCTACTGTAAAGGCCTGATTGGTGGAGTGCTGCAGAGATGGTTGTCCATCTCAGAGGAACCCTGGCGCTCTAGGAAGACTCATGGTGGTTCCAAACTTCTTCCATTTAAGAATGATGGAGGCCACTGTTCTTGGGGACCTTCAATGCTGCAGAAATATTTTGGTACCCTTCCCCATATTTGTGCCTCGACACATTCCTGTCTCGAAGCTCTACGGACAATTCCTTCTACCTCATGGCTTGGTTTTTGCTCTGATGTGCACTGTCAACTGTGGGACCTTATATAGACAGGTGTGTGTGATTTTCTAGATCATGTCCAATCAATTGAATTTACAACAGGTGGACTCCAATCAAGTTGTAGAAACATCTCAATGATGATCAATGGAAACAGGATGCACCTGAGCTTAATTTTGACTTTCATAGCGAAGGGTCTGAATACTTATGTAAATGAGGCATCTGTTTTTTATTTTTAATACATTAGCAAAAATGTCTAAACCTATTTTTGCATTGTGTGTGTGTGTGTGTGTGTGTGTGTGTGTGTGTGTGTGTGTGTGTGTGTGGGTGGGTGGGTGGGTGGGTTGAGGAACTTTAAAAAAAAATCCATGTTAGAATAAGGCTGTAACGTAACAAAATGTGTAAAAACGGAAACCTGTAAAACTAAATCCTTTAATTTGTTTTCAAAATATTGTGGGCTGTTACGTCATTTTTCTGTTTTAAAAAATTACAGTACCAGTCAAAAGTTTGGACTTCTACTCATTCAAGAGTTTTTCTTTATTTTTACTATTGTCTACATTGAAGAATAATAGTGAAGACGTCAAAACTATGAAATAACACATGGAATCATGTAGTAACCAAAGAAGTGTTAAACAAATCAAAATACATTTTAGATTTTATATTCTTGAAAGTAGCTTTGCACGCTCTTGGCATTCTCTCAACCAGCTTCATGAGCAATGCTTTTCCAACCGTCTTGAAGGAGTTGCACATATGCTGAGCACTTGTTGGCTGCTTTGCTTTCACTCTGCAGTCCAACTCATCCCAAACCATCTCAATTGGAGTGAAGTTGGGTGATTGTTTAGGTCAGGTCATCTGATGCAGCACTCCATCACTCTCCTCCTTGGTCAAATAGCCCTTACACAGCCTGGAGGTGTGTTTTGGGTCATTTGTCCTGTTGAAAAACAAATGATAGTTCCACTAAGCGCAAACCAGATGGGATGGCATATCGCTTCAGATTGCTGTGGTAGCCATGCTGGTTAAGTGTTTCTTGAATTCTAAATAAATCACTGATAGTGTCAGCAAAGCACCATCACACCACCACATCTCATTTGGACTCATCAGACCAAAGGACAGATTTCTAATGTCCATTGCTCTTGTTTCTTTCCCAATAAAGTCTCTTCTTCTTATTGGTGTCCTTTTAGTAGTGCTTTCTTTGTAGCATTTCGACCATGAAGGCCTGATTCACGCAGTCTCCTCTAAACATTTGTTGCTGATGTCGTCTGAACATTTTTTGGGGGCTGCATTCTGAGGCTGGTAACTCTAATGAACTTATCCTCTGCAGCAGAGGTAACTCTGGGTCTTCCTTTCCTGTGGTGGTCTTCCTGAGAGCCAGTTTCATCATACCACCTGATTGTTTTTGTGACTGCACTTGAAGAAACTTTCAAAGTTCTTGAAATGTTCCGGATTGACTGACCTTCATGTCTTAAAGTAATGGACTGTTGTTTCTCTTTCCTTATTTGAGCTGTTCTTGCCATAATATGGACTTGGTCTTTTTGATTGTCTCAAACGCATTAAGAAGGAAAGACATTTCACAAATTAACTTAAAACATAGTTTTTTTTACATTTAACCTTCAACTCGGCATGTCAGTTAAGAACAAATTCTTATTTACAATGACGGCCTACCGGGGAGAGGCAAAACGACAGATTTTTACCTTGTCAGCTCGGTGATTCGATTCAGAAACCTTTCGGTTACTGGCCCAACGCTCTAACCACTAGGCTACCTACCGCCCCAAAGGTACACCTGTTAATTGAAATGCATTCCAGGTGACTACCTCATGAAGCTGGTTGAGAGAATGCTAAGAGTGTGCAATGCTGTCAAGGCAAAGGGTGACAATATTTTCATTTGTTTAATTTTTTTTTGGTTACTACATGATTCCATATGTTATTTCATAGTTTTTGTCTTCACTATTATTCTACAATGTAGAAAATTGTAAAAAATAAAGAAGTCCTTGAATGAGTAGGTGTGTCCAAACCTGGTACTGTACATAATATGAAGAACAAACATTGTGGCAATTCATATCTTGCATTAAAACTGTAAATAAGCCTTTCATCTCAAGAGAAGACTGTTAAAGGTTTGTTGTCTTATTTAAAAATAGTCCTGGTCATATAGACTTAGATAATATAATATTCCAGTAGTTAAAATGTTAGTCATGTATTTCTACAAAATGCCACAACAAATGTTTCCGATATGAGAGGTAAACAATTTAGCTTTTGTATTTCAGATGGAAAATGGAATCTGAAATGCACTATCCCTTTCTTTTCTTTCCAAAACACTTGAGCGTTCCGTCTCTGATCAACTTTCTCCGTATCTCTCTCAGAACGATCTTCTTGACCCTAACCAGTCAAGTTTCAAGACTGGTCCCTCAACCAAGGCTGCTCTTCTCTGTGTCACGGAGGCTCTCCGCACTGCCTAAGCTGACTCTCTTCTGTTCTCATCCTCCTAGATCTATCCGCTGCCTTCGACACTGTGAACCATTAGATCCTCCTCTCCACCCTCTCAGGGCTGGGCGGCTCAGGCGCTGCACACTCTTGGATTACATCCTACCTGGCGGGCCCTCCTACAAGGGGATGTGGAGAGGATCTGTGTCTGCGCCACATACTCTCACTACTGGTGTCCCACAGGGCTCAGTTCTAGCAGTGACTCGCTCCTGCAGGTTCATGCTCTACAACATCCGTAGAGTACAACCCTACCTCACACACAGGAAGCGGCGCAGGTCCTAATACGGGCACTTGTCCTCTCCCGTCTGGACTACTGCAACTCGCTGTTGGCTGGGCACCCCGCTTGTGCCGTCAACCCCCTGCAACTTATCCAGAATGCTGCAGCCTGCCTGGTTTTCAACCTTCCCGAGTTCTGTCACCCCGCTCTTCTGCACATTTCCCTGGCTTCCATTTGAAGCTTGCAAGACCATGGTGTTTACCTATGGAACACAAGAGGAACTGCCCCTCCCTACCTTCCTACACCCCAACGGGAGCACTTCGTTCTGCCACCTCAAAATAAATAGAACTTTCTATGCCTGTGATATGTGTTCATCTTAAGATGAATGCACTAACTATGCTAAATGACTAAAATGTAAAAAAAATAAAAAAATAAATGGAATCGAGGCATTAATGTTTTGATGGAATTAAAGCATTTGAATGTACCAGGGGCCACCAAAATAGAGCTCCTTCTGCAAAAAATAAATTTACCCAGGGGGTAAAGAAAAAAAAAGCCTGGCTGGCTACTTGTTCTATTTGGCTACTCTATGTACTTGTGGAAAACACAGGCCGTCTCCTTTTGTTGTGATAAACTCCTTTCTTGCCACCTTACTTTGAGAAGCTGACCCATTATTGCTTTTACTGCTCACCGTTTTATATTTACATGGCCTCCCCATCGCCGCCTCCTGTCCAGGTTCTGGGTAAGGACCACCCAGACGTTGCCAAGCAGCTGAACAACCTGGCCCTGCTGTGTCAGAACCAGGGCAAGTACGAGGAGGTGGAGTACTACTACCAGCGGGCCCTGGAGATCTACCAGACCAAACTGGGCCCTGACGACCCCAACGTGGCTAAGACCAAGAACAACCTGGTGAGAGGGTCACATAGGGGTTAAGAGATCACTGGCTTTGAAAAATGACTGCACATTTTCTAATGAGGTATGAGAAGAAGATTTTCTTGCTTTTTGAAGATCATATTCTTACATTCTCTCTCTTCCTCTCCAAGGCGTCCTGTTACCTGAAGCAGGGGAAGTTCAAGCAAGCTGAAACTCTGTACAAAGAGATCCTTACCCGCGCACATGAGAGGGAGTTTGGCTCTGTAGACGGTAAGACACACTCTCACGCAGCATATGTTTTACTATCCTTGTGGGGCCATTAAATTGATTTCTATTCAAAATCCTATTTCCCTAAAACCTAACTCCTAAACCTAACCCCTAAACCTAAAATAGCCTTTGTCCTTGTGGGGACCTGGGAAATGTCTCCACGAGCGAGAATTTTCCTTGTTTTACTATATTTGTGGTGATTTCTGGTACCCACGGAGAGAGACACACACACACAATCTGTCATTTGATGGGCTCCCGAGTGGTTCAGTGGTCTAAGGCACTGCATCTCAGTGCAAGAGGCAACACAGTACCTGGTTCGAATCCAGGCTGCATCACATCCAGCTGTGATTGGGAGTCCCGTAGGGCGGTGCACAATTGGCCCAGCGTCGTCCCGGTTTGGTCGGGATAGGCCTTCATTGTAAATAAGAATTTGTTCTTAACTGACTCGCCTAGTTAAATAATAAATACATGTAAAAGTTTGTTTTCAGGCTGCTGTCATCATTTTAGTGGAAATGCGCTTCTGAAAACAACAGTGACCTTTCAGTTGAATGTTCTAATACTTTGAGCCAGACCAGACTGCCTGAATGTCTGTCAATATATTTTTGGACCTGCATTTGTATGATTGTTGTTTTTGGTCTCTGGCTCTGCAGATGAGAACAAACCCATTTGGATGCATGCTGAGGAGAGAGAGGAACAGAGCAAGGTGAGAGAGAGGGTGTTTATGTGAGAGGGATGATAGAGGGTCCACTTTCACTAAGGGCCGTGGCATGTGTCACTACTGACTGTTGTGGCTGAACTTTCACAACTGACAGGGAAAAGTGTTTCAGTCACGGTATGAAAGGGTCATCAATTTAGACTGCTGAAGAAATTGTGATGAACTGTAATCTCTCAATTTGGATGTTTGTCATTAGCGTTTGAAGTCCTTAAATCCTGACAACTGATGGATGTGGCGGTTCTTCTCTCTTCCAGGGAAAGCAGCAGGACGGCTCTCTGTTCGGAGAGTATGGTGGCTGGTACAAGGCCTGTAAAGTTGACAGGTCTGTGTTGAGTCTGGAAACTCATGGACTGTTCTGTATGTGATTACATCATTAGTTCATGATGTGTTTATAATGTCTGCCCCCAGCCCCACAGTAACCACCACCCTGAAGAATCTGGGCGCCCTCTACAGGCGGCAGGGGAAATTTGAGGCGGCAGAGACACTGGAGGAGGCAGCAAAGCGCTCCAGAAAACAGGTGTGACCACTTTCCTCTTCTGACACTCACATGCTTGAATAATATTTGCCAGGCCAGGGTCATATGAAAGTCAAGGTGAACGCACTGTTGGAGTATCATTGGTCCAGCAGCTTAACTGAAATATTAGCAGGTCCTGCCTTTCAACTATTGTAAACAAATCCATATCAACATCCAACACATGATGTTGATCACTGTAGATGGCTCATGAAAATGCTCCAGATTTTTAAATTTGTCTGTCTTTATCTTTGTACGTGTTTATTTGGTTCATAATGTGTCTGAATGTGTTTGTTAATGTGTGTGTCTCCTGTCCATGTGGCCAGGGTCTGGACACAGTGCACAAGCAGCGTGTGGCGGATGTTCTGAGCGAGCCGGAGGCGCGGGAGAAGCAGCGGAGCCGTGAGAGTCTGACCTCCGACACCACGGTTAAGTACGAGAGCGGCCCGGACGGGGGTGAGGAAGTGAGTATGAGCGTGGAGTGGAATGGGGTAAGTACAGTACACAGCCCAGGCCACACACGGTATAGGGAGGGGGGTACAGACACACACCCCTTAGAGAGAAAGTTATTTCTTACCTATTCTTAAAGTGCATATCCCCTACAACTTGTAAATTATTTGATGAGTTGCCAGTGGTAACATTGATGGTAACTCTCCTAGATTCTCTGACTCCCTATTGTTGGTGTGAAAGCTAGTTATAAGTTATAATGCTGATTGAATGTGGTAATAATCACCTCAGCTCTACATTAATGCTTCTAGTCTACACCGATGCTTATAATCCTCAACTAACGGAGTGAACACTCCAGCTGCTTACGGAAAACGTATTTCTTCCCAGACCTCTGTGCCAGCAAGTTAATGTGCCTATTATAGAAGCAATATGTTTTTATGCTTCTATTATGCTTGCAGCAAGCAGTATTTTGCTCACAACTAACACGTCCTCTCCTTGCAGTAGTCTTACAGCTGTATGCTATTCCCTCTGTCTTTATCTGAGTACTGCAGTAAAGTCCACTTGGTCACAGTGTATGTTTGCGAACTACACAACACTCACTGCTGTAGTCTGCTATTCAGAACTTTCCTGCTCCCCTAGCAACATAACCGTAGTGTCCAAGACAACCAATCAGCATCTCATCCTGGGAGTCCCTTGCCTGCCTGGTCTGCACCTCAAGGCTCCGGGGTGACTGGGCTCAGACACATTCCTAACCTGTGTTCTCTACTGTACTGCACACCTATTGGACTGGGTCTGTCAGACACTCACACTATCCAGTCAGTATGTTAACCTGTGTGTTAAACCACACCTCTAATGTTGCCATGATGACTTATTCATGTTCTCATCACTACTGATGCATGTGGGCTCTGTACTGTACATCTTCAGAGTCCCTCTGACACTTTCATCATGTGTGTGTTTTGAGTGTGGGATGTCATTATTGTTGTCTGTACTTACCTGCCAATTGGTGTCTGCTTAGGTGTGTGTGTGTGTGCATGCTCAAGCATCTACAGTATGTGTTTGTGTGACCTGTACAGCTGTTTCCTCTGTCAGAGGCATAATACATACTGGATGGACAGACGTATACATGTATGTTGATCGTGATACAGTACTCCTGCTGTCTTTTCCTCTGCATCCAGTGGCAGCTTGTTACCAGGTAGAGGTGGGGCAGCATCCGCCCTGGGCCTGTCCCATGGGCAGATGTGATTCTGAGTGTCTACTGTCTGCATCCCCTTGTCTGTGCATTCTGTGGTGGGCTAACTTGTCTCCTGTCTGAGTAAAACCTGTGCTATTGTGTGTGCAACTATGATATAACTGTGTGAAGACAGACTGTTCTCCAGACACAGTATCTCTCCTCTTTTCCATTTTTTCCGGTGATTTGATTTGCCTGTGGTTGAGCCTCAGGCCTTCTGAACTTGGCTGTGGAAAATGGCCGATGGCTTTGTACAGTGTTATAGAAACCAAACTGGGTTAGAATACACAAGCTGGATAGTGTTGGAGAATCTAAATGGTTTTTATTTGGGTTTATAGTCATGTTGACCATTTTGTGGATAATATTTAATATACTGAATTGAGTTGGCCAGTATGAGTTAACTGTTATATTCATTTGCTTTCAAAATGACATAACTACCAAATTGAGCAGTATACTGGCCAGCTCATACTGGTTAACTCATACTGGCCAGCTCATACTGGTTAACTCATACTGGCTAACTCATACTGGCTAACTCATACTGGCTAACTCATACTGGCCAGCTCATACTGGTTATCTCATACTGGCCAGCTCATACTGGTTATCTCATACTGGCCAGCTCATACTGGTTAACTCATACTGGCCAGCTCATACTGGTTAACTCATACTGGCCAGCTCATACTGGTTATCTCATACTGGCCAGCTCATACTGGTTATCTCATACTGGCCAGCTCATACTGGTTAACTCATACTGGCCAGCTCATTTTTTTTACATTTACATTTTAGTCATTTAGCAGACGCTCTTGTCCAGAGCGACTTACAGTAGTGAATGCATACATTTCATAAATTCTTTCTCCGTACTGGTCCCCCGTGGGAATCGAACCCACAACCCTGGCGTTGCAAACACCATGCTCTACCAACTGAGCTACACGGGACTATACAGCTCGTACTGGTTAACTCCGTGTTGTATGTATTATGAGAGATGCTTTAACTGGCCATTAAGGCTCTGAGGTCAAAGACAGGGAACAGCAGTTGGAACAGCAGTTAAAACCCCAGCTCCATGCTACCTTTGCTTCAGGATGCACTAAGCCTATATTTGAGGCGGTTGGATGTTTATGATCAGTTGATGTATTAAGGCTTCTTTAATTCATTCATCCATGATTTTTTACTCTTCCTTTTCCCTAGGTCTATTTTTACATTTTATTTTGTTGCTTTAAGCTTCCTTTCTCCTGTTATGCTCCTTAGTTGATGCAACTGTTGAGTGTTGATGCCTTCTGCAGTAGTAAAGCACATCCACAACTCTACGTGGAGAAATGTCTCTGACGGGGAAACCCTTTGGCTTACTGCTTCTGTCTGTCTGACTTCCTCTCGTTTCCTCTTACCAACTTCACATTTTTCTCTCCCCATCTCACTTTATTCTACCTTTTCATCTCTATTTTTCAATACCCTCTGTCTCTTTCATTCTGTCTACCTCTCTCTCTCTCCATCCCTGTCTGACTGGCAGGCATAACTCCAGATGCCTTGTTGTGGTTCTAAAAACTTGTCTTCTGCATGATGGACGCCTGCCACCCCTCCAGCTTTGCAGTTGTCCTCTCTTCAGACTCTGGTCCCCTGCTCTCCTCTGGGCTGTCTGTCTGGTTACTCTACAGGGACACATTGGGCCAAGCTGACCCCAGCTCTATCCAATGTCATTGGGACAGGGGTTCTGGGCTCTGTCCCAGAACCATTCCAAGCCACTCCTGCCATTACCTTATCTTACTCTTACTGTACTTAAATACTCTGTCTCCTCGCTCTCTCACTTGAGGAGTTTCTAACTATCTCTGTGTGGTGGTGTTGAGTGTTTAGCATTTACTAGTACTGACCGATGCATACCGGACTGCTCTTGCTCGTAGTGATTTAACTAACAGTGGAAATACTAAGCTGGTGGCATGATAATCATACTGTATGCTCCGTCAGTGCACCATGGTGGCAGCAGGATACTGTGTACTTTCTTTAGTGTTAGATCCCGTGCTCCATATGGTCCTATTGATGTCTAACTTGTGTTGTGATGCCCCCTTGTGATCATGACATCAGAAGACACGGCAGCTCCTGTATATTACTGTATATACGTAGACAAATGGGGAATGGGTGGGATGGTAAAGGACAGAGGGGTGGGACAAGCCTGGCTCTACAGTGCAGAATCTGGACACTTCTCTTCATGGCTCCTACTAATCTACTCTGTCGTGTCTGTTTGTGCATCAGATCTTACACTGTCTTTCTTAACTTCTAATAAAACTTAACTCTTTGCTCACCCAGATCTTTGCCTGTAGCCTCTTTGTTTGTTCCCTCTCGAAGATAAGGCAGGCAAAGCAACATGCCTGCCTTGGGACAAAAGTAGATTACTGAAGGAATTGAATTGCTGTGCTCTGTTGACCCAAGATAACTATTGTGACAGCCTGACCTCATAAGAGGTTTTTGGAGGGCTTCTCTGATTTCTTTATAGCATCATTTCTGAATAGCACACTGAGGTCGACATTTTGTCTGAACAGAGAGTCTAATCAGATACACATGACAAGCACACCCTCATATGCACAGTCCATCACATATGCAGACAGATGTCTATGGAAATAATTTGCTGAACCAGATCTCTGTGTGTGTGTGTGTGTGTGTGTGTGTGTGTGTGTGAGAGTGTGTGTGTGCGTGAGAGTGTAACCCTCTGGCCTCTCTCATCAGGACGGTTCTGGTTCTCTGAAGCGGAGCGGCTCCTTCAGTAAACTCCGTGCCTCTATTCGCCGCAGCAGCGAGAAACTGGTCCGCAAGCTGAAGGGCGGTGGCTCACGGGAGAGCGAGCCCAAAAACCCTGGGTAACTATCCCCCTCACCTTTGAACCCTTGACCCCTAATGCACATATGGCCCCATGGGTGAGGCCCCTCCTCTCCACCTCGCTCCACTGGATTGGTGTGCTGCCACTAGATCTGCCTAGAAAAGACTAAGCCACCCTGCTTCTGGAGGGATCTCTACTCTGCTGTGGGTTAACTCTGTGTATCTCTGAGTCCTGTTTGGCACAAGTCATGAATCACTGGGGGTTGCACTAACTAACACATTCAAGTGGCTGATACTTGTGCACTTTCACTGGCATACACTATGAATGCCACATATTGTGACTGGTACTGACTCTCACTGGCACAATATCACTCTAGAAGCAGGGTAGTATTCCCGACTATGTTGCCTGTGTGGATATGTCCAGTATAGGAAGTGCTTCGAGCTGACTGGCAGGGAGTCGGGCAGAGTACTAGGACACAGAGTGTCTCAGTCAGCAGCGTCTCTATTTAATGTCCTTATAATTTGTATAAAAAGTCACATCTGTTGCTCTGCCTAGTTTATTCTGTTGTACACAGAGTACTCTCAATCAGCTGTGATGGACAATCTGGAGACTAAAGAGAATGGCTGAGCGCTTTAGATAACCACACTACTACTCATTGTCTGCTTTGAAATGCCTGCATTTCTGCCTATGAAATGCGTATTTTGTTCATTTTCTTGCCAAAATTGTCTACATTTGAAGAAGGTGCAAATATTAATGTTTATTTTCAATAGTTTCTTAGTGAATTTTTGTCATAACTTATTTTTTTCTGCATGGGCATCTTTTATTTTAATATTCTAATACATCTGTCTGTGCTGTGTTGTGCTTTTATTGACAAATAAACTTTTCCAAGCGAATGGCTACAGCATGCCTCATCTGTTTGCTGGAATTCTGTATTCTTTGATTAATTTTCCTCTTTTTGCTTCTAATTCTTCGATGTTGAATTAACCCCATTTATGATGACTTCTGTCTAATCCAGGAGACAGTAGAGAACTCTGTATTGATCAATACAAAACAATATTCTTCCTATTGCAACAGGCACAAATGAATTTGGCTCAAAATTCTCCCTTTAAATCAATTGTTTTGTCACACATGAACTTTTGTTAAGTATGTCCTTCAACCCATATGTTATAGGGTAAAGAAAAGCCCAAAAATGGCATTTGACTGAACTACTGATTTGGATATTTTGTATCTCTGGTGTGAGAGGGGCACACTTAAAGTTTGCTGTGCTTTCCAGCACATTCGGCTTCAAAGATTCTACTTACAAATGTACAGGTGTGGTGCCCCCAATTTAAACAGGGTTAAAGAGTATGATTTTATGTATTTGTGTGGGGGCATTGTCTGGGGAAACTAACATGTGAGTGGGTCTCATTATAGTTATTAACCCACATACCATCTCCATTGGCCACATGTCCTTCTCACCCCTGACCCTCGACCCCTCACCGACATCTCCTTGCATGTCACTGTTCTGGATGCAGCATGAAGCGAGCCAGTTCACTAGGTGTTCTAAACGTGGTGGACAATGCTGCCGGAGACCTCTACCAAGTAAGGAGCCCAACTGTCTCTTTCTCCCCCTCTCTCCGTTTTTCACATCACCCAATCTTGCCCCATTGTTTTCTGGGTCTCCTCGCTCATCCTCCCCTTTGTTTATCTACCTCCCTCATTTTCTTACACTACTCTCTGAGACCTCACTTTATGAAATTAAAATTCCCAATGGTCCTCTTGGTTGTGATCTGTGATCAAACTGGACCTTGCCCCTCTTCACCTGGGCAGTCATCTCAGAAATTGGTCACTAATGAAATGGCGTACATGTGTGTGTGGTAACATCAGTGGTTCACAGACTAACATGTTTTTCATGGTGTTCTCTCTACTTTATAACCCCTTAGTCACAACTCGCAATAATGAATGATGTGCAAGGTAGATGTGGGAAATAACACCTTTTGACAGTTGATTTCTGTGGCTGTATGATGAGTGAGGAAATGAGATCAAAGATGAACCAGGGATAATAGTTTGCAACTAGATCAACAGCAACCTTTTTAAAGTTTTACTCCTGTTATTAACTGACTTGTATCAATTGTTCAGAAAGATTCATCTGAATGGATTGATTTGAGAATCTGCATCACTGGACCTTTCTACATGGTGATATACTGGTTCTGCCAACCCACCATACGATAAGGGTGTGACTCCAGAATACAGTGCCGGTCTGCGCACCACTCATCACTGTCACTGAGCTCCAGATTTTGACATTGGCGTCACATCTCATATTATATACCACATTCCCCAAATACTCAATAGCAATACTCAACAGTGCCTTCAGAAAGTATTCACACCCCTTGACTTTTTCCACGTTATGTATTACAGCCTGAATTTAAAATTGATGACGATTTTTGGTCACTGGCCTAAATATACTGCTCAAAAAAATAAAGTGAACACAAACAACACATCCTAGATCTGAATGAAAGAAATAATCTTATTAAATACTTTTTTCTTTACATAGTTGAATGTGCTGACAACAAAATCACACAAAAATAATCAATGGAAATCCAATTTATGGATTGGAGGTCTGGATTTGGAGTCACACACAAAATTAAAGTGGAAAACCACACTACAGGCTGATCCAACTTTGATGTAATGTCCTTAAAACAAGTCAAAATGAGGCTCAGTAGTGTGTGGCCTCCACGTGCCTGTATGACCTCCCTACAACGCCTGGGCATGCTCCTGATGAGGTGGCGGATGGTCTCCTGAGGGATCTCCTCCCAGACCTGGACTAAAGCATCCGCCAACTCCTGGACAGTCTGTGGTGCAACGTGGCGTTGGTGGATGGAGCGAGACATGTAGTCCCAGATGTGCTCAATTGGATTCAGGTCTGGGGAACGGGCGGGCCAGTCCATAGCATCAATGCCTTCCTCTTGCAGGAACTGCTGACACACTCCAGCCACATGAGGTCTAGCATTGTCTTGCATTAGGAGGAACCCAGGGCCAACCGCACCAGCATATGGTCTCACAAAGGGTCTGAGGATCTCATCTCAGTACCTAATGGCAGTCAGGCTACCTCTGGCGAGCACATGGAGGGCTGTGCGGCCCCCCAAAGAAATGCCACCCCACACCATGACTGACCCACCGCCAAACCGGTCATGCTGGAGGATGTTGCGGGCAGCAGAACGTTCTCCACGGCGTCTCCAGACTCTGTCACGTCTGTCACATGTGCTCAGTGTGAACCTGCTTTCATCTGTGAAGAGCACAGGGCGCCAGTGGCGAATTTGCCAATCTTGGTGTTCTCTGGCAAATGCCAAACGTCCTGCACGGTGTTGGGCTGTAAGCACAACCCCCACCTGTGGACGTCGGGCCCTCATACCACCCTCATGGAGTCTGTTTCTGACTGTTTGAGCAGACACATGCACATTTGTGGCCTGCTGGAGGTCATTTTGCAGGGCTCTGGCAGTGCTTCTCCTGCTCCTCCTTGCACAAAGGCGGAGGTAGCGGTCCTGCTGCTGGGTTGTTGCCCCCCTATGGCCTCCTCCACGTCTCCTGATCTACTGGCCTGTCTCCTGGTAGCGCCTCCATGCTCTGGACACTACGCTGACAGACACAGCAAACCTTCTTGCCACAGCTCGCATTGATGTGCCATCCTGGATGAGCTGCACTACCTGAGCCACTTGTGTGGGTTGTAGACTCCGTCTCATGCTACCACTAGAGTGAAAGCACCGCCAGCATTCAAAAGTGACCAAAACATCAGCCAGGAAGCATAGGAACTGAGAAGTGGTCTGTGGTCCCCACCTGCAGAACTACTCCTTTATTGGGGTGTCTTGCTAATTGCCTATAATTTCCATTTTTACATTTAACATTTAAGTCATTTAGCAGACGCTCTTATCCAGAGCGACTTACAAATTGGTGCATTCACCTTATGATATCCAGTGGAACCTGTTGTCTATTCCATTTGCACAACAGCATGTGAAATTTATTGTCAATCAGTGTTGTTTCCTAAGTGGACAGTTTGATTTCACATAAGTGTGATTGTGTTTTTTAAGTGTTCCCTTTATTTTTTTGAGCAGTGTATAATACCCCCTAATGTCAAAGTGGAATTGTTTATTTTTTATTTTTTGACTAATTCATTAAAAATTAATAGCTGAAATGTCTTGAGTCAATAAGTATTCAACCCCTTTGTTATGGTAAACCGAAATATATTCAGGAGTAAAAATGTGCTTAACAAGTTGCATGGACTCACTCTGTGTGCAATAATGGTGTTAACATGATTTTTTAATGACTACTTCATCTCTACCCCACACATACAATGATCTGTAAGGCCCCTCAGTCGAGCAGTGAATTTCAAAAAACGATTCAACCACAAAGACCAGGGAGGTTTTCCAATGCCTCGCAAAGAAGGCCACCTATTGGTAGATTGGTAAAAATACAATAAAAACAGATGCTGAATATCACTTTCAGCATGGTGAAGTTATTAATTACACTTTTGGTTGTGTGTCAATACACCAGTTACTACAAAGATACAGGCGTCCTTCCTAACACGGTTGCCGGAGAGGAAGGAAACCGCTCAGGGATTTCACCATGAGGCCAATGGTGACTTTAAAACAGTTGGAGTTTAATGGCTATAATAGGAAAAAACTGAAGATGGATCAACATTATAGTTACTCCTCAATACTAACCTAAATGACAGAGTGAAAAGGAAGCCTGTACATCAAAGTATTCCAAAACATGCATCCTGTTTGCAACAAGGCACTAAAATAATACTTCAAAAACTTTAGCAAAGCAATTAACTTTTTTTTCCTGAATACAAAGTGTTATGTTTGGGGCAAATCCAATACATTACTGAGTTACCACGCTCCATATTTTCAAGCATATTGGTGGCTGCATCATGTTATGGATAGGCTTGTAATCGTTAAGGACTGGGCAGTTTTTCAGGATAAAAAAGAAATGGAATGGAGCTAAGCACAGGCAAAATCCTAGAGGAAACCTGGTTCAGTCTGCTTTCCACCAGACACTGGGAGATGAATTCGCCTTTCAGCAGGACAATAATCTAAAACACAAGGCCAAATCTACGCTGAGGTTTCTTACGAAGAAGACTAAATGTTCATGAGTGGCCGAGGTTAAAGTTTTACTTAAATCTGCTTAAATCTATAGCAACACTTGAAAATGGTTGTCTAGCAATGATCCACAACCAATTTGACAGAGGTTGAAGAATATTTAAAAGAATAATGTGCAAATATTGTATAATCTAGGTGTGCAAAGCTCTTAGACTTACCGGTACCCAGAAAGACTCGGCTGTAATCGCTACCAAAGGTGATTCTAGCATGTATTGACTCAGGGGTGTGAATACTTGTGTATATGAGAGATTTCTGTATTTCATTTCCAATACATTTGCAGATATTCTAAAAACATGTTTTTACTTTGCCATCATGGGGTATTGTATGTAGATGGTTGAGGAAAAAAACTAATTTAATAGGTTTTGAATTCTGGCTGTAACACCTCAATGTCAAGGGGTATAAATACTTTTTCAAGGCACGGAATCAATATATATTGAATCTGTTCCTAGGCTGTCATTGAAAATAAGAATTTGTTCTTAACTGACTTGTCTAGTTAAATAAAAGGTAAATATTCCATATTCAAGAAAAACAGACATTTTTTTCATGGAAATGTGAAGGATGTTTTATCTGTGATGTTGGACCCTCTACATGAATAGGTTTTTTGGTATTTCTTCATCCTATTCTGAACCCTATTCCCTCTGCCTTCTCTAGGAGCAAAATAATCATCTGACAAAGAGTCGTGACCTGAGTGCCAGCCACAATGACCTGGCACATTGAAGGTTAGAACTGAGTGGAGAGGTCAAAGAGGTCATGGGATCAGTCTCCTGAACCCCCCCAACCTTCAGATCCTGCCTCCGCCTATGAGCTGTCCCTCTCCAATATAATCATGCACATAGCTGACTAACTGTTACACCCCCCCCCCAGGTTAAACCAAACAAACCCTTCCTAAACCATACACAACCGTCCATCTGCTCACTACAGCACGTAGGTTTAACAATCTCATTGTACTACTTTGATCTAGTCGCTGTTTTTCTTAGAGGGTGTTTTTATTGAAATGTTTTCTCTTAATATCAAAATATATTTTGCAACATGAGATTAGTTTTAATGAAGGACAGGTGTATAATGCTAAGTCTGAGTGGATGTAAGTGTGCACCTATATTTTTGTGATTCAGTGCTCATGAGAGAGAACATTCATTTTTATTTTCTGTGGTTGCTTTTTCCTACCTTTCCTCCACAGATCTAAAGAATAACTTAGATCATTTGGTTATCACTTTAATGGAATAGGTGAGCAGTTCAGGAGGTCGCAATAGAGTATCTCATTCCCCCTTTACGTCCAAATTGATGTCCTGTGTATTTTTATGAAGTTTAATGTTTACATTTGGCTTGTGTAAATTGTTTTATTGTATTTCCTACGCTGCTCTGGGGGAATATTTTGTTTCTTGGCATCAGAGTTCTTGAAACTGATAGTTCTGCCTCTTTTTATAGTGATATTACTTATTGCAATTGAAGAAACTGCTCCATGTATATGAAGTTATGAGGCAGGAGCGTTGTTGGCACATGAAGTATATCTTGTCGATTTCTCAGGATTGTCACAGAACAGAAGATCGCTAGCCAGGCTAGTTTTGATATTATACACTGACTGCACAAGATATTTAACACCAACCTGTTACGGTCAAATGCAATTTCCAGTAATAGGTGAATAACATTGTTACAATCTAGAGTAGAAACATTGTTAACAATTTGTACCAGTCTGTTTCTGGATGTTGAATGATGAATTAAGAGTAAGACTGTGTATAAAGAGTGAAATTAATCTTAAAGGACTTGTACTTTATGAATATCCAACCAAAAAGTGAACATCATTTTTAATAGATCTATTGCAGGTCTGTCACCACCACATTTGCATCGTTTTACTTTGTTCTCAAAACTTACAAATTAGTGGTTTTTCGTTTGTGGAGCATGCTTTATTTTTGGTTCAGACATCTCTCTACTGACCCCTGACATGGGTTTGGATTGCTTGTTTGGTGGACTGTGTTAATGTGGGCTGTTGATGGGGATGTGTGATAGCGTTCTCTTACATTTGACTTTAGAAAGCATAGAACCAGGGTCGCCCCCAGTCCCTCACCAGGAACAGCACTAGTTAGGGTTAAAGGGAAAACACCGGTTAGACTGTCCAAGGAAGAGGACTTATTTTAATGATGAACAAGCTAGCTATCATGAGCAGAGTGAACCATGGAGTAGTGAGTAATTTGCTTAGTAAATACCAGATATTGTTTGAGCATTTCAAGCAGAGGTTTGTGGTATTGTTAACTGTATACTGCAGTTTGTAAAAAAAATATATATATATATTATTTTGTAGCTCATACAGTAACGGGCATAGGCTTTTCTATGCAGAATGCAGTTGGTAATTCGAAAAACGTAACTTTTACTTGTGTAACACACAGCGACGCTTGTGATTAACTTGTGCAAGCTTTTAGCCTTACCTTGTTATGTATATATTAGATCATACTCTTATAACATTGTGGTAACATTGTGCTTGTCAGGATAGAATATACAAATGCAAGGAACTTTGATATAAGCACAAACCTGTAAGCTAAGTATGTGTTGGATGCTCCCATTTGACTGTTGATCAGTTTGTCTGTCAATCGACAACCTGCTTTATTTGTGTTTTCTCCATTCTGTGTTCGCTCAGAGTTACTGGTAAGGTACTACAGTGTCCAACTGATTAGAAAGGCACATCAATTCATAGGGCTAGACATTGAATTATTGAGGACAAAATGTATGCTTTTATATCAGAAGCATTAATTCAAGTATACTGTGTTGAGAGAGAATAGGACCCTATTTCTGAAAGGTAATCACCCCCTGCCCCTGTGTTTATGACCAGATGTTTACAAACTTAAATGATCATGAAATCCCACAAATACCTGGCCAGTTATTCTTTGTTCTTCAATGTATTGAAGTATTTTGCTTTACAGGCAAAACAGTAATGATAAAGTGAATGTATGAATCCTATTCTTAAACTCAAAGACCGTTGTGGTTAATTATTTGAAATTAGTAATCCTGTGAGCAGTAGTCACTGTTGAGGTGATGCACATCTTCCTATGGAGAAGGGCAACAAGCCCTGAACTAATGGTCAAATTTGTTTTGCATGGCCAGGTGCCCCCGGTTGCTCCTTTTAGACCATTCCATTGGTTCTTAAGGGAAATCTCAACCCACCTGGTGCAACAGGCCATGCAAAACGAACTCCACCAGTGAAACACTGCTGGGAAATCTTCATGATGACATCACCAAATTGTTAGTGGGTCTTAACAGTCAATGCACCAGCCTCTCTACTGTCCATCTATACCTTTGTTTTTGAAAGTGCAATTTTTGTTTGTTTGGGGTTGGCCTGGAGTGTGTATGTGTGGGGATGTCCTAGGCTGCACTGGTGATAGGATCAACAATTGGTAACTGCCCAAACTCCCAGCCTCTCTTCTTTAGGCTGCCTTCTGTGCTGGCTGGATCAGCCCATAAACTGTGGTGAAGTGCTTGCCCTTCAAAAATATATTGTATGGTATAAATTGTATGAATAAAATAATACAAATGTTTTTCTTAGTCCCTCTATAATTTTTGGGTCTGATAAAGGAGCATTGGATCATGGAGCAGAGCATGACAGGGGAGATTGATCATTATCCTGTATGTCTTTCTCTCAGCGCCCCCTACTGGATTTTATTAAGTAGACTATACATACTGTATCTGTAATCCATCATTTATTAAACTTTCAAAAACTGATCTTGTTTAGTGAATCTAAAATCTTTAATGAGTCTTGACATTTTTTTTTTTAAATACAAGATTAGAAATCATATAGGTGGAGCAATTATTGTTTGCTTGTTGCTATGTCATATCAAAATAATCTGTAGTGTTATCCGTTGCAAATAAATGTTATTAGACCTACTTTTTCCTAAATGTAAAAGCAGGTTTCCATCCAAACTTTTTATGCGAGTACATGTCGGATAAAAAATGTAATGACAGGCCGAATGGAAACAAATGTTTAGATAAACGTTAAAAATGTCGACAAAACAAAATACGCTAGATAGACAATGTGGATCTTTTTTGTGTCGGTATAATGAATTATGCGGGAAATATCGGTGGAAACGCTTTTATGCGCAAATATTGATATAATAACCATATCGAAGTAAACGTGGAGTCACGCGATGACATGTTGTGTGGTCCTCCCACTACTACTTCGCCGGGAAAACATGCAGTTATTAGGCTACAGATGAAATAAATGATGATGAATTTAACAGGAGATCGCGCTCTTGGTTAGAGCGCACGTGCGAATACCAGAGTGGGCACGTGCGAATACCAGAGTGGGCACGTGCGAATACCAGAGTGGGCACGTGCGAATACCAGAGTGGGCACGTGCGAATACCAGAGTGGGCACGTGCGAATACCAGAGTGGGCACGTGCTATATGGTGAGAGAACCATCAGCTGAGTTGAAAATGCTATGGAAACCCATTTAACTAGTATTTTTGTTATTCGGTACATGAGAATTTAACATCAAAATGTATGTTTATGTGCACTATGTCATTACTCATAGCCTTTTAATTGCAACAATGTGATGTAAACATCTCTGGTGGGGAAATGCGCATATCGTTTTTATTCGGATTTTTTAATATTCGCAATTTCGCATGAAAATCTGTTGCTAATTAGATGGAAACCTAAACTGTGTTCGAATACTCATACTAACCGCACTATTTGTGACGTAAATTGAGTATATAGTTTGCTTATTGGTCATAGTATGGATATAGTTATTATGCCAAAGATTCTAACATCTTTGTTGTTGGTAGAGTATTTAATTGTCTTAAAATATAGTTCAATTTATTTTTGTAAGGTAAGAAAATATGGTGTTTTGTTTGTAAATGTACATTTTTGAATATGAAACTTGGCCAAAATAATGAAATTAATTTCATAATATTGTTTCAACTTATTTCTATCATAGGTAAAGAATCCAAGCAGTACATCTTTCCACAATAGTGTAAAACCTTCATGAACGTGTTCAATTATAAATCTACTGATGTCTTGCCACAGATTCCTTACATGAATACAATGACAAAAAAGATGCAACACTGTTTCTGGGTGGTCATTACAAAAGGTACAATTTGAATTGATGTTTTTCTTAAACTTCTTCATATAGTGGTTGGCAGGATAATATTTATGAATAATTTAAAAAGACATTTCCTTAATTTTGTTAATAAGTAGGTATGTGTGTGGCAACATCCCAACTTTTTTCCAACAGATATTATCAATAAAACAGTTCCAGTAAGGCATGACATAAGGTATAGATAGATACAACATCCTGCTGAAACAAGGCTCTATAGCTCTATTGTTGTTGAATGGACCAAAAGAAAAACCAATCTTTCCTACTGATGAGTCAACAAGATTAATAGTAGGTATTTTCTGAGGGTCAGGTCTTGACACGTTCATGAATAATAAAGCAACACCTGAGGGAATGGCATCTAAAACAATTGCAAAATCTTTAGGTGTAAAGTGATAAGAATTCCTTATAAGTAAAAGAAGTTGGCTTACCAATAGGATATTATTTCAGAACCAATATATTTTAAAAAAAGTGTCTAGATTATTCCAAATATAATATCTGTGTGGAGAAAAAAATATGCTTATATTTGAAGGACCATGACAAGAAAACCTGCCGATTAAAAGCCAAAATATGAGGTATAAAAGTGGAGACTTTTTCCGTGCTTTTAGGGCCGATAATGCGATTATTTCGGGAAATGGGCATGGCTTCACAGCTTTTTCAGATTTGAAGAAACTGGCGGAAAATATGCAGCCGAAGTCCAACGAAAGCGGATACAAATTCATTGCTTGAACTATTTATGACAAATGTTAAGCAATGTAAAAAGTCATGACTTTTCAAATAAGTTACCTTACATGTTAAGTTGGCTGACAATTTGTTAGCGACGCTATCCTTACGAACCACATACCTTATTACAGAAGTATGTACCGGTATGTTAACTAGCTAATGTTACCTGGCTACTAATACATCAAACTTGCCAGTATATTAACTATATGCTACTAACTATCCAACGTTTATTGACTTTATTATTCCCGTCATTCTTAACTAAGTGCCTTCTGCGTTGTCAATGGGCTTTCGTTAATTCGCTCTGGCTATCTACTCCGATTTCAGATCACTCTAGTCTGAATGTACCAGAGCGCAGAAAAACTGATGAATTTACAAACGTTCAACACCTGTTGAATATGGCCAGTGTCAGTAAACCTCGGCAAAATGCGTAATTAAGTTGTTGCCAGTAGTAGTTACAGTTACAAACACTCTGGATAACATGAAAACTGCCTAACCAACTCTGCTAGGGCGAGTAAAATATTCAGAGTGAGGTGTTCTCATTTGTGTCTTCTGGAAGTAGCAAGCCAGTTAGCTTGGGTGTGTGACTGGTTTTAAGGTCAGAACGCTTGAATCAACCCTACTCCTTGGCCAGAGTGTCCAGCGTGCGCTCTGAATCTGACAACATTTTTAATTTACGAACGCCCAGAGTGCACTCTGGCACTCCAGATTGAATTGAAGAACACACCCAAAGTCGTAAAATGTCTAGCTAGTAATTTGTTATGCTAACAATCTAGCAAGAGGTTGCATATAAACAGCATCAACTTCCGGTAGACAGGTGAAGCGCTCAACAGCCGGGCTAGACAATCTGGACCCTCTCTTTCTAAAATTATCTTCCGAAATTGTTGCAACCCCTATTACTAGCCTGTTCAACCTCTCTTTCCTATTGTCTGAGATTCCCAAAGATTGGAAAGCTGCCGCGGTCATCCCCCTCTTCAAAGGGGGAGACACTCTAGACCCAAACTGCTACAGACCTATATCGATCCTACCCTGCCTTTCGACGGTCTTCGAAAGCCAAGTTAACAAACAGATTACCGACCATTTCAAATCCCACCGTACTGTCTCCGCTATGCAATCTGGTTTCAGAGCTGGTCATGGGTGCACCTCAGCCACGCTCAAGGTCCTAAACGATATCATAACTGCCATCGATAAGAGACATTACTGTGCAGCCGTATTCATCGACCTGGCCAAGGCTTTCGACTCTGTCAGTCACCACATTCCTATCGGCAGACTCAACAGCCTTGGTTTCTCAAATGACTGCCTCGCCTGGTTCACCAACTACTTCTCTGACAGAGTTCAGTGTGTCCAATCGGAGGGACTGTTGTCCGGACCTCTGGCAGTCTCTATGGGGGTACCACAGGGTTAAATTCTCAGGCCGACTCTCTTCTCTGTAAACATCAATGATGTTGCTCTTGCTGCTGGTGATTCTCTGATCCACCTCTACGCAGGTGACACCATTCTGTATACTTCTGGTTCCTCTTTGGACACTGTGATAACTAACCTCCAGACGAGCTTCAATGCCATACAACTCTCCTTCCGTGGCCTCCAACTGCTCTTAAATGCAAGTAAAACTAAATGCATGCTCTTCAACCGATCGCTGCCCACACCTGCCCGCCTGCCCAGCATCACTACTCTGGACGGTTCTGACTTAGAATATGTGGACAACTACAAATACCTAGGTGTCTGGTTAGACTGTAAACTCTCCTTCCAGACTCACATTAAGCATCTCCAACCCAAAATTAAATCTAGAATCGGCTTCCTATCTCGCAACAAAGCATCCTTTTCTCATGCTGCCAAACATACCCTCGTAAAACTGACCATCCTACCGATCCTCGACTTCGGCGATGTCATTTACAAAATAGCCCCCCAACACTCTACTCAACAAATTGGATGCAGTCTATCACAGTGCCATCCGTTTTGTCACCAAAGCTCCATATACTACCCACCACTACGACCTGTACGCTCTCATTGGCTGGCCCTCGCTTCACACTCGTCGCCAAACCCACTGGCTTCAGGTCATCTTCAAGTCTCTGCTAGGTAAAGCCCCGCCTTATCTCAGCTCACTGGTCACCATAGCAGCACCCACCCGTAGCATGCGCTCCAGCAGGTATATCTCTTTAGTCACCCTCAAAGCCAATTCCTCCTTTGGCCGCCTTTCCTTTCAGTTCTCTGCTGCCAATGACTGGAATGAATTGCAAAAATCACTGAAGCTGGAGACTCTTACCTCCCTCACTAGCTTTAAGCACCAGCTGTCTGAGCAGCTCACAGATCATTGCACCTGTACATAGCCAATCTGTAAATAGCCTATCCAACTACCTCATCTCCATACTGTATTTATTTATCTTGCTCCTTTGCACCCCTGTATCTCTACTTGCACATTCATCTTCTACACATCAATCACTCTAGTGTCTAATTGGTATATTGTAATTACTTTGCCACCATGGCCTATTTATTGCCTTACCTCCCTTTTCTTACCTCATTTGCACACTGTATATAGATTTTCTTCAACTGTATTATTGACTGTATGTTTTGTTTATTCCACGTGTAACTCTGTGTTGTTGTGTGTGTCGAACTGCTTTGCTTTATTCTTGGCCAGGTCGCAGTTGTAAATGAGAACTTGTTCTCAACTTGCCTACCTGGTTAAATAAAGGTTAAATAAAAATGAAACACATGAAAGGATACCCAGTGTTGCCAACTAATTTTCAGGGTAAGTTGCTAGAGGCAGGTTGATTTTTGTCGTGTCTTTGGGCACCATTAACTGAAGACATGTTTATCAAAATAACTCCCTGTAATTATTATCACGCGATTATACTGATTAATCGTTTAACTGTAATTAACTAGGAGATCGGGGCACCAAGGAAAATATTCAGATTACAAAGTTATAATTTTCCTAATATAACTTTCCTATATTATAACATTATATATTATATTATAGTATAGGCCGATTATCTACTGGTTTAAATGGTGTATTTTACCTCGCGTCCAGTCTCATTCCAAACGTCGTAAATTGTTGTATCTGCACGAACCCAGCCTTTACTAAAAGTCATCCATACATCAATTGTCTTAAAATAATTTATTTACTAAACTAAGTAATTCACAGAAAGCATACAAACAGTAATTATCGTCACAAAGAATTGGTAGAGTAATGTGCCCTAGTGGGCTAAACCGGCATGGCTGGTGTTTTGTTAAAACAAAGGGTCATAATGGGCAGCTGAGAAGACACTACAGAGTTGATAAATATTAACAATTGATATGCTAATCCTTTGCACATGAACGCTCACTCATTCGGGAACAATTGCAATCAATATATATTTACGCTCAGTGTGTGTCGGGATCCTTATGGAGAGTTCTGTTCTGTTGGAGAGTTTTGTCCGCGTTCTCTCTCTCGGTTAGAATGGATCTTTCAAAGTAACATTCATTAATGTCGTTATAGAATGGATGTTTCGTCGGTCTTCGAGTTCAATGATAGAATTTCTAGCTGCAGACTATTAATTAATATCAAAGACTTGTTAGTATTCTGTCGGTATCGATAGTCTAAAAGTTTAACCATGTGGTATGGTTAAAGTTAAGTAGAGCGATGCAGGGTCAAACCTATTGGCCAACTCGTAATGGAGTGGAGGCCTGGTCTCCTGATAGAAATTCTGGGTGGGGGTTTTATACTGGAAATAGCAAAGTTGTCACATGACGCCTTGTCCTGTCTGTGTCCCTGGGGGCGTGCCGATGACTGAGTTAAGCTTTGAACAGAAATACAATTCTATCACATTAACATCAGTACATAGCATCAACATATTCCAAATAGCTTTATCCTTATTCATACATTTTATACAACCATTAGATGTAAGTCTCATCGCTGAGGCTAGTATATAAACCTTAGTATGGTAATATGGCAATATTGTCTCTCGTGAGTTTCATAAAATTGTACCCAACGGACCAGTTCGTAGCTGGATTCTTCACCGATCATTTATACCTTCTCCAGAACATAAATATAGTTTGGTTACCCCGTCCTGTGAGGTGGAAGAATCCTTTGGTCTCTTCTATGAAACCACTCTCTGTCTCAAAACTGGGCCATGAGGCAGGACATTCTCCTTTGGAATTTTTACGACCCCTCTCACCACAGCAGCCTGGGTAGGGGGAGGTAGGTAGGGGAATGGTGCATAGAAAAAGCCTGGTGCAGAGGGAGGGGGTTCAACTGTGTTCTCTGTACCCAGAGAGAGGGCAACGTCATGACAATTTGTTGCTAAAAGTTGCTAAATGACGTTGTGATGTCATTGCGTGATAACGTAAAACTGCGTTATTACGTAGAATACACAATAACGTAACTCAAATTGACTGGCCAATACAGCGAAAAATATGATATGACATTTGTTTAGGTACAGACTCCCACTCTTTTCTGTTCTTCTGGCTGTACAATTTTGATTGAGACATGTTGATTGATGTTGTAAGTTCTGTTCAAGATCAAACATGCGTGACCAACTATATTCATTGGGTTTGGCTCGTCGAACCCGTACTACTGCTGCTGCAGTCAGCCAACAATGATTTGCAATTTGCTGAAATTGCTGCAGGCCTGCTGCTGCCTGTGCACGAGCTGAGCGCCTGCTGCTGACGTCACTCACAATGCACTTTTGCAGCCAGGCACTTGTGTTGTGACAGAGAAAATCGTTTTTGTGTCATTTAGAGGGAAAATGCATGCATTTGAGTCACTTTTCAAAAGTTGCTAAAAGTTCAAAATCGATGTTTAAAAGTAGCTAAATTTGTTGCTAGCTGCTGTTTGAAAAAAAATTGCCAGGTAGTCTGAAAAGTTGCTAAATCTAGCAACAAAATTGCTAAGTTGGCATCACTGATTCGTTTACAGTATACTAAAATGAACTAATAGTCTTCTTCTTCTATGAGGTTTAATGGCGGTTGGCATCCAAATTGTTGCATTACCGCCACCTACTAGACTGGAGTACAACTCCCTTATACTTTGCTTGAAAAATAAAAATGTACTAAATAAATACCCTACCGTCTAACACTACACTCGCTAATTTCAAAACTATATAAAATTAACACAACCCTACTCCACTAATTAAATGTATTTATTTCTACCTCATGCCATCATCCTGAAAGGATGGGACATCACCACTTAACACACACTTTAACTTCTGATGTCAAGTCTCGCACACCCAAATACCTCTCTGCAGCTGCCACCACAACCTCAATTTTCTGCGACTTCCGTCTCATCCCTGCATTACAGCTGATAACCACTGCTATGAATGCTAAAAATCCAATTTTACTGAAACATATTACTTTTTGGCCTATCCTTCTGTACGGGTATATCTCTACTACTCTCACCACTCCTACCCCTACCCCGGTCAACTGCCCAGCACCCTCCACAGCAACCCACGAAAGCCCCCACCATGTCTCCCTCACCCAAATCCAGATAGCTGATGTTCTGAAAGAGCTGCAAAATCTGGACCCATACAAATCAGCCGGGCTAGACAATCTGGACCCTCTCTTTCTAAAATTATCTGCCGAAATTGTTGCAACCCCTATTACTAGCCTGTTCAACCTCTTTCGTATCGTCTGAGATTCCCAAAGATTGGAAAGCTGCCGCGGTCATCCCCCTCTTCAAAGGGGGTGACACTCTAGACCCAAACTGCTACAGACCTATATCTATCCTACCCTGTCTTTCTAAGGTCTTCGAAAGCCAAGTTAACAAACAGATTACCGACCATTTCAAATCCCACCGTACCTTCTCCGCTATGCAATCTGGTTTCAGAGCTGGTCATGGGTGCACCTCAGCCACGCTCAAGGTCCTAAACGACATCATAACCGCCATCGATAAGAAACATTACTGTGCAAACGTATATATCGACCTGGCCAAGGCTTTCGACTCTGTCAATCACCACATTCTTATTGGCAGACTCGACAGCCTTGGATTCTCAAATGATTGCCTCGCCCGGTTTACCAATTACTTCTCTGACTTCATTGTGTCAAATCGGAGGGCCTGTTGTCCGGACCTCTGGCAGTCTCTATGGGTGTGCCACAGGGTTCAATTCTCAGGCCGACTCTCTTCTCTGTATACATCAATGATGTTGCTCTTGCTGCTGGTGATTCTCTGATCCACCTCTACGCAGGTGACACCATTCTGTATACTTCTGGTCCCTCTTTGGACACTGTGATAACTAACCTCCAGACGAGCTTCAATGTCATACAACTTTCCTTCCGTGGCCTCCAACTGCTCTTAAACGCAAGTAAAACTAAATGCATGCTCTTCAAACGATCACTGCCTGCACCTGCTCGCCCGTCCAGCATCACTACTCTGGACGGCTCTGACTTAGAATACGTGGACAGCTACAAATACCTGGGTGTCTGGTTAGACTGTAAACTCTCCTTCCAGACTCACTTTAAGCATCTCCAATCCAAAATTAAATCTAGAATCGGCTTCCTATATCGCAACAAAGCATCCTTCACTCATGCTGCCAAACATACCTTCGTAAAACTGACCATCCTACCGATCCTCGACTTCGGCGATGTCATCTATAAAATAGCCTCCAACACTCTACTCAACAAATTGGATGCAGTCTATCACAGTGCCATCCGTTTTGTCACCAAAGCCCCATACACTACCCAACATTGCGACCTGTACGCTCTCGTTGGTTGGCCCTCGCTTCATACTCGTCGCCAAACCCACTGGCTACAGGTTATCTACAAATCAGAAACTTTCTGTCCAAAAATGATGCAGAAAAATTAATCCATGCTTTTGTTACTTCTAGGCTCGACTACTGCAATGCTCTACTTTCCGGCTACCCGGATAAAGCACTAAACAAACTTCAGTTAGTGCTAAATACGGCTGCTAGAATCCTGACTAGAACCAAAAAATGTGATCATATTACTCCAGTGTTAGCCTCCCTACACTGGCTTCCTGTTAAGGCAAGGGCTGATTTCAAGGTTTTACTGCTAACCTACAAAGCATTACATGGGCTTGCTCTTACCTATCTTTCCGATTTGGTCCTGCCGTACATACCTACACGTACGCTACGGTCACAAGACGCAGGCCTCCTAATTGTCCCTAGAATTTCTAAGCAAACGGCTGGAGGTAGGGCTTTCTCCTATAGAGCTCCATTTTTATGGAATGGTCTGCCTACCCATGTGAGAGACGCAGACTCAGTCTCAACCTTTAAGTCTTTACTGAAGACTTATCTCTTCAGTAGGTCCTATGATTAAGTATAGTCTGGCCCAGGAGTGTGAAGGTGAACGGAAAGGCTGGAGCAACGAACCGCCCTTGCTGTCTCTGCCTTGTCGGTTCCCCTCTTCCCACTGGGATTCTCTGCCTCTAACCCTTTTACAGGGGCTGAGTCACTGACTTACTGGTGTTCTTCCATGCCGTCCATGGGAGGGGTGCGTCACTTGAGTAGGTTGAGCCACTGACGTGGTCTTCCTGTCTGGGTTGGCGCCCCCCCCTTGGGTTGTGCCGTGGCGGAGATCTTTGTGGGCTATACTCGGCCTTGTCTTCGGACGGTAAGTTGGTGGTTGTAGATATCCCTCTAGTGGTGTGGGGGCTGTGCTTTGGCAAAGTGGGTGGGGTTATATCCTGCCTGTTTGGCCCTGTCCGGGGGTATCATCGGATGGGGCCACAGTGTCTTCTGATCCCTCCTGTCTCAGCCTCCAGTATTTATGCTGCAGTAGTTTATGTGTCGGGGGGCTAGGGTCAGTCTGTTACATCTGGAGTATTCTCTTGTCTTATCCGGTGTCCTGTGTGAATGTAAATATGCTCTCTCTAATTCTCTCTTTCTTTCTTTCTCTCGGAGGACCTGAGCCCTAGGACCATGCCTCAGGACTACCTGGCATGATGACTCCTTGCTGTCCCCAGTCCACCTGGCCATGCTGCTGCTCCAGTTTCAACTGTTCTGCCTGCGGCTACGGAACCCTGACCTGTTCACCGGGCGTGCTTGTTGCACCCTCGACAACTACTATGATTATTATTATTTGACCATGCTGGTCATTTACGAACATTTTAACATCTTGACCATGTTCTGTTATAATTATCCACCCGGCACAGCCAGAAGAGGACTGGCCACCCCTCATAGCCTGGTTCCTCTCTAGGTTTCTTCCTAGGTTTTTGGCCTTTCTCAGGAGTTTTTCCTAGGGAGTTTTTCCCAGCCACCGTGCTTCTTTCACATGCATTGCTTGCTGTTTGGGGTTTTAGGCTGGGTTTCTGTACAGCACTTTGAGATTTCAGCTGATGTACGAAGGGCTATATAAATAAATTTGATTTGATTTGAAGTCTCTGCTAGGTAAAGCCCCGCCTTATCTCAGCTCACTGGTCACCATAGCAGCACCCACTCGTAGCACGCGCTCCAGCAGGTATATCTCTCCAGTCACCCCCAAAGCCAATTCCTCCTTTGGTCATCTTTCCTTCCAGTTCTCTGCTGCCAATGACTGGAACGAACTGCAAAAATCACTGAAGCTGGAGACTCATATCTCCCTCACTAGCTTTAAGCACCAGCTGTCAGAGCAGCTCACAGATCACTGCACCTGTACATAGCCCATCTCTAAACAGCCCATCTATCTACCTACCTCATCCCCATACTGTATTTATTTATTTATCTTGCTCCTTTGCACCCCAGTATCTCTACTTGCACATTCATCTTCTGCACATCTACCATTCCAGTGTTTAATTGCTATATTGTAATTACTTCGCTACCATGGCCTATTTATTGCCTTAACTTACCTCATTTGCACTCACTGTATATAGACTTTTTGTTTTGTTTTGTTCTACTGTATTATTGACTGTATGTTTTGTTTATTCCATGTGTAACTCTGTGTTGTTGTATGTGTCGAATTGCTATGCTTTATCTTGGCCAGGTCGCAGTTGCAAATGAGAACTTGTTCTCAACTAGCCTACCTGGTTAAATAAAGGTGAAATAAAAATAAACAAAATAACCCATCTTCCTCTACTTTCTTCACTGCCTCAGCATATGACATCTTCTGCACTACTCTAACCCTGGAAACCTCAACCTGCCTCTCTCGCACGGCTGAACTAATAGTATGTAGTATACACTCATTAAGTATGTACTATACAGTATGTTCGTATGGGTATTCGAACACAGCTCGAGTTTGTGTAGATGTTTTTCCTAAAATGTAATGAAAAAATGTGGGTGGGATCAGAAAACCAAAACAACATTGCTTTTCGTTTGCTCTGGTTCATCACATGACACCAGTGAATATACTCCACGCATTTATATTGGACAACGGCTCTGTCCATCAAATACGATGAGTGTTTTTCAGTATGATCTAAAAAGAGGTTCTGGAAAAATGTCTACAGTGCCTGATTGCAAGAAATTGGTCCGAAGCCCAGGTGGACTACGAATGGTCCCGGAGAATGGAGCGTTTAACAGCCCTTTTTACTTAGATGAACCCCAGTGGGTCCCAGACAAAGAGGTAAGAGACTATTGGAGAGGAAATAACAAGATAGCAACGCCGCTCGGACTTGACACTGTCTGTACGGGACAGTAGCCAGCTAACGTTACTTATCCCACGATTGAATGCCAAAAGGCGAATGATTATTATTATTAAAAAATATACGTGTTTTTAAAAAAAAAATTATAACTGCCTAGCTACTTCATTTGGCATGTGTTGGTTTTTAACAATGTTAAGCAGTTTGCTAGCTGTAAATGTGATGCCCTAAAAACACGCCTCTTCCTTCGATACAACTACGTCGCGAAGTGACTTTTCGTAGGTAAGTTAACTAGGTTAGGAGAGCATTTTCACTAACCCTTTTGCTAACGTACTAGGTTAATTCTCCTAACATGTTACCAAAAAATCCCTTCGGGTCGTAGTTGTATCGAAGTGGCGTGTTCAGCTATAAATACCAAAGAGCTGCCTGTAGTGTTCTAGCTAGCTCGTAAGTTAGACAACATGGAGCCGTCACTACAGTAGTTAGTTAGCTACGTTGTCAATTAGCTAGCTGCTTTGCATCAGGTGCCACCAAAATACAGAACCAAAGATGCCTCAGCAAGTCATTGCAATTCATAAGACTGCAAGTTAATTAGAAGTTTTTTTTCTCGCCGTCTCTACGAGATGTCCACATGCATCATGATCTAGCCTGGGCAGCCACCATTGGGCTCGATGTGTACAGCCGGATGAAACACTTGTTCCCACCGGCATCCGGTTCATACATAAAAATAAAAAAAAATCAGGCTCCAAAGGCTTCGATTTCCTCCTTAACTAGATTTAATGAAGAGAAGGGGAAAATATGCACACTTTATTGACGTTCACCCATGACTGTGTGATTATGCACATCTCCTACTCAATCATGAAGTTTGCAGATGACACAACAGTGTCTGTTACTGACAACAGTTACTGACAAGACTGCAAACAGGGAGGAGGTGAGGGCCCTGGCGGAGTGGTGCCAGGAAAATAACCTCTCCCTCAATGTAAACAAAACGAAGGAGCTGATCGTGGACTTCAGGAGACAGCAGAGGGAGCACCCCCCATCCACATTGAAGGGGCCGTAGTGGAGAAGGGGAAAAGTTCCTTGGCACGCACATCACTGACAATGTGAAATGGTCCATCCACACCGTCAATCATCGCCTCTTCAACTTCAGGAGGCTGAAGAAATTTGGCTTGGCCCCTAAGACCCTCACAAACTTCTACGGATGCACCATTGAGAGCATTCTGTCGGGCTGTATCACCGCCTGGTACGGCAACTGCACCGTCCGCAACCACAGGGCTCTCTAGAGGGTGGTGCGGTCAGCCCAACACATCACCGGGGGCTGACTGCCTGTCCTCCAGGACATCTACAGCACCCGGTGTCACAGGAAGGCCAAGAATATCATCAAGGACGACACCATTTTGTATACCTCTGGCCCTTCTTTGGACACTGTGTTAACTAACCTCCAGATGAGCTTCAATGCCATACAACTCTCCATCCTTGGCCTCCAACTGCTCTTAAATGCAAGTGAAACTAAATGGATTCTCTTCAACCGATCGCCGATTGCCTTACCTCCCTTATCCTACCTCATTTGCACATGCTGTATATAGATTTTTCTACTGTATTATTGATTGTTTATTCCATGTGTAACTCTGTTGTTGTATGTGTCGAACTGCTTTTTGTTATCTTGGCCAGGTCGCAGTTGCAAATGAGAACTTGTTCTCAACTAGCCTGCCTGGTTAAATAAAAGTGAAATAAAATTTAAAAATAAATAACTAAAAAGGACCTCCGCCACCTGAGCAATACTGTTTTACCCACTTCATATGTATATATTGTATTATTGTCAAGGCTCATCCTATATAACTACTTATTTTCTATATAGTATACAAATGTTTCTATTCATATAATATCCATAATGTTTATACATGCGATATACACTGAACAAAAAATGTAAACGCAATATGTAAAGTGTTGGTTTCATGAGCTGAAATAAAAGATCCCAGAAATGTTCCAAACGCACAAAGAGCTTATTCTCTAAAATGTTGTGCACACATTTGTTTACAACTCTGTTAGTGAGCATGTCTCCATTTCCAAGATAATCCATCCACCTGACATGTGTGGCATATCATCAAGCTGATATTACACAAGTGCAGCTTGTGCAGGGGACAATAAAAGGTCACTAAAATGTGTCGGTTTTTTTTCACACAACACAATGCCACAGATGTGTCAAGTTTTGAAAGAGCATGCAATTGGCATGCTGACTGCAGGAATGTCCTAAATAGCTGTTTCCAGATAATTAAATGTTAATTTTGCTATCATAAGCTGCCTCCTATGTAATTTTAGAGAATTTGTCAGTACTTCCAACCGGCCTCACCACCACAGACCAGGTGTAACCATGCCAGCCCAGGACCTCCACAGGCCACAATCAACAGCCTGATCAACTCTATGCGAAGGAGATGTTGTGCTGCGTTAGGCAAATAGTAGTCACACCAGATACTGACTGGTTTTCTTATCCACACCCCTACCTTTCTTTTTTAAGTTATCTGTGACCAACAGATGTATATCTATATTCTGAGTCATGAAATCCATAGATTTTCCTTATATGAACTGTATTTAACTCCATGAAATGCAACATTTTCAAAGATGTTACTATTTTTGTTCGGTGTACATATTTCCTTTTAATATTTGGGATTTGCGTGTATTGTTAGGTATTACTGCACTTTTGGAGCTAGGAACATAAGCATTTTGTCACACTTGAGAAATATGTGTATGTGACCAATACATTTTTGGGGGGGGATTTGATTATCTACTACCATGCTAGTGTCTAATGCGTACGAATTCTACTTCTTGATGTTGCGCCCCGCATTCAGCCAGGGGTAAACAACAGACTGATGGCACCTTAATAGGGGAGGAAGGGCTCATGGTAATGGCTGGAGCGGAATTAATGAAATGCTCCACTCCAGCCATTTATTATGAGCTGTCCTCCCCCAAGCAGCCTCCACTGGTCTGATGCAACCTGACTTGCCTAGTTAATGCAACATCAGAAAGTATCATTCCTAGAATTCCAGTTATTAAATAGCCACTCTGGTATGGTGGTGGAAAAATGTGTTTCATAAAGAAAGTACACTTTTTTTTGTTTGTTTCCTAACCCACATTCTCCCCATTTAAATCAAGTTGAGGTAATCAAAGCCTTTGCTGCCTAAATGGAGAATGTTTTATGTACAAACCTGTCGCTGGGGACAGGATATTACCTGCTGTGCACATCAAGCCCAGATGATAGTGGAGATCCATAAAGCCCACTAGCGGCTAATCATGATTATGACATGGGTCCACTTTGGAAAACACTTGAGTGGGGGATGGCCATGAGTCATAGCTGTGTGTGAACCTTATAGTAAACCTGTCTAGCAGCTTGTCACACCTCACTGCCTCTTCACCCATGTGTTTGAATGGTACACTGATCTTTAAGATGCTGTGACGTGGTTGCATTAAAACAGTCAGTGTTCGGCTAACTTTTACTTAGGTCTCTCTTTATGTATTGTCTCTCTTGTGCTGTCCTATATTTTTTGTTTTATTTTTAATCCCAGTCCCTGTCCCCGCAAGTGGTCTTTTGCCTTCTGGTAGGCCGTCATTGTAAATAAGAATTTGTTCTTAACTGACTTTCCTAGTTAAATAAATAAAGTCTGGGTATGTTACTGTAAGCCTTAGGTTTGTGATCATCTTAGTGTAAAGGCGAGGTCTTTTGGTAATCCATCTAAACTGTTTATCAAATTGTTGTGTCCATGTTTGAACTTGAGTGAACCAAAAGTATGTCCTTCTCCTCTTTCAGTGCCCAAGCTGTATGCAGTGTGACAAAAAATATGACTTCCTTACAAGAAAGGTTTGATTTACTATGATCCCGTAATATACATAAGTATGTGGACACTCCTTCAAATTAGTGTATTCGGCTAGTTCAGACACACCTGTTGCTGACAGGTGTATAAAATCGAGCACACAGCCATGCAAACTCCATAGACAAACATTGGCAGTAATATGGCCTTACTGAAGAGCTCAGTGACTTTCAAAGTGGCACGGTCATAGGATTGCCACCTTTCCAACAAGTCAGTTTGTGAAATTTCTGGCCTGCTAGAGCTGCCCCGTTCAACTGTAAGTGCTGTTATTGTGAAGAGGAACGTCTAGGAGCAACAACGGCTCAGTCGTGAAGTGGTAGGCCACACAAGTTCACAGAATGGGACCATCGAGTGCTGAAGCGCGTAGCGCATAAAAATAGTCTGTCCTCTGTTGCAACACTCACTACGGAGTTCTAAACTGCCTCTTGAAGCAACGTTAGCGCAATAACTGTTCATCGGGAGCGTCATGAAATGGGTTTGCCAAGCAGCCGCAAACAAGCCTAAGGTCACAATGCCAAGCGTCGGCTGGAGTGGTGTAAAGCTTGCCGCCACTGGACTCTGGAGCAGTGGAAAGCATTCTCTGGAGTGATGAATCAAGTCCGACGAACAAATATGGGTTTGGTGGATACCAGGAGAACGCTACCTGCCCGACTGTATAGTGCCAACTGTAAAGTTTGGTGGAGGAGGAATAATGCTATAGGGCTGTTTTTCGTGGTTCGGTCTAGGCCCCTTAGTTCCAGTAAAGGGAAATCTTAACGCTACAGCATACAATGACATTCTAGACAACTATGTGCTTCCAACTTTGTGGCAACAGTTTGGTAAAGGCCCTTTCCTGTTTCAGCATGACAATGCCCTTGTGCACAAAGCGAGGTACATACAGAAATGGTTTTCTGAGATTGGTGTGGAAGAACTTGACTGGCCTGCACAGAGCCCTGACCTCAACCCCATCGAACACCTTTGGGATTAATTTGAACACTGACTGCGAGCCAGGCCTAATCGCCCAACATCAGTGCCCCACCTCATTAATGCCGTTGTGGCTGAATGCTGCAGGGACTTGCTTCCAATCTTCCAACATCTAGTTGAAAGTCTTCACAGAAGAGTGGAGGCTGTTATAGAAGCAAAGGGGGACCAACTCCATATTAATGCTCGTAATTTCGGAATGAGATGTTCGACGAGCAGGTGTCCACATACTTTTGGTCATGCAGTGTATCATATAACTGTATTTAAATGTTTAACCTGACTTTGAGCTAAACTGTTGCTTTTGCCAATAGGATACGTAGTTTTGCCTGTTATGACCTCTGCTTCCCTTCCTCTTGTTCTGTTGATGTTCAGCACCACTGTCGGCGGTGTGGCCGGTGTTTCTGTGATAAGTGCTGCAGTAAGGTGGCTCTGCCCAGGATGTGCTTCGTCGACCCAGTCCGGCAGTGTGGCGAGTGCAGCCTGGTCTCCCAGAAGGAAATGGAGTTCTACGACAAACAGCTCAAAGTCCTTATGGGAGGTGAGTTCAAAGGAATGAATCAATTGTGTAAGGAGGACACCCAAACTCACAGGGATGTGTGTGTGTGTGTGTGTGTGTGTGTGTGTGGGTGTGTATATATATATATATATTATATGTGTGTGTGTGTGTGTGTGTGTGTGTGTATATATATCTCTGTTAGTGAGCAGGGCTAGGTCTGAGGTGATGCTGCCCTGCTCTACCCCCTCCTGGCTAGTGAAGTGTTGGTGCAGACCAGTGTGGTTATAAATAGGCCCCTTCCACTCTGCTTCACTCAGCCAGGCCTGTAATTAAATATCCATTTGCAGCATGGTGAGCTCTAGGGCAAGGGCCTGCTGCAGTGGCAGGGACCTGGAGAGAAAGCCTTGTAGCATTTTGGACTAATGGGGTCATGTTAGCCAGATAGCATGGTCAAATAATGCTGTATCCTTTGTCTGTCCACGAGAGATTATACTATGTAAACAATCAAATTAAGATAGATTTTAGTTCTGGGTTAACCAAGATTATCATTAGTACAACATCACCAGTGGACTGGGAGATATCTACAGTTGGATGGATTCTTATAGAGGGATTTTTGATTGGCATGCTTTTTTAATTTGACTCACTGATAATGACTCGTCTGTCATACTCAGGTGGTTCTTTTATTGTCACTTTGGGCACCTCAAAGACGTCTGAGACCATGATGTGTCGTCTCTCCAACAACCACAGGTATCGTGAGTGTTTTTTACATTTTACACAAAGAGAAAGTATCTAGACTGGAGTTATTTAGGTTAATCCTGGAAGGACATATACTGTATCTGTGCTTTGATAGAACCACTTTAGAAAATGTACATTTTCCAGTTGAAAGACTTTCAGTACATCACTGTCTCACCTCTCTTGCTCTCTTTTTTATTTATCTCCCTCTCCACTCAGGTATCTTTTCTTTGATGGGGAGAGCCATTTTGAGGTGGAACTGTCTCGGATCTCCAGTATGCAGGTGTTGACGGAGGAGTCCACTCCTGAAGGTAAAGCTCTGGATCAGATGTTCTCTGGTTGTTTGCTCAGCCTGGCTTGATTGCTCTCAGTACAGAGGGCAGTATGATGACAGTACAGCAGCGATACTATGTAGCTCGTTGAATGCTTATTGATTTAAGAGACATGGATTCCTGTGGGTGGAGGAACTAGCTCCATCTCCTCTTTATGACCGGATGTATAATCATAAATCCACAGTAAAATTCTGTTGACTGTGTATTTTCATTGTATTGATTTGAAACCCCTTAACTGATCTAACAGCATGGTAAGTATACTGAGGTGGTGGTTGTGCCTGACTGTTTCCTCTGCTTTAATTTTAAAACACTCTCTCCCTCTCTCCCTCTGGGCGGCCTGGCCTTTCTCCTTATGACCTTAGAGAATGACATTCACACTTACACAAGTCTGCTGGACAGTCAGTATATCTCTGAAGGTTAGCGCTGTTATACTCCCTCGTCCCCCACTCGCCCTTATTCCTCCCCATCTTAAGTTCACATGCCCCCAGAGTTTGTGGCCCTGCTTTTGATAAGGATGCCTTTGTTATCATTGTACATGCATTTTATATCAGTGGTAGAACAAAGGCGACGTCCTTAAAATCCATGTCCCGTGCATGCTTCCATGGGGGGGATTGTGTGTAACTAAACACCCAGAATGAGTCTCATTGCCCCTCTAACTGTGACCAGGCTGGTGTTCATTAGGCAACACCATATCAAAATACTTTATTTGACAGTTTCCATGTGGCACCTTCCTATTTCACTCTGTTTGGGCTGTTTTCTTCCGCTTTGTGCCTACTGAACACAACCCAGTTCACAGCTCAAGACATCCAAACATATTCCCTCATTCCTATCAACTTCTTCTGTGAACGTCTGATATGTTGTTTATTTTCTCAAGTCTATAGATTTCTTAGGGATTTATTGCACATGCCGGTCTTTTAACAAATAAGAGCTTGCATGTTTTGTCTAATCAATGTTTGTTATTGTGTCCTTTTGAGATATGTTGTAAGGTTACTTTTTTTTTCTCACCAAGGTCATTAGTTTGAACACCAGCCAGGTAGCAGTTTTGGTTTACAAAGTCTGAGCTGAAGCTTTTAGAGTACATCCCAAGATAGTGAGTGTTGTTACTGTACCTTACTTAACAACCTGGTCTTATAGCATTTTGTATTATTCTGTACGAAAATCCGAGACCCATTTCGTATGATATGTTCTGAATTATAATTTGTATTATATTTTACAAATTTGCAAAACGTGAAATATCTTACGAAGTTGCAAAATGTACAATATGTTACGAATTCTAGCTAGGTGGCAAATGTTAGCTTGGGGTTGGGGTTAAGTTTAGGAGATAGGTTAAAGGGTTAGCCAACATGCTAAGTAGCTAAAAAGTATTTAAAGTTGCTAAAGTTGTACGTGATGAGATTTGGGTTGGTAGATGTTTCTGTTATATATTCACCCACCCTGACCAACCACCCTAAGTAACCATCTGTCTTATGTAACATATTTACATGTACTATGTTACGTCTGGTCTGAGACCAGGCTGTGCTTAACTGTGTGTTGTGTCCAGGGGGAAACTCCAGGGCCAGTGGCATGTTGCTCCACTACAAACCCACTGGCTCTCAGGACCCCCAGCAGTCACGCATGGAGGCAGCAGACGACAAGAAGGCTGCCTCCTCATGGCTGGCTGCTATGCACAAGGTACACCACATTAACAGGCTGGCTTGTGTTTTAAAAGGAAGATTATATTTGATACTACTGGAATTTATGTTGTGATATCCAAACTTCAGACCTGCCATTACGTACTGTGTGTGTGTATGTGGTTGAATAGTTATTTTGAATAGTTCTGCCTGTACTATGTCTCTGTTCCCTGACAGGCTGCCAAACTGCTGTATGAAGCTCGGGACCGGTGACTCATTGCTAAGATGCCCAGAGCCTGAGAGTGATGGCACAGACCAAGTGTTTTCTTTCCTACCCTTCCGTCTCACATTCTCTAGATGCTGACAGTGCATTTCAGTCACAATCCATTGAACTATTTGGCCAACCACCCATCTAATGCTGCTATTCTTAATGCTATCATAGACATAAGCCATTTGGCATAACCATTTCCCTTCACGTAACGCTTTTAAGGTCATTTGTTATGTGATCTGTGACATAGTTCAAGTTAAGTTTCTTTGTACATGCTGTCTATACTCTACTTTCAGTGCTGGCAGATTTGGATCCTTATCCCTTCCTTAGGGATCCACAGATTATTCACTGATTCTAGTGGTGTATATATATACACACACACACACACACACACACACACACACACACACACACACACGTATGTGGACACCCCTTCAAATAAGTGGATTCGGCTATTACATCCACACCCATTGCTGACAGGTGTATAAAATCGAGCGCACAGCCATACAATCTCCATAGACAAACATTGGCAGTAGAATGGCCTTACTAAAGAGCCCAGTGACTTTCAACGTGGCACTGTCATAGGATTGCCACCTTTCCAACAAGTCAGTTCGTCAAATTTCTGTCCTGCTAGAGCGGCCCTAGTCAACTGTAAGTGCTGTTGTGAAACGTCTAGGAGCAACAACGGCTCAGCCGCAAAGTGGTAGGCCACACAAGCTCACAGAACTGGACCGCTGAGTGCTGAAGCGCATAAAAATCATCTGTCCTCAGTTGCAACACTCACTATCGAGTTCCAAACTGCCTCTGGAAGCAACGTCAGAACAAGAACTGTTCACCGGGAGCTTCATGAAATGGGTTTCCGTACAGATCACCATGCGCAATGCCAAGCGTCGGCTGGAGTGGTGTAAAGCTTGCTGACATTGAACTCTGGAGCAGTGGAAAGTGTTGTCTGGAATGATGAATCACGCTTTACCATCTGGCAGTCCGTTGGACGAATCTGGGTTCGGCAAATGCCAGGAGAACTCTACCTTCCCCAATGCATAGTGCCAGCTGTGAAGTTTGGTTGAGGAGGAATAATGGTCTGGGGCTGTTTTTCATGGTTCGGGCCCCTTAGTTCCAGTGAAGGGAAATCTTAACACTACAGCATACAATGACATTCTAGACTATTCTGTGCTTCTGACTTTGTGGCAACAGTTTGGGGGAAGGTCCTTTCCTGTTTCAGCATGACAATGCCCTCATGCACAAAGTGAGGTCCATACAGAAATGGTTTGTTGAGATTGGTGTGGAAGAACTTGACTGACCTGCAGAGAGCCCTGACCTCAACCCCATCGAACACCTTTGGGATGAATTGGAACGCCGACTGCGAGCCAGGTCTAATCGCCAAACATCAGTGCCTGACATCACTAATGCTTGTGGCTGAATGGAAGCAAGTCTCCACAGCACTGTTCCAACATCTAGTGGAAAGCCCTCCCAGAAGATTAGAGGCTGTTATAGAAGCAAAGGGGGGACCAACTCCATATTAATGCCTGATTTTGGAATGAGATGTTCGACGAGCAGGTTTCCAAATACGTGTGTGTGTGTGTGTGTGTGTGTGTGTGTATACACACACAGAGTTTATTAAATTCTTTAAATGTAGTCCCATACATAGACATTTTGTATAAACTATTTTGTTAAATATTCCTATTTTATCACAAAATGCGGTGTATGTACTTTTTACAGCTAAAATATTTAGTATAGTTTTTGTAGCACTTGTATATAAAAAAAAAAGTGTATTCCTACACTACAAGATGACTTAAACATTTTGTTTTCATGTTGGGTTGCTTTACTTTTTATACATTAATTACACAGCCACAACACCAACAATCTAACCCTTAATCTAAGGGTACAATATGCTGTTTAATGTAACACTTTTACTCTTCTGTTTTGTTGGCTTATATCCAACGTATTATGCTTCACATACCAAATAAAATACTTAAGACAGGTTTTCATTTTTGACCAAATATTATTTGTATTATCAAACCAGAGAATTGTGGACATTTAGCCGGAATCTTGAAGGTTGCTGATATTCATTGTTTTTAAAACGTTTTTTATCAGGACTGCTCCCAAGTAGGCTGCACTCTAATCAATTGTATTAATATGGTAACAGGCATGTTGACATGGTGTTTGCTGGATGTGTTTGTATGATGCATTGTGTAAAAAAAAAAAAACATGCTATGGCTATTCACTTTGAGGTCCTTTGATAGTCCTTGCTTAGTTCACAAGAATGTTTGTTGTCTAATGCCCGATGTCCACCAAATGCATATGCGTTTTGTTTTTCCGGAAGTCTAGCTTGCATTTACCATACTAGACACACATGTACTTTGCTTTTCACAGACTCCCAACTAGCTAGCTTTTATCTAGTTGTACTTCTGTTTGTACCACCGCACTGTACGAACGAACGAGTTGAAAATATTTACTTCTGCCGGAACTCAGTGGACATGAGGCGTATTACTATCTGAATTCACTCAATTTTGTATTTATCCTTGCCCTACGGTTCAGGCTTATTTTAATGCCATATAAACTGTTTTCTGCATGATGCAGCAGTATTTGAGATGGCCAGCCTCAATTATTTCTGTTATCTACATTCAGTGTTCACTCAAGTTGAAATTGGTAGTTTGGCACTAGATGGCATTGACACATTTAGCAGTTATGGTAAGTATCACTGCTCTTTATGGTCTCCCTTTTTACAGTCACTCCTAATAGTAATCCTATTACAATCTCTAATAGTATGTGTCAAGAAATGTCCATTATTTTAACTAAAATTAAATTGTAACTCTTCTCATAAATTGTATTTACAAATCATGACAATGATTGTTGCATTATTAAATGAAAGGTCAATAATTTTAACCCTAGGATGCATAGTAAACATGGCGCCCCAATAATGCATAGGCTGGGTCAAAATGACCCGCTACTGTAAGATCTATTTTATTTATATGGGTCTAAAATATTATACATTTTGTGAGACATTATTTTGAGTGATTTGGACCTTTTCAATAATAATTTTGTTTGAAATGTTTTTAGTCGCTCAAGGGTTTGATACACATTTCGATCAAATTTATTGGTTACATATACATGGTTAGCAGATGTTAATACGAGTGTAGTGAAATACTACACTCGCACGAATGATAACATAAATTCATAACGGCTATTGAAAATAATAGCATTTTTCTTACAATCAATTTTACAGAGTTTCACATTAAACCTTTGTGTGAAGAACAAAATATAACCACCTTAAGCATGTTTTATAATATTTAAAAACATTTTTGAAAATCCAAAGTTCATCAATATAAATGACAACGCTAACAATTGTGAATTTAGAAAACATGAACACTAACAGGAACTGTGTGTGTGATGCTTACTTATGCTTTCTTAGTCCATGCATTTGTTACAAACCACAAGCATATGACTGTGCTCTTTGCAGACAGATGTATTGCACTGAGAACACCAGCAGCTGACTTTCTTATCCTTTGCGCAAGCTGGCACCTCTTCTGGCCCTGGCTGCTCTGAGTGGTGGTGGCATGGCTCTCTTGTCACCTCACATCTTTCCATTGCCTCAGTTCTTCTGTGGAGATGGTTGTCCTTCTGGAAGGTTGTCCCATCTCTGCAGCACTCCCAACAATCAGGCCTTTATGGTAGATTGGCCAGACGGAAGCCACTCCTCAGTAAAAGGCACATGACAGCCCTCTTGGAGTTTGCCAAAACGTACCTAAAGGACTCAGACCATGAGAAACAAGATTTTCTGGTCTGATGAAACCAAGATTGAACTCCTTGGTCTGAATGCCAAGCGTCACGTCTGTAGGAAAGCTGCTCATCCACTGTGACACAGTCGCTGGGGGTGAACCTTCCTCTACAGTTTGCTAGGAAAAGGTCCCACAAATACCGGAAGGCTGCCAGGTGGTCTGTTGCCTTTCTGAACACTGGTCCTCTTGTCATCAAGAGAGATACTCTATCTAGAGAGTTTTCATCTGTATTTTTCATAGCTGTCTACATACCACGACATGGCACTAAGACTGCATTCAATGAGCTGTATACCACCATAAGCAAACGGGAAAACGCTTGTTCAGAGACAGCTCTCCTAGTGGCCGGGACTTTAATGCAGGGAAACTTCAATCTGTTTTACCTAATTTCTATCAGTATGTTAAATGTGCAACCAGAGGGAAAAAAAACTTGAGACCAACTTTACTCCACACACATATGCGTACAAAGCTCTCCCTTCCCCCTTTTTTGGCAAATCTGACTAATTTGATCCTTCTGATTCCTGCTTACAAGCAAAAACTAAAGCAGGAAGCACCAGTGTCAATAAAGTGGTCAGATGAAGCAGATGCTAAGCTACAGGACTGTTATGCTAGCACAGACAAGGAATATGTTCCGCGATTCTTCCGATGGCATTGAGGAATACACCACATTAGTCACTGGCTTCATCAATAAGTGCTTTGATTTTATTTGAACATCCACACTGAGCTAAAGGGTAGAGCTGCCGCTTTCAAGGAGTGGGACTCTAACCCGGAAGCTTATAAGAAATCCCGCTATGCCCTCCAACGAACCATCAAACAGGCAAAGCATCAATATAGAACTAAGATCAAATCGTACTACACCGGCGCCGATGCTCGTCGGATGTGGCAGGGCTTGCAAACTATTATAGACTGCAAAGGGAAGCACAGCCGAGAGCTGCCCACTGACATGAGCCTACCAGACGAGCTAAATTACTTCTATGCTCGCTTCGAGGCAAGTAACACTGAAACATGCATGAGAGCACCAGCTGTTCCGGGCGACTGTGTATTCACGCTCTCCGCAGCTGATGCGAGTAAGACCTTTTAAACAGGCCAACATTCACAAGGCCGCAGGGCCAGACGGATTACCAGGACGTGTACTCTGAGCTTGTGCTGACCAACTGGCAAGTGGCTTCACTGACATTTTCAACCTCTCCCTGTCTGAGTCTGTAATACCATCATGTTTCAAGCAGACCACCATAGTCCCTGTGCCCAAGAACACTAAAGTAACCTGCCTACCGACCCGTAGCACTCACGTCTGTAGCCATGAAGTGCTTTGAAAGGCTGGTCATAGCTCACATCAACACCATTATCCCAGAAACCCTAGACCCACTTCCACTAGTACATCACTGGGGCCAAGCTTCCTGCCATCTAGGACCTCTATACCAGGTGGTGTCAGAGGAAGGTCCTAAAAATTGTCAGAGGCTCCAGTCACCCTCGTCATAGATTGTTCTCTCTGCTACCGCAAGGCAAGCGGTACCGGAGCGCCAAGTCTAGGTCCAAGAGGCTTCTACCCCCAAGCTTCTACCCCCAAGCCATAAGACTACTGAACATCAAATCAAATGGTTACCCAGTCTACTTGCAAAAAGAAAGGTCAGTTTGACGATTGCAATGGAGTGAATTCCATAGGAAATTCATACGGGTCATATTTGGCCCACATATGAAAACTTGGGGTAATGATGCAAAAAAAAAATTACTTCAAAAATAATACATTAAAAAACAAAACTAGGATGTTAGAACATTAAAGACACGTTATTTAAGGAATTCCTGGAATATTAGATGATGACATTTTTTTTGGGGGGGGGGGGGGCAATACAGCATATGCATCCTAGGGTTAAAACACCAATTTAAACAGCCCACAGGTAATTTGGACTACAGGTTGAAAGGTCAGAGCAATAGAGAAATGTAAACTACCCTCAAATACATATTTGATTTTTTGGGATCCCATTAGCCAATGCCGACAGCAAGTCGTACTGGGGTCGACACATAATGAAAAAGACTACAGACAAAAGACTTTACAATTGACATACATTTAAAAACATGAACATGTAGTGAGTGTGCATCTATCAGTTACACATACATGTCAGTACATACACACAAGTAGGTCACATGGGGGAGAGGCGTTGTGTCGTGAGGTGTTGCTTTATTTGTTTTTTGAAACTAGGTTTGCTGTTCACTTGTGTTATAAGATGGGAGTTCCATGCACTCATGGCTCTGTATAATACTGTACGTTTCCTTGAATTTGTTCTGGACCTGGGGACTGTGAAAAGACCCCTGGTGGCATGTCTGGTGGGGTAAGTGTGTGTGTGTCAGTGCTGTGTGCAAGTTGACTGCAAACAATTTGGAATTTCCAACACATGAATGTTTCTTATTAAAACAAGAAGTGACGCAGTCAGTCTTTCCTCAGCTCTTAGCAAAGACAGACTCGCATGCATAGTATTAAAATTAGCCCTCTGATTACAATGAAGAGCAAGACTTGTTGCTCTGCTATGGGCCAGCTGCAGTTCTGGGCTCCCGAGTGGCGAAGGGGTCTAAGGCACTGCATCTCAGTGCTAGAGGCGTCAGACAACTTGTTTCGAATCCAGGCTGTATCACAACCGGCTGTTATTGGGAGTCCCATAGGGAGGCGCACAATTGGCCCAGCGTTGTCCGGGTTTGACCAGGGTGGGCGGAATTCTAAATAAGAATTTGTTTTTAACTGACTTGCCTAATTAAAGAAAGGTTACATTTTTTATTAATTTAAATACTAGATCTTTCTTTGCAGCACTTGTCCCTATGACTGGATAATAATCAATAAAAAATATATAAAGCTGGAGCCTGCAAGACTTGATTTGTGGAGTGTGGTGTCTAAAAAGTATATCTTATGTTTAGAATGAGGTTATGATGCCACTGAAAAGACAAGGATTTAGGGTAGTGTCTCTTTAAAAATGTCAGTCCATAGCGTTCAGTGATATAACTGTGTACATGGGTCGCTATCATGTGGCGCTAAAGGGGGTGTTTGTAGTAGCAGTTTGATATTTTTTAGGTTTGAGTCTTTTTTTCTTCATATACTGGATCAACAAATATCATTACAAGTCACGTACAAGGCAGGAACATTCTCTGGTGACACATTTATGTAAGAAAGGGATAGAGAATAATCACTACTGGGCGAATCACCCTCGAAAATCAGTTTGGACCAATCCATTTCCCAAGCATGAAAACGCACATGTGGGCTTGGCAATGAGGTTACAAGAAGGATTGCATGCATGGTAGTCTTTAGCTTGTTACCTCATTACAGTAAATAATGTGTGGTTTAGAATCCAAATAACAGTACATGTAAGCTATATACATTGTCTAGTCACTACAACACATTTAAATAGATTTAGCTGACGTGCTGGCTTGGAAATCTACACGGAGACTTGCTATCAGCTAAAGTTTGCTAGCCACATCGCTGTCAGCAGCATCGCCTTTGAATTGGCTGGTGCGTATTCATTATCAAGTATTTTCTCAACAATTCATCACCACCTTTTGGAAACCATGTTACCCATTAGGCTACACAGAAATATTTTGAATACCAAAACCTAACCTAGTGGATTGTAGAAGGTTTGGGGTCAGTGGTTCCAACCCTCACGGCTAGTGAAGATTTAAGACGGGGTCGTAATTTCATTCAGCATCTAGGTACGAGATTAAACATGCGGAACAATCATTGACGGAAATGTCAAGCTCATTGGACCATTACAAGCGCATTTGACAGAAATTACACTTAAATGTACAGCAAACTAGTCAGATAAATGATCACCAGGCTTTGCCACGTAACGTTAGCTAGGGGTGTAGTGGCGCATTTATACCGCAAGCGTCCAGGGTCAGGTTACAGAAGATTTATGAAAGTGTTCGTTAGGCTAGCTTCACCGGTATCATATTATTGTGATAGTAATTATTTCCAAACGTGATATGCAGTCACTCATGCCGTTTCAGTTTATTTAATTGTTGTGGCAGAAGGTTATGATTGCTAGGCCACCACCTTTTGGCTGGAAGAATACATGACATGCTGTGTAGATTTTTATGTAGCCAATAAATGCAACTGTTACAAAATGGGATTTTCACAAAAATGTGTCCAATTTCTTCTGTTCCCCAGGCTGAGCAGTGTGAGCAGACTTCACCATGAGTTCAAGAGTGTGTAAGAACTGTGGGGGCACAGACATCGATGTGGACCAGGCCAGAGGCGATGCAGTGTGCGTGGGCTGTGGCTCGGTCCTGGAGGACAACATTATCGTGTCAGAGGTCCAGTTCATGGAGACAGGAGGGGGCGGTGCCTCTGCTGTGGGACAGTTTGTAGCTGGAGATGGTATGTGCAGATGGATTGTAGTTCGGTTATAATGACAAGAGCTACATTATTCTGAGAGGTAGCCCATTCATAGATGACAACTACCTTTTAGTGCCTACTGATGACGGTATCTTCTTTTTTAAGAGCCCTGATGCTTGCTCTAAACGTTAACACGCATCGCTCGCGGTACGTTTTGGAAACATAAGGAACATGTCTTTCAAATCAGCACACAAAAATGACTACACACCTTTTATAGGGTTTGGGTTCCCACATGGCCAGATCTCCATGTTACAGCACTTGTTTACAGAAAACAGCCAGTGACCACCTGTGCTAATGCTCTGAAACCCTGTGTGTTAGCTTAACTCTAGAGGAAGTGTAGTTTGTCAACTGGAAGCACACACAGCGTATGGATCTGTGCAAATCAGATACAGTAAGCATGTCTTTTTTTTATTTTAAATATTATTTCTTGCTGATATGAAAGAAGGGTTATGTTTCAAAGTGTTTAGCAAGCACTGATTATTGAAGTTTCTAAACGTTAAAACACAGCGTTGGAATTGTAGTTCACACAGAGCCAGCCGTGGAACCTTATGGAGAGAAGGGATTTCGAGAGCTAAGAGACATTACTTATTAGAAGTATAAAAAACATTTATATCCCTTTATTCCTGCAGTTTTTCATGACATTAAGTTAGTCACTTGGATTGCAGAATGGTATTTTTGCAGAGTGCATGGCCCTGGCTAGTCTTTCCAGTAGCTGTGCATGGGTGATATTTCTGAGGAAGCTAAGCCAGTAAGAAAGCCATATTACAACCGTTGTTGTGATATTTGCATTGTTTGCTCTCTAACCCATACGTTCATACGCCACCGTGATATACAATACGGATGTGATGACAAAAAGACAGTCACATGGTGGAATAAATTCAACTACATGTTTGTTTCATCACAAAACCGAATAGCGACATCTGTCATGTGAAGTCCACAAAGCAAATATTGCATGTTACAAACAGTTATATGACCTGCAGCATGTTCAAGCAAGTTAATGTTTTTGACAGTTTACTAAACAACTACTGATTTAGAACCACTGAGTTGGCTACCGCAAGTCGGCACAAAGACAACAGGAGCACTGCAGCCGCTATTCCACCACCATTTCAACTTAAACATTTAAACATCATGAAAACAAGGCTATATATACTTAGTTTAATACACTGAAAACAAACTTAAAGATGCCAATTACCAAAAACTATTTATTCCAATCAATTTAGCTAAATATCATGTGGCTGTCCATGGTACTTATTTCTGTGTGCGTGCGCAAGTAAAAAATTTTTTTGGACTCACCCTACGCCAATGCCATCCTCCTCTTTCATGTTGGCTAAACGGTCTATGGCTCTCATACAATACACTAAAATGCTTTCTAGCCTTACTTCCTCGCATGGGCAACAATGGACCAGCTGAGTTAGCTAGCTATACTGAACAAAAACATAAACGAAACATGTCATGTTGGTCTCATGAGCTGAAATAAAAGATCCCAGAAATGTTCCATACACAGATTATTTCTCTCAAATTTAGTGTACAAATGTGTCTACATCCCTGTTAGTGAGCAATTCTTATTTGCCAAGATAATCCATCCACCTGACAGGTGTAGCATATCAAGAAGCTGATATTACAGGTGCATCTTGTGCTGGGACAATATAAAGCCACTCTAAATTGTGCAGTTTTGTCACACAAAACAATGCCAAAGTTGTCTCAAGTTTTGAAGGAGCGTGCAATTGACATGCTGACTGCAGGAATGTCTAACAGAGCTTTTGCCAGAGAATTGAATGTTCATTTCTCTCCCATAAGCTGCCTCCAATGTCCTTTTAGAGAATTTGGCAGTACGTCCAACCGGCCTCACAACCCCAGACCACATGTGACCACGCCAGCCCGGGACCTGCACATCTGGCATTCTTCACCTGCGGGATTGTCTGAGGTGGAGGGGGGTTTATTTCTGTCTGTAATAAAGCCATTTTTGTGGGGAAAAACTCATTCTGATTGGCTGGGCCTGCCTCCCCAGTGGGTGGGCTTGCCCTCCCAGACCTACCCATGGCAGTGCCCCTGCCCAGTCATGTGAAATCCATAAATTAGGGCCTAATTTATTTCAATTGACTGATTTCCTTCCATGAACTGTAACTCAGAAAAATCTTTGAAATTGTTGCGCGTTAGATTTATATTTTTGTTCAGTATTGTTAACGTGAGCCTACTAGACTAATTCTAGGCTAGATATTGAACTTCAATCTTCTCAGGCCAGTGCCGCAATATATGAATTTATGGTTAGATCAGAATCGTTGTCATAATCATTGGCCTGTACAGAGAATTAAGTAAAAACCAGAAGTCCAATCTCCATCCATGACTTGACTTTTTCCACATTTTATTGTTACAGCCTGAATTTAAAATGGATTAACCTTTTACGGCTAGGGGTTCCGCTAGCGGAATGTTTCGACAACATCCGGTGAAATGGCAGAGTGTGAAATATATATATATATATATATATATATATATCTTTTTTTTTTTACTTTCATACATTCACAAGTGCAATACACCAAATTAAAGCTTAACTTCTTCTTAATCTAGCCACCGTGTCAAAAAGGCTTTACGGCGAAAGCAAACCATGCGATTATCTGAGGACAGCACCCCATCAAACAAACACATGACAATCATAATTCAACCCGCCAGGCGCGACACAAAACTCAGAAATAACGATATAATTCATGCCTTACCTTTGAAGATCTTCTTCTGTTGGCACTCCAATATGTCCCATAAACATCATAAATGGTCCTTTTGTTCGATAAATTCTGTCGTTATATCTCCAGAATGTCCATTTATTTGGCACGTTTGATTCCGCAAAACACCGTAAAAAGTTACCTGTAATGTTGATCCAAACATTTCAAACAACTTTAGGTATTTTTTAACGTAAATAATCGCTAAAATTTAAGACGGGATAAACTGTGTTCAATACCGGCGAAAACAAAGTGGAGCGAGCTTTTAGGTCGCTCGCCCCAACCACAACAGTACACTACTCGACCCTCGCTCTGAACAGCCGTACTTCTTCATTACTCAAAAGAAAAACATCAACCAGTTTCTAAAGATTGTTGACATCCAGTGGAAGCGATAGGAACTGCAAGCAAGTGCCTTAGAAATCTAGATCCACATAGAAAACCCATTTGAAAACACTGTCACCTCAACAACAACAAAAATCCTGGCTGGTTTGTCCTCGGGGTTTCGCCTGCCAAATAAATTCTGTTATACTCACAGACATTATTTTAACAGTTTTAGAAACTTTAGAGTGGTTTCTATCCAAATCTACCAATTATATGCATATCCTAGCTTCTGGGCCTGAGTAGCAGGCAGTTTACTTTGGGCACGCTTTTCATCCAAAATTCCGAATGCTGCCCCCTATCCTAAAAAAGTTAAATAGATTTTTTATTTTGTATTTTTTAGTTAGATTGGTGGTAAGGCCCTGCGATAGACTAGCGTCCTCTCCAGGTGGTGTACTTGTACATCAATCTGCCTCGCACTACAGAAACAGGCATCCTGCCCTATGAGCTGTTCTGGCTTTCGCAAGCCAAGGCTCGTGCAAGTCTACTTACTACCCCATAATGTCAAAGTGGAATTATGGTTTGCATTTCTTTTTTTATTAATTAAAAATGAAAAGATTTAATGTCTTTAGTCAATAAGTATTCAACCCCTTTGTTATGGTAAACCTAAAAGTTCAGGAGTAAATATGTGCTTGAGTCACAAGTTCCATGGACTCGCTCTGTGTGCAATAATAGTGTTTAATGTGATTATTATTTTTTTAATGACCACCTCATCTCTGTACCTCACACACACAATTATCTGTAAGGTCCCCTTATTTGTAAGGTCCCTCAGTGAATTTCAAGCACAGATTCAACCACAAAGACCAGGGAGGTTTTCAAATGTTTCACGAAGAAGGCACCTATTGGTAGATTGGGGGGATAATAAAAATAAAAAGCAGTCATTGAATATCCCTTTGAGTATTTTAGGCCGTTCTTGTAAATAAGAATTTGTTCTTAACTGACTTGCCTAGTTAAATAAATATAAATAATGAGGTTATTAATTACACTTTGGATGGTGTATCAGTACACCCAGTCACTACATAGATGCAGGCGTACTTCCTTACTCAGTTGCCGGAGAGGAAGGAAACTGCTCAGGAATTTCACCATGAGGCCAATGGTGACTTTAAAACAGCGTTTTAATGGCTTCGATAGAGAACTGAGTATGGGTCAACAGCATTATAGTTACTCCACAATACTAACCCAATTAACAGAAGGAAGCCTGTACAGAAGGAAGATATTCAAAAACCTGCATCTTGTTTGCAACAAGGCACAAAAGTAATACTGCAAAAATTGTGGCAAAGCAATTAACTTTTTGTCCTGAATACAATGTGTTATGTTTGGGGCAAATCCAATACAACACATTACTGAGTACCATTCTCCATATTTTCAAGCATTGTGGTGGCTGCATCATGTTATTGGTGTGCTTGTAATTGTTGACTATTGGGGAGTTTTTCATGATAAGAAAGAAACTGAATGGAGCTAAGCACTGGCAAAATCCTAGAGGAATGACTGGTTGTCTGCTTTCCACCAGTCATTGGGAGAGGAAATTCAGCTTTCAGCAGGACAATAACCTAAAATACAAGGCCAAATCTACACTGGAGAAGCTTACCAAGAAGACAGTGAATGTTCCTGAGTGGCCGAGTGACAATTTTGACTTAAATCTGGTTGAAAATCTATGGCAAGACCTGAAAGTAGTTGTTTAGCAAGGATCAACAACCAATTTGACAGAGCTTGAAAAATGTTGAATAGAATAATGGGCAAATGTTGCACAATCCAGGAGTGAAGAGCTCTTCGAGATTTACCCAGAAAGACACAGCTGTAATCGCTGCAAAAGGTGATTCTAACATGTATTGACTCAGAGGGTTGAATAGTTATCTAATCAAGATATTAGTGTTTCTTTTTTCATACATTTTTAACAAATGTTAGATTTTGTTTTCTATAAATCGATGACAAAAAAATGACTTATCCATTTTAATCCCACTTTGTAACACAACAAAATGTGGAAAAGGTAAAGGGTTGTGAATACTTTCTGAAGGCACTGTAAGCATTTTGCTGGACCCGCTATAACATCTGCTAAATTGTGTGATACCAGTATCGTGATACTCGCTAGTACTGTGGAAAAGAAACAAAACATGAAGCAGATTTAACTTTACTCAGGAAAACAGCCCTAATGTCATTGTTATCATCCAGTCTCATATGTATTTGTTTTCCAAGCTATAGCACACAATATCTCACATACAGCAGGTTTTTAAAGGACCAAAGAGTTTAGTCTGCTTTGTGTTTTCATTTTTGTTAAGGAGAAAAGGTTGGAAGTATCGTCACAGCCCTACTGTTTTGTAAATGTTAAAGATTGCGCTCTTGGGGTGTCGTGATGTAACGCTTCTCTCTTTCTCCTATTTATAGCCTCTGGAAGGAACCCCACTTTTGGGGAAGGGCTCTATACGGGCGTTGGAAGGGAGTCCCGGGCCCAGACCCTGCAGAACGGTGAGTTAACAATTAGGGGTCACCACTTGCATTCCTAAAGCATTGGTGTGCATGCATCATAGTAACTCATTACACTTACAGCATGCATCATAAGAGCTCATTACACTTACAGCATGCATCATAAGAGCTCATTACACTTACAGCATGCATCGTCGTAACTCATTACACTTACAGCATGCATCGTCGTAACTCATTACACTTACAGCATGCATCGTCGTAACTCATTACACTTACAGCATGCATCGTCGTAACTCAATACACTTACAGCATGCATCGTCGTAACTCATTACACTTACAGCATGCATCGTCGTAACTCATTACACTTACAGCATGCATCGTCGTAACTCATTACACTTACAGCATGCATCGTCGTAACTCATTACACTTACAGCATGCATCGTCGTAACTCATTACACTTACAGCATGCATCGTCGTAACTCATTACACTTACAGCAGGCCTAATCCTCAAATGTGGGTGCACTAGGATATTAACCTTTGTTTTTAATGCTGTCTTTCATGATGTCTTGAAAATAAAGCATTTTGTCTTATACTAGACAGACTAAACTGATGCCATCTGCTTTACATGGTCCTCTTCCCCTCTTAAAGTGGCATCTGTATAGGCACCTTATTTCAGAAGCACAACAAACTTGGTAGGGACAACCCATTTCCTTTTAATGTCCAATGACAGATTAACAGGGTGTGTCTACAGCAGAGCTTGGTTGGCACAAGCAAACATCCATCGCATGCTTGAATGCCTCAGGAAAGGGCTGATGTCATACGTTTCCTTTGTCTGGTCGGACACATTCAGTCAGTCTGTGTTGCCTAGTTTTGATGATTTCCTGTTTGTTTAGTCACGTTTATTTGGAAGTTACTTTTACTCGGCCATAAAATGTCAGTTATCTCCCAGTAACCTAATGTGAGTAGTCGTCTGCGGCTCCTGCTGCTCCCATGGTACTGATGATCAATATAGTGCTGGCTAACTGCTAAGCAAGAGAGAGAGAGAGTGTGTGTGTGTGTGTGTGGGGGGGGTTTGCAAACATAGCACTGTCAGTGTGTCTGTAGGCATGAGACAGACGTTAGTCAGATTTTGTGGACGATGACTAATATATGTGTGTGTGAGAGGAGCAGAGAGACATATAGTTACAGCCGGGTATGAGTTTGTATGGGGTAATAGGTCTGTCATGCTGCGGGGAGATTTATAGTGTCTGTGGTGCTGTGAGGGAATGCTCTCCTCCATAAACATCCCAAGTGTCTGGCCAGGCCACCCTCTGCTCTCCCACCCACCCACCCACACTCTGATTAATGCAATCATCTTCCCCACTGGCACGGCTCCCGCCTCCCCCCGCCCTAACTCATCACGTCTCCTCACAATGACCAACAGGTTCCTTTTCCCATTACTGGAGAACATCTCATATGTCCTGCGTTTGACCCAAACTACCTCAATATATCGCTAGTGTGGGGCTTTCCAGTTTTATCCAGCTGTCACAATAAATGTACCGGATGATGCTGGTTGGGGTTTGGAAAATGGATAGACAAAGCTGTATAGAAATCAGGAATTTTAGAGTTTGTCACAACTTGAGGGGAATGAGGAGGGAGTGGTATGAGTAGGGTTGCAAAGGGTCGGTAACTTTCCGGTAAATTTCTGGAATTTTTCTGGAAATTTGCCATGGGAAGTTAAGCCCTGGAATTTGGGGAATTTTGCTTAAATTCATCAAAAAAGATAGCTTATAACAGTGAACCTTTGTGGGATACACGAGGCAATTCTAGGTCTTGTGGCATATTTTGGTTAAACTATCCCTAATTCAATGGAATTCCAACCCTTTGCATGTACAGTGCATTCTTCCATCACATGTACAGCTGATTCTCAAGATCTTGCACACAAATGAGATGTTATTGAGCCCACACTATTACACTGTCTGAGCCAAGGACTACATGCTTTCTGGTAAGTTTTGATTACAATACTGTGTGGGGTGAATATATTTTATGACATACGTTATTTTTTGTTAACTAGTAAATAGTAGCCTACAGCAAAGTGTGTTTAAATCATTTCTAACTTAACTATTTCTGCTAGTTAGTTTTTACTACCATGTGGGTTTTAGCTTGCTTGAGCCTGCTAACTGAGTGTTAATTCACCTGTTTCCATACATGTTTCATTTTAAAACATTTATCTTACAAAGGAGTTGTTTAATCTAACTGCTTAACTATTTATCTGTACATGGATTTTTTTTTTTTTTTTTTTACTTTCCCCCTAGTCTTTACAGGAAAATGCCACAGGCACTATCTGATGTGTGGATACATTTCACTGCAGCTAATGTAGAAGGAAAAGCTGTGTACATTTGCAAATACTGTGCCAAATCATATGTGAAGAATGCAACAAAGATGCAGAATCATCTGGCCAAGTGCATAAAGTTCCCTCAGCGCTCACAACAAGCAACCTCTGACAAAAGTCCCCCTACTTCTATTCGAGGTGAAAATGATGAATCAGACACCTTATCCATAGCAACAGCTCATGGTCCTCCTGGAATCCGAGTTTTTTTTACTCAATGGAGGAACGAAGTCAGAGAAATGCTGATGAATGTCTTGCTCGAGCTGTGTATGCAACTTGTTCACCTCTGATGCTCACAGGCAATGTGTATTGGAAGAGATTTCTGAATATTATTCACCCAGCATACACCCCTCCAACCAGACATGCTTGATCTACTCATTTGCTGGATGCTGAGTTCAACAGAGTTCAAGTGAAGGTCAAGCAAATCATAGAGAAAGCAGACTGAATTGCAATCATCTCTGATGGGTGGTCGAATGTTCGTGGGCAAGGAATAATTAACTACATCTCCACCCTTCAACCAGTATTCTACAAGAGCACAGACGCAAGGGACAACAGACACACTGGTCTCTACATTGCAGATGAGCTGAAGGCAGTCAATGACCTTGGATCACAGAAGGTATTTGCACTGGTGACAGACAATGCTGCGAACATGAAGGCTGCTTGGTCTAAAGTGGAGTCCTACCCTCACATCACACCCATTGGCTGTGCTGCTCATGCATTGAATCTGTTCTTCAAGGACATCAGGGCATTGAAAACAGTGGATACACTCTACAAGAGAGCCAAGGAAATGGTTAGGTATGTGAAGAGTCATCAAGTTATAGCAGCAATCTACCTCACCAAGCAAAGTGAGAAGAATAAGAGCACCACATTGAAGCTGCCCATCAACACCCGTTGGGGTGGTGTTGTCATCATGTTTGACAGTCTCCTGGAGGGGAAGGAGTCTCTCCAAGAAATGGTCATATCACAGTCTGCCGATATGGACAACCCCATCAAGAGGATCCTCCTGGATGATGTATTTTGGGAGAGAGTGGTAGTAAGCAGTCTGAAACTCCTGAAACCTATAGCAGTAGCCATTGCACAGATTGAGGGAGACAATGCCATCCTGTCTGATGTTCAGACTCTGCTTGCAGATGTAAGAGAGGAGATCTTTACTGCCCTGCCCACTTCACTGTTGCTCCAAGCAGAGGAAACTGCAGTTCTGAAATGCATCAAAAAGCGTGAAGACTTCTGCTTGAAGCCCATACACGCCGCAGCGTACATGTTGGACCCCAAGTATGCATCCTGTCTGGTGCAGCGATCAACAAGGCCTATTGTGTCATCACTACCATGTCTCGCCACCTTGGCCTGGATAAGGGCAAGGTTCTTGGCAGTCTGGCGAAGTACACTTCCAAGCAAGGGCTTTGGGATGGAGATGCAAGATGACAGTCGTGCCAACATATCTCATCAGCCACCTGGTGGAAGGGACTTTGTGCATCTGAGGCTCTTTCCGTTGTTTCCTCCATCATCCTCAAAATCCCACCCCCTCAGAGCGCAACTGGTCCTTGTTTGGGAACACGGACACCAAAGCAAGCAACAGGCTGACCAATACAAGGGTTGAACAATTGGTGGCCATCCAGGCAAATTCGAGGCTTTTTGAGCCTGACAACGAGCCATCCTCAAGGTTGGAAAGTGACAGTGAAGATGAGGCCTCAGATGTTCAAGAGGTGGACATTGAGGAGGTCCAGGGAGAAGACATGGAAGCCTGAGAGGAAGACAACCAAAGCTTTAGTTTCTAGATTATCATTGTATGTTGAAAAGGTTTTTGGGAGATGCGATGGGTCATTGGGGATCATTCAATATTCCCTTTTGTTGTTCAGTGAAATCATCCCATGTGAAGTCAACTCATTTAATTTAAGTTCAATTCTTAACTAAATAGTTTTTTATTTCTATTGGCAGGATTTAATAATTTGCAATTTTGTCTACTTATTAGGTAAAAGGTTTGTTTCTGTCTCCAATGCAAAAAAAACATTACATTTTAAATGGTAGTAATATTAATTTGCATATATTCCTACAGAAAGTTTCCACCTCTGTAAACTCTCCTTCCAGACTCACATCAATCATCTACAATCCAAAGTGAAATCTAGAATTGGCTTCCTATTTCGCAACAAAGCATCCTTCACTCATGCTGCCAAACATACCCTCGTAAAACTGACCATCCTACCAATCCTCGACTTCGGCGATTGTCATTTACAAATTAGCCTCCAATACCCTACTCAACAAGCTGGATGCAGTCTATCACAGTGCCATCCGTTTTGTCACCAAAGCCCCATATACAACCCACCACTGCGACCTGTATGCTCTCGTTGGCTGGCCTTCACTTCATAATCGTCGCCAAACACATTGGCTCCAGGTCATCTACAAGACCCTGCTAGGTAAAGTCCCCCCTTATCTCCGCTCACTGGTCACCATAGCAGCACCCACCTGTAGCACGCGCTCCAGCAGGTTTATCTCTCTGGTCACCCCTAAAGCCAACTCCTACTTTGGTCGTCTCTCCTTCCAGTTCTCTGCTGCCAATGACTGGAACGAACTACAAAAATCTCTGAAACTGGAAACACTTATCTCCCTCACTAGCTTTAAACACCAGCTGTCAGAGCAGCTCACAGATCACTGCACCTGTACATAGCCCATCTATAATTTAGCCCAAACTACTACCTCTTCCCCTACTGTATTTATTTATTTTATTTATTTTGCTCCTTTGCACCATATTATTTAGATTTGAACTTTGAACTTTCTTCAAACTACAAATCTACCATTCCAGTGTTTTTCTTGCTATACTTTATTTACTTTGCCACCATGGCATTTTTTTGCCTTTACCTCCCTTATCTCACATCATTTGCTCACATTGTATATAGTCTTATTTTTTTCTACTGTATTATTGACTGTATGTTGTTTACTCCATGTGTAACTCTGTGTTGTTGTATGTTGTCGAACTGCTTTGCTTTATCTTGGCCAGGTCGCAATTGTAAATGAGAACTTGTTCTCAACTTGCCTACCTGGTTAAATAAAGGTGAAATAAATAAAATAAAAATAAATAAAAATAAACCTCTGAAAATTCCCCAAAATGTGCAACCCTAGGTATGAGTCATGCTGGTGATGTGCGGATGCCCTATAATCTGAAGCAAAGCAGGGGGAATATTTAATCACTGTAAGATGTTGCATTACCTCAGCAGCAGTAGTTTGCCACACCCATCTCACGAGTACCTGTGTGTATTCACTGGGACATCTGATTGTGTATAATGTCTGAGTGTTTTCATGAAAAGTTAATCAGGAGAGCGAAGGGCACACTGATTTCGAAACACCTGAACTGAACGTCAGGGTAATTACAATCCCTGTCGTGTGTGGATCTTTGTCTACTCTGTTTATTATATGCCTTAAGTGCATATGAGGGTGCGTCTGAGTGTACGACTTCAAACTGTGTGTCATAACATGTCTGTGTTTGTCTCCAGGGAGACGTCAGATCAACACGCTGGGTCACCAGCTGCAGCTGAACCAGCACTGCCTGGACACGGCCTTCAACTTCTACAAGATGGCCGTGTGTAAACGCCTGACACGGGGCCGAAGGGTGGCCCACGTGGTGGCCGCATGCCTCTACCTGGTCTGCAGGACGGAAGGGACACCTCGTATCCTTACACACTGCAGAGAGGGGTGGGGGAGTAACAGAGGAAGGAGGGAAGGGGTTGATTTGAAAAAAGGGGAATGGAAAAGGTTTATGCTACAACCAAATAGTTGCTACCATTATACACTACACGACCAAAAGTATGTGGACACCTGCTCGTCGAACATCTCATTCCAAACTCATGGGCATTAATATGGAGTTGGTCCCCCCTTTGCTGGTATAACAGCTTCCACTCTTCTTGGAGGGCTTTCCACTAGATGTTGGAACAGTGCTGTGGAGACTTGCTTCCATTCAGCCACAAGACAATTAGTGAGGTCGGGCACTGATGTTTGTTGATTAGGCCTGGCTCGCAGTTGGCGTTCCAATTCATCCCAAAGGTGTTCGATGGGGTTGAGGTCAGGGCTCTGTGCAGGCCAGTCAAGTTCTTCCACACCAATCTCGACAAACCATTTCTGTATGCACCTTGCTTTGTGCATGGGGCGGGGCATCATCATGATGATACAGGAAAGGGCCGTTCCCAAACTGTTGCCACAAAGTTGGAAGCACAGAGTTGTCTAGAATGTCATTGTATGCTGTAGCATTAAGATTTCCCTTCACTGGAACTAAGGGGCTTAGCTCGAACCATGAAAAACAGCCCCAGACTACTATTCCTCCTCCACCAACCTTTACAGTTGTCACTATGCATTCGAGCAGGTAGCGTTCTCCTGGCATCCGCCAAACCCAGAATCATCCGTCGGACTGCCAGATAGTTAAGCGTGATTCATCACTCCAGAGAACGCGTTTCCACTGCTCCAATGTCGTCGAGCTTTACACTACTCCAGCCAACGCTTGGCATTGCGCATGGTGATCTTAGGCTTGTGTGCAGCTTCTCAGTCATGGAAATCCATTTCATTAAGCTCCCGACGAAGAGTTATTTTGCTGACGTTGCTTCCAGAGGCTGTTTGGAACTCGGTGGTGAGTGTTGCAACCGAGGACAGACAATTTTTACGCGATACGTGTTTCAGCACTCAGCGGTCCAGTTTTGTGAGCTTGTGTGGCCTACCACTTAGCGGCTGTGCCGTTGCTCCTAGATGTTTCCACTTCACAATAACAGCACTTACAGTTGACCGGGGCAGAAATTTGACGAACTGACTTGTTGGATAAGGGGCAACCTATGACAGTGCCACGTTGAAAGTCACTGAGCTCTTCAGTGAGGCCATTCTACTGCCAATGTTTGTCTTTGGAGATTGCATGGCTGTTTGCTCAATTTTATACACCTGTCAGCAAATGGTGTGGCTGAAATAGCCAAATCCACTTATTTGAAGGGGTGTCCACATACTTTTGTGTATCTACAGTGCATTTGAAAAGTATTCAGACCACTTCCCTTTTTCCACAGTTTTGTTACGTTACAGCCTTATTCTAAAATAGGTTTTTATTTTAATAAATTAACCTGTTTTTGCTTTGTCATTATGGGGTGTTGTGTGTAGATTGAGGGGGGAAAAACAATTGCATCCATTTTAGAATCAGGCTGTAACGTAACAAAATGTGGAAAAAGGGAAGGGGTCTGAATGCACTAGGGCTGACCCCAGGAGCAAAAATAAATATATATTCTCTCATGGTGTACAAGATATGTCTGATTCGCGTTGTGGACTGATCCATTGTGGAGGTCGTGGGAATGGAACAGTCCAGTCTAAGACGGGCTACTGAAATTGTATATGGTTATATTACATAAGAACAATGGCGCAACACTCATAAAAATAATATTTTATAACATGCGTTTTCCTTTCGTTGGATAGAGGCCGCTGTCAGTGGTTCTGAAACATATCAGTGCACTGTTGGCGCCTAGACCATGTTGCTTTGTGCGTAATAGCAAAGTTAACCAGCATATTGGTGTTGAGAACAATGCCGGAGGCAGCTGCAGAATGAGGAGATGATTTAGAAACTTGGGAACCAAGCTTGAGTTATCAATGCGGCCCTATCACCTTGACATGTTGAAATATTGTATCTTCACGCCTAGAATAAAAACCTCCAGGCATAACTGTCAATTTATTGGGAAGATAATAATTACAGGGGGCAGTTTGAGAGAAAACAAATCCCATCCGAATCATCCTCTGGAATAACTGACATGTTTGAGTAATAATGACATAACCAACGTTCTAGTAATACTAGTCCTGTGTGAACAGGTCTTTGGACACGTGCATGTGATGCATACTGTCACATAAAGAGAGCAAGGGTTGAGAGAATATAGTTTTTCCTAAACAAATTAGGTATTTCGGTAACAGAACTTTTTAGTCAGAAATGGCTGTTATAATATTGCGTCTTCAGAAACATGGACAGAGCGATAAACACTTTGGTCTTTGGTGGTCGCTGCAGCAGGGAGGAGAGCGAGACAACGGACGCTAGTCAGTCACTTAATTAAAAAAAAATTATTAAACAACGCAGCAAGTCTGAGCCCGGCCCAGCACAATCAAATCAATTAATCAAACCGTGTGCTTAAAGCATCAGACAAACTCAGTGAATACAGTTGATTTGATTAAAACACATAGGATGTGTCAATATATGGAAAAATACACATTTAAAAATGTCAACCAATCAATTGGTTGAAAGAACAGATGACTCTTGGTCGACCAAGATTTTTTTTTTTGTCGGGGACATGACTTGTGGTAATGTGTTTCACTCAGTACCCATTTCTGTACTGTCCTAATATTAAGCAGATCAGCTTTTATATCCCATTATACGGCTGTTGGTTTATCGTTTCCTGTCATTGACTGAGTATGATATGGTTATGTAACAGCCAGTGGTTTCACAGGAAGGGCAGGGGACAGTTTTATCTGCTAGAACAAGAGGATGGAGGGAGCAGAGCAAAGCCTTTCCCATTACATTGTTTACGTGGGTGAGGGTTGGATAAAGTAAAAATGCACTTTTCCACAGTTGGGGAAAACAATCTGTAGAACTTTGACAGAGGACTGGAATGATGAGTAGAGAACAAGGAATCAAGAGGCAAACATTGTTCAGTGTCTAGCAGCTGAAATGGCATGGCGCTCAGTGAAGGGACATCTGGATATTTGCAATGATTGCTCAGTGGGCCCTCAATTTAATGCTAGTTAATACATTTAATGGGATCATTCCCACAGGTGCTGTGTTGTTGGGAAGGGCCAGGTTATGGTCACATTCATGACCTTGATGAATGACAGCCAAGTATTCACGTCAAAATGAAACCTCCACATGTTTTATAGGCAGGGCTTGGAAGTAAGCTCCCTCCCTCCTTCCCCATACTACTGAAATGGTAAAACAGGATGCTTGTAGCAACTGTTATCTGAGAAAATCAGCTGCACAGAGGGACTTGTTTTCATTATTATAATGACTTGTCTGTAATCTCATATCGAGACTGTATGATTATCTTTTCCATTTCAGTGGTGACCATAATCCCATTGTGAGGCTTTTTAAAAAGGTTTGTCACTAAACCACTTTGTCCGCCCCTGGACACGTGCACCTGTCACCACAGAGACTGATGCAGGGGCTGTGTTGGTCACCAGGAGACGAGTGTCTCCAGAGGCTGATTGGGGAGGGGGGGGGGAGAGGATTCTCCAGAAGCTGTTGCTCAGTATATATAGAAATGCTGCTGGCCTGAGGTGACACTTTCAATTAATGTACACTGTTGGCTGCACCAGAAATTATCCTGAAAATGTATTTCATATTCTAACATCTGTAATATTGTATTAATGAATGCTGGTTAGGAAGTGTGAAATACTTTTTATTTAAAATAACAAACATACTTGGCTGTACCATTTGCAAAGAATGGAAACCCAATTGATGTAATTGTGTAGTGTATTATCTTGTGGTTTTATTGATTTAACCCACCCCTTTACAGACATGCTTCTTGACCTCAGTGACCTCCTGCAGGTGAGTTTCCAATGAGTAGGCCTACATAAATGTTTCTCCATCTTTCTTCAACTCTGATCGAGTGTTTGCACTTCGACATTGACATTTAGCCCTTTATTTTTATTTTTTGAGAAATAAAAACCTCTTCTGAAATATAATTGAACAGTCAGATACATCAAGGATGCTTCTTTCTATATTTTAAGTATAAATGATCCCATTCCCACACTGACCATTATATTATTTTTTTTAACCTTCATTTAACTAGGCAAGTCAGTTAAGAACAAATTCTTATTTTCAATGAAGGCCTAGGAACAGTAGGTTAACTGCCTTGTTCAGGGGCAGAACGACAGATTTGTACCTTGTCAGCTCGGGGATTTGAACTTGCAACCAACCTTTCGGTTACTAGTCCAACGCTCTAACCACTAGGCTACGCTGCCTAGTGGTTAGCTATAACATCCAACAAGATGGAAGTTGGCTTATGCAGTATGTTGAGCTTTAACTAAAGCCAAGGACTGTATAAATATACGCCCACATTTTTGTTCTACGTATAAAGTCAGTGTTAGGGTGGAGGGACATTTCTCAGACACAGCTGGTCAGTTGTATTTTTATGCTCTCAGCTGTCCTTGGAAGAGCTGACCCTACCCCCTGGTATTTGAAGGGTAGGAGTGTGCTATCCAGTCAAGGATCAGTGTGCTATGAGTAGATATTCCACAAATCCCCAGTTTGTGGTGCCCCACCCAGGCCAGTGATCACTGCCCTCCTCTCCCATGGGAATGGGAAGGCATTGTGACCCACCTCCCATCAAGCTTTGAATCAGCAATGTAGTGCTAGGGTTAAGAACCAAAACATGCACCCAGGGTGGGCCCCGGGACTTGTTTGGGAAACGCTGCCCTAAGGTCTGGAGCGTTAGCCGGAAAGAATGAGATGGTCGGAGATCAGGGGCTAGAAACTAGAGCTTTAGTCTGCCCCTGTTCTGGAGAATCGATGGGCTTTCTAGATAGTACACCAGTTTAGCATTGAGTTACTTACTAGAACAGATTTGATCACAAGCTACTCAATTGTTAAGTAACTCTGGATCATGCTATGAGGACATTGTGGACTTGACAGGGTGGGTTTCAGTGGAAGTTGCACTACCCTCCTGTATTTCTGCTCTTAATTCTCTTTTCCCTCCCTCAGGTAAATGTTTACGTCCTGGGTAGAACCTTCCTGATCCTGGCCAGAGAGCTCTGCATCAATGCCCCCGCCATAGGTACCTACCGTCTCCCTGCAATACTCTGTGTTATTGTAAACGAACCATACTGTTGAATGTCTTTTTTGGAGAAATGCTGTTGGTTTAAGTTTTGTCTTGCTACTGAGAACCAAACCTATTTACCACTTATTAAAAGTGGTCAAATTAGTGACTTTGCGCCAACAAAGGCGTCATGAAGGTTTGACCACATCACTTCTACCAACCTGCCTGTAGGACTCATCTGTGTACCTAGAGGGTGCTCTAACAACAAAATAATCCCTCAAACAAATTTCACACATGCAAGCGAGTTATATAATGATGAGCAGCAACATCTGTGGCTTATCTCGCATAACTTTTATGATTTTCTGCAGGTTCATAAGCTCTCGCACAGATCAGGATTGATCAGCATCAAGCCACAAACCATATAACCGTACTTTATGTACAAAAAAAAACATTGCAAAGGCTGTCCACAAGTGCAATACGACTTTTTACAAGGGACTGCTTTTTGCAGTTAATAATTCAAATAAGTTTAAAATAAATAACAGCATTCCTTCACTTAAAAATAGTATTTTGTTTAGTGACATACCGTAGTGTCTTAATGCTACATTATTTAGAAGGCTTAAACATATGGATGTACAGTCCATATGTCCTCTACTTGTCCGTTATGACCAGTTTATGCATAGAATACCAGCTCTGGGATCTGTCCCCCCTGCACCCCAGTCCCGTTGGTACTGTCCGAGGAGCACTGGAACTGAAATGTCACTTTTCCACACTGTACCTCTGTCATGCCCTCCTGGCCGAAATAGCTCAGCTCATTCCCGTCCAGCACGGCACTCACCGTATAGAAGACATCCTGCTCCACCTGAACCGGGTTTTCAAACCATACAGAAAATGTACTGCTTGATCCGTCCGATACAAACTTGGTCAGGTTCTGTGCTAGGGTCACCCGTTGACGCTTCAGTTCAATCTTGACGCTGTACTCTGCCTTCCCACCACTTGACCCGTACAGGCCCAGTCCAGCAATAAAGATCCGCTTGTCCACTGCAAACTGGATGCTGTCACAGCGGCCCCTGTAGCGCCACTGGTTGCTCCGGTAGGCTGACGACTGGAAGCGGTGGCACTTCTGGGGTGCCAGGCCCTGCCTCTGTGCCAGTGGGAAGTCCAGATTGGGCTTAGTGGCCGCTGTGTACCACAGGAAGACGTCATGCGTCTCCTCCAGTGTCAGGATGTCTGACTGGGCTGCCCCATCAGCGAACTCTTCCAGGGTCATAGTGGGTATGCGCACCAGGTAGAGTGCCTTGCCCAGGACAGATCTCTTGTTGCGGGTGGTTTCTCCCAGTCCTTGCCTCTTACACTCTGCTGTGGCCCAACTCATGACAGCATCAAAGACCACCACCTCCTTGGTGTTGAGGGTCTCTCTCTGCAGGATGATCTCCAGGGTCTGCAGGTCAATCTCACAGAAGCCCTCTGCACCCAGGGCCAGCTCGGCCTGCGCATCAATCACCTCCCAGCAGCGCCGTGTCAGCTCAGGCTCCTCAAACAGACGGCTCTGGGACAGCAGCACACAGGCGTTCTTGGCCTCCAGGCTGGTCTCCAGGAAGGTGACGCAGGCCTTGGCCAGGGCGGGTACAATGTACTTCTTGGCAGCGTACAGGGTGGCCAGCACGGTGTCGGCCTCCAGGTCTATCGCATCACTGTACATGTACCTGAAGGGGACAAAATGGAGGAATAGAATGAGATTCTAGTTTAGTAAAGAAGGCAGATCAGCACGTGGAGAATTCATGATGGCTATTCCTTCTAGGAAATTAAGATGTGGACTTGGCACAGCTTCCACTATTCTCCCAAGTGGATAAAAAGCAGCAACGTTTCATTGCATTGGCGTTGTATGACGAATTGTTATAGTATCAACAAAGTCATTATCCTCTAGACTGCTTATTCCCTCTGGGTAAATCATTGGCTTTGAATGAGAAATGTTTCAAGATGAACAAAGAGCAAAGAAACCAGCAATTACAGTTCTCTACAGTGCTCCCCGTGCCCTTTGAGCAAGCATTTTGGCACTTGTCTTGCTTTGGATGTGTAATTTATTTTGAAGTGACATTGTGCTGGTCATGTTTAATATGAGTGAGTGGCTTACTTCAGCAGAATTAGAAAAGCAGCAGGTTCGACATCTGGGATATGGATTTCGGACGACTCCTCTGCAAGATCCCCGTAAAACATGGCACAGAAGACCGAGCTACCCACTGCCAGCACATACTGGAGGGAAATAAAACGGACACATGATTAGTCACTCATCATAGGCGTGATGGTTCAGAAAAGTCAACTTCTCCAAATGGAGAGGGAGCTTACCTTGTGCGCTGGCACTTTCTTAGATTCACCGAAGGGACCAACAATGAAATGGATATCGGCCATGAGTTCATTGTTGAACATCACCGCGTTCCTAGAAGGGAGGAAATTTGTCAATTAGATATGACAACTTGGGCTTTTGCAAGACTATATTATAGCCTGCCCTACACAATGGAGCATTATAAATTGTGAATCCTATTATGGACATTGACTTGGTTTACAATAGCCATCTTTGAACTAAATCGAAATAATATAAGTAAGAAGCTGAGACTACCTCTCCCGTAGCGTGGGGTGAGAGGACTGCCAGCTCGGAGGTTCGACGTTGTTGTTGTTTATGTTTTGCTGGGTGGTCGGTGTTGTTGCAGTGGTTGTTGACTGGGTGACCTGCACATTGCTTTTCTTGTCAGTGCCGGTCACCGTAGTACCGTTGTTGGTCGCAGGGTACAGTTCTGCAGCCATCTTCTTCTTCAAGGACAGGGTTAGAATATCATAGCATACTGGTAACCTGCTTGTGTGTTTCCCAGTCGTTTTAGACTTTTTCAGTGTTTCTGGAAGTAAGAGTAAAAAAGTCAGACACTTCATGATCCGACCATGTTGGAGCAACCTGCAATCTGCCGTTGGCATCGGCACACAAAGCGTTGGCCCTTTCCCTAAAAATAAACCACGAACTCCAGGATCTACTATTAATCTGCGTTGACAATTGATACACAAATCGTGACCTTTAGATGCAAGTGTTGCATAAATTCAGCGATTAAGAAGTCTACGAACCCCGAATCAATTGTAAGAGAAACATACAAAATATCCGTCCTGTGATTGAGGTTGTATAACAAGTTCAAGCAGAATACTCCTTTCTCATGTCATCCTCTCTTGCCACTGAGCTCTCCCCGAAACGTATTGTGTTTCCCTTTTTTGTGCGGATGGTAAATACAGATAATCGTTGCTCGCTTGGAGTCCGCTGTTTTCCTGCGCAAATCCTGGCAGATGTTTTTCTCGAAAAGCTACTGATCAACGAGGAAAAGGCGCGGGTTCCTCCTTAGCTGATGTGTGGATACGATGTGAATTGTAATTTGTCGGGTCTGGCGTTTTAGTTGCAGTGATTTTTTTAAAATATTTTTTATTTGATATAATCCTCTCGGACGCCCAGCTCGCTGCCAACAACAAATCAGATTTACCCATACTGTCAACGTCAGAAGCGCCTCCTCCAAGCCTCTGACCAGCTCTCGCTAATGCTGCGTTTGTATCTAAGTGGGAGGTGGTAATTTACCAGTTGTGAAGTCGTAAATACCAGTTGGGATGCATTCACGTACCAATTGGCTAATGGCCAACAAGCAATATAAACCATGAACTAAAAGTACACCTATCATGTTTGTAAACAAATTAGAGTTAAAATACCATATTAATAGATTGCTTTTTATAATTGTTGTATTTAACTGCCGAAAATGCTGTTATCAAGCTAATTTCCTTAGTAGGTGATGTTAGCATGTAGGAAAAGTGGGAGCTCAGGATGATAGACCAGTTCCCAACTAGTAATTACCAGTTGGTCGATCTTTCTAGTGAAATTTTCCATGTCATATTTGGTCAATTCCTACTTGGTTACGAATGCCGCATTAATTCAATGTGACGTCCAAATATGGACATTAGGCATCGGACTGAGATCGCACAAACTCTTAGTGAAAATATTGTTTCCATTTCCAACTCAAAAAATATATATCCACGTCCTTGTTTCTTATGTAAATGATACATGTATTTAAATGACCGATTATAGCCTATGCGTAATCACGGCTTCATTTGGATTTAAACCATTCATAATTTAATGTCCGATTGGTTTACTTGTGTAATATCTCCACTCGTCAGAAATGAGAAAGTTTGATGCAGAATTATTTGAGCTTTGTTTGATCCTGTTTTGCATTGTTTAAGTAACATCAGCCGCGCCACTTTATTTCCACAGGATGCAAGCCACTCGCAAAAGCGTTGACAGCAGAAGACCGCACTTCTGTTTCCCTCCGCTGAATGTTGGCGCGTCAGATTACAGAGGGGACTGTTCCTGAAGTTTGCTTTGTAGAGACTTGACTAGAGCCAGCCCAGGAGACATGTTAGATTTGGAGATGGGGGTTGGGCTCCTACCATATCCTACTACCAGCAGCCTGCTCTACCTGGGGTGCATTCAGCAGGATGCAACGTTTTGGAACGTTCATATATTTTTTTCTACAAAGAAACAGGCTTATCCCTCTGACATGTAGAATAAGGAATCATGTCAGCTCTATTCATGGCATTTTTATATGCAACGTTTGGCAACTGAATGTTTTCCAGCTTTCCAACAGAAGGCTCTGCCACTGCCAAATGGGTCATTTGATTCTACAGTCATAACTTAATAGTAATCTTAACTTGTATAGTGCTTTTCATTACAGAAAATAATCACAAAGCGCATAAAAAGGAGACAAACAACACATTTAAATTGACATGATGGAGATTGAATGTCACTAGTTTGCTTTGGATGATGGAAAGGCAGGAGTTAAGGTAGTTTGGATTGAAAATGCAGTGTAGAAGTATTCGTCCTTATTGGTCACAATGTGTTCCACTGGGAATAATATGAATATATCCAATATTATTGACTTTTTCATTAAAGAAGACATAACACTTTCTGATCAATGTCTACAGAGTTGTAAACAGTACCCTGCTGTACACCATTGAGACATCTGCAATTCATATATTAGCATAATAATGTTGCTTATCTGGGTTGGATCTCAGTTTCTCAATCTCCCATTCCAGACCCCTGCCTGTACATCCCTCGCTTTGCCCACATGCTGGAGTTTGGAGAGAAGAACCACGAGGTGTCCATGACAGCACTGCGACTGCTGCAGAGGATGAAAAGGGACTGGATGCACACGGGACGGAGACCCTCAGGACTGTGTGGCGCAGGTAACAATGAGCTCAGGTAAACCACACCACAGGTTACCACCACAATCACAGGTAGGCTAGTCCTTTCATGAATAACAGAAACGACAGGGTAACCATGTCCACTGGTATCGCTCACCACAGGGATCTGTAATCATAGCTCAGATCATGCGACCTTCGATCATAGGTGACCCCTAATCACAGGTAACACTCATAAGTAACCACAGAGGCTCCAATCAGTGACAATGTACTACAGTCTGTTCCCTACTTACTGGACCTGAACAGAACACTCCCTGCTTAGATGTATTACTGGCAAGACATCCTGAAACTGAAGAACCAACTTCTCCAGGCATGTGGACATTTATGCTCCTGGTTCCACTTTTCTGCCTTTCTCACTTTTCCTCAGCTGCAATATCAGATTAATGAATTGCTTATCATTAATCATGTAGAGGATTCACTTACATAGAGGAAATAGAAGTTTAGAAGAGCTTGTTACTCAATATGAAGTGAATGTGTGCGATAGACCATGGGATTTCTAAAAGCAGGCTACTAGAACAACAAAGACGATTCAAACTACTCGCGTAAGAACAGAACCTTTCATCCATCTTTAAACAGACCTTGTTTTATGTAACTGACAGTAGCCTGGGTTACTGTACTACTGAGTTGATGATTTATCTAATGGCTTAGATTATTTACATTTTAGTCATTTAGAAGACACTCGTATCCAGAGCTTGCATTGCAAGCGCTACATGTTCTACCAACATTAATAGATTATTAGAACGTGAATATTACAACAATTGGTGGGTAAATTGGAAAATATATGTGGATATTAAAGTTGTCGGCAAGGTTTGTTTCTGTGATGGAGTATTTCACCTGTGTGTGTTTTTGTTCTCAGCCCTGTTGGTCGCTGCTCGCATGCACGAGTTCCGCCGTACCATCAAAGAAATCATTAGTGTAGTGAAGGTGTGCGAGGCCACACTAAGAAAGAGGTGAGCGCTGCTTGAAAAGCACATTACAGCATCTTCCAAATGAAGTAGGATTAGCCTTGCATGTTCTCAGTCATCTCTATGAAGAGTATGCTGACGCTTTTCCTTCTCATGGTTCAGATTGAATGAGTTTGAGGACACGCCCACCAGCCAGCTGACCATTGAGGAATTCATGAAAGTGGATCTTGACCAGGAGTGTGACCCGCCCTCTTTCATCGCCGGCCAGAGAAAGAAAAGAATGAAGCTGGTGAGGAACTGCAGGAAGGATACAACCGTACCACCCTTATTTATCTTGTCCTATGTTTTAACTGGTGTTTTGTCTCAATATGGCACTGCTGTTTTTACATTCACACCCCGATCTTGTGTTTTTTCCTTCTAGCTTGAAGAAGAATTGGAGAAGAAGATTGACGATGTTCAAGGTACGGTTATGAAAAATGTCTAGTCAAATGCCAACCAAACAATTCTTAAAAAATAAATATACAAAGATTGCCGACTCCACTCTGACTTTACAGCGTTGTCTGGGTTTTATCTCAACAGGTGAAATCCATGAGTACCAAGATGAGATTGAGATGGAGCTGGAGCAGAGCCGGCCCAAGTTGAGAGGGATGTACGCCTCCTGTGCAAAAGCCGGTACGACACTGAGGGGTCCTGCTGCGCTCAGCAGCCATGCAAGTTCTCTAGTTAGGACCCCCTGGGGTGGGGTGGGGGGGTGTTTGTATCTCACTATGCTACCAGTCTGTCGCTAGAGCCTGATACTTCCATTTATCTAAATACTCAGAAAAAACAAAACAATTGTTCACTCAGTGCAAATGAGAATGTTATGATGACGCACATTTGCCATTTAACTGTGATGAGCTAAACCCCCTCCAACCATCTGTGCCCCCCTAGCTGGTTGTGTTGCATTTCATTCTTAATCTCTGCACGGCCTCTGTAGCGGGGCCACTGGCTGGCAGCGTGATGTAGGCCTGTTGCTCTTCTGCCTGGGCTGGGAAGCACAATTATAACACACACACTGGGCTTTTATCAACACTAAGAGGGCTGTCATCATGATACTTTGACAGCTTGATGGTACCGTAGAATTAAACCAGGTGCTTCTTTTATAAGGTACCTTGTCTCATTAGCCGGGTTGATAGATTCACCCATAACTACATGAAGGACTCTTGACTTGATTGAAAACACAGATGTCATACAGTTTGAATTATTCTCATAATCAGCCACAACGACGACTAAATCAATCTGCCTTGAAATGCAATGTCAGTCTCTCTACTTGTTCTCTGCATCATTTAGTTTTTATAAGTTTAATTAGGAAATGTAATTGCATGTAGGATTTATAGGATTTTATTTGGATGTCTTGCTCTTTCTCTCCACCTCCTAGGCCCCCAGGAGGAAGAGGATGATGAAATATCTCTTCCTGATGGGGAGGAGAGGGAGGACGAGGAGCTAAAGGCGGTGGCCCAGCACCTCAATAAGGAGCTGTGTGACCAGGTGATCTCTGGAGAGGAGGATGGAGAGGGGCAGGAGGAGAGACCTCCACGCAGAGGCCCATCACTGGCCTCCCTCCTGGGGCCCATGCCCACCGCAGCCAGCCTTGGCCTCCCAGAGTCTATCAGCAAGTGCATCGGAGAGGAGAAGGAGAACGGTTGGCAAACCTTTTGCTTGCTCTAGATGCTTTTTTCCCCTGCTGTTAGTTGCATCGGAAATATTCCTTACTGCTCCTTCCTAATTTTGATATTCCACTGTCTCTCACTTCTCCCTCTAATCCATATCTAGAAATGTCAAGGTGTGGGGGATTTCAAAGGTGTAGGAGGATGTTGACTGTCTGTCCTGATGTGGTGAAGCAGATTTGGTTTTCATGGTAGTGGGCATCTGGGGAGTGTAGAGAGAAGGTGACCAAAATCTAGTCATAGAAGGGAATGAGTTTCAAAACAAACAGAGTCAATCTCTATGGAAGGATCACTGTAGCCACTAAGGACAAAACATAATCTATTGTCAGAAGAATATATTGTTAGATGGGTTTGGTTTTAAAAGACCCACCATTCTGTGATTTAAAATGAGTCATCGGCTTGAATCATAAACTCAGCAAAAAAAGAAATGTCCTCTCACTGTCAACTGCGTTTATTTTCAGCAAACTTAACGTGTAAATATTTGTATGAACATAACAAGATTCAACAACTGAGACAAACTGAACAAGTTCCACAGACATGTGACTAACAGAAATGGAATAATGTGTCCCTGAACAAAGGCGGGGGGGTTAAAATCAAAAGTAACAGTCAGTAATTACTTCGCCACCATGGCCTATTTATTGCCTTACCTCTCTTATCCTACCTCATTTGCACATGCTGTATATAGATTTTTCTACTGTATTATTGATTGTATGTTTGTTTATTCCATGTGTCGAACTGCTTTGCTTTATCTTGGCCAGGTAGCAGTTGCAAATGATAACTTGTTCTCAACTAGCCTACCTGGTTAAATAAAGGTGAAATAAAAATAAATACAAAAATGTTCGGATGTACCGATCCTGTGCAGGTGTTATTACACGTGGTCTGCCACTGCGAGGACGATCAGCTGTCCGTCCTGTAGTGCCGTCTTAGGCGTCTCACAGTACGGACATTGCAATTTATTGCCCTGGCCACATCTGCAGTCCTCATGCCTCCTTGCAGCATGCCTAAGGCACATTCACGCAGATGAGCAGGGACCCTGGGCATCTTTCTTCTGGTGTTTTTCAGAGTCCGTAGAAAGGCCTCTTTAGTGTCCTAAGTTTTCATAACTGTGACCTTAATTGCCTAACGTCTGTAAGCTGTTAGTGTCTTAACGACCGTTCCATGTTCATTAATTGTTTATGGTTCATTGAACAAACATGGGAAACGGTGTTTAAACCCTTTACAATGAAGATCTGTGAAGTTATTTAGATTTTTACGAATTATCTTTGAAAGATGGGTCCTGAAAAAGGGCCGTTTCTTTTTTTGCTGAGTTTATAATGCTTCTCAAAATAATGTATCAAAAGTTTTTATTGACTGACGTGAGTTTGAGTTATCTCTATGTACATTTGTCATGTGGATCTCATCCTCCATGTCCGTGAAAGGGGAAAATAGAGTACCATTCAAAAGTTAGGACACGCCTACTCATTCAAGGGTTTTTCTTTATTTTTGCTATTTCCTACGTTGTAGAATATTAGTGAAGACATCAAAACTATGAAATAACACATATAGAATCATCTAGTAACCAAAAAAGTGTTGAATGAATATATATTTTAGATTCTTCAAAGTAGCCACCCTTTGCCTTTGACAGCTTTGCACACTCTTGGCATTCTCTCAACCAGCTTCATGAGGTAGTCACCTGGAATGCATTTCAATTAACAGGTGTGCCTTGTTAAAAGTTAATTTGTGGAATTTCTTTCCTTTTTGCGTTTGAGACAATCAGTTGTGTTGTGACAAGGTAGGGGTGGTATATAGAAGATAGCCCTATTTGGTAAAAGACCAAGTCCATATTATGGCAAGAACAGCTCAAATAAGCAAATAAACCACCAATAAGAGAAGAGACTTGCTTGGGCCAAGAAACATGAGCAATGGACCGGTGGAAATCTGTCCTTTGATCTGATGAGTCTGAATTTGAGATTTTTTGTTCCAACCGCTTTGTCTTTGTGAGACGCAGAGTTGGTGAACGGATGATCTTCGAATGTGTGGTTCTCACCATGAATCTTGGAGGAGGTGTGATGGTGCTTTGCTGGTGACACTGAAGGTGACTTTTATTTAGAATTCAAGGCACACTTAACCAGCATGGCTACCACAGCATTCTGCAGCGATATGCCATCCTATCTGGGTTGCGCTTAGTCCCACTGACATTTATTTTTCTTCATGACAATGACCCAACACTGTCATTGCTGTGTAATGGCTATTTGACCAAGAAGGAGAGCGATGGAGTGCTGCATCATATGACCTGTCCTCCACAATCACCCAACCTCAACCCAACTGAGATGGTTTGGGATGAGTTGGACCGCAGAGTGAAGGAAAAGCAGCCAACAAGTGCTCAGCATATGTGGGAACTCCTTCAAGACTGTTGGAAAAGCATTCCTGGTGAAGCTGGTTGAGAGAATACCTATAGTGTGCAAAGTTGTCATAAAGTCAAAGGGTGCCTACTTTGAAAATCTCAAATATAAAATATATTTTGATTTGTTTAACACTTTTTTTGGTTACTGTATGATTACATGTTAGTTTTTGTCTTCAATATTATTCTACAATGTAGAAATAATAGTGAACCCTTGAATTGTGTAGGTATGTCAACTTTTGACTGGTACTGTACATTGGCTGACCTTTTGACTCATTCTAATAGAATACTTTTTAATATGTGGCTGATCTAGTGAGAGAGGATGATTTAAGCAAGTCGGTGTTGTTGTGTGTACCTCTTGGGGCTGCTTTCATGGATCTGTGTGTCTGCAATGGTTGTGTCATGGATGCAGTCTGCCAGTGGTGTCTCAGGCCTGGCTAATTGCAGTGTTGGAGTAGTGAACTACCTGTAGTTCAACTAATAATTGAATTACATATTGCAGTATCTTGGTGGTAGTTGAAATTAATTCAAATCTTGGTAGTTTTTTCAGTAGTTAATCATTTATTTAATGCCACAGTGGTGTTTGGGCTGCCGAGTGGCGCAGCGGTCTAAGGCACTGCATCTCAGTGCAAGAGGCGTCACTGCAGTCCCTTGTTCGTATCCAGGCTGTATCACATCCGGCCGTGATTGGGAGTCCCATAGGGCGGCGCACAATTGGCCCAGCGTTGTCCGGGTTTGGCCGGTGTAGGCCGTCATTGTAAACAAGAATTTGTTCTTAACTGACTTGCCTAGTTAAAGGTTAAATTAAATAAAACTACAATCACCTTTTATTTTTATCAACAAAAAAAAAGAAGAAAAAAAAATGTGTGACATAGGCAATAATTCCCTTTTTTGGCATCAGACCTGCCCAATTCACACTTGAAACCTAATTCTCGCTTTGTGTTTTAATTGGCTAAATCACACATTCTGTTGACATCTGACTACAGAGCGATGGTTCTTTGAAGTCTGACATTTCAGATTTAGATTAAAAAAATTCACAATGTAGTTTGGAAGTGGTGAACTATTTTTCTAACTTTACTTAAGTAAACTATATTTTTCGTAAGGGTAGCTTAACTTCTTCCAGTGTGAAGTAATTGGTAGCTTGGTAAACTATATTTTCAGAGTAGCTTCCCCAAAACTGGCTAATTATGTTGGGTTTGGGAGGGGCGGAAGTTCAAGGGTCCCCAGCTCAACGTTTGAAGCATTAAGTGGACAGAGTAGGACCTTGTCATTAGTACGGTGTCTTTCATCTGTGTGTGTGTGTGTGTGTGTGTGTGTGTGTGTGTGTGTGTGATCAGTTATGTTTCCGTGCACTGTTGGTTTGGGCACGGCTTAAGAGGAAGGGGAGGAGGGGTCCTTTTGAGAGTCTGTTCATGTGTTTAAGACACTAAAGATGGAATTGAGTAGACTAAACCAATCTGTCATCCATCCCTAACGCCTGTATTGAAGGTAGAGGTCTTCATGAGTCCAAAATGTTGGACCCGTTTCGAAATGGACCTGGGGCTTTCCCACCCGGACCTGATATGCATAAATTCATTCTTAAAACATAGAGACCTGTTCCGAATGGACCTGAGAACAACTAGAGTGTGGGGAAAGTAATTTATGGTACTTTATTAACTGGAGCTGATAAAGGGAGGGCGGGGTGCTGCTCTAGCAGGCAGGGAGGGGCCATACTGTGAGCAGATGACACGGAGAGACGAGACCGCAACCAAACAAGCAGACTCGCGCTTTAGTAGACTAATAGTTGCCATAGTTAAGTTATTTATCATCCAATATGATTATGTAGTACCTGTCTTGACTGCATCAAACCGGGAGTTAACTAGCTAGGCTAATTGAGGCCGCAGTGAATATGCCTTCTCATCCTACAGTTACCTCCATTCAGAATATTAAGTAGCAGCCTACCTGTTGTGGTTCTTGGTCATTGTATCCAATCCTTCTCCTTTTAACTTTTTAATTCTGTCATTTTTATTCCATCTTCCATTGATTAAATATCTCCTAACTTTTGCCACACACACAGGTTTTATACCTGTCGCCTTGTGCCACTTTGATTCATGATTGGCTAACAAGCTACATGTGCCCTGCTCCACTCATGAAAAGCAAGAGCAGCAGCATAAATGATAAAATGTCTCTTTCGCTATACTGCAGCAGTTGCGTTTGGATCTGTATGGACCCTTCCGGACAAGTCAGTTAAAATTGCACATACCTGAGACCCGTGACAATCATATCGGATCCGACCCAGACCCGTGGTGTTATTTAGAATTCTCGATCGGGACCCGCTCTGGTCCCAGTTCCGGTCTCTGGTACAGATGACCTCTAATTGAAGGGTGGAAACCAGAGGCATGACTAGTGATTGTTACAATAGGTGTGCTGAAGTTTAGATGCTTTAGTCTCTGAGTAATGGCATATTCATTTACACTTGAGTCAGGGAGAGAGCAACCAGTCTTGGCAAAGCTTTGCGACTCGGCAACCACATGATAACTCTGTCGCAAAAAGTCTATATAGTTTTGTCTTCAGGGAGCACTGTCCTTTACCATTAGAGCAGGCATTGATTGAAGGCCTGTGTTTTCATCCAGGTACTTAGTCCAATCAATGACTTTGGGCCTGACCTTAACAGCATCACTGAGCACAGTCAGCCTCTGGCACTTTTTAAACGGCTCTGCTTTTATGGGCTGATAATGTCAGCACTCCGCAAGGGCCATTTAAAGGTGTTGGGCCTCTGGATTTAGGTGAATCTTGGCACTTCCCTGAACCATTTCAGATGTTTGCGCAGAAAACAAACTTGTGCCTCATTTTCCCCCACATACCAGGTTTTGATTTGAAAGTCAATCAATCATTGGACAACGAAGCGCTCAAGGACTGGAGTTGTCCACTGCCAGTGCTTAAAGCCATTGGTAAATAAGTAGACTCCTGCTTACCTAAGCAGGGCTCCTGACTCTCCAATTCTAAGACTACAGTTACTACTCTGTAACTTACAGCTAAACATAACAATATAATTCAGAGAGCGGAACGACCTCTGGTGTGTGAATATCTTAAGGCAGATCCAAGTGAAGTGAGAAGATCTCTAGTTGCTAATTTTGGGCTGTTAAAAGGTCTATTTAGAAGCTATTCAAGGTGGAATAGAATCAAATCTTCACTGTGTCAGCAGCAGCAGCACCACGACCTACCTACCTGGGCTAGCCTTTAAAAATGTAAGCTATTAGAAAAACTGTGGTGTTTATTTTCCTTCCCATTTAACAAAAAGGCAATCATAGAGAGGTCAGATGAAGCTACACACACACAAAGGTCCTCCGCTCTGTCATTTACATTCTCTGCCTGACATCTGGAGATGCCTCAGTTCCACAGTGAGAAGGCGGAGATGTGGGGTGTTTTACAATGCCTAGGGGCAGTACAGTCTGTAGGGCCAGGGCCAGCATGACAGATGGCCGGATGGCCAGCCCCTCGGAGGAAGGTGGGGTAAGGTGACTACTGTTGACATCATAGAGATATGCATTAGAGGTCGACCGATTGAAATTAGGGCCGATTTTTCAAGTTTTCATAACAATCAGTATTTTGGCCGGCAATTTTTTTAAAATGTATTTTTAATTATTATTATTATTATTATTTTTATATCAATATTTTTTAACTAGGCAAGTCAGTTAAGAACACATTCTTATTTTCAATGACGGCCTAGGAACGGTGGGTTAACTGCCTTGTTCAGGGGCAGAACGACCGATTTTTACCTTGTCAGCTCGGGGATTCAATCTTGCAACCTTACGGTTAACTAGTCCAGCGCTCTAACCACCTGCTTTACATTGCACTCCACGAGGAGCCTGCCTGTTACGCGAATGCAGTAAGAAGCCAAGGTAAGTTGCTAGCTAGCATTTAAACTTATCTTATAAAAAACAATCAATCATAATCACTAGTTAACTACACATGGTTGATATTACTAGTTTATCTAGCCTGTTCTGCATTGCATATAATCGATGCGGTGCCCATTCGCGAAAAAGGACGGTCGTTGCTCCAACTTGTACCTAATCATAAACATCAATGTCTTTCTTAAAATCTATACACAAGTATATATTTTTAAACCTGCATATTTAGTTAATATTGCCTGCTAACATGAATTTCTTTTAACTAGGGAAAATGTGTCACCTCTGCAACAGAGTCAGGGTATATGCAGCAGTTTGGGCCGCCTGGCTCGTTGCGAACTGTGAAGACTTTCTTCCTAACAAAGACAGCTGACTTCGCCAAATGGGGGATGATTTAACAAAAGCGCATTTGCGAAAAAAAGCACAATCGTTGCACGACTGTACCTAACCATAAACATCAACGCCTTTCTTAAAATCAATACACAGAAGTATATATTTTTAAACCTGCATATTTAGCTACAAGAAATCCAGGTTAGCAGGCAATATTAACCAGGTGAAATTGTCACTTCTCTTCCGTTCATTGCACGCAGAGTCAGGGTATATGCAACAGTTTGGGCCTCCTGGCTCGTTGCGAACTAATTTGCCAGAATTTTACGTAATTATGACATAACATTGAAGGTTGTGTAATGTAACAGGAATATTTAGACTTATGGATGCCACCCGTTAGATAAAATACGGAACGGTTCCATATTTCACTGAAAGAATAAACGTGATAGTTTCTGGATTCGACCATATTAATGACCTAAGGCTCGTGTTTCTGTGTGTTTATTATGTTATAATTAAGTCTATGATTTGATAGAGCAGTCTGACTGAGCGGTGGTAGGCACCAGCAGGCTCGTAAGCATTCATTCAAAACAGCACTTTCGTGCGTTTTGCCAGCAGCCTTTCCCAATGCATTGCGCTGTTTATGACTTCAAGCATGTCAACTTCCAAGATTAGGTTGGTGTAACCGATGTGAAATGGCTAGCTAGTTAGCGGGTGCGCGCTAATAGCGTTTCAAACGTCACTCGCTCTGAGACTTGGAGTAGTTGTTTCCCTTGCTCTACATGGGTAACGCTGCTTCGAGGGTGGCTGTTGTCGATGTGTTCCTGGTTTGAGCCCAGGTAGGAGCGAGGAGAGGGACGGAAGCTATACTGTTACACTGGCAATACTAAAGTGCCTATAAGAACATCCAATAGTCAAAGGTATATGAAATACAAATCGTATAGAGAGAAATAGTCCTATAATTCCTATAAAAACTACAACCTAAAACTTCTTACCTGGGAATATTGAAGACTCATGTTTTAAAAGGAACCACCAGCTTTCATATGTTCTCATGTTCTGAGCAAGGAACTTAAACGTTAGCTTTCTACCATGGCACATAATGCCCTTTTACTTTCTTCTCCAACACTTTGTTTTTGCATTATTTAAACCAAATTGAACATGTTTCATTATTTATTTGAGGCTAAATTGATTTTATTGATGTATTATATTAAGTTAAAATAAGTGTTCATTCAGTATTATTGTAATTGTCATTATTACAAATAAAAAAAAAAGCTAAAAATCGGCCGATTAATCGGCATCAGCCTTTTTTGGTCCTCGTATCGGCGTTGAAAAATCATAATCGGTCGACCTCTAATATGCATATGCCAAAAGCGGGAAGATTAGGATAAAAACATTCTAGTATGTATTTTAAGCCCATCTCTACCGGCCTATTACACTTTGTCAGGAAGTCTCACAAAGCCCCTTTGTGATTTCGAATGTAAAACCAGGCTGATTATGTGTTTCTCAAGAGCTGCAGTAGTGTCTCCTAGGCTTGGTGAGATGCTGCATCATAGTCTGTGACACATATCATATGAGCGAGTCGTGACTGGACATGATCCGTCTCCGTGGACTGGGGAGGAAAAGGAGATGCTCTGTCTGTAGCTCCCAGCCTGAGTGGAGATGACAGCTGCCGTTTACCACGGAGGAGCAGAAAGTCCTGTGCCTCAGGCTGTTACTTCTCCCTCTCTCTCTCACACACACAGGGTTTTAACTCACTGCGTGCATCAGGGCTAAAACCTGTTTATTGATTTAGCATGGTGGAAACCAGGGAGCACAAACACAGGATTATGTCATAAGGACTGTCAAGGCACTATGATAACATATCTGAATGCTGTTTGATGTATGTGGTTATGTTAAAGGGTTGGAACAGATAATGAAGTGGGCTGTAATGCCTGGTGGGTCCCTGTCCCAAGGTTAGTGCTAGAGATGTGCTCAACATGGTGAACCAGCACACAGCTCTGCCACCAGCAGCATTATGAAATCTTTAACCATCAATCTCTCGCTTGCTCACTCTCGTTCTATCCATCTCTCTCTTTCTCGCTTTCCTTCCCTCCCTCTGGCTCAGGGCAGGGGCCCAGGCAGGTGGCTGAGTGGGAGTAGTGTCTGTCTGGGCTCAGTCAACGTTAGGGAGGTCATATTTTAATGGGCTCTTCTTGCCTCAGCCTGGCCTGGCCTGCCCATCTCAGTCTGAGAATATTACACATTATTTTTTTCCTCTGCTCTGTTTGGTTGTTTTCAGCACGGAGCTGCCATGTAGTCTGCTTGACTTGACCACTGGGCTGGTTTTGCATGATGATGAGACTTGTCATGTTCTCAGGTTAAGGGAAAGCCTTGTTTGGAGCAGCGGTGTTGTTGGGGACCTCAAGGGAGTCTTGAAGTTTAGGTAATAGTGATCCACCGTGAGCAGCACCATGCCACTAGCTGATTCATCCTGACGATCATGAACTCTGGAGAGTGTTTTCTGGGAAGAGAGCGGAGAGGGGAGGACCACGCAGGTTCGAAGCACCGATGCTCCCTTCTAATTTGCTGGACCATACTTTTTTTCTTTCTCCCCTGTCTTTTTCTCTCTCTGAAATATGGGCTCAAGGAGATCAGCTGCTCTCACTCACTCACTCACTCACTCACTCACTCACTCACTCACTCACTCACTCACTCACTCACTCACTCTCTCACTCTCTCTCACACACACACACACACACACACACACACACACACACAAAAGTGAAGCTCTGCGGTGTAGTATCTAATCTCTGACAACATCACATCAGAATTGGGCGTTTTTAGCTTGTGGACAGCCCCCACAGTTGATGATCTGACAGTGGTCTACCCTTCATTCCTCCCCTCCGTGGCGGATTTGGAGTGTGTTCTAGAGTGCTCCAGGGGGAGGGGGGGATCTACTGGTAAAGAAATGTTCATTGGGAAAGGAAAGCCCTAAGGAATCCTGGGGCTCATGGCATTGATGCGTAGGGTGTGCTGTGTAAGCGTGTGTGAACAAAAACTGTAGAAGCCCATCTCCCACCATGATGTCATTTTAAGAGGGTTTTATCAAAGGAGAATAGAATGTAAATTGCACTGCCTTTTATCCTGCTGCAATCAACACTTTAATTAATTTGCAGCTAGTCTCGATTTACTGCCTTTTTTTTTTTATACTCGGTACATTATTATTCTCTTAGTTTTTTCCACATCACATACAGTATCATTATTTACTTGAATAATTTGTTTTGATAAAAGCAATGTAATTCTCATAGTTTAAGGAAATGAATTGAACTTGTCACCACCCCTGTTCTCCTGCTCCTCCTTGCTCCTCTGGATGAATAGTGTGTTCTCTGTCCGTCTCCTGTCTGTGGCGCAGCGGTCTAAGGCACTGCATCTCAGTGCTTGAGGTGTCACTACAGACACCATGGTTCGAATCCAGGCTGTATCACAACCAGCTGTGATTGGAAGTCCCATAGGGTGGCTCATAATTGGCCCAGCGTTGTCCGGGTTTGGCCGGTGTAGGCCGTCATTGTAAATAAGAATTTGTTCTTAACTGACTTGCCGAGTTAAATAAAAAAATTCCCCTCACACTTCACTGAAGGGAAGTTTTGAGAGGGCTGGGCCAGACCGATTGGGACCTACTGAACACGACTGACTGGATTGCACCTTCTGGAATATTGTGTGTGGTGTGTCCTGTGCACCCGTCTCTCCTTAATTAACTGGGAAGCCTGTCTGGATGTGTGTGGCACGGCTTTGAAGTGTGCTTCTGTGGTGAGTGTGTTAACCTAGGGAAGCACGGCTCTCTGAACATGTCAGACAGAGAGGTGACAGAAGTTAAACGACTCCCATAAACCTGTCACATGTTGCCTCTTAAGACGTGACTCTCCTCTTCCCTTTGACTGAGACTGTGTCTGTGTGTAGGCAGGCGAAGGAGTCTCACTTTATTAGAAAATGGCTTATCAAGGAGATTCATCTGTGTGTGAAAGCTGTTCTATTTCTTTATTTTTTGCCGAAGTCAATCCCACAATCCTTTTGTCTCTGTTATCAAAGGTAATCAGACTTTTCCTTTTGTGAGGAACGTTTTTTTCCCAGTCCATCATTGAAGTGTTGAGTTCCCTGGGATTTGAGAACACTCCTGTCTTGTCTCGGCATAAAGGTGGCTGTTGTTTCTTCTCTTGACAACCTGAGCAATCACCAGAGGAAGGAGGGTAAAAATGGAAATGAGGCTCAGGAATCCATTGTCTCGTATCAAAATGCAAATTGACGTTTCAGCAACTCCATGAAAATAAAGCATACCACAATCTTGAAAGCGTATTGTAATTGAAAAGACAATCTGTACAGGCAGATCTGCTTAAATATGGCTTAAACCTATTATTTCTTGTTTTTAGAATTTGTGGTGCTTATTATTTACTGATAAACTCCAGGCACAATTGTTTTTGCAGAAACACACTGGATGAATTTTGTAAAGTGTTATCTGCTGTGGAATTGATATCTTTCTCCCAGAGTGAGTTGGGGTACCTGAGAACCTACAATACTTAACATTTATAATAATAATGTTCCAATTTATTTTTCAGATGAGGATGCTGAAAATGGAGAGCTGGACTTGAGTGGTATTGATGATGATGAGATTGAGCTGGTATGTACTGTATTTTAATTTACGTTGCACCTAATATTGAACCATCTATTAATTCTGACTTTACAGGATTGCCAGCAAATAAAGCCTGTGAATGCATAACTAAGGTAATTTATGTACTTTATGTAATTTATGTACCCTTCTCTGCAGTATCTCCTGAATGACAGAGAGGTGAAAATCAAGACTGAGCTTTGGCTGAAACAGAATGAAGACTACTTGAAAGAGCAGAAAGGTATAGCCACACCCAGTGGGTCTCTGTATTGTAAAATTCATGTGCCTAATAATAGACGTCATGTACATTACCTTTTAATGTGGCAGGAATACAACCAGTCATCATATTTTCATCTGTCAAACAAATCACTTCAAAAAGTAGGCTACCTGTGCTTGTTCGCCCACTCAAATAATTCCAGCATCCAAACTGCATGTACAGCCTACTCACACTATTTGATTAATGGAAATAAACATCTGTTACAAAACACCAAAATGTGTGCCTAATGACATTCAGCGATTGCCATTGATTAGGCCTAAATTAATTGATGTGTCTTGCTGACAAATTGACCTTTTTTGTAGCCTGAAATTTCGGGACAGCTGAAATGGGGCTGAAACTGTCCCGGGAAAAATGGAACCGTCACCCACGGTCAACTTACTAGACTAGGCTACAATGTGTATTACCATACATTTCAAATAGGCCTTACCGGTAGCCAGTGTGTAGTAGTAAAAAATATAGGTCGTAAACGGTGAAAAAAGGAACGCTCCCGGTACTTTCAATGCATTTTTCTGAAAAAAGGTGGGTAAACAGCATTTACTGGAGTTTACCCTCCACTAGGCCTACACTACTGCCGGTAGCCTACCCTCTGTCAAGGCAATTTTAAACTCATGAACACGCGCAGAATAGGTAGCATTCAATATAATATTACATTCAATATAATACATGAGCTGAATGAAAAAATGTTTTACACCCTAGTTTGTGAGTTGTCCATAATTCATGAGTTAATGCTTGGAGTCTTCACAGATCGTGTGACATAACACGACCTATTCTTACATCAATGACATGAGTTATTTGTCATTATTAAGCATTTAACAATTGAATTTGAACAATGAACTTAAACCCTGTAGAAATCATTGATCTTGGAAAATGCGCTGTAAGTGTAACTGTCGACGTAATTTTTCATTATGTGAAATTGATGGCCACCATTGTTCCTGTACCCAAGAATCCAAAGGTCACTGAACTAAATGACTATTTCCCCATAGTATTCGCTTCTGTCATCATGAAGTGCTTTGAGAGACTAGTCAAGGGTCATATTACCTCCAACTTACCTGTCACCGTAGACCCACTTCAATTTGCTTACCACCCCAATAGGTCCACATACGATGCAATCGCCATCACACTGCCCAATCCCATCTGGACAAGAGCAATACCTATGTAAGAATGCTGTTCATTGACTATAACTTAGCATTCAACACCATAGCACCCTCCAAGCTCATCATTAAGCTCTGGGCTCTGTTTCTGAACCCTGCTCTGTGCCACTGAGTCGTGGACTTCCTGAAGGGCCGCCCCAAGGTGGTGAAGGTAGGAAACATCTCCACTTCCCTGATCCTTATCACTGGGACCCCACAAAGGTGTGTGTGTGTGCTCAGCCCCCTCCTGTACTCCCTGTTCACCCATGACTGCGTGGCCATTCACGCCTCCAACTCACTCATCAAGTTTGCAGACGACACAGTAGTAGGCTTGATTACCAACAACGACGAGACAGCCTACATGAGGAGGTGAGAGCTCTGGGAGTCTGGTGTCAGGAAAATAACCTCTCTCAAGGTCAACAAAACAAAGGACATGATCGTGGACTTCAGGAAACACCAGAGAGAGCACCCCCCTATCCACATCAACAGGACAGCAGTGGAGAAGGTAGAAAGTTTTAAGTTCCTCTGGTACATAATACTGACAAAATGAAATGGTCCAGCCACACAGTGTGGTGAAGGCACAACAGCGCCTCTTCAACCTCAGGAGGCTGAAGAAATTTGGCTTGTCACCTAAAACCCTCAAACTTTTACCGATGCACAATTGAGAGTATCCTGTCGGGCTGTATCACCGCCTGGTACGGCAACTGCACCGCCTACAACCGCAGGGCTCTCCAGAGGGTGGTGCGGTCTACACAACGCGTCACTGGGGGCAAACTACCTGCCCTCCAGGACACCTACACCACCCGATGTCACAGGAAGGCCAAAAAGATCATCAAGGACAACAACCACCCGAGCCACTGCCTGTTCACCCTGCTATCATCAAGACGGCGAGGTCAGTACAGGTGCATCAAAGCTGGGACCGAGAAGCTGTTTTTCAGTCTCTATCTCAGGGCCATCAGACTGTTAAATGGCCATCACTAGCACAGAGAGGCTCCTGCCTACACACAGACTTGAAATCATTGGCCACTTTAATAAATGGAACACTAGTCACTTTAATAATGTTTACGTATCTTGAATTACTCATCTCATATGTACAGTTGAAGTTGGAAGTTTACATACACTTAGGTTGGAGTCATTAACTTGTTTTTCAACCACTCCACAAATTTCTTGATAACAAACTGTAGTTTTAGCAAGTCGGTTAGGACATCTACTTTGTGAATGACACAAGTAATTTTTCCAACAATTGTTTACAGACAGATTATTTCACTTATAATTCACTGTATCACAATTCCAGTGTGTCAGAAGTTTACATACATACACTAAGTGCCTTTAAACAGCTTGGAAAATTCCAGAAAATGTCATGGCTTTAGAAGCTTCTGATAGGCTAATTGACATCATTTGAGTCAATTGGAGGTGTACCTGTGGATGTATTTCAAGGCCTACCTTCAAACTCAGTGCCTCTTTGCTTGACGACATGGGAAAATCAAAAGAAAATCAGCCAAGACCTCAGGAAAAAAAAGAATTGTGGACCTACACAAGTCTGGTTCATCCTTGGGAGCAATTTCCAAATTCCTGAAGGTACCACGTTCATCTGTGCAAACAATAGTACGCAAGTATAAACACTATGGGACCACACAGCCGTCATACCACTCAGGAAGGAGACGCGTCCCGTTGCCTAGAGATTAACGTACTTTGGTGCGAAAAGTGCAAATCCATCCCAGAACAGTAAAGTACCTTGTGAAGATGCTGGAGGAAACAGGTACAAAAGTATCCACAGTAAAACGAGTCCTATAACGACACAACCTGAAAGGCCGCTCAGTAAGGAAGAAGCCACTGCGCCAAAACCGCCATAAAAAAGCCAGACTATGGTTTGCAACTGTACATGGGGACAAAGATCGTACTTTTTGGAGAAATGTCCTCTGGTCTGATGATACAAAAATATAACTGTTTGGCCGTGATGACCATTATGTTTGGAGGAAAAACGGGGACGCTTGCAAGCCGAAGAACACATCCCAACCATGACGCATGGGGGTGGCAGCATCATGTTGTGGGGGTCCTTTGCTGCAGGAGGGACTTTTGCACTTTGTGGTGAAAATGACATGGATATATTGAAGCAACATCTCAAGACGTCAGTCAGGAAGTTAAAGCTTGGTCGCAAATGGGTCTTCCAAATGGACAATGACCCCAAGCATACTTCCAAAGTTGTGGCAAAATGGCTTAAGGACAACAAAGTCAAGGTATTGGAGTGGCCATCACAAAGCCCTGACCTCAATCCTATAGAAAATTGGTGGGCAGAACTCAAAAAGCGTGTGCGAGCAAGGAGGCCTACAAACCTGACTTAGTTACACCAGCTCTGTCAGGAGGAATGGGCCAAAATTCACCCAATTTATTGTGGGAAGCTTGTGGAAGGCTACCTGACATGTTTGACTCAAGTTAAACAATTTAAAGGCAACGCTACCAAATACTAATTGAGTGTATGTAAACTTCTGACCCACTGGGAATGTGATGAAATAAATAATTCTCTCTACTATTATTCTGACATTTCACATTCTTAAAATATAGTGGTGAACCTAACTGACAGGGAATTTTTACTAGGATTAAATGTCAGGAATTGTGAAACTGAGTTTAAATGTATTTGGCCAAGGTGTATGTAAACTTCTGACTTCAAATGTATATACTGTATTTTACACTATCTACTGTTTCTTAGTCTATGCCGCTCTGACATGGCTCATCCATATATTTATATATTCTTGATTTTATTAAGTTACTTTGATGTGTATTAGGTATTTGTTGTGAAATTGTTTATTTATTACTTGTTAGATATTGCTGCACTGTCAGAACTAGAAGCACGCCCGCAATAACATCTGCTAAACACATGTATGTGACCAATAAGATTGGATTTGTTTCGCCGTGAAAACAGTTCTCATGGGCACAGAAATCCCAGACAATGTAATCTTATGTCATTGCAAAATCGAATGCTTCTATTGAAACTATAGGCATAGTGTCATTAACGTATACTTATTGGATGCACATTGGTGTCTAGCTCTAGGCTAGTGATATTGTCGACCGTCAGCTGATCCAGGAAAGAAAACAAATATTGATAGACAATAATTAAGTGAAATAAATGTACTACTTCTGGCCCCGGCTGGTACGGAGAACATCAGTATCTGCACGCACCTGAAAAACAAAGCAATGTGCGCTCTGAACAGCTGACTGACAAAAGCAAACAATGATAAATGAAAACCTTTATTCCAATGCATATTTTAATCACAAACGCATGGTGAAAATGAGGAAATGCAAAGAAAAATCTATGCATGAAGGAGCTCAGCTGAGGTCAAATTTCAGCACAACTGAGTGGACAGCGCCGCCACATAAAAATAAACCATGACAGAGAGGTGGGGATGTTCATTTCAGCTTTTATTTTCATATTTACCACTGCATTTTAAACAAATAGAAGAATGGTTAAATTAGCATTTATTTAGAGACTAACCCCCCCCCCAAGTTGACTCTACAAATAACTATATTTCCAATTGAATTCCCCCCAATCCATTTATACTTTCAGAAAAGGAAGCGCGGATAGCCAAAGAGAAGGAGCTGGGGATTTACAAGGACAAGAAGGTAAATCCTGACAATCTAAAGCAGCGATTCTCAACTGGTGGGTTGCAAACCAAATTTGGGTCTTGGGAGGTTTTGAATGTGTTGCGAGTGTCTGAATAATACAAATAAATGCTTCTTTATTTTTTTTGTCAAAATACACCAGTCTGAACTTAAACTACTAAAATCAGGTAGAAAGTGTGTATAAATGATAATGAACCAATTTTTTTCTTCAATCAGTTTTCAATTTAGAATTATTAGCGGAGCCTTTAGTGGATTTGGTAGATATTTTAATATTTTTTTTGGTGTCACACCAGTGAGTTTACATTCTTCATCAAGAATATGGGCAAAGTGGAATTATTGACAATGGAAAAAGGTGGGACTGTTGTTCCTTTGTCATATAATTGGTGCATTTACTATCAATATATCATTAAACATTTTCCAGATTGCATTTTGGCAACAACAAAAAATCGTGACACGATTATTGGATCGCGACAGACAACCTGGTTCAATTTGGGTCCCGAGACTAAACCAGTTGAGAACCACTGGTATAAAGAAGCAGTGAGCTTGGGGTGGCCTGGATATATGCTAAGCTGTGGTGTGTCAATGTGTGTGCATGTTTTCCACTCTAGTGGGTTTCTCATTTCATGTCAGTATTTGGCAAGGCCCAGGCTCCTTGTTAGGTCCAACATCTGCTCTCTGGTTTTAACTAGCTGGATTAACTGCAGCGCAATAGATACTTAATGAGGTGTGGAGTCTTTGACAGCACTGATCCAACCACCTTATGCCATGTTGTCCAACTTCACAATCAGCCCCCTCCCGTAATACTACCGCATAGCTAGAGCATCCCTTTGTTGTGCAAAGTATAGTTACAAATGTACATTAAGCTAAAGCACCAATTTGCATAACTAATTGCATTTGACTGGATATAGAATGATTTGAAACCCCACTATGTGCCCTGCAGCCCAAGAGCTCCAAGAAGCGGGCTCCGATCCATGCCAGCACAGCCGACGAGGCCATAGAGAAGATGCTGGAGCAGAAGAAGATCTCCACTAAGATCAACTACGATATCCTGAAGGAGCTGAATGTCAAGCCATGTGCCAGTCCAGCCCGCCAGACAGCAGAGTCTCCGAAAGGAGCCACCCCTGGAGCCCAGAGGCTGACTGGACGATACCGCAAACCCACCAATGTCCCTCTGAGCCTGGGCACACCACTCAGCAGCCTGGGCAAGAGGTGGGTGAAGCAGAACCACAGTGTGACTCAGTCTATCTAATAATACCACTGCTGTTCACTGTCATATATTGTTCAATATATTCAATATTGGCTGATTTAAGCTTCAAGACTGACTGACGGCAGCAGTGTTGAATAAATTGGAGATGAATGGAAATGTGAGTGATGCAACAGTATTTTTGTCCTTCTCCGAGCCTCCTGTCTGTCACTAGGGGCAACATGCCCACTTCCCAGCCTGTTGAAGCGATGTTGCTGCTCTTCTCAATAATGATGAGGCTGCACTTTTCCTCTAGCCTGGAATAATCACCAGTGACAACCAAACAGATGCTCGCGTTCCTTTTTTTTTTCTTTTCTGGAAGGCTGTGGACTCACTCAGCCCGCCACTCACTCCCATGTGCTTCCCTGAGATTTACCTTCTCTCTCTGCCAGGATTTGCTTGATCTCATTCTCTCTTTCTCTCCCGCTTTCTCAACACACACATTCAGTATGTTATGATCCACTGTGAGGCTTTCTTCTGAAGTTAATCAGTTTCTTCAGTTTTGAGTTGTTTGTTGTTTAAAAAAACCTCAAATCAAATTTGTGTGGAACCGTCTTGCAGGTGTACAAGTCTTAGACCCAGCTCAGCCTAGAGCCAGCCTTTTAGTGACATCCAGGGGAGCCCCCCCCCTTCCTAGTGCAGTAAGTGTTACTGGGGTCATCTGGTTGCAGCTCCTCCCTCCATCTGACCAGCCCCAACCCTCTCAACCCATTTTTCATGAGCTGAAATAAAAGATTGTAGAAATATTCCATACACACAAAAAGCTTATTTCTCAAAAGTTGTGCACAAATGTGTTTACATCCCTGTTAGTGAATAATTCTCCTGTGTCAAGAGCTGTTTCCAGAGAATTTAATCTTCATTTCTCTACCATAAGCCACCTCCATCATTTTTGAGAATTTGTCAGTCCGTCCAACCGGTCTCACAACCGCAGATCACATGTAACCACACCAGTCCAGGACATCCACATCTTGCTTCTTCACCTGCGGAATCATCTGAGACCAGCAACCCGGACAGCTGATTTGTATTTCTGTCTGTAATAAAGCCCTTTTGTGGGGGAAAACACATTCTGATTGGCTGGGCCTGGCTCCTCAGTGGGTGGGCCTTTATGAACTGTAACTCAGTAGAATCGTTGAAATATAGCATGTTGCGTTTTTATATTTTTGTTCAGTGTAGTTGCGCCAGTCAGAGTAGCCTAGCACTTCTTTAGAAAGCTGACGTTTACTGTAGGCCTACACACTCAAGACATCTCCAGTTACGTGTTTTTTTTCTGCTGTTGAAGAGGGCTTCATGGATGAACCTTTTCCCCCTTTAAGAATTACAATTTTCCCTCCAACTGTCCACCCGTACATTTAAAAAAAAAAATGCATTCATGTCAATAAATGATTCATCTACATTATGGTTATTGAATCATTCATTGTACACTTTCAACACTTGTTTTTCCTGAATGGAACAGTGCTTTTGCTAGCAGGTAGCTTTTAAGACTCACATCCACTTGCTGAGAAAAATCTGAACTTTGCACTTTAGTTCTGCTTGCTCAACAAAAATAGTTTTAACCACAGGACGGGATCACACCATGGTTTATCCAAACAGTTACTTTTTCTATATCACTATGTTGATCATTTGGCATCTTTGCTGACATTGTACCTCCAGAAATAGTGACATTCAAATGAAAACATGACTTGCCCATTGACTGCAGAAAGAGTCCCTTCACTGGTTGTTTGACGAGTACACCATTACTGGAGCTCTGAAAGGGTTGCTGTGTGGTTATTTAAAAGGCAAGTCAGGGAGAACTAGAAAAGTGGAGGAGAGCGGTGGCTGACAGTAAGTCCATTGTGCTGCCTGCTTCCAGAACTTACTGACTGCTACACTGAAGCATTGTGCTCCTTCTCACTTTCCTCCAACCACTGCTTGGCTCCCCCACACTCCACTCCACTTTTAAAGGCTCTCCCCTGTAGGATCTGGTTCTGCACAGTCTCAAGCCTGCTTTATACAGGGTCTCCCATCCTCGGTCATGGCCAGCCTGGCCTCTAGGGAAGGCCTCTGAGCTCCCCCTTTCCCCAGCCCTTCACCCGGTCACAGGCCTGTACTTTACAGGACTCCCACCCGCCATCCCTCTCCCTCCATATTGCTCCACGCCTCTCCAGCTAGCTGCCAAACAGGGCCTCCCTGTCCCCTTCATTCCGACTGGAGGATGGAAAAGCACTCTTCCAGAAATAGCCCAGATAATTTCCCTCCAGTGCTTTTTTTCTTCCCTCTTCTCCCTCCTTAATCTGTTCCCATTCAAAGCTGTTTTTCTTTCTTCTCTCTTTTTAAAGCCCTTTTCCCCATTCAACCTTTTTGGGAGGAATACTTGACTGCATATTTCACCAAGGGGAGGGGGGTTGTATGGTTTCGGTCTGTGTCTCAGAAGTGTAAATCTAACCCTAAAGGTCTAGTGGAAGCTCTGATCCACAGTCTGGTCTAATGGAGAGGGTTGTGGCAAGAGTTTTTGACCATCGATTTTCTTTCTGCTGCCTGTGAAGAATTAACAACTTTCTCTGCATTTCTATTCAGCCTCTCAGAACAGGTGTCATCAGCAGAGTAGTGACATCAGATCATCCCCACATGGACCAATATGCATCACACTTTATTTTCAGTCCACTCTAAAGAAGTGTTTTTCTACTAATAGTAGCAGCTGTATTGGGAGAGTATAATCTCCCTCTGGTTTCCAGCCCTTCCCTGGCCTCTCTCTGATCTCCCCCACTGCCCTGCAACACCTGACTGACTGAGACCACTAAGTATTTCCATGGGACGCCTCTGGATTTGCTTCTCACAGGAACCAACTCTTTGGGTGCCACTGCCAGGCAGGCTCCATCCGTTACAATGCTACAGACCAGAGGGCATCCCATCCTATGTGAGGCATATGTTGGGCTGGACAGGAGGACTATAGACTGCTGGGAAACTGCATATTTTTCTCTGTTGGACATCCGGCTCCGCTAGCAGCAGCTTTCTCTCTTCTCGATTTTCAAACAGTTGTCTACAGCCAAACCTTTGTTCTACTAACGCTTTACCACAACTAATGGTCCAATGAAAGTTGGAATTTTTCGTACTAGAGCTCCAAAGTGGGCAGTATATCCATCCACAGCCCAAGAAGCACCACGGTGACTGTTGAGATGGGCAGAGTTGATATTACGGTCATAGTTCATTGTTCCACAGCCTGAACCAGTCAAATAGTCTCTCTTGAGTAGTAACACATGGACTGGCGGATGCACTTAGTGCCTTTCTCACTATACATTGTTTTATACTCACCACTCATGTATTAGCACCTGCCTTGGTGACAAAGGGAGCCATCTTGTATCAAAGCACTCAGACAATTATTCTTTCAGTTCTGTGAGCCCAGGGGCATACTACACAGTGAAAGTGTCTGAACCAGAGTGGTCTGTCTGGAGATCCCAGAGGAGAAGGACTGACTGTTGGCACCAGCTAAATCCTTTTCTCACTACTGCTGGTTTCTCACCCTCTGCCAGTGTGAAGTGCTCATCATCACATAGTGACGTAATCAAATGTTATTTGTCACATGCGCCGAATACAACCGGCGTAGACCTTAACGTGAAATGCTTACTTACAAACCCTTAACCAACAATGCAGTGCTAAGAAGAAGAAAAAAAGGGCAACAATAAAATAACAAGGCTATATACAGGTGGTACCGGTCCTGAGTCAATGTGCGGGGGTACAGGTTAGTCAAGGTAATTGAGGAAATATGTACATGTAGGTAGGGGTAAAGTGACTATGCATAGATAAACGGCAAGTAGCAACAGTGTTAAAAAAAATAAACGGTGGGGGGGTAGAAGCTGTTCAGAAGCCTTTTGGACCTAGACTTGGCACTCCGGTACCGCTTGCTGTGCAGTAGCAGAGAGAACAGTCTATGACTAGGGTGGCTGGAGTCTTTGTTGTTTGGGAATGCAGCCCAAAGGGCGTGGTAAACTCCATCTAAGGCTAAATACCGGCACAAGACCAATAGTCGACAAGTACCGTAAGGGAAAGTTGAAAATCACTTTGAAACCGCCTGGTATTGAGGTCCTGGATGGCAGGAAGCTTGGCCCCAATGATGTACTGGGCCGTACACAAAAATCTCAGATTATACTTTCATATGTAGGGTAAATGCTTTCTCTTTGTTTCTCATTCACTGCAATCATTTCCCCATTTTAATTTGTTATATTACTGATTTAATGTAACCTTAACATTATCCTCAAGGGTTCCATCTCTTTTAGTCTCGCTCCTCTCATTCTTGGCTTTAACGATTTTCTTCTAATTATATATACTGCTCAAAAAAATAAAGGAAACACTTAAATAACACATCCTAGATCTGAATGAATGAAATAATCTTATTTAATACTTTTTTCTTTACATAGTTGAATGTGCTGACAACAAAATCAAACAAAAATAATCAATGGAAATCCAATTTATCAACCCATGGAGGTCTGGATTTGGAGTCACACTCAAAATTAAAGTGGAAAACCACACTACAGGCTGATCCAACTTTGATGTAATGTCCTTAAAACAAGTCAAAATGAGGCTCAGTAGTATGTGTGGCCTCCACGTGCCTGTATGACCTCCCTACAACGCCTGGGCATGCTCCTGATGAGGTGGTGGATGGTCTCCTGAGGGATCTCCTGCCAGACCTGGACTAAAGCATCCGCCAACTCCTGGACAGTCTGTGGTGCAACGTGGCGTTGGTGGATGGAGCGAGACATGATGTCCCAGATGTGCTCAATTGGATTCAGGTCTGGGGAACGGGCGGGCCAGTCCATAGCATCAATGCCTTCCTCTTGCAGGAACTGCTGACACACTCCAGCCACATGAGGTCTAGCATTGTCTTGCATTAGGAGGAACCCAGGGCCAACCGCACCAGCATATGGTCTCACAAGGGGTCTGAGGATCTCATCTCGGTACCTAATGGCAGTCAGGCAACCTCTGGCGAGCACATGGAGGGCTGTGTGGCCCCCCAAAGAAATGCCACCCCACACCATGACTGACCCACCACCAAACCGGTCATGCTGGAGGATGTTGCAGGCAGCAGAACGTTCTCCACGGCGTCTCCAGACTCTGTCACGTCTGTCACATGTGCTCAGTGTGAACCTGCTTTCATCTGTGAAGAGCACAGGGCGCCAGTGGCGAATTTGCCAATCTTGGTGTTCTGTGGGAAATGCCAAACGTCCTGCACGGTCTTGGGCTGTAAGCACAACCCCCACCTGTGGACGTCGGGCCCTCATACCACCCTCATGGAGTCTGTTTCTGACCGTTTGAGCAGACAAATGCACATTTGTGGCCTGCTGGAGGTCATTTTGCAGGGCTCTGGCAGTGCTCCTCCTGCTCCTCCTTGCAGAAAGGCGGAGGTAGCGGTCCTGCTGCTGGGTTGTTGCCCTCCTACGGCCTCCTCCACATCTCCTGATGTACTGGCCTATCTCCTGGTAGCGCCTCCATGCTCTGGACACTACGCTGACAGACACAGCAAATCTTCTTGCCACAGCTCGCATTGATGTGCCATCCTGGATGAGCTGCACTACCTGAGCCACTTGTGTGGGTTGTAGACTCCGTCTCATGCTACCACTAGAGTGAAAGCACCGCCAGCATTCAAAAGTGACCAAAACCTCAGCCAGGAAGCATAAGAACTGAGAAGTGGTCTATGGTCACCACCTGCCGAACCACTCCTTATTTGGGGGTGTCTTGCTAATTGCCTATAATTTCCACCTGTTGTCTATTCCATTTGCACAACAGCATGTGAAACTTATTGTCAATCAGTGTTGCTTCCTAAGTGGACAGTTTGATTTCACAAAAGTGTGATTGACTTGGAGTTACATTGTGTTGTTTAAGTGTTCCCTTTATTTTTTTGAGCAGTGTAGTTGCCATCCCCCAGCTCTAACCAGTTGCCAGCCACTGGCTAAACGCTCTCCGTCAATCGCCTTTTCAACTCCGGCTTAGTCTCATTGGCAGTAAGCTGATTAGAAATGTGTTAAGCCCAGCAGAGACTAATAGTCTAGCAGAGAGAGAGTCGGAGATGGACAGCAGTGGTGGGGGAAAGACTGAGGCAGTAAGAAAGAGGGGGAGTGAAAGTGGGAGAGTGTTGGGTCTCCCCAAGTGTCTCCTGTCTGACCTTTTAGAGAGGTGGAGGGGGGCGTCACGCCAATAGAGGAGTGCTTCATATGTCCCATTGTCTTTGGAGAGGTGATTTATACATGTCACATCTCCTCTGTCCAAGGAGCCACTCCCCACTGCTGATATCAATGTTCAGAGGGAAAGGGCTCCCTAGGAGGCTGTCGTCATTGGCAGCCAGCTCAATTTTGAACACCAGTTTGACCTCTGAACTTAAGGCAAGATCTGTCCCCTTGCAGGACGAGTAGCTAGGATCTAGGATAGTGCTTGCATATTTTGGGTTAGTAAGGCTTAAAAGTGATCACTGCTTAACCAGAATGAAGCTGCTTTATTTGGGATGTAGAATAACTACAGACTGTTTCTATGGAAATATTGACACACTGGGGACCAACAAGTTGATAAGTAGTTTGTCTTTGGATGTAAGCTTTTATGGAACATCTGTAGCCTTAGATTTTAGCCAGACAGATGTATTTTTCTGGGAGGTTTAGAAGCCACGACTAATGTTGATGTCCTCTGGGCTTTCTCAAAGGCTATGTATAGTTTGTCACTGTGACAGCTGACAGTATGGAGGTGTGTGGTGGTGGTGTGTTACAGCTCCCTAATGAATGAGCAGTGTTACTGTGTGTCTCCCCAATAATGAGCTGAGCTGTGTCCACGCTTACTCCAGTCCAAGGTGTGAGCTCATGGGGGATGAGGTGTGAGAGGGGACATGCCATGGGAGGAAGGATGGAGCGGGTCTGGGCAGGCATCTCTGTCACTCCTGTCACACCTACACCACCCCTGCCCTCATTAGAGAGGAGACGTCAGACATGTTTTCTTTTCTCTGAGGGAGAAGTAGATTTTTAGAACACATTCACTGTTCTAGGTGAAGTGGTGTCGCAATAATGAGTAGTGTTGTCACGATACCAGAATGATGATACTCAATAACAAAACAATCCCACGGCAAAAAAATGGCATATTAGCCATAGTCACAGAATGGCTCTTGATCCAGACAGAGAGACTCAGCTACTGCTCTGTTCAATCGTTGGGCATCTTTTGAGTTCAATATTATTACATTATAATTGTTTTACCTCAAACATTTTCAGCGACAAACATGTATACATTAATTAATCAATTATACAATCAATTTGACTTTGGTAAAAACAATCTAACTACATTTGAATGGTAAATCTAGATGTAGCCAAGGTCTATTCACAATACAGGTTGATGTATATTCAACAGTGTGCATGTGTTGAGTTATTGAGCTTATTTGGCTGATGTCATCTGTATCCCCATGAAAATCTGTTTCCCTTATATTTGGGACTTGCAGTGCATTCGGATAGTATTCAGACCCCTTGACTTTTTCCACATTTTGTTAGGTTAGCCTTATTCTAAAATTGATTACATTTATTTTTCCTCATCGATCTACACACAATACCCCATAATGACAATGCAAAAACAGGTTTTTCTAAATTTTAGCAAATCTATAAAAAATGTAACTGAAATATCACTTACACACAGTACCAGTCAAAAGTTGGGACACCTACTCATTCAAAGATTTTTCTTTATTTTTAGTATTTTCTACGTTGTAGAATAATAGTGAAGACATCAAAATATGAACTAACACATATGGAATCATGTAGTAACCAAAAAGGTGTTAAACAAATCAAAATATATTTTAGGTTCAAAGAAGCCAACCTTTGACAGCTTTGCACATTCTTGGAATTCTCTCAACCAGCTTCGCCTGGAATGCTTTTCCAACAGTCTTGAAGGAGTTCCCACATATGCTGAACACTTGTTGGCTGCTTTTTCTTCACTCCGCGGTCCAAATCATCCCAAACCATTTCAATTGGGTTGAGGTCAGGTGATTGTGGTGGCCAGGTCATCTGATGCAGCACTCCATCACTCTCCTTCTTGGTCAAATAGCCCTTACACAGCCTGGAGGTGTGTTGGGTCATTGTCCTGTTGAAAAACAAATGATAGTCCCACTAAGCACAAACCAGATGGGATGGCATATCGCTGCAGAATGCTGTGGTAGCCATGCTGGTTAAGTGTGCCTTGAATTCTAAATAAATCACTGACAGTGTCACCAGCAACGCACCATCACACCTCATCCTCCATGCTTTACGGTGGGAACCACACATGCGGAGATCATCCGTTCGTCTACTCTGCGTCACAAAGACACGCGGTTGGAACCAAAAATCTCAAATTTGGACTGTCTTTTGCTTGTGTTTCTTGGCCCAAGCAAGTCTCTTCTTCTTATTGGTGTCCTTTAGTAGTGGTTTCTTTGCAGCAATTCAACCATGAAGGCCTGATTCACGCAGTCTCCTCTGAACAGTTGAGATGTGTCTGTTACTTGAAGTCTGAAGCATTTATTTGGGCTCCAATTTCTGAGGCTGGTAACTCTAATGAACTTATCCTCTGCAGCAGAGGTAACTCTGGGTCTTCCTTTCCTGTGGCGGTCCTTTATGAGAGCCAGTTTCATCATAGCGCTTGATGTTTGTGACTGCATTTGAAGAAACTTTCAAAGTTCTTGACATTTTCCAGATTGACTGACCTTCATGTCTTAAAGTAATGATGGACTGTCATTTCTCTTTGCTTATTTGAGCTGTTCTTGCCATAGTATGGACTTAGCCCTATTTGGTAAAAGGCCATCTTCTGTATACCACCCCTACCTTGTCACAACACAACTGATTGGCTCAAATGCATTAAGAAGGAAAGAAATTCCACAAATTAACTTTAAACAAGGCTCACCTGTTAATTGAAATGCATTCCAGGTGACTACCTCATGAAGCTAGTTGAGAGAATGCCAAGAGTGCAAAGCTGTCAAAATATATTTAGGTTTGTTTAACCCTTTTTGTTGTTGTTGGTTACTACACGATACCATATGTTTTTTCATAGTTTTGATGTCTCCACTATATTCTACAATGTAGAAAATGGTAAAAATAAAGAACAATCTTGGAATGAGTTGGTGGGTCTGAACTTTTGACTGGTACTATAAGTATTCAGACCCTTTACTCAGTACTTTGTTGAAGCACCTTTGGCAGTGATTACAGCCTTGATTCTTCTTGGGTATGATGCTACAAGCTTAGCACACCTGTATTTGGGGTGTTTCTCCTGTTCTTCTCTGCAGATCCTCTCAAGCTCTGTCAGGTTGGATGGGGAGCGTTGCTGCACAGGTATTTTCAGGTCTCTCCAGAAATGTTAGATCGGGTTCAAGTCCGGGCTGTGGCTGGGCTAGTCGAGGACATTCATCGACTTGTCCCGAAGCCACTCCTGCGTTGTCTTGTCTGTGTGCTTAGGATCATTGGGCAGGTAGCCAGTTGGTTAGAGCATTGGACTAGTAACCGAAAAGATTGCTAGATCGAATCCCCGAGCTGACGAGGTAAGAATCTGTCGTTCTGCCCCTGAACAAGGCAGTTAACCCATTGTTCCTAGGCCGTCATTGTAAATAAGAATTTGTTCATAACTGACTTGCCTAGTTAAATAAAAGGTTAAATTGTCCTGTTGGAAGGTGAACCTTTGCCCCAGTCTGAGGTCCTGAGCACTCTGGAGCAGGTTTTCATCAAGGATCTCTGTACTTTGCTCCATTAATCTCTCCCGTTTCCTCCAGACATGACGTTTGGCATTCAGGCCAAAGAGTTCGATCTTGGTTTTATTAGACCAGAGAATCTTGTTTCTCATGGTCTGAGAGTCTTTGTGCCTTTTGGCAAACTCCAAGTGGACTGTCGTGCAACTTACTGAGTGGCTTCCGTCTGGCCCCTCTGCCATAAATGCCTGATTGGTGGAGTGCTGCAGAGATGGTTGTTCTTCTGGAAGTTTCTCCTATCTCCACAGGAACTCTGGAGCTCTGTTAGTGACCATCGGGCTCTTGGTCACCTCCCTGACCAAGGCCCTTCTCCCCAGATTGCTCAGTTTGGCCAGGCGGCCAGCTCTAGAAAGAGTCATGGTGCTTCCTAACTTCTTCCATTGAAGAATCATGGAGGCCACTGTGTTCTTGGGGACCTTCAATGCTGCAGAAATTGTATTAGCCTTCCCCAGATCTGTGCCTCGACACAATTCTGTCTCGGAGCTCTACGGACAATTCCTTTGACCTCATGGCTTGTTTTTCACTCTGACATCCACTGGCAACTGTGAAACCTAATATATCATGTCCAATCAATTTAATTGTAGTGTAGTGCCGAGGCATGTAGTAATCACGGTCTGCAGATAGACCCTATTTGTTTGAGTCAATAAATAATTTTTGGGTAAAAACGTGAGAGGCCAATAAAGTGAATTAATTAAGTTTTGGTGGCAATTATCTATAAAATCAGCATTATGTTATGGTTGGCACATTATCACAAACGAAGTACTAGGGAGGTGAACTGATGTCAGCTTTAGCTGTAATCTAGCAAGGAAAGTTTGCCTATAAAGCTTGAAGCTACCGGTATCTTCTTGCGTTGTAAAGTGTTCTAGCTTGTATGGACATTGTTTTGCAACAGTAATGGTTTCAACATTTCTACATGCCGTGGGGCGCTAACATGATGCAGCCCAGACTCCCAGTGCCGGCTAAGTGGAGTAGTGGGCTGGCATTATTCGGGGGACATCACCTTCACTGATACAGACTTTTGATCCGTGGGACACATTTGATGTACCGAAAGCAACAAAAATTCTAGTATCAAATCGTTTTTTATGTTGTAGTATTTAAAAAGTACCGACGTTTCGGTATACCCTTCGTCACTAGTAATGAGAGCATGGACTGTTTGGTATTTCTGAGATTGTCTCTGCCTGCCTTTTGGTGTGAGTCTGCTCATCTTTTTTGACCGCATTGTCTGTGTTTGTGATCCTCCTTGTCAGGGTGGTAGTAGCGTCCCTGTAGTGTGTTGTTAGTATGATATTAATGCGGTAGTAGTGTGTGTGTGTGTGTGTGTGTGTGTGTGTGTGTCTGATCCTCCCAGGCTGTCTGTGATCATACTGAGCCTGTCATACTCCAAGCCAGGATGGTAGTAGTGAACCTGTAGTAGCAGTTTGATCCTGTCTGTGTGATCAGCCTGTGATCCTCCCCCTGGTGGGCATGGTCAGACAGATGCTGTCCCTCTACCGGCTAATGCCACCATCCTGAGCCCCGACCCCATCCCTCTGATGTATGTGTATCTAGCCCAGACCCAGATGCACATGGGAATGCAGAGCCAATCACAGGCCACACATGACTTAAAAAAAAGGCCACATATGACCCAATATGTCTCAAACATCCTCTTTAGAGGTCAGAATTCCCCAGGGCCACGCAGCATGATCTCCCTTTCATAAATGCCATGTCTGTTTTGTAACAAACAAGGCTGGTCCTCTAGCCTAAACAATCATAAACTTTGGACCTTCATACACTGTATGAGTTTGTTCTTATTCAAGCAGGTATTTTGGTGTGTGGGAGATGTTTCTGTTTGAGTGTGTTGTAGTGAGATGCTATAGTAGAGTATGAATGGTGTCAGTGCCATGTGGAGCTTCTTTTGGCCCTATCAGTGTCTCATGCTGCCAAGCTCTGCTCTGTCTGTCCCAGAATCCACTTTAGGGTGAATGGACCGCGCTCAGCCAGCCCTGCCAAAGTAGTATCTGGGAGAATAAGTGTGTGTATACTGGAAAAGAGCGAGTGGGCACCACAGTTTTTTGTGGGCAGTTTCTTTATGCATAGTTTGATTGTGAGGAGGGAGGAACTTTGCCTCAGACTTCAGGCCCAGCCTGGAAAATGTAGTTTGAAGCCCTGATTTATTATCATAGTCCATATATTTATACCATAGCTTCCTCATACTACTAATTTAACTAATGCATTTTCCATCTCACAACAGTGAATAGATTACCTTATGTGTATGTGCTGGTGCCTCTAAGATCCTGTGTTTGTGATTGGAAACTAAAGTGAAAGGGACCCATTGGGGAACCCTGCTCACCCAGTCCTGTCTAGTACAAGGTCTGTGGGCTAGCCCCACTAAGCCCAGAATAGGCTGGTGCTGCTGGATGCTTTTCTAATAAGCTCTGACAAAGGGAGTGAAGATGCCATGCTTGCTGAACAGTGAACACACACACACACCCTCTCCTCCACCCTTCTCCTTGTAAAGCAGATTAATTAAAAGTGCTCTCTCTCCACTCTTATCAGTGTGAGTAAGGCACTTACAGTAAGCCCCCAGGGGAGTATGTCTCACAAGGGTGGGCGGGCGGGCAGGGGGGGCAGAGAGCCTCCAGGAGAGATTCTAATTTCATCCACTGGAGATATTCTTCCCCAGGAATTACTGCTGCTGTTGGCACCCTTCTGTCTGTTAGTCTCTTGCGCTCTTGCGCTCTTAGAATTCAAGTCAATTCATAGGGAAATGTGTACGAAGTGCAGCTCAGTTTCCACCAAATTTTGTGGGCGGTGTGCACATAGCCTGTCTTGAGAGCCAGGTCTGCCTACGGTGGCCTCTCTTAATAGCAAGGCTATGGTCACGGAGTCTGTACATAGTCAAAGCTTTCCTTAATTTTGGGTTTGTCACGGTGGTCAGGTATTCTGCCTCTGTACTCTCGGTTTAGGGCCAAATAGCATTCTAATTTTCTCTGAACAAAAAACATTCTTTCCAATGTGTTAAGTAATTATATATTTTTTTCTCTGTGTGTCTGCCTGTCTGTTAGAATATACAGTTGAAGTTTACATACACCTTAGCCAAATACATTTAAACTCAGTTTTTCACAATTCCTGACATTTAATCCTAGTAAAAATTCCCTGTTTTAGGTCAGTTAGGATCACCACTTTATTTTAAGAATGTGAAATGTCAGAATAATAGAATGATTTATTTCAGCATTCATATACACTCAATTAGTATTTGGTAGCATTGCCTTTAAATTGTTTAACTTGGGTCAAATGTTTCAGGTAGCCATCCACAAGCTTCCCACAATAAGTTGGGTGAATTTTGGCCCATTCCTCCTGACAGAGCTGGTGTAACTGAGTCAGGTTTGTGCTCGCACACGCTTTTTCAGTTCTGCCCACCAATTTTCTATAGGATTGCGGTCAGGGCTTTGTGATGGCCGCTACAATATCTTGACTTTGTTGTCCTTAAGCCATTTTGCCACAACTTTGGAAGTATGCTTGGGGTCATTGTCCATTTGGAAGACCCATTTGCGATCAAGCTTTAACTTCCTGACTGATGTCTTGATGTTGCTTCAATATATTCACATAATTTTCCTTCGTCATGATGCAATCTATTTTGTGAAGTGCACCAGTCCCTCCTGCAGCAAAGCACCCCCACAACATGATGCTGCCACCTTTGTCCCCATGTGCAGTTGCAAACCGTTGTCTGGCTTTTATGGCGGTTTTGGAGCAGTGGCTTCCTTCAGGTTATGTCGATATAGGACTTGTTTTACTGTGGATGTAGATATTTTACCTTGATTTAACTAGGCAAGTCGGTTAAGAACAAATTCTTATTTTCAATGACGGCCTAGGAACAGTGGGTTAACTGCCTTGTTCAGGGGCAGAACGACAGATTTGTTTACCTTGTCAGCTCGGGGACTCGATCTTGCAACCTTTCCGTTACAAGTCCAACGCTCTAACCACTAGGCTACCTGCCGCCCCTACTTTTGTACCTGTTTCCTCCAGCATCTTCACAAGGTCCTTTGCTGTTCTGGGATGGATTTGCACTTTTCGCACCAAAGTACGTTAATCTCTAGGCAACAGGACGCGTCTCCTTCCTGAGCGGTATGACGGCTGCGTGGTCCCATAGTGTTTATACTTGCGTACTATTGTTTGCACAGATGAACGTGGTACCTTCAGGCGTTTGGAAATTGCTCCCAAGGATGAACCAGACTTGTGTAGGTCCACAATTTTTTTTTTTTTTTTCTGCGGTCTTGGCTGATTTTTCTTTTGATTGTCTCATGATGTCAAGCAAAGAGGCACTGAGTTTGAAGGTAGGCCTTGAAATACATCCACAGGTACACCTCCAATTGACTCAAATGATGTCAAATAGCCTATCAGAAGCTTCTAAAGCCATGACATCTTTTTCTGGATTTTCCCAACCTGTTTAAAGGCACAGTCAACTTAGTGCATGTAAACTTCTGACCCAATGGGATTTTGATACAGTGAAATAATCTCTCTGTAAACATTTGTTGGAAAAATTATTTGTCATGCACAAAGTAGATGTCCTAACCGACTTGCCAAAACTATAGTTTAACAAGAAATTTGTGGAGTGGTTGAAAAACAAGTTTTAATGACTCCAACCTAAGTGTATGTAAACTTCCGACTTCAGCTGCATCTCTCTCTGTGTTCTGTCTGTTAGAATATCTCTTTCCCTCTGTGTCTGTCTGTCGCTCCAGCCTTTGTCCTTTTTCTCAACGGTCATCTCTGCCATTCATTGCAGCCACGTGGTCTATTCTTCAAAGTTTTTTTTTTTCTCTCAGGTTACGGCCCTTCATATCAGCACACCCCTCTAAGAAGCTGGCTCTAGACCAGGTAAGATGTTACACATGCTTTTGTCTCTTACACACACTTTTACTATCGCTAAAGGTATACAGATTTCCATACCTTCATACCGTGCCTGTGCCATCCCGGGATATGCGGTATTACCGGTAGTGCACACAAGGGGCGCTTTTGAAAAATATATAAACGTAAAAAAGTCACTTACCAGAATGCTAAGAAGTACTAAGAAATTCTCATAGCAGATGCTAGGTAAATGGTAACGAACGCTTGCAAACATTTACTACTAGGACAGACAACCCAGCTCATAAAGTTATGCAAGTTTCTCAAAACGCAGCACACACAAAACAAATATTAGGCAGCAGGGATCTTAATCCAGGAGGGGATTGCCTCTGCTGCTGTTACCAAGAAGCTTGATCTTGCAAGCTTTAGCAAGTTAGCAACATTAGCAAGTTAGCAAAACCCAGCTAGAGATCATTTATTTGACACATCTTAGATCACTTATTTTATAAGTTATATAGCTGACAAATATTAGTGAATTTAATACAAGTGTAACTTGATCACCTCACTTAAATTGTGTTGCAGGAGTGACTCACCTTGCGAAGCTCCCATTTTGCTCATTGTGCTTTTTTGTAAACAAACGTGACTGGCTCAAAATGCTTTTTTGGGAAACTAGTACTGGTAAGCTTCATAATGGAAAAATGATCTAATGGGCTGAATGATGAACACAATCTGCTTTATCTATTACCTAGTGCTCAATTTGACTTAAGTACTAATATTCAAAGCCCAAAAACGTCACTTACCAGAATGCTAACAAGTACTAAGTGATCCTCATAGAGAATGCTAACTAAATGCTTACAAGTGAATTATGAACATTTTGTACGGTTTCTGACCAAAACTATACAAGTAACTCAAATGCTACTCAGTTTGTTGCACACACAAAATTATTATTAGCCAGCAAAGCTCTTGATCCAGGAGGGGATTCTCTGCTGTTACCAAGTGGATGCTTGATTTTGGAAGAAGCTAACCACTTAGCTAAATGCCAACAATCTACTAAGTTAGCAAACCAAATGCACAACTGCAGAGCATTTAGCACATTTTAGACAACTTAATAGTTATAAGATATCTAGCTGGCAAACATTTAGTTGTGAATTCCATACTTATCACCTGGCGCATGTTGCACGACAGTGACTGACTCACAAGGCTCCGGTCTCTCATCGTGTGCTTGTAAACAAACCCCACGTGACTGGGGACTACCGTAAGCTACATAATGTGACAAGTGAAGTGAAGAACGCAATGTTCTTTATCTCCTAACGTATTGCACTAGTTGACTGCAGGTATTCACTTAAAAAGAAGCTACAAATATTCAATTGTATAAAAATAAATAGTTTTGGCTTTACTGAAAAACCATCCCGTGGCTTTTTCAAAATACCCCAGTATAGGGTATATACGGTATACCGCCCAAGCCTACTATCGATAACACTATATCTTGAGAAAATAAGAAAAAAAGGAATCATGATTCTTTGTCTCTACCAATGGTTTTCACCCATTTTGAATGTTATATCCTCATAAGATGCAAAACTCATCATACGGGCTATATTTCTGCCTGCTTGCACGATGATGGCTCAGATACACATGAAAACATGAAATGACCCCGGGAATCGATAGAACATCACTCAGAGATGCCCAAATACGATATAATATTCAAATTGGGTGAGTCTTTTCTTTAACCAACCCTTTAGTCTCCTATGGACCAGATGGGGGAGAGTGTTTCTTCAGCAGCAGGCTCACTAATGGGAGAGGACTGCGGCCATGTCCTGCTGAGTTGTTCACATGCACTCAAGCGGTGTGGGCTGGAACGTACAGGAGGGAGCCTCACTTTCTCCTGCACCCACTCTTCATCCCTCTGCTGCTGTGTCTCGCTCCATTCCCTTCTTTTGCTCGCTCTCTCTCACTCATGTGGTGTTGGCAGCCATGAATAGAATCTCCCAGTGCAGGCTACAGCAACCAGGAAGAAAACATTTGCCACGAGGGGCCGGGTCAACAAAGCTTGTTACTAAGCAACCCCTGGGAACTGGCATCAAATGGCTTCTCTGATTGGTTGGGGCCGGGTTTGCTTGGAATTCATGTTATGTAAGGAAAGGAAAAGGAGCACAGGAGAGAGAAAGGAGATGTGTGCTTTGCTGTTGCCTGGCAGTTTTTCTGGTTCTCTTTGTATTTCCAAAAGAAATGTTCTAGGAGTAAATGGCACTTTGAGTTACCCAGTGCAGTGCTTCTGCCTGACAGTCTTCGCAATAAATGTCTGTTTAAACGTCAAGCTCAGAGAAACTGGCAGGCTCCTGTGATAAACCTCTGCAATAGAATAGAGACTAGCCTAATTTCACTGTTCCAGGCTTTAAAGCTGAGAGACTATTCAAGTTCATCCAGCTCTTCCCCCAGTGTAAGCTATGGCAGAGAACCACTGACTCATCACACTGTTATGACTGACCTGATTCCACCAAGGTCACCCAGTTCTCTCACCTTTAAAATTGTCCGGGGTCAAGATTGTTGAATCAGTATGTCTTCTCATTCCCTCTGAAAGGGTCTTTCAACACTCCCTGCCTCTCCCATCGATCCTTCCCAGGACTCAGACCCAGGGGCGGAAATCCCGGGGGGCCGGGGGGGACATGACCCCCCCCATCCTGGGAAAAATATGATTTGTCCCCCCAATATATCACTGAAACATAACTATGTAATGTAAATAATATTAATAATTCGCAATGAAAGCAATTGTGCTGATTATAGACACTTAATAGCACGTTTTTAAGTTTCAAAAGATTGCAACCCCCCCACCCTTTGCCTCACAATGGTTTGATCCACTGCCAGTTCCTTAGCTTGCTAGGTAACAGAGAGGTTGTATCTACTGTCTGAAAGGCACTCAATGCACGTAACTGACGTGAGGTTAATCCAGTCAATCGCGCACACACACTAGCTGAATATGCAGAGCTAGCGCGCAAATATTAACTATTAAGCTAGCTAGTACCTATTCCATTTATGTGGCGTGGTCAAAGATGGAATCAGCATGCAGATGATGTAAGTTAGTGCTTCAAAGTCCCTGTGATAAGGTTAGCGATAAACTGAAATCCAAACTGAACAGAACTACACTCTCTTCTACCATTGTCTTAAATATATTTAATGGTCTCGTTGCAAAAGCTAAATTGTCGCAAGTGAACTTTTATTTATTTATTTTATTTAACCTTTATTTAACCCGGGTAGCAAAGATTATAGCAAACACCACTGAAACTGAATTGGTGCTTGCTAGCTTTGCAAATTCAGCTATTGTTGGAAGCCAGCCAATATGAAACAAACTATTAAAATTACAAAAGGTTGCAGCATATGTTGTGTAAATGGTGAACTCATACAGCTGTCAACTCTTGTCATTTTAATCCGTTTCACATTTGCTAGCTACCTTTTAGATCGAAGCCCAAATAGAATGATTGAAGATGATAGAAGCCCATCTCCTACTGTAAATAACCTACACACTGTGTGTGTAGCCAGCCAGCCAGGTAGAAAAATGGCAGAAAAATAAAAGACGGACATCAGAGTATTTTTCAATACTCCAAAATGCAAAGTAAGAACCCTAGTAGCCTAATATCTCAAAGACTAGTTGATAAAATGTTCATAAGAAAGAAGTGAAATGCTAATGGAAATGTTTCACAATGATGTCATTAGGCAGAGCAGGCAACAGATGGCACACAGACAGCAGAGTTGGGGACAGATATGCAGGGACAGACTGGCAGAGACAGGGAGTCTCAGGTAAGTTTGTTGAGTCTTTGTTTGGCAACATTATGAAAGGTTCTAAAATGTTTTGACTTGTAAAATAGAAACATAATTGGAAAATGCCATGGATACCACCACTCTCAACTTAAACTGGTGACTGAACTAAGATTTGTTAAAGGCAATGGTATTGCTGTTGTGATTAGTTGTGTAGTTTTGGGTACCGGTAGTTAGGAGTACGGCAAACACCTTATTTCTTTGGTTCCTCAATATACACTGCTCAAAAAAATAAAGGGAACACTTAAACAACACATCCTAGATCTGAATGAAAGAAGTAATCTTATTAAATACTTTCTTCTTTACATAGTGGAATGTGCTGACAACAAAATCACACAAAAATAATCAATGGAAATCCAATTTATCAAATCATGGAGGTCTGGATTTGGAGTCACACTCAAAATTAAAGTGGAAAACCACACTACAGGCTGATCCAACTTTGATGTAATGTCCTTAAAACAAGTCAAAATGAGGCTCAGTAGTGTGTGTGGCCTCCACGTGCCTGTATGACCTCCCTACAACGCCTGGGCATGCTCCTGATGAGGTGGCGGATGGTCTCCTGAGGGATCTCCTCCCAGACCTGGACTAAAGCATCCGCCAACTCCTGGACAGTCTGTGGTGCAACGTGGCGTTGGTGGATGGAGCAAGACATGATGTCCCAGATGTGCTCAATTGGATTCAGGTCTGGGGAACGGGCGGGTCAGTCCGTAGCATCAATGCCTTCCTCTTGCAGGAACTGCTGACACACTCCAGCCACATGAGGTCTAGCATTGTCTTGCATTAGGAGGAACCCAGGGCCAACCGCACCAGCATATGGTCTCACAAGGGGTCTGAGGATCTCATCTCAGTACCTAATGGCAGTCAGGCTACCTCTGGCGAGCACATGGAGGGCTGTGTGGCCCCCCAAAGAAATGTCACCCCTCACCATGACTGACCCACCGCCAAACCGGACATGCTGGAGGATGTTGCAGGCAGCAGAACGTTCTCCACAGCGTCTCCAGACTCTGTCACGTCTGTCACGTGCTCAGTGTGAACCTGCTTTCATCTGTGAAGAGCACAGGGCGCCAGTGGCGAATTTGCCAATCTTGGTGTTCTCTGGAAAATGCCAAACGTCCTGCATGGTGTTGGGCTGTAAGCACAGCCCCCACCTGTGGACGTCGGGCCCTCATACCACCCTCATGGAGTCTGTTTCTGACCGTTTGAGCAGACACATGCACATTTGTGGCCTGCTGGAGGTCATTTTGCAGGGCTCTGGCAGTGCTCCTCCTGCTCCTCCTTGCACAAAGGCGGAGGTAGCGGTCCTGCTGCTGGGTTGTTGCCCTCCTACGGCCTCCTCCACGTCTCCTGATGTACTGGCCTGTCTCCTGGTAGCGCCTCCATGCTCTGGACACTACGCTGACAGACACAGCAAACCTTCTTGCCACAGCTCGCATTGATGTGCCATCCTGGATGAGCTGCACTACCTGAGCCACTTGTGTGGGTTGTAGACTCTGTCTCATGCTACCACTAGAGTGAAAGCACCGCCAGCATTCAAAAGTGACCAAAACATCAGCCAGGAAGCATAAGTACTGAGAAGTGGTCTGTGGTCACCACCTGCTGAACCACTCTTTTATTGGGGGTGTCTTGCTTATTGCCTATAATTTCCACCTGTTGTCTATTCCATTTGCACAACAGCATGTGACATTTATTTTCAATCAGTGTTGCTTCCTAAGTGGACAGTTTGATTTCACAGAAGTGTGATTGACTTGGAGTTACATTGTGTTGTTTAAGTGTTCCCTTTATTTTTTTGAGCAGTATACATTTACCATATTACAATGTAGGCTATGTGTTACAGCACTACTTTTGGTGTCCCCCTCAGGAATTGCTCTTGAGAAAATTTCATTTAATTGTCCCCTCCAAAGTTGATATCAGATTTTCGCCCCTGCTCAGACCCTTCCTCACCACAGTGGCCACCCACCCACTAATTAGTCTGGAGAATAATTAATATAATTTTTTTCTCCCTCCTTTTGATGATAATTAATGAGACTTCCAGCTCATATTATGAGACATTTTCTGTACTGAGAGGCTGGGCCCAGCAGGGTGTCCATGGAGAGAGGGAGGGAAGAGAGAGCCCAGCAGGCGCTTTAACATGCTGCTGCAGAGGGAGCTGAAATGGGTCTCATCACACTGTGGATCCCCCCACCTGCCTTGCCCATACCCACATGCAGTAGGACTCGGATGGGGGATCAGGCTAGCTATAACCTCTGTATTGAACATGTGTTCAGGCTTTCAGGCTCAGGTTGCAGATAGTGTGCAGAATCAGATTACCACTGATTTCGACTGATTTCGTGGATTTTTCCTTATTGTTTTCTTAGATAGCCAGCCCCCTGCCAGTGGCCTCTGAAGTGTCGCCCCACTCTGTGCTGGTCGAGAGTGGGCCTGTGGTCTATGATGATGTGGCAGATGAGGAAGAGGAGGATGAGGAGGAGCCCTGCGTCAGCGCCATGGAGCTGCTGGGAGGCAACGGTCAGTAAGATACTTCAAACTAGCTTGGTAGCCAGATCTCTTGATCGGCATTATCCAACTCCTCTTGCATTGGTTGTCTTGCCATGTTGTCTGGCTATCAGGGTGTCTACATATGTTTGAAAACATGTATTTTGAGAGCAGTTGAGTAATCATTCTGTCTTGTTTTACTCCAGAGTATGGATGTGATGATGATGATGGTTTCTAGCACTACTGGGTTTGGCCTGTTTGTCTGGACCATTGTGCTACTCCAACCCCCTGTCCCATTTGGAGATTGACTCATTGATTGAGATGGCGGAGACAGCTTTCATGCTTGCAGAATGGTGAAGAGGATGGAGATGAAGACAGGATCCATTTCTTCTCAGGATATCTCCTTTATCTAGGAAAGAGGTTATGGGTAGTATTGAGCTGGATCGAACAAAGAGACCAACCGTAATGTCTCATATCGTACATTTCACGTCACTCAAGTATACACTACCATTCAAAAGTTTGGGGTCACTTCGAAATGTCCTTGTTTTTGAAAGAAAAGTGATTTTCCCCCCCCCCCCGCCCCCCATTAAAATAACATCAAATTGATCAGAAATATAGTGTAGACATTATTGTTGTAAATTACTATTGTAGCTGGAAACGGCAGATCTTTTTTTTTATGGAATATCTACGTATGGGTACAGAGGCCCATTATCAGCAACCATCACTCCTGTGTTCCAATGGCACGTTGTTAGCTAATCCAAGTTTATCATTTTAAAAGGCTAATCGATCATTAGAAAACCCTTTTGCAATTGTTAGCACAGCTAAAAACTTTAGTTCTGATTAAAGAAGCAATAAAACTGGCCTCCTTTAGACTAGTTGAGTATCTGGAGCATCAGCATTTGTGGGTTCGATTACAGGCTCAAAATGGCAAGCATCCCGGCGTCGCCTCTTCACTGTTGACGTTGAGACTGGTGTTTTGCGGGTACTATTTAATGAAGCTGCCAGTTGAGGACTTGTGAGGCGTCTGTTTCTCCAACTACACACTCTAATGTACTTGTCCTCTTGCTCAGTTGTGCATCGGGACCTCCCACTCCTCTTTCTATTCTGGTTAGTGCCAGTTTGCGCTGTTCTGTGAAGGGAGTAGTACACAGCGTTGTACGAGATCTTCAGTTTCTTGGCAATGTCTCGCATGGAATAGCCTTCATTTCTCAGAACAAGAGTAGACTGAGTTTGAGAAGAAAGTTATTTGTTTCTGGCCATTTTGAGCCTGTAATCGAACCCACAAATGCTGATGCTTCAGATACTCAACTAGTCTAAAGAAGGCCAGTTTTATTGCTTCTTTAATCAGAACGACAGTTTTCAGCTGTGCTAACATAATTGCAAAATCGTTTTCTAATGATCAATTAGCCTTTTTAAAATGATAAACTTGGATTAGCTAACACAACGTGCCATTGGAACACAGGAGGGATGGTTGCTGGTAATGGGCCTCTGTACGCCTATGTAGATATTCCATAAAAAATCTGCCGTTTCCAGCTACAATAGTCATTCATAACATTAACAATGTCTACACTATATTTCTGATTAATTTGATACTTTAATGGACGAAAAATGTGCTTTCCTTTTCAAAAACAAGGATATTTCTTAGTGGCCCCAAACTTTTGAACGGTAGTGTATGTTGTCTTTGCCTTAGCTTATTACCCCCCCCCCCCAATCATGGCTAAGTATGTCTATAATTACATGAAAGTGAAGTACACTACCGAATGTGTTGGGAACAGTCATAACAGACAGGTATTAGTCCAATCAGTATTTCAAAAATCATGGCTACACATGAACAAAGTATGAAAGCAACTGTATGCGAGCTTGCGTCTGAAGTCGAAGTATTGCTATATTCATGCCTTGAATATATAAAATCATATGGAGTATGTTTCAGTTGAAATGCTCATGTTAATCGAGGTGATGAAGTTCAGCCAATGACATTAAGTCTTGAAACCTGTATTATCGGATTAGGTAAATTTGAACTGGTAGCGTTTTGATTTGGTTTTGGGTTTCTTTTTCAACAGCTGCTATTTATTTAATGTGGTATGATTTCTCATTGTTTGTTTTATGGAGAAGAATTCTGCAAACTATTTTGGACTGGATATTCACTAAAGTGTTAAAGCTGGAATCCGTAGCGGTGATACTGCCACGTCCGTTTGGGGTATTACAACAACGACATTACGTCAAACAACATTTTTTTTTTCTTCTCGTAAATCATTGCACGTGCGATAGAACAGCATAGTATGTACTACGATTTATACATTTTTTTACCATGATGCAGGATTGCTTGTTGCGCCTACCGCACATCTCAGCTTTAATTAATTGTACATAAAGCTGGCAAATATATTAATTGTTGATGATGAACTATGCAATGTTATCCATTCCAAATGAATGACATTGCGTTATGGATTTATTTTGTAAATGAGCTTTTATGATTTTATTTGGAAATTGTTGACTGGGAGGATTACTGGTGGTTTGTTCACTGTGTTGAAACAACTGTATTTAAGGAGATGTTAGGATGTGGCTAATGTTCACAGCCTCTCCTTCCACTTTGCTGCTACTGTATATAGACGGATTGGTTGATTAGCAACAAAACCGACGCGTGCAAAACTATGGGGAAAAACAAGGTTGGCTTAGATTGTTGACAAACTATATTTTGTTTAGTGTTATTAAAAACATAAATACATTTGCACAATGAGAACTACATCGTTACAGTTGTTGGTTAGCTAGCTAGCACGTTTGACCATATTAGCATAGACATGATATCAGTGAAAACACCTAAAAACAAGACATGGTATCAAGAACGAAATAAAACTAGCTGAACAAGCCACCGACATTTCCCCACATGGCAGTTTCTTGTCATTGTTGCTAGCTATCTGGCCATCCAGAATCACAACACACAGACTTCTGCCCCATTTTGAAGTGTGTGCATCATTTGTGACGTCAACTAACCCATCTGTGTTGAAGGTTACTTGTTTTGCATCTAAGTAAAGCTCCTACCAACAGGAAACTTTTGTTCTTATTCTCTTTTCTAATTTGTCTACTATCATCTTTTCGTCGTGTCTTGATAAGTGTTAGAACTGCTTTTGATATGCATACATGAAACAACAGGGTTTAGTCACAATTAGAGGAGAATGGTCACATCAACAGAGTTAAATGTTACAGTAACTTGCCTGCTGGCTGAAAGGCATCCTCAACCTATCATCTCCAATTGGATAAAGCAAGGTTTAGAGAAGGTAAGGTGTCATATTACATTTTTTTTCTGTGCTTTTATAGTGGTGTTGGTTTTCAAGGCTATCAGATATCACCCTTGGCAGAGGTGTAGAGTTAACTTTATGGAGAGGTCTGGGTCTCCTCGCCCCCGCACATCAAACCCTGTCACTGAGAGGGTCTGGCTGGGCTGACATGTTAGAACTTCACCTCAGAGGCACGTCATCCTCTTCTCTCTTCATTGCCAGCTGAACCCAACCTCCCACTCAGATGGGGGCTTTACAGCACCATTGTATGTAGATATCACATTTTACTCCTCCAGAGCCATCAAAGCCTGGAGCGTAGGCTATTTTTCAGCTTTTTTCAGTAAAATTTTATGACCTTATCTGATATACTGTTTTATGATATGTAAAATGGCCACCCTGTCAAATAATATTTGTGAAACAGGTTTAGGATTAATATCACCCACTCCCCTTCTTACAGTGGCCCTAAGGGGCAAACCAGCTTTCAAAATAATAGGCTGCGAAGTTTGGTAAAAGGCTTCAAAATATGTCAGGGTCTGAAGTTTGGTCTGAATTAGCCCAAGTTCAGGTCATTGTTTTTTAAATTGATATGGTTGTTTTTTTCCCCCTATTTGATAAAGTTTCACGCAAACACTTTGCTGAAAACAGGCAGGGAGCAGGTCTCGAACCCTCGGCCTTCTAGCCCGAAGTCCAGAGTGCTATCGACTGTGCCCCAACAGCATGCTCAAGAGGCAGAGTAGATATCCGCACTTATAAACCGATAGTTACCAGTGTTGTAGCTCCAGTTCTATGAGTGGAGCGGAGCCCCATAGGGGAGCTCTCCTATTGGATTCCCCCGCTGCCTAGGCAGCGAACAGCCTGAGAAATGATGCACACACCTGCAGCCAATAGGAGTACAGGTGTCCCTATATAAGGGGATGCTTCCCCACAAACAGCCTCCCGAAAAATTATCTTCAGTGAGAATGGGGGTTGGCGGGGCCTTAAGACCTATGGGGCTCCGCTCCACTCATAGAACGAATAGGTCTAATCCACCCTACTCAGTCCAGAGACACCGCCAATGACTAGTGGGCAGATAAAACAGAATATGAGCTATACTAATCTGTACAAGCAGATCGATAAACTCAAACTGTCCGTATTAAAGATTGGTCTAATAGTACTGTAACACCAGTTACAGAAACTATATCCCTAATCCTTCCGCCCAAACACAGTCATAGACTTGTGGGTAAAGATACAACACATGAACCCCCAGCCAGGAGTCATGTCATGTAGTCATTCTAATAAGAGAAAGCAGACCTGATGGAAACCCTGTCCATTGATCCTACGTTTCCCACCTTAGTTCTAGCCTTCCCATCAGAAAAGATGAGTACAGGCTGAACCAATTTAGAAGACCTACTCACTGATTTCTCAGTGTAACCCGCCACACTCAATCCATAGGCAAAGCCAATGATTTGTGGGCCGATAATAGAATATGGGCCAACTACTCTGCCTCAGCAGATAGATGATACCTCGATATTCCATACGTTTCAGTGACCAGTCTAATAGTGAAGTAATACTAGTTACAGCACTATTTCCCTCATCACTCCGCCCCTACACAGTGATACATTGGTGGGCAGTCTAAACATTCCCTGCTGTACTGACAGTGTCAGACAAAGGTCATGTCGCACATGTCTCACTCCCTAACAAAAAAGAGCGGATCTAATGGGAACCCTGCCCAATCGTCCTGCATCTTTTCTTAACTCAAGTTCTCCCTTCAGCCATGCTGAGTACAGAAAGAGCTAGAAAGCTAAATGACGTCTAACCGGTAAAGTTAGATAAAAGGAGACGGTGACGACCCCGACGCCACTGCTCAAATACCCTCTACCGCTGTTCCTCTGAAAAGGGCCGTAGTGAAAAGGGCCACTGAAAAGGGCCACTCCATGAGTGGAGTGGGCTTGGACGCCCTGAGGCAGTGGCTGCCCTGTCGCCTCATAAGCCACCTCAATGCCGTCGCAAAGCCAATGAGACAACCACTGTTTAGAAAGTGGTCTACCAAGTGTACTAGCACCGTGACACAAACAGCTGAGGCGATGACCTAATTATCGCTGTGCGCTGCACTTAGCACGCGAAGGCGCGCACCGGGCACAGGCGATGAAGCCTCTCCTCTCTCTGCTCCGCATGGGGAGGGGGGGAGAAGGCCCATAACTCAACGGTCTGTGACCTATATGGGCTCTTAATAACCTTCAGCATAAATGCCGGGTTAGGATGTGACACCGCTCTGCTCAAGTCGCCATTGATGGCAAGGCAGTCTGGTCTCGTCAAAAGAGCACACAAATCCCTGACACCCTTGGCTGTAGTCAAGGCAAGCAACAGTGCCGTCTTCAGAGACAACATCATGAGGGGGATTTGATTCAATGGCTCGAACGGCATCTCGTGGAGTACCAAAATTAAATCCCACTGGGGCAGCGTGGCTCTAGCCGCTGGCCTAAGCCGCCGCGTTCCCAATAGAAACCGTTTCGCTAGAGGGTGGCTGAAGACTGTCTCTGCCAAACCCCTCATGACAAGCTGAAATCGCTGGCATGAACACCTTAATGGTGGTGGTGAGCGCTGCTTGTCAAACATGAACTGTAGGAAAGAGAACACGCTCTCGACCTGACAGCACACGGGGTCTACATTCTCTGTGGCACACCATTGTGAAAACGCGTTCCATCTGCTGGCATACATCCTGGATGTGGAACTGGCATCTGAGCCCTGTATGGTTCTGATTACTGAATCAGATAACCCACGGCGCTCTAACCTGTCTCTCTCAGGGGCCAGAGCCTCAGTGGTTGGCCGATTTATCATGCGTCCTCTCTGTGGAATTGGCTATGACGGCGCAATCAACATTTGAGTCATCTCCGCGTACCACGGAGCTCCTGGGCGATCGAGAGCTATCAATAGGATTGACAGCCCTGCTGTTCTCACGCGGGCTAGCAGTGGGAGAATGCAGGACAGCGGTGGAAATGCGTACAGGAGAACATCTGGCCATGGTTGGTGCACAAAAGCGTCTATCCTTAGTGGCGGTTCGTCCTGGGCTCATAGGGAAAACCATAGGGGACACTGCGCGTTCACACGTGACGCGAACAGGTTCACCTCGGCTCTCCCGAGCCGTTCCCATATTTGGAGAACAATGTCGGGGCGCAGCTGTCACTCGCCGTCTCGGGGACTCCCTCAAGACATAAGGTCTGCTCCGACGTTCTGAATGTGTGCTGCTGTCAACGAATGAAGGTACTCGTGAGCCCACAGCCACAATTCCTCTGCCAGCCGGTTTAGTGCAGGAGACCTGACTCCTCAGCGATTTATGTAGGCTACTGTGTTTCGATTGTCCGACCAGACCAGCATGTCGTGACCCCATAGGGTAGACACGAAGTGGGTCAGAACCAGTAAAACTGTCTCCAACTCCAGGAGGTTGATGTGGCATCCCGAATGAGGCCACACCTCCTGAGCGCCCGAGCCTGACATGTCCCTCCCCATCCAGTCAGACAAGCTTCTGTAAACACTGGAATGTAGGAGGACACTGCCTATTAGGACCCCTTGCGTCAGGACGCACGATGAAAGTGCTTCACTGGGTCCAGTCGTAGTTGGGCAAACCATCGCTGTGCTCTGAGCATGTGCAGAAGTCCCAGCGGAACCACGGAGTGGGCAGACGACATGAGACCCAAGAGTATCATGACGGAATGCGCCGTCACCATGTGATTCGGATAAAACCTTCGTAGGGCTTGCAACAAGACATCCCGTAGAGGATCTGAAATTTGACCCTTCATAGTCAGTGTCTAGCTGTAATCCCAGGTAGACAATCTGATGACTGGGCCAAGGCATGCTCCTTTTCCAATTCACAGCGAACCCCAGACGTGTGAGATGAATCACTGTCTGTGTCGTGTGTGCGATCGCCAGCTCGGCTGACGGGGCGAGAACCAGTAGGTCATCAAGGTAGGCTAGTAGCCTTATCCCTTGACGACGCAACGGTTCCAATGCCGCCTCCATGCATTTGGAAAAGGTGTGAGGTTCCGGGGCGTACCTCTAATGACATCCTTGCATACTCGTACGCCACCCCTTGGAAGGCGAAACGCAGAAACTTCCTGTGACGCGAATGCACCGGCACATAAAAGTATGCGTCCTTTAGGTCTATGCTTATACAAAAGTCTTTGTTGTGGATACGTCCAACAGATGTTTTGTCGTAAGCATTAGAAAGGGCCGTTTGCCCTCGTTCCCCCCAGTCTTTTTTGGCACTAGGAAGTAGGGTGAATATAGCCCGCTTTTGGGGGTGGAAAAGGAATGCCCATGAAGGACAACGTCGAGACCAGGATATCGACAGCGGGTTCAGTCTTTTCTCTTCTAGGCTTCTAATTGGAGGCTGATTGTGGGGAAGGATCCCCTTATATAGGGACACCTGTAATCTATTGGCTGCAGGTGTGTGCATAAATTTCTCTCAGGCTGTTCGCTGCCTAGGCAGCGTGGTAAACCACTAGGAGCATAGCTCCCCTATGGAGCTCCTCGTTATAGAACCAGGGTCGTTACAACTCCATCCTTTCAAAGAGCGCATCCTCGCGCATCCTCGCGCTAGCTTACGACTCAACGTAGAGCAACGCACGTTTGTGGACGCAAGGTCCAATCACTTCTGACACCAGTGTAATGAAACAGGCAGGGAGCAGGTCTCGAACCCTCGGCCTTCTAGCCCAAAGTCCAGCGCGCTAACGATTGTGCTCCACAAGTTTGCAATTATTCCTTCTTCATAATGTATATGACATTAACACATTTGCCCCCCAATTTTGTTAGCAGTTAGTAATGCTGTACCAAACTCGCTAACGCCGTAACTAGCTAGCATTGCTAATTACCTAGCTAACTAGATAGCTACGATGTTAGCAGCACTAACTTGTTAGCACTGCTAACGATGAAGCTAACTAGCTAGCGTTGTTAGCTAGCATTGCTAATGATGTAGCTAACTAGCTACCGTTAATAACATCATAGCGAACTTGTTGTCATTGCTAACTAGATAGCGCTGATAATGATGTAGCTAGCAATGGTAACATCGTAGCTAACATGTTATCGCTGCTAATGACTTAGCTAGCTTGGGCTGCTAACGACATAGCATTTTACCAAACTTCGAAGGCAAAAATATTTATTCGCTTTTTAACTAACTTTGTAACCTGAAATATTTTGCAGGTCTTTGACATATCTGCAGGCCTTTCAAGTATTTTTGTTGATGGCCTTTTAAATATGTTGCTGTTTTTTTTAACCAATTTACCAAGCTAATTTGCCCCTTAGGGCCGTCGTACATTTTCTCATGTCATCTAAATCTTCATCTTCTACACAAAAGTTTGACATTAGTATTTTTCTGTATGTTACTGTAGAGAAGTTCATTCTTTCAGTCTGGTAACACCAGTCACCTTTAATATCTGTTGAAGGAAAAATGTGTTGGTTGTGTAGTTTTGTGGTATTATGTGACCTTAATGCGCTTTCACAGTGCTAACAGACAAGAAGGCCGGGTGGATTCATTCTTCAGCATGTTTTTATGCTAGTTGACTAAACTGCAATTTTCCTAATGCCGATGAGACTTTTGGAGAGGACCTCTGGCATTGATGGTAGATTCAGAGAGGTGAAGAGAGAAAGCCCACTCCTCCTTTCCTCCCCCTTTACCCCCTTGTTTCCTGCTTTCCACACTCATAGCCCAGGCAGATGAACATACAGTACATGAAGGCAGCCGCAGCATGACCCCCTCTCCTCCTTACTGGTTGGTTCCCTCACTGACAGCTGCAGTTTAGCGGCAGCGCTAACTTTACCCAATGGCAGCCAGCTCAAAGGCACCTTGCTGGGCTCGGCCCTCCCCATCCCTCCCCTGCCTGCCTGCTCAGACTCTGCTGCTGCTCTGCCAGAATAATTTCCCTAATAATCCCACCTGCCTTGAACTCCCTCCACTTCACTCTGCCTTTCTCTGCATCAGCACTTTGATTCTCCCTCCTGGCTCCCTCACCCCAATTATTTCCTAGGACCTTAGCTTAAAGGAATTCCTTTACCCTCTCTCTTTGTAATCTCATTGTACACCAACCTCCCTGCTGTAGGCTATGCTGTCCACTGTGGAATATAGATGTGGGTGTATTCTGTTGCTCTGAATACCTATTATAGGCATTATCATCTGAGAAGATAAAGATTGTCATAGACAGATGCTGTCATCTTTTGTCCGATTTTTGCTGACATCTTCATACAGGTATGACTGACATTGAATGGGAGTGACCTTTGAAGGACAGGAAAGTGTTAAGAGTAGCCTTACATTATGTAAGGAGTTTAACACCAAGTTATGTTTTATATTTACATAACACAGTTACATGTCTTGTTTCACTTCTGTAATACCAGTGGCATAGTTAAGGGAGTAGAGAACTGCTGCTTGGCTCTCGAGGCATTCAGCCTAACTTAGTTTTGGGAGGTATAGCAGAGTCCAAGGAACAGCTACAGCAAGCGCTTCTAATTCACAGACATAAATCCTTTGGCCTCATCTCTGTAAACAACATGTGGAGCTGGAGGAGGAGGGCTAAATTGTTTCTCTGTGGCAACAGATGAGTTTGCCTTCAGCTCTAGGCTCAGTTTTGATTTATGGTCCCATCTCTGTAATTTAATTCATTAAGGGATTACTGAACCCCATCTGTGGAGACCACTCCCATGGCAGCCCCTCGCTATCACACACACACACACACACACCAAACTCCCTCTGTCAGAAACCCCCCATCACAGAGAGAAATTAGATCTAACTCTCTCCCCAGACCTCCAGCTGTGTGTGTACGTGCATATACTGTATGAGTGTGTGTACCTGTCTGTTCCAACATACAGCTCCCTCTGATCTGTGAGCCCACTAATGCCTCCTCTGCCCTCTCCACCTCCCCCTGAGTGCACCCACACAACAGGGTCTCACTGTGGGGTCAGAGCCTGGTGCCCTTGGCCTTGACTCCCCTGTGCTCCTCTGTTCTGTTGTGTTGCAGCTAGCCTAGCAGCCTTATCAGATCTGACTTGAGATCATTATTCGATGGCGCAGGTGGATGATACTGTTTAATTACAGGGTTAGAGCCATGCACAAACCCACCTGTGAGAGGGAGGGATGGGGGGAGGAGGAGAGAAAAAAAGATGCTGAGACAGATTGAAAGAGACAGAGGGGTAGACAGAGAGAGGGCGAGGGAACTGACTAGCGCATGTTGAACACCTGGCTCTTGATTAGCGGGTTGGAACAGAGGGAGGGAGAGCGAGAGGGATGATTCTGATTAAACAGACCATGTGGGCTCTGTCCTCTCTCAGTAGGAGTTTCATCAATCTCTCTCTCGCCCGCTCGTGGGCGCGGAGGGGTCTATATAACCCAGTTATTTCCAGAGGTAGTGTCGCCTCTTGTCTACAGAGCATCCTCATTTATTTGTGTGCAGTGTCCCGGACACTGGTACATGGGCAGGTGTTGACTGTGGATCATTCAGCAGGGTTTGGCTCATGAGACTGCAGTGTGAAGGCTAGAGATAGACCGACCTCTGTACAGCTGCCAGACTCCAGCCCACCCTCTCCTCCCTTCTCCTCTCCTCCCTCCATCCAGGCCAGACCAGGCTTCATCAGGGTGCCCTTGGGAACCAAGCCAGGAAACATCCAGCCTCACACAGCTGCGTGTCCACACACTCTAATACAAGCGCACACACACATTGTCTGGTGGATCTGGGCTGAGAGCCACCCAGACAGACAGGCCCTGAGACCTCGGAAGAGGATAGGAGCTGAGAGCCCTGGTCCCTGCCAGACCACAGGTTCTCATCACAGCTGCATCAGACACGTGCCTGCCCATCCCCGACATCCACAGCAGATTCATAATTTATCCCAGACCAGGCAGTGAACAACAACAATCTATAATTTGTATGACTGTTCACACAAAGCATTATATTACATACACATTCACTGACTATGTATGAATGTATCCATATTATCTTATTTTTCCTGTCTTTTGTGGAGCATTTAGTTTTTTCAGTCTGAATGGCTACATGGATAACATCATGTCACTGCATGTCTATTGCTATGATGATACCTGATGTTCTGTTACTTTGACATCCAACGAGGATCTCAGTTCCCTGGATAATATCTTGTCATCTGGGCCACCTGTTATGTGAAGTACTGGGATTTGTCCTCTGGCATGGTGCCTACAGGCGCACAGTGAGAAAGTGGACATTAGCCAACCAGCTGTGGTCTTGTCTCTCAGCCAGCTCTGCTCTGCCTTGGCTGGTCTCTCTGGCCAGTGTACCTCCTGCCCAGTGTCCTGTGTCTGTGTCTAACCAGCCTCATCTCCATCCACCATCTAACCACCTCTCCCACCAGTCTCCAGTCCTCTCCTAGGATCACCCACCACTGTGCTCCATCCTGGAGTGACATGGTGCATGGTGATGGCTCCACAGCCTGGCTATTCCAAGATGGGAGCTGAAGTAGAGATGAACAGGCTGGCTGCTATATGAGCTCTGACAGCCACTGCCTGACTGGGAGAGCAACAGAGCTTTACCAAGCACACTGATACCCTGCTCCAGTGACCCAAGCTGAGGAACCACTGTGAAAACCCTGGGGTGTCCATGGCACCCTGGGGTGTCCATGCTGGAGTGTCATCTCTCTCAGCAGGCTCGGGGGGGGGGGTGTGTGTGTGTGTGTGTGTGTGTGTGTGTGTGTGTGTGTGTGTGTAAGAGTGGGGGGGGGTGTGTGTGTAAGAGTAGATGCCCTAACTCCATAACTCGACACACCATTTCGTCTTCTTTGTTCTAAATCTCGCTCACTGAATTGGTCCTCACATTCCTCAGTGCTACTGTGGACTTACTATATGTAATGTATCTATGGGTTTATAGTGGTGTGTTTAGTGTAGCTCTCTGTTGTTGTTTTGCTACCCTGCAGTGGAGATCAGGTGCCTATTCAGCCCTCTGATTCTCTGCTCCATACGCCCCTGCCTTGTCACGGCATGTCCCTGAGAGGAGGGAGGAAGAGGAGATGAGATGGTTGTAGGAGGACGTTTGTGCCTGTGGACTTTACTCTAATTGCCTATTTGGGTGTGGGTTTATTAAGTGTTATCCTACAGACGGGCAGGCACTGGGATGGACTTATGCTGTAATAGCCAGTACAGAAGAAGAGAGGAGTCAGAGGAGAGAGTAACGATTAGCCTTCCACAAAACCTCACCCCCCCCAAAACACACCTCTAAGTGGCAATCAGGGAAGATGAGTCATCTGTGAAACAATGAGAAAAGGACTTTCACTGGAGACACTAAGGGCCCAGAATGAACCAGAAGAACACCCATGCTCCAGTTGACATGATAATGATATCCATCCAGGGAGTGTACTGATTAGCCATGGAGAACGATATAGCATTGCACTGGTGTTTTTATATCTTCCACCTACAGACTTTACAGACCTACAGACAGCACTTTGTTGATTATGGCACCTTTCAGTGAAAAAACACCACAGCAAGACACTCTAAATGAATTCCCATTCCCTGCACAGATATTTCCTACTCACACACTCATCTATACACTCACAACAAGACCAGCCAAGATAACAATAGAAACCTCCTTCAGAGGAATGTAGCATGTAAGACAATCTTCTAAATCCTCCATGTTCTGCTTTGAAATTTAAAGAACGCAAGGTAATCAGAACACCATGAAGTGTTTCTCAGGGAGACTGAATATCAGCTAAATCAACACGCTGTGCTGATTCTGAAGGACTAATATAATGATATACTGTTCTCTATTGTTATTCCAAATCATCCTGTTCACTCTGGTTGCAAAACTGCCTAAATAACTTTTTTCTAGTCAGTGATCCAGATTCTGAATATTTCAATATTGACAGCCTGGAAATACTGTAGCAGAGGCACCTGAGTGGCGCAGCGGTCTAAGGCACTGCATCTCAGTGCTAGAGGCGTCACTACAGACCATGGTTCGATCCTGGGCTGTATCACAACCAGCCGTGATCGGAAGTCCCATAGGGCGGCGCACAATTGGCCCAGCGTCGTCCGGGTTAGGGGAGGGTTTCGCCAGGGTAGGTCGTCATTGTAAAATAAGAATTTGTTCTTAACTGACTTGCCTAGTTAAATAAAGGTTCAATTAAAATCAGATAAACCAATCATTCCTCTGCTATTGGTGTCTACTGGAATCCAGTTAGTTTGAAAGGCTACAGTAATCATTTTCATCTTCTTGTAGGATGGGCTTTTCCTCAAGGACGTGCTCATAAACCCACACTCAGCTCAACATCACATTAATCCATATCAGCCATAATAAATAATGATCTCTATTTATAGCATCTAATTAGCAGGTACCCCAAGTTGGTCCCACACACTGCTAGAATGATGGTAATATTTAAATAAGACTTATTAGGGATAATACCACACGCCCTATTTGAATGTTTGCATACTGTATACGCAGTCACAGTGTCGCTTATTGCATTTCATACCATTAATCAAGCTCTTTAGTAGGGGCCAATCAAATGGGTTCAAATCATCTAAGTGTGGATATGTTTACAGTGCCTTCAGAAAGTATTCACACCACTTGACTTTTTCCACATTTTGTGTTACAGCCTGCATTTAAATGGATTCAATTTAGATTTTGTGTCACTGATCTACACACAGTACCCCATAATGTCAAAGTGTAATTATGTTTTTAGAAATGTCTTGAGTCAATATGTATTCAACCCTTTTTTTTGGCAAACCTAAATAAGTTCAGGAGAAAAAATGGCACATGAGTTGCATGGACTCACTCTGTGTGTAATAATAGTAATTTACATGATTTTCTAATTACTACCTCATCTCTGTACCCCACACATAAACTCAGCAAAAAAAGAAATGCCATCTCACTGTCAACTGCGTTTATTTTCAGCAAACTTAACATGTGTATATATTTGTATGAACATAAGATTCAACAACTGAGATAAACTGAACAAGTTCCACAGACAAGGTGACTAACAGAAATTGAATAATGTGTCCCTAAACAAAGGGGGGGTCAAAATCAAAAGTAACAGTCTGTATCTGGTGTGGCCACCAGCTGCATTAAGTACGGCAGTGCATCTCCTCATGGACTGCACCAGATTTGCCAGTTTACCCCACTCTTCCACCAAGGCACCTGCAAGTTCCCGGACATTTATGGGGGGAATAGCCCTAGCCCTCACACTCAGATCCAACAGGTCCCAGACGTGCTCAATGGGATTGAGATCCGGGCTCTTTGCTGGCCATGGCAGAACACTGACATTCCTGTCTTGCAGGAAATCACGCACAGAACGAGCAGTATGGCTGGTGGCATTGTCATTCTGGAGGGTCGTGTCAGGATGAGCCTGCAGGAAGGGTACCACATGAGGGAGGAGGATGTCTTCCCTGTAGCGCACAGCCTTGAGTTTGCCTACAATGACAACAGGCTCAGTCCGTTGATGCTGTGACACACCGCCCCAGACCATGACGAACCCTCCACCTCCAAATCGATCCCGCTCCAGAGTACAGACCCCAGTGTAACACTCATTCCTTCAACGATACACATGAATCCGACCATCACCCCTGGTGAGACAAAACCGCGACTCGTCAAAGAATAGCAATTTTGCCAGTCCTGTCTGGTCCAGCGGCGGTGGGTTTGTGCCCATAGGCGACATTGTTGCCGGTGATGTCTGGTGAGGACCTGCCTTACAACAGGCCTACAAGCCCTCAGTCCAGCCTCTCTCAGCCTATTGCGGACAGTTTGAGCACTGATGGGGGGATTGTGCATTCCTGGTGTAACTCGGGCAGTTGTTGTTGCCATCCTGTACCTGTCCCGCAGGTGTGATGTTCGGATGTACCGATCCTGTGCAGGTGTTGTTACACGTGGTCTGCCATTGCGAGGACGATCAGCTGTCCGTCGTGTCTCACTGTAGCGCTGTCTTAGGCGTCTCACAGTACGGACATTGCAAATTATTGCCCTGGCCACATCTGCAGTCCTCATGCCTCCTTGCAGCATGCCTAAGGCACGTTCACGCAGATGAGCAGGTACCCTGGGCATCTTTCTTTTGGTGTTTTTCAGAGTCAGTAGAAAGGCCTCTTTAGTGTCCTAAGTTTTCATTACTGTGACCTTAATTCTCTACCGTCTTCAAGCTGTTAGTGTCTTAACAATCGTTCCACAGGAGCATGTTCATTAATTGTTTATGGCTCATTGAACAAGCATGGAAAACATTATTTAAACCCTTTACAATGAAGATCTGTGAAGTTATTTGGATTTTTACGAATTATCTTTGAAAGACAGGGTCCTGAAAATGGGAAGTTTTTTTGTTTGTTGCTGTGTTTACAATTATCTGTAAGGTCCCACAGTCGAGCAGTGAATTTCAAGCACAGATTCAACAACAAAGACCAGGGAGGTTTTCAAATGCCTCGCAAAGAAGGGCACCTATTGGTAGATGGGTAGAAAAACATGAAACCAACAGTGATTTTTAAAACAGAGTTTAATGGCTGTGATAGATGACTGAGGATGGATCAACAACATTGTAGTTACTCCACAATACTAACATAAATGACACAGTGAAAAGAAGGAAGCTCGTACAGAATACAAATATTCCATATTCCTGTTTGCAATAAGGCACAGAAGTAATAATGCAAAATGTGACCAAAAAATGTACTTTTTGTCCTGAATACAAACGTTATGTTTGGGGCAAATCAAGCACACCACATCACTAAGTACCACTCTTAGAGGCGGCAGGGTAGGAGCGTTGGGCCAGTAACCGAAAGGTTGTTGAATCGAATCCCTGAGCTGACAAGGTAAAAATCTGCAGTTAACCCACTGTTCCCCGGGCGCTGAAGACGTGGATGTCGATTAAGACAGCCCTCCGCACCTCTCTGATTCAGAAGGGTTGGGTTAAATGCGAGAAGACACATTTCACTTTAATGCATGCAGTTGTACAACTGACTAGGTCTCCCCTTCATATTTTCAAGCATGGTGGTGGCTGCATCATGTTATGGGTATGCTCTGTAAGGACTTTGGGGATAAAAAGAAACGGAATAAAGCTAAGCACAGGCCAAATCCTAGAGGAAAACTTGGTTCAGTCTGCTTTCCAACAGACACTGGGAGATAAATTCACCTTTCAGCAGGACAATTATCTAAAACACAAGGCCAAATATACACTGGAGTTGCACACCAAGACAACATTGAATGTTCCAGAGTGGCCTAGTTATAGTTTTGACTTAAATCAGTTTGAAAATGTATGGCAAGACTTGAAAATGGCAGTCCAGCAATGATCAACAACCAACTTCACAGAGCTTGAATAATTTTTTTAAGAATAACACTGTACAATCCAGGTGTGCATAGCTTTTAGAGACTTTTAGAGAGGCTTTTAGAAAGACAGCTTTAATTAATAAAACTATGACATTGCAGAGTATTTTGTGTAGATCAAATAAAAATAAAAGAAATCAATTTTAATCCCACTTGGTAACACAACAAAATGTGGAAAAAGTCAAGGGGTGTGAATACTTTCTGAAGGCACTGTAGGCCTGTGAGAAGGGTGTGTGTATGGTGTGTGGGTATGCTTGTGGGAAAGCCTGTTCAATCTCTGCAGTGAGGGATTAGGTAAGGGTCAATACTGTCTTAACTTCACTGCCATCCACTTTCTGCTGTTCTCCCATCAGCTCAGCTCTGTTTCATTATTAACACCATTATTGTGGAGACAGACATGCAGGCATCTGTTAATTTTGTTGGGAACCGTGTGGAAGTAAACACATTTGCTTGTGACCATCTGTCCAAGCTCAGATCTGCATGGGAGCTGGCATACATAACATTGCAGAGAGAAAGTAAGAGAGAAAGAGGAAGACAGAAAGCAGAGGGATAGATAAACAAAAAGAGGAAAGACCGAGACGGGAGAGAATAATGGGAACTGGGCGAGACACACAGAGCCTGTCCAACACAATGTCTGCCAGGGCTGTATATTACCTAGTAGTTGTCTGTTTATATAATCTGTCTGTCTGTCTGCATACTTGCTTATGTGATTGTTAATTTGTTCGGTCTAGCCATGCGCTGGCATGTGAGGATGTGAGTCTGAGCTGAATCATGGTCTCTCTGTGGTTGGATCAAACTCAGTAGTCCCAGCCCCAGCTGTAGTTCTCCTCAGTGAATCCACAGTAGCCTGCAGCACCATGTTTTACCACGGGAGGGGCATGCACAACCAGCTGCTCTAAGAGTCTCCTCTTGTAAATACTCAGGTACTCTTTTTTTCTCTTCATTGGAAGAGGCAGTAATTAATTAGAACATTTGGCTGGGTAAATGTTATTCTCTGTGTGCACAGCTGCTGGAACTGGGAGGGTGGGTGTCTGCACACGCTACTCCTCTGAGATAGAACGTCTGATTTCTGAATCTGTCTGCTTGGTCGGGTCTCTGTCAGGCTCACATCTTCAGTACCAGTCAACCCAACACCTCACAACCACTTATGTATGTCACAGCAGAATGAAAACCTTACACAAGCCTCACCAAATGTGATACAGTATCTCTGCTTTGCTGTTTTGGAAAGAGATCGTTGTCTTGTTCTATTTCCAAGTGAAATCCTCCCCTCCAACTACTCTTTATAGTCAGCTTCTATGACTGTTCAGGGAATCTCAACATCCTTCATCCTCACACACAGCATCCTGGGAGCTGGGGACGGCTGGAAATATGTTTGTTTCCTTAATGTGGATTAAATTCAGCTGGAAGCTACTTTCATCAACATTCCCTCTACTAAGTGTTTTCCCAGCTAACTAACGGTACAGCTCCATTAGGGTCAACAATCAGTTATGCCCTGGACACAGTATCTTACTGTACCTTACTGGTCATTATCTCATTGTATTACACGGTTATAAGGCAGGTAGGATGTATTCTCTTCAGTTATGTTTATGTGACAAGGTAGGATCCAATGTTTTGATCAGTGTTTCCCAGGGAACCCTAAATAGTCGGACATGTAGAAAGTATAAACAGAGAGAAAGAGGCAAAGGCTCCACTCCTGTCAAAATCTGTCCAAGCAGACCAAGTGGGTATTTTTTGTATGGAGGTCTATGAGAGAGTGTTGAATTTGGTCAACACTCTATTATTGCTAATTTGCTAATATAGGCTTATTTGATCTAAAATAAGTTCCGTAATGTTTAGGTTGTTATGAATATATTGATATAAGTGAAAGCTCGTTGCATCTTAGTTTTTCTCGATGTTGCCATTTCATATCGGAGTTGTGTCTGTCATTCATGTGCGTATCTGCCCTCTCATTGGCTGAATGTTCCCACCTGATCTCGTTTCCTCCTGCCTGCCTTTATGACAATGACTCCCATTGTTAGTGCGGAGACAATACCTGTCATTACAAAGAGTATTTCTGGTATTAAGCACCCCTCAATTCTCTTCAGGTGAGAGCTTTGTACGTGTAGAGATTTTTCTGTGCACTCGTGTTTGTTTGAAGACAACCATTATAGGGAACAAGCTGTCTTGAGCAATTGTTTGGGGTGTGGTCAAATCTGTTCAGAAGGTATGTTTGTTTCACTGTATCAAGGTTTGTTTATTCAAATTTGACAATATTTATTGCTGGTTGGAACATTGGTTCCTACCAGTGGAGGCTGGTGACTTTAAAAATTGTGGAGGATGGGAGATGTTTCAAAAATCGTCAAAATAGTCATTATTTTAACCTAAAGTACAATATTATGGGGAATGAGAGGATTACTTACAGTGTTTGGAAGGGATCACAGCAGTTATTGAATGAGGGCATGAGTTGAGGTGTTCAGAGGCTTGTCTTCAGTGCAGGACAGGATTTGTCTGGGAAGACAAAAAAAACGTAACACAACACACTACACAGTTAGATCAAAGAGCTAAGAATGAGTTAGTCCAAGCAAGGAGTAAAATCATTGATGTGTAATAATGTAATTGTGTATGTGATTGATTCTACATAGAGTAATGAGATAAAATTGATAGGGGTACTCATTGTGCTTGGAGAGGAAACATTCAATGTGCCAGTGGATGAGCGGGCACATGAGACGTGGCTTCAGTTCATGTCAGGACAGAGTTGACAATGGTAGTAGAGTGGACTGGTCATCACCTCTTAAAAACTTCTTTAGTATCGGTGGGTCCCTTTCGGGACGGTTGAGCTAACGTAGGCTAATGCGAATAGCATGAGGATGTAAGTAACAAGAATATTTCCCAGGACGACATCTGATATGGGCAGAAAGCTCATATTCTTGTTAATCTAACTGCACTGTCCAATTTACAGTAGCTATTACAGTGTAAAAATACCATTCTATTGTTTGAGGAGAGTGCACATTTTTGAACATGAAAAGTTATTAATAAACAAATTAGGCACATTTGGATAGTCTTTATACACAATTTTGAACAGAAATGCAGTGGTTCATTGGATCAGTCCTACACTTTGCACATACACTGCTGCCATCTAGTGGCCACAATCTAAATTGCACCTGGGCTGGAATAATACATTATGGCCTTTCTCTTGCATTTCAAAGATGATGGTACAAAAAAAATACTTATTTTTTTCTTTGTTTTATCTTTTACCAGATCTAATGTGCTATATTCCTTTCACATTTCTACAAACTTCAAAGTGTTTCCTTTCAAATGGTACCAAGAAAATGCATATCCTTGCTAAAGGGCCTGAGCTACAGGCAGTTAGATTTGGGTATGTCATTTTAGGCGAAAATTTAAAAAAGCGTTCGATCCTTAAGAGGGAACAGGAGGGGACTTAGCTGGAAATACAAATAGCAGATACATTCCATTACAGCTGCGCCATTGTAGGTTTGAACAAATTTCTCCGTCAAGTTAAACACAGAGTTCACATCTTTCTTGGACAAAGCAGTCCAAGAAACATTCTTGAATAACGCCCTGATCATCCACATTCCTGATGATAACTGACAACTGCAAGCAGACTGGTGACACCATAGGTCCCAGAGCGGGGGGCAATTTTTACCCCCTGGGGCCCAGAGTTTTTCCTTATCTGTTAACCTACCCATGAAAACTCTGGACCCTATAAGGTATGACAGTGATTAATGTCACGTCCTGACCAGTAAAAGGGTTATTTGTTATTGTAGTTTGGTCAGGACGTGGCAGAGGGTATTTTGTTTATGTGGTTTGGGGTGGTGATTTTTGTAGGGTGTTTGATGTATTATTTCTGGGTTTTTGGGTTAATGTTCTATGTTGGTATTTCTATGTTCTTTCCAGTTAGTTGTACTTCTATGTTTAGTTTGATGGGGGGTTGGACTCTCAATTGGAGGCAGGTGCTTTCTCGTTGCCTCTGATTGAGAGTCCTATATATGGGTAATTGTTTGGTGTAGTGTTGTGGGAGATTGTTTATTGTTTTGCCTGTGTGAGCCTTACAAGACTGTTTGTTGTTCGTGAGTTCTTCGTTGTTTATTATTTTGGTGTTGACTTTATTTTATAAATAAATCAAGATGAGCATCCACATTCCTGCTGTGTTTTGGTCCTCCATTCCAGACGACAACCGTGACAATTAATCAGTTGTAAAAAGGTTTTATAGGGGCTATGATGGGACCAGTTTTTCCTAATCAGGTCACATGGTTTTTAAAAAATGAAAAAAACTCCTGACCCTGGGGGGGATGAAAACCCTGTCAAACTGCAGCTACCTTATACTTGTTCATATTAATTATATTTAGACTAGATTATATGCTGCCTGCTGAACGATCGATGTTCTTCGAGTCACTGTACCCACCTTTCGACCAAGGCTCAGACTTTCCAAAAAGCAGGCAAGGCCAGCAATACAGGCGGCTTGATGAAAGGCTCCTGTTAACCATCTATACTTTTGATACCAGTTGGTATTGAACGCCCTCACCTTTTCGTCCTTCTTCATGAAGCTGATCTCAGGCAGAGGTCGACCCTCACTTTTAATTCACACCATGTACTCCAGAGAATGAAAGGGGTTCTTCAACAAAAAATCCACAACGTTTTCGGCAGCGTTGGCCATTCTACCATTCTGGTGGAGAAAACTGCACACTCGCGCTGGTAGCTAGCTACTGAAGTTAGCAAGGCAAATGTAAATACATTGCACTAACTGGACACAAAAATAAAGTTCTACAACCAAGAAAACTATTTATGATATACTTCCTCTGTCTCCTGTTAATTGAAATAACTCATTTGAATTGACTATTATAAAAAAAAATGCTCAACTATCACTTTTCACTCTTAATCTCTATCCAACAATGTCACCAAGCTTCTCAACACATAGAACCCTCACAATGTTCTGTGGCACAATCACAATACAAATCACTAGGTTCATTTTCTGATCCTAATTCTATGATTGGATGGACAACATGTCAGTTCATACTGCAAACGTTTTGATTGGTTGGAGGACGTCCTCCGGAAGTGGTCATAATTACCATGTAGGTTTTGTATTGAAGTCAATGTGTCCAGAGGAGGACGGAAGCTAGCTGTTCTCCGGCTTTACCATGGTGCTACCCCAGACAGTGCTTTTGAAGTTACTGTAGACCTTCATTGCAAAACAGTATATTTTAATCAATTATTTGGTGACATATGAATATATTTAATACAGTTTTATCTAAAAAGGCTAACTTTTTTCATGTTTCATTATTTTAATTTTTATGAAAATTCACTGAGGATGGTCCTCCCCTTCCTCCTCTGAGGAGCCTCCACTGGTTCCTACCCTCACATTTAACTGTATAATGTAGGATAGGTGGTATTCTCTTCAGTTATGTTTGGTTGGATGAATGGTTTGTACTCGCAGGCAGGGAGCATGATGGAAGTTGCCTCTGTAACAGTAATGTGATGGCCAGTCTGTCTGGTACAGTTTGGAGAGAGGGATGTAAGGGAGGGGTGTAAGGGGGGGTGATCCAGCCTCAGGGGGACATCTGGGAGTGGGGCTGCGCTCCATACCGATCAGCCCGGCTTCCCAGAGCTCCCAGGGATCGTGAGAAAGGTGGCGTGGCTTGAGCTCACCCATCCAGAGTGTGGGCTAATTGATTTTAGCTGTTTCTGCGGGGGATTTACCTTTGTACTAATTAGCCATGATTCCTACAGTGTTCTAGCTCTGTAGTCTAAGCTGCTATCAGAGCAGACAGGAGCAGGTTGACTGTGAATACACACAGCCAGGCTTCGGTGAGAGGGATGCTTTTGTGGTGCTACTCAGCCACCTACAATAGAATGCCATTGTTATCCATGTTAATAGCATGTGGAGGTATTCTCTGGTGGCCAAATTGCCAGTTACAGCGCTGCTAAATGAAGCTTGTTACTTTCTCAACAGGTGGATCAATGTGTCAGCCTGTGTGGATGTGTGGGAAAGTGATCACTTGATATTACCTGGCGCAGGCTGTCAGTGTTGTCAGCTGTTAAATGGCGTCTTCAAAAGCATCTGTGTCACAGTCACACTTTCCTCCAGTACTATGATCAGTGTTGGCATGCCATACCAGCCATGGGGCTGCATGCATAGGCTCACAAGCTTTCCCATGAACACAAGACGATATGTTAAATCCACCCACCTCTAATGCCCATGACCTCTGATCTCTTATAGAACAGAGAGTGAAATATAATAAGTGACAAAAAGTGAATTCAGTGTGTTAAGTATTAGGCGTAATTCAGTCCACAGATGCAGCGACACGATAGTCCGGTGTCCCATTGTGACTAAGCTATGCTGCTCTGAGACCACCATCTGAGGGGGAAGCACAGCCTGAATGTGTACTTCACCAAAATTCCCAACCAATGCGTCTCCTCGTACCGACCTCTTTTCATTTGACTGTACTTGACAGTTGGAGAAATTGAAAGCCAACGGTCCGATATTCTAGAACACTGCTGTGCGTACGCATAAATGTTTTAAGACTCTGTAAGCGATTTATGTGAGGATTTTACTTAATGTAGACATTTAGGACAGCTCTTTCAACTAGATGACTATCTACCATGTAGTGATCACAATATAATAGCCATATCTAGGAAAACCAAAGTTCTAAAGGCTGGGCCTAATATAGTGTATAAGCGGTCATACAAGAAATTTTGTAGTGATTCATATTTTGATGATGTAAAGAATTAATTTTTTTATTTATTTCACCTTTATTTAACCAGGTAGGCTAGTTGAGAACAAGTTCTCATTTACAACTGCGACCTGGCAAATATAAAGCAAAGCAGTTCGACACATACAACAATAAGCAAACATACAGTCAATAATACAGTAGAAAAAGTCTATATACAGTGTGTGCAAATGAGGTAGGATAAGGGAGGTAAGGCAATAAATAGGCCATGGTGGCGAAGTAATTACAATATAGCAATTAAACACTGGAATGGTAGATGTGCTGAAGATGAATGTGCAAGTAGAGATACTGGGGTGCAAAGGAGCAAGATAAATAAATAAATAAATAAATAAATACAGTATGGGGATGAGGTAGTTGGATGGGCTATTTACAGATGGGATATGTACAGGTGCAGTGATCTGTGAGCTGCTCTGACAGCTGGTGCTTAAAGCTAGTGAGGGAGATATGAGTCTCCAGCTTCAGTGATTTTTGCAGTTCGTTCCAGTCATTGGCAGCAGAGAACTGGAAGGAAAGGCGCCTGAAGGAAGAATTGGCTTTGAGGGTGACCAGTGAGATATACCTGCTGGAGCGCGTGCTATAGGTGGGTGCTGCTATGGTGATCAGTGACTTGAGATAAAGCGGGGCATTACATAGCAGAGAGTTGTAGATGACCTGGAGCCAGTGGGTTTGGCGGCGAGTATGAAGTAAGAGCCAGCCAAAGAGAGCGTACAGGTCGCAGTGGTGGGTAGTATATGGGGCTTTGATGACAAATCGGATGGCACTGTGATAGACTGCATCCAATTTGTTGAGTAGAGTGTTGGAGGCTATTTTGTAAATGACATCGCCAAGTCGAGGATTGGTAATATGGTCAGTTTTACGAGGGCATGTTTGGTTGGTAGCATGAGTGAAGGATGCTTTGTTGCGAAATAGGAAGCCGATTCTAGATTTCATTTTGGATTGGAGATGCTTAATATGAGTCTGGAAGGAGAGTTTAAAGTCTAACCAGACACCTAGGTATTTGTAGCTGTCCACATATTCTGAGTCAGAACCGTCCAGAGTAGTGATGCTGGATGGGCGGGCAGGTGCGGGCAGCGATCGGCTGAATAGCATGCATTTAGTTTCACTTGCATTTAAGAGCAGTTGGAGGCCATGGAAGGAGAGTTGTATGGCATTGAAGCTCGTCTGGAGGTTAGTTAACACAGTGTCCAAAGAAGGGCCAGAAGTATACAGAATGGTGTTGTCTGCGTAGAGGTGGATCAGAGAATCACCAGCAGCAAGAGCGACATCATTGATGTATACAGAGAAGAGAGTCGGCCCAAGAATTGAACCCTGTGGCACCCCCATAGAAACTGCCAGAGGTCCGGACAACGGCCCTCCGATTTGACACACTGAACTCCATCAGAGAAGTAGTTGGTGAACCAGGCGAGGCAATCATTTGAGAAACCAAGACTGTTGAGTCTGCCGATAAGAATGTGGTGATTGACAGATTCGAAAGCCTTGGCCAGGTCGATGAATACGGCTGCACAGTAATGTCTCTTATCGATGGCAGTTATGATATCTTTTAGGACCTTGAGCGTGGCTGAGGTGCACCCATGACCAGCTCTGAAACCAGATTACATAGCGGAGAAGGTACGGTGGGATTCGAAATGGTCAGAAATCTGTTTGTTAACTTGGCTTTCGAAGACCTTAGAAAGGCAGGGTAGGATAGATATAGGTCTGTAGCAGTTTGGGTCTAGAGTGTCTCCCCCTTTGAAGAGGGGGATGACCGTGGCACCTTTCCAATCTTTGGGAATCTCAGACGATATGAGAGGTTGAACAGGCTAGTAATAGGGGTTGCAACAATTTTGGCAAATCATTTTAGAAAGAGAGGGTCGAGATTGTCTAGCCCGGCTAATTTGTAGGGGTCCAGATATTGCAGCTCTTTCAGAACATCAGCTATCTGGATTTGGGTGAAGGAGAAATGGAGGAGGCTTGGGCGAGTTGCTGTGGGGGGTGCAGGGCTGTTGATCGGGGTAGGGGTAGCCAGGTGGAAAACATGGCCAGCCATAGAAAAATGCTTATTGAAATTCTCAATTATAGTGGATTTATCGGTGGTGACAGTGTTTCCTATCCTCAGTGAAGTGGGCAGCTGGGAGGAGGTGCTCTTATTCTCCATGGACTTTACAGTGTCCCAGAACTTTTTTGAGTTTGTGCTACAGGATGCAAATTTCTGCTTGAAAAAGCTAGACTTAGCTTTCCTAACTGCCTGTGTGTATTGGTTCCCAACTTCCCTGAAAGGTTGCATATCACGGGGGCTATTCGATGCTAATGCAGAACACCACAGGATGTTTTTGTGCTGGTCAAGGGCAGTCAGGTCTGGAGAGAACCAAGGGCTATATTTGTTCCTGGATCAAAATTTTTTGAATGGGGCATGCTTATTTAAGATGGCGAGGAAGGCACTTTTAAAGATTAACCAGGCATCCTCTACTGATGGGATGTGGTCAATATCCTCCCAGGATACCCAGGCCAGGTCGATTAGAAAGAGTAAAAGTAGCAGGTTTCTGGGTGCAATTGAATAGGTTCAAGGCATAATGTACAGATAAGGATATGGTAGAATGTGAGTACATTGGAGGTAAGCCTAGGCATTGAGTAATGATGAGAGAGCTATTGTCTCTAGAGATGTTTAAACCAGGTGATGTCACCGCATATGTGGGAGGTGGAACTAAATGGTTGGTTAAGGCATATTGATCAGGGCTAGAGGCTCTACAGTGAAATAAAACAAGAATCACTAACCAGGACAGTAATGGACAAGGCATATTGATATTAGGGAGAGGCATGCGTAGCCGAGTGATCATAGGGGTCCAGTGAGTGGTTGAGCTGGCTGGAGACACGGCAATTCAGACAGCTACGGCCTTCCCTGTGGCTCAGTTGGTAGAGCATGGTGTTTGCAACGCCAGCATGGTGTGTGTAACGCCAGGGTTGTGGGTTCGATTCCCACGGGGGGCCAGTATAAAAAAAATAAAAAATGCATGAAATGAAATGTATGCATTCACTACTGTAAGTCGCTCTGGATAAGAGCGTCTGCTAAATGACTAAAATGTAATGTAAGCTAGCAGGCTGGGGCTAGCAAGCTAGCAGAAGGGACGTCGCGACGGAAGAAAGTCTGTTTTAGACTCCGCGTGCGGTGACGTCGATAGTCCAGTCGTGATGGATTAGTAGGGTTCCGAGTAGCAGAGGGGTCCAAGTCCAATTGGCAAAATAGAAATTGGCCGATGGATCTATTCAGCTAACAGTCCAATATGCTCTAGACAGCTAGCGGTCCGCTGCTAGCGGGCCGCGGCGTAGAGGCCAGTTCAGTACCCCCTCGAGCAGGTTACGTCGGTAGTCCAGTCGTGAATGATTGGTGGGGTTCCGTTCCCCGTACCGGCAGTAGAAGGGGTCCGGGTATTGTAGCCTAGGAGTGGCTGATGGGCCTCTTCAGCTACCCGGGAAAATGGGCCTAGCATGGGCTAGCTCCTGGCTAATTGGTGCTTGCTTCGGGACAGACGTTTGCCAGGAGTAGTCACTCGAGTTGCAGCTAGCTAGCTGCGATGATCCGGTGAAAAGGTTCAGAGCTTGTGGTAGGAATCCGGGGATATGGAGAGAAAATAGGTCCGGTATGCTCTGGTTTGAGTTGTGTTGTATAAACTGGTGAGAGCTTTCCGAGCTAAAGGTTAGCTGATGACCGCTAGCAGTGGTTAGCTGACTACTAGCTAGTAGCTAGTGAGCTGGCTAGCTTCTGTTGGGGGATTCCGGTTCCGAGGTAAATAAAAATACTATAGAAAAAACAGATCCACACCACATTGGGTGAGGCAGGTTGCAGGAGAGGATTTTGAAGTTGAGGTTTAGAAAAATATAAAAAAGGTATGCGAAGAAAAATATATAAAAAGATATATACATGGGACACGGCAAGACGAAGGACAAAGACGTTTGACTGCTACGCCGTCTTGGATCAATGACCATTTGCTGGTCTGTGGTGTGTAATGAGGAGCAACCAGAAGCTGCACTTGATGTATTTATGAAACTACTTATTCAAGTTACTAATAAGCACGCACACATTAAGAAAATTACTGTAAGAACTGTTAAATCCCCTTGGATTGATGAGGAATTGAAAAATTGTATGGTTGAGGGGGATGAGGCAAAAGGTATGGCAATTAAGTCTGGCAGCCCAACTGATTGGCAAATGTACTGCAAATTAAGAAATCATGTGACTAAACTAAATAAAAATAAACTACTCTATGAAACAAAGATACATTACATAAAAAATTATAGTAAAAATCTTTGGGGCACCTTAAATAAAATTTTGCTCAGAAAAGCCAACTCGGCTCCTTCATTCATTGAATCAGATGGCTCAGTCATCACAAAGCCCACTGATATTGCAAACTACTTTAATTACTTTTTCATTGGTAAGATAAGCAAACTTAGGGAAGACATGCCAGCAACAAACGCTGACACTACACAGCCAAGTATATCGGACCAAATTATGAAAGACAAGAATTTTACTTTTGAATTCCATAAAGTCATTGTGGAAGAGGTGAAAAAATTGTTGTTGTCACGTCCTGACCAGCAGAGGGAGTAATTGTATTAAAATTTGGTCAGGACGTGGCAGAAGGGTATTTGTTTTGCATGGTTGGGGTAGTGTGTGTTATTAAAGGGGTGTTTGGTTTATGTAGTCTGGGGTTTGAGTTTATGTTCTAGTGTTGGTTTTCTATGGTTTTCTAGTCTGTCTATTTCTGTGTGGTTTGTGTGGCTCCCGATCAGGAACAGCTGTACGTCGTTGTTCCTGATTGGGAGTCATATATTAGATGCTTGTTTTCACCTGGGGGTTTTGTGGGTAGTTATCTTTAGCACTGCTGTTACTTTAGCCTGTTAAACTGTCTTCTGTCATTCTTCGTTTTTGTTGTTTTTGGTGTTCACTTTATTTAATAAATAATCAAGATGAGCATCCACATTCCTGCTGCGTTTTGGTCGTCTCTACCCAACGACAATCGTGACAGTTGTCTATCAACCATGACAAGCCAAGGTCGCACCTTGACTACTGTTCACTCGTGTGGTCAGGTGCCACAAAAAAGGACTTAGGAAAATTGCAATTGGCTCAGAACAGGGCAATCTGGATGGAAAATTACTGAGGATAATAGCAGCCGATATTGCCACTCCTATTTGCCACATCTTCAATGTAAGCCTACTAGAGAGCGTGTGCTCTCAGGCCTGGATGGAAGCTAAAGTCATTCTGCTACCCAAGAATAGTAAAGCCCCCTTTACTGGCTCAAATAGCTGACCAATCAGCCTGTTACCAACCCTTAGTAAACTTCTGGAAAAATTGGGTTTGACCAGATACAATGCTATTTCACAGTAAACAAATTGACAACAGAATTTCAGCATCCTTATAGGGAAGGATACTCAACAAGCACAGCACTTACACAAATGACTGATTGGCTGAGAGAAATTGATGATAAAATGATTGTGGGGGCTGTCTTGTTAGACTTCAGTGCAGCGTTTGACATTGTCGATCATAGTTTGCTGCTGGAAACACGTATTTGTTATGGCTTTACACCCCCTGCTATAATGTGGATAAAGAGTTACTTGTCTAACAGAACACAGAGGGTGTTCTTTAATGGAAGCCTCTCAATATAATCCAGTTAGAATCAGGAACTCCCCAGGGTAGCTGTTTAGGCCCCTTGCTTTTTTCTATTTTTACTAACGACATGCCACTGACTTTGAGTAAAGCCAGAGTGTATGTGGATGACTCAACACTATACATGTCAGCTACTACAGTGACTGAAATGACTGCAACACTCAACAAAGAGCTGAAGTTAGTTTCAGAGTGGGTGGCAAGGAATAAGTTAGCCCTAAATATTTCTAAAACTAAAAGCATTGTATTTGGAAAAAAACACTCACTAAACCCTAAACCTGAACTACATCTTGTAATAAATAATGTGGAAATTGAGCAAGTTGAGATGACTAAACTGCATGGAGTAACCCTAGATTGTAAACTGTCATGGTCAAAACATATTGATGCAGTAGTAGCTAAGATGGGGAGAAGTCTGTCTATAATAAAGCGATGCTCTGCCTTCTTAACAACACTATCAACAAGGCAGGTCCTACAGGCCCTAGTTTTGTCGCACCTTGACTACTGTTCACTCGTGTGGTCAGGTGCCACAAAAAGGATAATAGCAGGCGATATTGCCACTCCTATTTGCCACATCTTCAATTTAAGATGCATGGCTGGCCCTTGGATGTACACAGAGAGCTAATATTAATAATATGCATGTCAGTCTCTCCTAGCTGAAAGTGGAGGAGAGATTGACTTCATCACTACTTTTATTTGTGAGAGGTATTGAAATGTTGAATGCACCGAGCTGTCTGTCTAAACTACTGACACACTGCTCGGACACCCATGCATACCCCACAAGAGGCCTCTTCACAGTCCCCAAGTCCAGAACAGACTATGGGAGGCACACAGTACTACATAGAGCCATGACTACATGGAACTCTATTCCATATCAAGTATCTGACGCAAGCAGTAAAATTAGATTTAAAAAAAAGATAACAAAACACCTTATGGAACAGCGGGGACTGTGAAGCAACACAAACATTGGCACAGACACATGCACGATAACATACGCACTATACATACACATGGATCTAGTACTGTATGTAACCCTCTCACCAGGCTCGAATATGACTCTCACAATATTAACTTATGCAGAGTATCTCAGCAGCATGGGATGTTAGGTGAGAAGGACATCTCCAATAAGAATTCCTATTGTAAACTATCTAGGGTTATGACAATAGGGTATTAACTTCAGAATAAATGATTATAGGTTTTTGTTATTGAATCAGGATAGACCATCCCATGCATTAAATTAAATTGAGACAATCAATGACTCCACCAACTCAATATACATAACGTTCCATATGTGTATTAGAACATTGTCAAACACAAATACATTTTCAGACACAACAAAAGAAATAGAAAATAATAAACCCCAATGAGTCCAAATTATTTCAAGTTCGCTTAAATAAACCGTTGGCGCGCGTTGGAGCTCAAAAAATGATGACACCCAAAAATATCCTGAAGCACCTCACGTGGTGGTTACTCACTGCTTGGTAGATATTCCCTCAGCGAAGTATGGCAATTCCATGCAGGTTTCCTCACAAAGTCCAAGGCAAGCACAGCTACCCATGCAGACAGTACTCCTTAGCCGTAACCGATATCCCATGGGAACACGAACTCGTTAAGCTTCCCAAGCAATTATCTCCCAGTGTCACACGATGCTAGGCTAACCTCAATGCTGACAAATACCTCCACGACGAGACGGTAGCTTCAGTCTTTACTGAGTTTTAACAAAATTATAACAACTCTTTTATAAAATAAAACATGTATTTCCCTTCATATCCTAGTAGGTATGGGTTTTGTTCTAGTTCTGTCGTCTTCTTTTATAATTAATTTACCAACCGTCCTAAGGTAAAAACGTCCATCCTTTTCATCAACGTCTTTTTTTTTCCCAGGCCTCCCGTTAACCAGGTCAACTCCCATTGGCCACAACTTAACGAGCGACCTTATTGGTCAAAACTTACAATTCAAAGTAAAACAAACTATTCACTTATACATTAAATAAATATTTCTTCAAAAGCATAATGCATTAACAACATTACAGGTTAGGAGCAATTCAATTATCTTTTAAATATATAACCAATTAATTATAACAAATAAACTCAATACCTGGTTCAAACAAGGGTATTACATGTAGATATGTGGTAGTGGTGGAGTAGGGGCCTGAGGACAGACAGTGTGTTGCAAAATCTGTGAATGTATTGTAATGGTTTTTTTAAATTGTTTAAACTGCCTTTATTTTGCTGGACCCCAGGAAGAGTAGGTGCTGTTTTGGCAGCAGCTAATGGGAATCCATAATAAATACAAAATACAAATACAAAATACCACAGTAACCTGGTCTCATAGACTATACGTAACATAGTTAACCTCTTATGGCTAGGGGGCAGTATTTTCACGGCTGGATAAAAAACGTACCCTATTTATCTGATTATTAGTCCTGCCCAGAAACTAGAATATGCATATAATTATTAGCTTTGGATAGAAAACACTCCACAGTTTCTAAAACTGTTTGAATGGTGTCTGTGAGTATAACAGAACTCCTATGGCAGGCAAAAACCTGAGAAGGTTCTGTTCAGGAAGTACCCTGTCTGAACATTTCTTGCCCTTGTTGATTCTCTATCTATTACAAGGGATCTCTGCTGTTACGTGACACTTCCCACGTCTCTAATGGGCTCTCAGAGCCCGGGAAAAACAGGAATGACGTAATTCAAAGCCCTGGCTGAAACACACGAGCGCTTTTGCTGAGTGGTCTATCAGAGGAGAAAGGCTCGTGACCTGCCCCGCCCCCGTCTTTCTGTTTTTCCCTCAGTTTACAGACATGTAGATTCCCGGTCGGAATATTATCGCTTTTCTACGAAATAAATTGCATAAAAATTTATTTTAAACAGCGGTTGACATGCTTCGAAGTATGGTAATGGAATATTTAGAATTTTTTTGTCACGTTCTACGCCATGCGCACGACCGTGATTTACCATTCTGATAGTGTCTAGAACGCACGAACAAAATGCCGCTGTTTGGATATAACGATGGATTATTTGGGACCAAACCAACATTTGTTATTGAAGTAGAAGTCCTGGGAGTGCATTCTGACGAAGAATAGGAAAGGTAAGACCATTTTTCTTATAGGAAATGTGATTTTGGTGAAGGCTAAACTGGGTGGGTGTCTAAATAGCTAGCCCGTGATGGCTGGGCTATGTACTTAGAATATTGCAAAATGTGCTTCATCCGAAAAGCTATTTTAAAATCGGACATATCGAGTGCATAGAGGAGTTCTGTATCTATAATTCTTAAAATAATTGTTATGCTTTTTGTGAACGTTTATCGTGAGTAATTTAGTAAATTGTTAGTAAATTCCCCGGAAGTTTGCGGGGGTATGCTAGTTCTGAACGTCACATGCTAATGTAAAAAGCTGGTTTTTGATATAAATATGAACTTGATTGAACAGACATGCATGTATTGTATAACATAATGTCCTAGGTGTGTCATCTGATGAAGATAATCAAAGGTTAGTGCTGCATTTAGCTGTGGTTTTGTTTTTTGTGACATTATATGCTAGCTTGAAAAATGGGTGTCTGATTATTTCTGGCTGGGTACTCTGCTGACATAATCTAATGTTTTGCTTTCGCTGTAAAGCCTTTTTGAAATCGGACAGTGTGGTTAGATTAACGAGAGTCTTGTCTTTAAATAGCTGTAAAATAGTCATATGTTTGAAAAATGGAAGTTTTCGGATTTTAGAGGAGTTTGTATTTCGCGCCACGCCCATCATTGGATATTGGAGCAGACGTTCCGCTAGCGGAACATCTAGATGTAAGAGGTTAACATTAATCCGCCCACTCAAATTTGTATATGTTTGGTATGGTTACATAAGACAGAGGTTACATAACCTCTAGAAGTCTAAGCTGTTGGGGCGAGCAAAACTTTCTATACAGTGCTCATATTAGTTTGTTGGTCAAACCGTTCGGACGCTACAGAAGTTTTTGTAAGAAGACCGATTTTCAGGATGTCTCATGGTCTGACAAACACCGCTGTAGCTCGGCCACCTTCCACCGGAGATCCGGAAGGCAGACAAGGCAGAACAAGATGGTTGTGGATGGAATTGCAGAATCTCCACATGAGACTGAGGAAAAAGTGAGTGAAATATTCTCGGAGAAACTGAAGATGGACCACAGGAAGATGAGGTTGAGTGCGCCCACAGAACTGGAAAACGCACCTCCGGCCCAGGTGACAGGCCCAGGCCAATAGTGGTCAAGTTCCTGAGGTTCAAGGACAAGTTAGCTCTTCTGGAACGAGCCAAGAACTTGAGAGGAACGTATATTTTCTTTAATGAAGACTATCCTGAAGATATGCACCAGAAGAGGAAATAACTTATCCCAGTGCAGCCTTTGATATTATTGACCATGACCTGTTGTTAAGAATTTACTGTATGTGTTAGGGCTTTTCAACCTATGCCATAACGTGGATTCAGAGTTATCTATCTAATAGAACTCAGAGGGTTTTCTTTAACAGAAGCTTCTCTAATGTCAAACGCAAAGTGTGGTGTACTGCAGGGCAGCTCTCTAGGCCCTCTACTCTTTTCTATTTTAATCAATGACCTACCACTGGCATTAAACAAAGCATGTGTGTCCATGTATTGGTTCTTCCCTGTGGCTCAGTTGGTAGAGCATGGTGTTTGCAACGCCAGGGTTGTGGGTTCGATTCCCATGGGGGGCCAGTACAAAATAAGAAAAATAAATAAATAAATAATGCATGAAATGAAATGTATGCATTCACTACTGTAAGTCGCTCTGGATAAGAGCATTTGCTAAATGACTAAAATGTAAATGTATGCTGATGATTCAACAAAACATGCTACAGCAAATGAAGTCACTGAAACCCTTAACAAAGAGTTGCGGTCTGTTTTGGAATTGGTGGCCAGTAATACACTGGTCCTGAACATCTCTAAAACTAAGAGCATTGTTTTTGGTACAAATCATTCCCTAAGTTCTAGATCTCAGCTGAATCTGGTAATGAATGGTGTGGCTGTTGAACAAGTTGAGGAGATAAAATGACTTGGTGTTACCTTAGATTGTTAACTGTTATGGTCAAAACATATAGATGCAATGGTTGTAAAGATGGGGAGAGGTCTGGCCGTAATAAAGAGATGCTCTACTTTTTTGACACCACACTCCAAAAAGCAAATCCTGGAAGCTCTAGTTTTGTTTTTTATCTTAATTATTGTCCAGTCGTGTGGTCAAGTGTTGTAAAGAAAGACCTAGTTAAGCTGCAGCTGGCCCAGAACAGATTGGCACGTCTTGCTCTTCATTGTAATCAGAGGGCTGATATAAATACTACTTGAGGAGAGACAGACTGTATCACTTGTTCTTTTTATAAGAAACATTGTGTTGAAAATTCCAAATTGTTTACGTAGTCAACTTACACACGGCTCTGACACACACACTTATCCCACCAGACATTCCACAAGGGGTATTTTCACAGTCCCCAAATTCAAGAAAGCATACAGTATTATAAAGAGCCATTATTGCATGGAACTCCTTTCCATCTGATATGCTGAAATGAATAGCAAAGCTGGTTTCAAAAAACAGATAAAGCAACACCTTATGGCACAACGCTTCTCCCGTATTTGACCTAGATCGTTTGTGTGTATGTATTATGTAGGCTACGTGTGCCTTTTTTAAATGTATGTTGTTCTATCCTTGAGCTGTTCTTGTCTATTAATGTTCTGTATTATGTCATGTTTTTTGTGGACCCCAGGAAGAGTAGCTGTGTCACACCCTGATCTGTTTCACCTGTCCTCGTTATTGTCTCCACCCCCTTCAGGTGTTGCTTGTTTTCCCCAGTGTATTTATCCCTGTGTTTCCTGTCTCTCTGTGCCAGTTCGTCTTGTATGTCCAAGCCTACCAGCGGTTTTTCCCATTTTTCCTGCTTTGCCTTTTCTCCTTTTTCTAGTCCTCCCAGTTTTGACCCTTGCCTGTTCTGGACTCTGTACCCGCCTGCCTGACCTCGAGCCTGCCTGCCACTCTGTACCTCCTGGACTCTGATCTGGTTATGACCTTTTGCCTGTCCACGACCATTCTCTTGCCTATTCCCTTTGGATTTATTAAACATCTTAAACTCCAACCATCTGCATCCTGTGTCTGCATTTGGGTCTCGCCTAGTGTCATGATAAGCTGCTGCTTTCGCAACAGCTAATGGGGATCTTAATAAAATACCAAAATCTATCCCACAGCAGGAGAGTGAGAACATTGTCTGTTTGGGAAGATCGCTGGCAAAAAGCTAATTTAACCACCCAAACCAGACTGCTTAACTCCAAAGTTCTCCTCCACCCCCCCCCTCCCCCGGTTCACATAAGACAAAGAATATATTCAGTAAAGGTTCCTGCTGAATTTTGCCAATTGCCAAGCAGATTCAGACTCTCCCCTGTGTGCTGTTTTCATGAATACCTTGATGGGATTCAATATCCATCTTGTCTTTTTCCTGTCTGTTATGGGTGACAAACTACCAATCCGGGCCCATGTTGCAATGTAGCAAACGTCTGAGTTATGCTGCAAAACAGTTTCAGGATGATGTTTCTGACATGTTCATTTGTCTTGGCCCGCTCACTCTCACACCCGAGGAGGACTCAGTACGCCCCATTCCCTGTGTGCAGTAGTGCCCTGAGGTTCTGAGTCTCTGTGTGATGATGCAGCTGCAGCATGTCTGCAGACAGTGCACAACGATCCAAAAGTTCACACTCAGAATGTGTGAACAATTAAGGATGGCGGATGTTAATTTCTCCCTCTTTCCGCATTGTAAACTTTCCACTAAATTGGAGGTGCCCTCATGCTGGTTCACTACAGGAAGTTGCATACAAAACTTCCTGTGGATGTCATGACTCACACAAACAACAACAACCACTCTGAAAAACACATTGAGCGACTTCCTGTGGGTCCAGTGTCTCTGTGAGAGGGAGTGATGTCTCTGGAGACACACTAGGTAAACTGCTGCACATATATCTGCATTGTCTCGCTCCCCCAGGGGATGGCACATTGGACTATCTGATGTTGTGCCAACACTGTGTTGATGTCTTCTCCATCATCATGCTTGTTTCCCCCTCATCCCAGTTACAGGAAGTGAGGAAGTCTCCAGGAGAACCATGATGAATACAGGGGGGATATAGGTCACAGATTTCACAGCCACCTGGGACACAGTCATTGTGTTTGATTGATTTCTCTATAATAACACAACCTGTTTCTGTCCCATGGCTGTCATAGAAGCAATTCTAATGTTAATGTGATCTGAGGTTGTCTGCTCTCATGGGGGTTGCAGCATTATTCTGAGATGTGATATTGCTGCTGAATAACACATTGAAATTGGATAAAATAACCCATGTTACGGAATGTGTGTGTTGAAGTCTTTCAGTGCAGTGCTTCCGGCCGATGAGAGCTGGGCATCCTCCCTGTACTTGCCTTGGATCAGTGCAGTATGCTCCTGTAGATCAGAGAAGTGACACTACTGCCTAATAGCTAACAATTATTTTTTTTGTAATGCTTTTTAAAAATAGATATTTTTTTATTTAACTAGGCAAGTCAATTAAGAACACATTTTTATTTACAATGATGGCCTACACCGGCCAAACCCGGACGATGCTGAGCCAATTGTGCGCCGCCCTATGGGACACCCAATCATGGCCGGTTGTGATACAGCATACACTCTCTCAATGACGGTCTCCCCTTTCAGAAACAAACAATATTTGCCCCAAATAATTAAGACATTGGCACTGGGGAAATTGAGAACTCTGAAAATGTTTTCATTCTTATTCTGTGTGCAAATGTTTCCTGTACAGAAACAAGACAGATACAGTAGACGGGCAGCAAGCAAATACACGCCCCTGTCAGGTTCTACACTAAATGTGCTACAGGGTGGGTGATATCATGCAAGAGAGACGGAATTAATTATTAATGTGTGTTACTTCACTAGGCTGGATAAATAATTCAATGGGTGTGGAGAGTACAGGTGATCAGGCTGGATGAGTGTAGGCCTACTGTATATTACACGTTATTGTCATTGTAAATTGTGTTCTCAATGATCTACCTGACTAAATAGAGGTTAGATAAAACACAGAGACACTGTCTATAGCCCACTCATACACAATCCTGTGTTTTAGGACACACACCACAGAACTGGTGGGCCAAAGGTCGGATGATCAGACATGTCTGATATTAAATGAGTAGGTGTTGAGCATTGCAAATATGCATGCAAGAGCGTTATGATGTTGCTTCAGACAATTATCTCTAATCGGATGACTAAATCCCAAAGTGAGTGTCTGGGCTAGTGTGGGTTTAGGATTTGGAAGGTTGAAATCTAATTTTGACAGTGGAACATCCCACTCAGTTAAATCAGAAGTTTAGTGGGAATTTCACCCTTCTTTTGATTGCACATGCCCATATCATAAATATTCTACCCCCCTTCCAACAGCCCCCATACTAATCCCTAACCCCCAAACCAAAATACCCAGCCTGGTCATAATATCTTACGAATTGTAATTCATATCATACTAAATAAACAAAAATATAAATGGAAGATGTAAAAGTGTTGGTCCCATGTTTCATGAGCTGAAATAAAAGATCCCAGAAATGTTACATCCCTATTAGTGAGAATTTCTCCTTTGCCAAGATAATCCATGCACCTTGTGCTGGGGACAATAAAAGGGCACTCTAAAATGTACAGTTTTGTCACACAACACACTGCCACAGATGTTTCAAGTTGAGGGAACGTGTAATTGGCATGCTAACTGTAGGAATGTCCACCAGAGCTGTTACCAAATTTGCGGCTTATGGTAGAGAAATTAACAATCAATTCTCTACCATAAGCTGCCTCCAACGTCATTTAAGAGAATTTTGCAGTATGTCTTACCGGCCTCAAAACTGCAGACCACGTGTTACCATGCCAGCCCAGGACCTCCACATCCGGCTTCTTTACGTCTGAGACCAGCCACCTGGACAGCTGATGAAACTGTGGGTTTGCACAGTAGGAACATTTCTGCACAAACTGTCAGAATTAGTCTCGGGGAAGCCCATGTGTATGCTTGTCGTCCTCACCAGGGTCTTCGTAACCGACTTCAGTGGGCAAATGCTCACCTTCGATGGCGTATGGCGTTGTGTGGGCGAGCAATTATCTGTCAACGTTGTGAACAGAGTGCCCCATGGTGGCGGTTGACTTATGGTATCGGCAGGCAAAAGCTATGAAAAAAAAGTAAAAAAAAAAAAAAATGGACAACGAACACAATTGCATTTTATCGATGGCAATTTGAATGCAAAAAGATACTGTGATGAGATCCTGAGGCCCATTGTCGTGTGTCACGACTCCCGCCGAAGTCGACCCCTCTCCTTGTTCGGGCGGTGTTCGGCGGTCAACGTCACCGGCTTACTAGTTGCCACCGATCGATGTTTCACTGTTCGTTTGGTTTTGTCTTTATTGTGTACACCTGTTTTGAGTTTCCCTAATTATGTTCATTATTTAAACCTCTACATTTCCTGTTTGTCTTGTCGGTGATTGTTTGTCCGTTTAGTGTAGTTGGAGGTGTTTTCTCCAGACTATGTATTTTTAAGAGAAGATGGATTTAATAATTTTAGTAAACACGTTTTGGTTTACCTTCATCCCTGTGTCCTGCACCTGACTCCTCCACTTCTCTAAGAAGATCCGTTACAGAATCACCGACCAGAAATGGAGTCAGCAGGAGCAGCCAGTTCTCCTAATCAGCTAGAGGAGCACGTTCAGCAGCAGGCTAAAATGATCCAGGATCTACTGACGGCCATGGAGGGTGTGCTGCTGACCATGGAGAGATTGGAGAGGAAAGGATGTCCCGTCGACCCAGCCACACCACCGCCCGGAACACCTCTGGATCCTATCCAACCGCCGTCTGGATCCGGTGGGATTCGGCTCTCGCTCCTGGGAGCGTATGACGGAGCAGCTGCCGGGTGTCAGGGGTTCCTACTCCAGCTAGAGCTCTACCGGACGGCCGCCACCCTCGGGACGCGAGAGAGTGAGCGCCCTCATCTCCTGTTTGACTGGTAAAGCCCTAGAGTGGGCCAACGCCATCTGTGAGGTGGAAGACCCGACTCGGGAAAACTACGAAGATTTCTCCCGCCGCTTTCGGGCAGTGTTTGATCATCCACCAGAAGGAAAAGCGGCTGGAGAGCGCTTGTTCCATTTAAAGCAGGAGATGAGGAGCGCTCGGGAGTTCGCACTGGATTTTAGAACTCTAGCGACTGGTGCAGGATGGAATGAGCGGGCCCTGATCGATCACTACAGGTGGGGTTTGCGAGAGGACGTTCGTAGGGAGCTAGCCTGCAGGGACACCACCCTCCACCTGGACCAGCTGATGGACTTATCTATCCAGCTGGATAACCTGCTGGCCTCCCGCGGACGTCCGGATCGGGGTCCGTTGGTTCCATCCTCCAGTCCCTTAGACCCAACACCAATGGAGTTGGGCGGGGCTGGTACTAGGGAGATCGGAGGGGAAACCGTTCCATGCACCAGAGGTGACCGCAGAGGACACACTGCTGGTCGGTGCTGGGGAGGTTTTCCAGGTCGTAGGCGGAACACTGCTGGTTCATCTCAGGTGAGTAGGCACACGACTCACCCAGACCCCCCTGTTGCTCACATGTGGTTGTCTATAAGATTTCCGGGGTTTTCCCCGCATTCCCAGCATAAGGCGCTAGTATATTCAGGCGCAGCTGGGAACTTTATAGATCGGTCTTTGGCCAATAGATTAGGGATTCCTATTGTTCCCGTTGATGTTCCCTTCCCTATACATGCCCTAGATAGTCGTCCTTTGGGGTCTGGGCTGATTAGGGAGGTCACAGTTCCCATTGCTATGGTGACGCAGGAGAGTCATGAAGAGAGTATTAGTCTCTTTCTGATTGACGCTCCTGCGTTTCCCGTTGTATTGGGGCTACCCTGGTTGGCTTCTCATGATCCTATTATTTCGTGGCAACAGAGGGTTCTCAAGGGATGGTCCTGTCAGTGTTCAGGGAGGTGTTTAGGTGTTTCCTTAGGTGCCACTACGGTGGAAAGTCCAAACCAGGTTTCCACCATGCACATTCCCCCCGAATATGCCGATTTGGCAATCGCTTTCTGTAAAAGGAAGGCGACTCAATTACCACCCCATTGACCAGGGGATTGTGCGATAAATTTCCTGGAGGGTGCTGCACTTCCCAGGAGTCACGTGTATCCTCTGTCACAGGAGGAGACGGCGGCTATGGAAACATATGTCGCTGAATCTCTGGGACAGGGATACATTCGGCCCTCCATTTCACCTGTCTCCTCAAGCTTCTTTTTTGTGAAGAAGAAGGATGGAGGTTTACGCCCGTGCATTGACTATCGAGGTTTGAACCAGATTACTGTGAAATACAGTTACCCGCTACCTCTGATCGCCAGTATGACAGAGTCATTGCTCGGCGCGCGCTTCTTCACAAAATTGGACCTCAGGAGTGCGTACAATCTGGTGCGTATCAGGGGAGGGGATGAGTGGAAGACGGCATTTAGCACTACATCTGGGCCCTATGAGTACCTCGTCATGCCGTATGGGTTAATGAATGCTCCATCCGTCTTCCAATCATTTGTGGATGAGATTTTCAGGGACCTGCACGGGCGGGGTGTAGTGGTGTATATAGATGATATTCTCATATACTCCACCACCCGCGCTGAGCATGTGTCCCTTGTGCATACGGTGCTTGGTCGACTGTTGGAGCATGACCTTTACGTCAAGGCGGAGAAATGTCTGTTCTTTCAACAGTCCGTCTCCTTCCTTGGGTACCGTTTGTCCGCGTCAGGGGTGGAGATGGAGACTGACCGCATTTCAGCCATGCGTAATTGGCCGACTCCAACCACGGTAAAGGAGGTGCAGCGGTTTTTAGGGTTTGCCAACTACTACCGGAGGTTTATCCGGGGCTTTGGCCAGGTGGCGGCTCCCATTACCTCCTTACTGAAGGGGGGACCGGTGCGGTTGCGGTGGTCGGCTGAGGCGGACAGAGCTTTTGGTAACCTGAAGGCTCTGTTTACCACGGCTCCAGTGCTGGCGCATCCTGATCCCTCCTTAGCGTTCATAGTTGAGGTGGATGCATCCGAGGCTGGAATAGGGGCTGTGCTATCTCAGCGCTCGGGTAACCCACCAAAACTCCGCCCCTGTGCTTTCTTTTCGAAGAAGCTCAGCCCGGCGGAGCGAAACTATGACGTGGGGGATAGGGAGTTGTTAGCTGTTGTCGGGGCTCTGAAAGCGTGGAGACATTGGCTTGAGGGGGCTAGACACCCTTTCCTCATTTGGACTGACCACCGAAATCTGGAGTATATTCGGGCAGCGAGGAGACTGAACCCTCGCCAGGCTAGGTGGGCTATGTTTTTCACACGCTTTTCTTTCACTCTTTCTTATAAACCAGGTTCCCAGAACGTCAAGGCAGACGCACTGTCCCAGCTGTATGATACAGAGGAGCGGTCCACAGAGCCCACTCCCATAATTCCAGCCTCATGCCTGGTGGCACCGGTGGTATGGGAGGTGGACGCGGACATCGAACGGGCGTCACGTGCAGAACCCACTCCCTCCCAGTGTCCCGTTGGGCGCGTGTACGTGCCGTTTGATGTTCGCGATCGTTTGATCTGTTGGGCCCACACATCACCCTCCTCTGGTCATCCTGGTATAAGTCGGACGGTGCGCTGCCTGGGGGAAGTACTGGTGGCCCACGTTAGCCAAGGACGTGAGGGTTTATGTCTCCTCCTGTTCGGTATGCGCACAGTGCAAGGCACCTAGACATCTGCCCAGAGGGAAATTACACCCCCTTCCCGTTCCGCAACGACCGTGGTCACACCTATCGGTGGATTTCGTGACGGATCTTCCCCCATCACGGGGGAACACCACGATCCTGGTCGTTGTGGATCGGTTTTCTAAGTCCTGCCGTCTCCTTCCTTTGCCCGGTCTCCCTACGGCCCTACAGACTGCGGAGGCCCTATTTACCCATGTATTCCGGCACTACGGGGTGCCTGAGGATATACTCTCTGATCGGGGTCCCCAATTTACGTCTAGAGTCTGGAGGGCGTTTATGGAACGCCTGGGGGTCTCGGTCAGTCTTACCTCAGGGTTCCACCCCGAGAGTAATGGGCAGGTGGAAAGAGTCAACCAAGAGGTGGGTAGGTTTCTGCGGTCCTATTGCCAGGACCGGCCGGGAGAGTGGGCATCATTTATCCCTTGGGCGGAGATGGCCCAAAATTCCTTACGCCACTCTTCCACTAACCTTACTCCTTTTCAGTGTGTGCTAGGGTATCAGCCGGTCCTGGCACCATGGCATCAGAGCCAGATCGAGGCTCCTGCGGTGGATGAATGGTTTCGGCACTCGGAGGAGACATGGAACACTGCCCATGTACATCTGCAACGAGCCATCAGGCGGCAAAAGGCGAGTGCCGACAGCCACCGCAGTGAGGCCCCGGTTTATGCACCGGGGGATCGGGTCTGGCTCTCGACCCGAAACCTGCCCCTTCACCTGCCCTGCCGGAAGCTGGGTCCGCGGTTTGTGGGGCCATTTAAAGTCCTGAGGAGATTGAACGAGGTTTGTTATAGGTTACAACTTCCCCCTGATTATCATATTAACCCCTCGTTCCATGTGTCTCCTCAGGCCGGTGGTAACTGGTCCGCTCCAGCAGTCGGAGGTACGGGAGGTTCCTCTGCCCCCTCTGGACATCGAGGGGGCCCCGGCATATACCGTACGAGCCATTATGGACTCCAGACGTCGGGCGAGAGGCCTTCAGTACCTCGTGGAGTGGGAGGGGTATGGCCCGGAGGAGCGAAGCTGGGTACCGGCGGAAGACATCCTGGATCCATCGCTAATCCAGGATTTTCATCGCCTCCGTCCGGATCGCCCTGCTCCCCGTCCTCCGGGTCGTCCGCGAGGCCGGTGTCGGCGCGCTGCTGCAGCCGCGCATCAGGGGGGTACTGTCACGACTCCCGGTGTTCGGCGGTCGACGTCACCGGCTTACTAGTTGCCACCGATCGATGTTTCACTGTTCGTTTGGTTTTGTCTTTATTGTGTACACCTGTTTTGAGTTTCCCTAATTATGTTCATTATTTAAACCTCTACATTTCCTGTTTGTCTTGTCGGTGATTGTTTGTCCGTTTAGTGTAGTTGGAGGTGTTTTCTCCAGACTATGTATTTTTAAGAGAAGATGGATTTAATAATTTTAGTAAACACGTTTTGGTTTACCTTCATCCCTGTGTCCTGCGCCTGACTCCTCCACTTCTCTAAGAAGATCCGTTACATCGTGCCATTCATCCATTGCCATCACCTCATGTTTCAGCATGATAAATACACGGCCCCAAGCTGAAATGGTCCCAGTTCTTCCATGGCCTGCATACTCACCAGACCATTTGGGATGCTCTGGATCAATGTGTACGACGGCGTGTTCCAGTTCTTGCCAATATCCAGAAACTTTGTACAGCCATTGAAGAGGAGTGGGACAACATTCCACAGGTCACAATCAACAGCCTGATCAACTCTATGCAAAGGAGATGTTTCGCTCTCCATGAGGATAATGGTGTTGCGTTTTATATTTTTGTTCGGTATATGTAGCGCTTTTCTACCAACTGAGGTACTCAAAGCGCTTTACATAGTATGGGGGTGTCACGGTTGTCGTCAGTGAAGGAGGACCAAAACGCAGCAGGCATGCGGTTGTTCATTTTGAACATTTATTAAATCAAAACGAACACTCCAAAACAACAAAACGAACTACAGACAGTCTGGCAAGGCACAAGGCTAAACTCAGAACAATCTCCCACAAACACACAGACAAACACACCCAACTAATATAGGACTTCCAATCAATGGCAACACCACACAGCTGCCTTCAATACGAAGTCCACCCCAATTAACTCTACATAGAAACACACTTACTAGACTACACATAGACCATAAACCAAAAACCCAGAAATACTAAATCAAACACCCTTTTACCAAAACACCACCCCGGACCACATAAAACAAATACCCTCTGCCACGTCCTGACCAAACTACAATACCAATTAACCCTTATACTGGCCAGGACGTGACAGTACCCCCCCCCCCCCCCCCCTTAAAAGGTGCTAACCCCAGAAGCACCTTAACAAAAATAACCCCAAACAACAACAAAATAAAATTTCCCCCCTACTAAAGAGAGGGAAGGGAGGGTGGCTGCCGTCAACGACGGCACTGTGCTACACCCCCCCTCCCCAACCCACCTATATCTGGAGGTGGCTCCGGCTCTGGCCGTTCCAGGCAGTCGGGGCAGTCTGGCAGCTCGGGGCAGTCTGGGCAGTCTGGCAGCTCGGGGCAGTCTGACAGCTCGGGGCAGTCTGGCAGCTCGGGGCAGTCTGGCAGCTCTGGCAGCTCGGGGCAGTCGGGGCAGTCTGGCCACTGGCAGCTCGGGGCAGTCGGGGCAGTCTGGCAGCTCGGGGCAGTCTGGCCACTCTGGCAGCTCGGGGAAGTCTGGCCACTCTGGCAGCTCGGGGCAGTCTGGCAGCTCGGGGCAGTCTGGCAGCTCGGGGTAGTCTGGCAGCTCGGGGCAGTCTGGCCACTCTGGCAGCTCGGGGCAGTCTGGCCACTCTGGCAGCTCGGGGCAGTCTGGCCACTCTGGCAGCTCCTGACTAGTGGGTGGCTCTGGCGACTCTTCACTGACGGGCGGCTCTGGCGATTCCTCACTGGCGGGCGGCTCTGGCGATTCCTCACTGGCGGGCGGCTCTGGTGACTGTTGACTGGCGGGCAGCTCTGGTGACTGTTGACTGGCGGGCAGCTCTGGTGACTGTTGACTGGCGGGCAGCTCTGGTGACTGTTGACTGGCGAGGCTGGGCTGACACACTAGACTCCTGATGCGTGGTGCTGGTACTGGACGTACCAGACTGGTAACACGTACCTCCATACTAGTGCGGGAAGCTGGCCTGGGGCTCCATTCTTGTCCCCCCCAAAAAAATTATTGGGGCGGCCTCTCGAGTTTCCTCAACTCTTCCATCGCCCTGGAAACGCTCCTCCTTAGCTCTGCCCACGTCCATCCTTCCTCCTCGTTCCTCTGCTGCTTGGTCCTGGTGAGGTGGGTGGTTCTGTCACGGTTGTCGTCGGTGAAGGAGGACCAAAACGCAGCAGGCATGCGGTTGTTCATTTTGAACATTTATTAAATCAAAACGAACACTCCAAAACAACAAAACGAAACGAACTACAGACAGTCTGGCAAGGCACAAGGCTAAACTCAGAACAATCTCCCACAAACACACAGACAAACACACCCAACGAATATAGGACTTCCAATCAAAGGCAACACCACACAACTGCCTTCAATTGGAAGTCCATCCCAATTAATTCTACATAGAAACACACTTACTAGACTACACATAGAAATACATAAACATAGACCATAAACCAAAAACCCGGAAATACTAAATCAAACACCCTTTTACCAAAACACCAACCCGGACCACATAAAACAAATACCCTCTGCCACGTCCTGACCAAACTACAATACCAATTAACCCTTATACTGGCCAGGACGTGACAGGGGGAAACCCACCTCATCCACCACCAATGTGTAGCACCCACCAGGTTGTTTTTTATTTTCATTTTTTTATTTAACCTTTATTTAACTAGGCAAGTCAGTTAAGAACAAATTCTTATTTACAATGACGGCCTACCAGGGAACAGTGAGTTAACTACCTTGTTCAGCAGAACAACAGATTTTACCTTGTCAGCTCAGGAATTAGATCCAGCAACCTTTCGGTTACTGGCCCAACGCTCTAACCACTAGGCTACCTGCCACCCCAAGGTGATGCACGTCACCCAATATTGTGCCATAACACTCACCACACAATTAGGGGGATGATTAGGTGGCCATGATGGAATGGGGCCAGGTTGGGAATTTAGCCATGACACCGGGGTTAACACCCCTACTCTTACAAGAAGTGCCATGGGTTTTTTAATGATCACAGAGAGTTAGGCCAACTGTTTAACGTCCATCCGCAAGACAGCACCATACACAGGGCAATGTCCCCTTCACTGCCCTGGGGCATTGGGATCTCCTTAGACCAGAGGGAAGAATGCCCCCTCCAGCAGCACTTCCAGCAGAATCTGGTTTCCCATCCAGGGACTGACCAGGACCGACCCTGTTTAGCATCAGAAGCAAGCCAGCAGTGGGATGCAGTGTTGAATGCTGCTGGCGCTATGAAACAGCTGTCTCCCATCACTGTCAACAGGGAGGAAATGTAATCTCCATACAACACCCTCATCCTTCAAACCTGTCCACAAAAACACTCATCAGCACATCCTGATATTACACCTCTTTCTTTTTCTCTCTCTCTCATCCTCCCATCCATGAAGGTCGTGTGAAGATTAACGAGCAGATCCACACAGGGAAATGTGTCTGACACACCATGTTCCTCCTCACCCACTCTTCACCTGACACCTTCAGTAATGACCAGACTGTTGTTATCTGCAGAACCACGCTGGAAACCCCCGCCCCAACATCCCAGAGTGGCTATCTCAGCCTGGAGGAGAAGGACACTTCCTCCCCATGTAACCCTTCTCTTATCTCCTTCGGGCAACTCCTCTTCTCCTTTCTTCTCCTCTAAATTAGCATTCTGCATCCAGAGGTGAGGGCTTGGTCATGTTGTTGTCTATGTTTGGGTTAGGCTGGGGAGAGGTGTTGTGTTGTGGGGTGAGATGGAAGAGTTGTAACTGTAACAGCATTCTGTATTGTCCTGGTCCATGTCCACAGCCCACACAAGAGGTTGACACGTGAGTAAAAATGAATTAATTCCTGTCCTGTCTTGTCCTGTTAATTTTTTTTGTGTACTGTCCCAATCCCGCAACAGTTCTATAACCCTGACAACTTTCCTGTCCTATCCCAATATTAATCACTCTGGCAGGAGTCCTGTTCCCATGTCAATCTCTAGCCCACACTTTTTCAAAACTTCCTAATGTCTCCCACAGACACAGATACAGACAGACAAACACAGATGCGTAAACACACAAACACACACACAGAGAGAACAACATCGACTACAACAACAACACAGACAACAACATCGCTGCAGGTAACATTTCATGTCCCCAGATCATTAGTGACTTGTGAGTGCATCACACACAGTTATGTTGAAATCCTCCCATCTGCTCTGCTCTGATCTGCCTCCATCCAGCCCATCCTCTTTATCTTCGGTTCCCATTGATAACAGTCTGCTTTTAAAGGCTGAATAAATTATTCAGTAATTGAGGTTTATTTGCTGGGTTTATGTGGGACACTGTGCTGGGAAACAAACCTGGCCACCTTCTCTGTAGACTTGAGTCTACATGCATTTGGAAAAGACTGCAGTCCTCCATGGACAGCATTGCTGCAAAGGGGATGTGCAAATGTAAAACAGATACATATGGAAAAAATATTGGCGACGCTTGGCCTCAGTTTGGCCTCATTGAGCTCTCTATTCCCCCTCTGGATATCCATATCTATCCCTCTGTGCACTGCAACAGAAATCACTGACATAAATATGACTGAGCTTCTCTCTCTCCCCCTCTCTTTCTCCCCTTTTTTTAGGGCAGTATCCTCTCTCCCTCTCCCCCTCTCACCCCACCATAGCTGTGATCAGTACTGACAGTGATAGCTGAGCTGGGGTTAGCCTCTAAGCAGAGGTTTCTCCCCTAGTGGGGAGTGGGATGAGAGCTTTAACCCCTGTGGCAGAGCCTGGTCATCACCCTGCCTGCTTCCGTGCACTGGGGTCAGGATGAGGCGAGAGGTGTGGAGGGAGAGGAGAGGGTTGTTCCCTAGAGTGAGTGTTATGTAACCTGTTTGTGCAGTCAGTGATGTGATGCATGCGGAAGTGTTTAGACCGCCATGCTGCTCAGCCTAGCCCCCTCTGAGGCTGAGGAGAGGCAGCTTGTGTTAATACAGACATACATACACACATGCATGTATGGGCACTAACACACGCACACACATATTTGTGGGGGGTGACTTACACTTGTAGGAGTAGGACAGCAATTACAATCTGTTATTGGAATTGAGAGATGCAAGAAATGAAAAGGGGTTACCAGACAGAAAAGGGGTTACCCCTCCCGCTCTCCCTCCCTGACAAAGAGCAAACATTGGAAATCATGACTGTGTCTGCTCTGGTACCATATGCCTGTTCTTCACCAGTAATGAGCCTATTAGTTATGTAGAAACAGACTGTGAGTGATTACCAGCAACTCAACTGTACAGACCTCTCTAGAAAAGGAGGAGGGGTGAAGAGTAGGGGAGGGGGTGGCTAAGGTGGGTCCCAGGATTGTTCTAATTGGTCTGTTGAGAAAGGTTAATTAAGTAATTAAGACTGAACAAACTGACAGCACAATGTATTTCAGCCTGCCCATACATAATCTAAATACAATCAGCTCAATGTATGTATTTATAAAGGGACAATGCAGCTAGTCTGTTAGGGGCAGCGGGTAAAGAACCTAATTTGTAACATCAGAGCAACACATGAAAGTAGATCCATCTTACACACAGAGGGAATAGAGGGGGTTATCCCTGCTATGGATACCTTATCAAAATAAGGTATCCATAGCAACTGAGTGTGTGTACCTGCAGCTGTTCCTGGGGTACAATGGAGACTCTTGACGTCGTTTATTCTCCTTAATTAGTTAATTACCTTTATTAAAATATTTTCTCCTTCAGAAAGGTCAAAGCTGTGGGCCTTCCGATTGGCGCAGCAGTCTAAGGCTCTGCATTGCAGTGCTAGAGGCATTACTACAGACCCGGGTTCATTCCTGGGCTGTGCCACAACTGGCCGTGGCCTGGGGTCCATTGGCCCAGCGTCGTCCGGGTTAGGGGAGGGTTTGGCCGTGGGGGGCTTTACTTGGTTCATTGCACTCTAGCGACCCTTTTCCCCCTGTTGAACAATGTTTCATCTGACACATTGGTGCGGCTGGCTGGCGGGTGATAAGGAGGAAGTGGTTAGACGGGTCATGTTTCGGAGGACGCATGACTCCACCTTCACCTCTCCCGAGCCCGTTGTGGAGTTGCAGCGAGTTGCCCTCAATCTAAAATGTGGCTTTTTAAATGAATTTCCAAATGGCAACTTGACAGAGAAATGTGCAGTCTCATACTGAGGCAATAAGTGAGAGTGAGAGGTCTGGTAAACATAATGATGATAATAATGATAATGGTAATTCCCTGTGTTGATGTTGGGACCACTCTAGAGCATCCTGTTTGTTTTCTGATCCCTTTTCACAGGACTCATTTGGTTTAATGGCCAACATTAAAACAAACCTCCTGTGCTTTCTCTCTCTAATTATCTCTCTATTTCTCTCTCTATTTCTCTCTCTATTTCTCTCTCTATTTCTCTCTCTCTGTGTGCTAATACTAAAAGGGGATAATAGAAGTGGTTGTTAGAGTGTATAAAATCCCCGTTAAGGGGTAAGAGGGTAATTGAGTGGTTGAGATTAGAGTCATCTGTCTCAGTCACACTATTTACACTTAGAATAATCATAATCATGATAATGCACGTGTTTTCCCGTCTGTTTTTGATTTATTTTTGCATAAACACTTAGACGATTCCATTTATGCTCAATATCACGTGCCTAATATATGTTGCAAGTTCTACGTAGGCTAAGCTACCGTGCTGTTATCTCAATGTGTATAATGTGAAATGTATAGTGCAGTGCAGGGAACAGGCAAAAAGCTGGGCAACATGCATGATGGGCAATTTGAAGTCAGGGTCCTGCTGGACAAGTTCACTTTTGTATCAGAGTTGACTTGACCAAGTGTGATTTGATGAAATAAGGTCAACCAGTTTATAACCATATAATCCCCCAAACAAATAGATCCTTGGTGTCTGAGACTCTGAGCTGGCCCACAGAGGCCAGTGGTCTGGCAGCATGATTCACTCCTGCCTCTGGAGAAAAGTCACCTCTGTCTAATTGAATCCTCCCTCTTAATTTGTTTCTCTTCCTCTTTATCTCTCTGTCTGTTTCGCTGAGCCTGCAATACACCCTGGGCCTCAGTCTTGCCATGGGAACGGCGAAAATGGCACAGCTTTGTCACAAACGGAACAGCGGGCACATTTGAGAACATCATGGTCTACTGAGGAAGCGGAAAATTGAATTTTCTGAGGAAAAACAGGTGCTTTGTGGGAAATTGTGCATCAGAATCGCCTGGGCTTCAATCTCGTCACACACACAGACAACGTTAAACCAAAGGCAGTACAGTATGAAGATAGACAGAAACTGCTTCTCCAATAGAAATCCCCGATCACACTTGTAGGCGATATCAATGGCGATGTTGGCTAGCTAACCTCATCCCCAGAAATAAGTCATCGGGTCTAACGGCCGTCTCACGCCGAACTGCACATGTGCAGGCCGTCAACTTAAAATGTTCTCCTTCAATATAAAGCAGTTTTTGACGAAGATTTAAATGTGTCAGTTTGTCACTTTTACAAGTTTGGAGTAATAATATGTTTAACTATTTAAGACATTGGCTTGAATCTAGGCTGTGCCTTTAGATTAAGAAAATTAACAACTACAAAATAATTTCTCACTTCTCTCATTGACCTCTCAAACTCCAAACACCGGCCTGGTCTGCTTGGTGTGCTTTGCAAGCGTTCCCGGAAGTCTCGCGATGTTGCGCATCTGGGATTAGAAACTCTGTGGCTAAACCAAGAAAGCTAATAATAAACTCAATTAAAGTCACTAAAACTCATACATAACTTTTATTTACCCCCATGATTTGACATATCACCCTGGACCTCATTTATCTAAATGTTTCTTAATAGATGAACATTTTTAATGTTGCATTACTAGACAAGTTAGTATCCCCCAAACCGTACCGATATGAATCTACTCCCCGCCCCTTTTAAGTCTTCTCAAACATTCCCAACAGCTTTGCACACACCTCCTTTTAATATGGGGGATAAATGTCAAATTTCAACGGTTAAGTTTAGGCATTCATTAATACGTTTATGGGTTAAAACAACTCATTATTAGGAAGGTATCTATATATACACACTACCGTTCAAAAGTTTGGGGCCACTTAGAAATGTCCTTGTATTTGAAAAAAAAGCAATTTAAAAAAGAATCAGCCTTTTCCAGCTACAATAGTAATTTACAACATTAACAATGTCTACACTGTTAATGATCAATTTGATATTATTTTAATTGACAAAAAATGTGCTTTTCTAAAAAACAAAAAAGGAAATTTCTAAGTGACCCCGAACTTTTGAACGATAGTGTAGATTTATTTATTAACCTTTATTTAAACAGGGGAAACAAGCTGAGAGTCTCTTTTACAGTTGTGTCCTGTGATACAACAATAAAAACAACACAACAATGAATAAGAATTTTAAACCAAACAAAATTAAAACATGTAAAAAGTACAAGGCGGAGATAAAAAAATATTAAAATAAATGAACTTCTATAAGAAAAACACACATTACAAAAAGCAATCAGTTTATAATAAAAAGTTAATGTAATGTACATTAAACTGTCTTACAGGCACCAAAACATCTAACTGGGGTTCTCTCTGCAATTCATTCCATGAGTGTGGAGCATGATATTCAAATGCCGTTTTGCCTATCCGGGGTATCTCTAGCACTAGCATGTCCTGTGACCGAGTCCGATAAATACTGTTTGACCACTGGATTTTTGAGTTAAGATAATTAGGAAGTTTCTGTAAGACAGCTTTATAAACAAATATCAACCAGTGTCGGGCCCTTCTAAATAATGGTTAAATAAAAAAAATAAAAACAATTGTAAAAGTCAGGGAGTCCCAGCCAACTGAAGTGTACAAAATTGTATTTATTTTATTTATTTCACCTTTATTTAACCAGGTAGGCTAGTTGAGAACAAGCTCTCATTTACAACTGCGACCTGGCCAAGATAAAGCAAAGCAGTTCGACACATACAACAACGCAGAGTTACACATGGAATAAGCAAACATACAGTCAATAATACAGTAGAAAAGTCTATATACAGTGTGTGCAAATGAGGTAGGATAAGGGAGGTAAGGCAATAAATAGGCCATGGTGGCGAAGTAATTACAATATAGAAATTAAACACTGGAATGGTAGATGTGCAGAATATGAATGAGCAAGTAGAGATACTGGGGTGCAAAGGAGCAATATAAATAAATAAATATAGTATGGGGATAAGGTAGTTGGATGGGCTATTTACAGATGGGCTATGTACAGGTGCAGTGATCTGTGAGCTGCTCTGACAGCTGGTGCTTAAAGCTAGTGAGGGAGATATGAGTCTCCAGCTTCAGTGATTTTTGCAGTTCGTTCCAGTCATTGGCAGCAGAGAACTGGAAGGAAAGGCAGCCAAAGGAAGAATTGGCTTTGGGGGTGACCAGTGAGATATACCTGCTGGGGAGCGTGCTATAGGTGGGTGCTGCTATGGTGACCAGTGAGCTGAGATAAGGCTGAGCTTTACCTAGCAGAGACTTGTAGATGACCTGGAGCCAGTGGGTTTGGCGACGAGTATGACGCGATGGCCAGGCAACGAGAGCGTACAGGTCGCAGTGGTGGGTAGTATATGGGGCTTTGGTGACAAAACGGATGGCACTGTGATAGACTGCATCCAATATGTTGAGTAGAGTGTTGTAGGCTATTTTGTAAATGATGTCGTTGAGGATCGGTAGGATGGTCAGTTTTACGAGGGTATGTTTGGCAGCATGAGTGAAGGATGCTTTGTTGCGAAATAGGAAGCCGATTCTAGATTTAATTTTGGATTGGAGATGCTTAATGTGAGTCTGGAAGGAGCGTTTACAGTCTAACCAAACACCTAGGTATTTGTAGTTGTCCACATACTCTAAGTCAGAACCGTCCAGAGTAGTGATGCTGGGCAGGCGGGCAGGTGCGGGCAGTGATCGATTGAAGAGCATGCATTTCGTTTTACTTGCATTTAAGAGCAGTTGGAGGCCACGGAAGGAGAGTTGTATGGCATTGAAGCTCGTCTGGAGGTTAGTTAGCACAGTATCCAAAGAAGGGCCAGAGGTATACAGAATGGTGTCGTCTGCGTAGAGGTGGATCAGAGAATCACCAGCAGCATGAGCGACATCATTGATGTATACAGAGAAGAGAGTCGGCCCGAGAATTGAACCCTGTGGCACCCCCATAGAGACTGCCAGAAGTCCGGACAACAGGCCCTTCGATTTGACACACTGAACTCTATCAGAGAAGTAGTTGGTGAACCAGGCGAGGCAATCATTTGAGAAACCAAGGCTGTTGAGTCTGCCGATAAGAATGTGGTGATTGACAGATTCGAAAGCCTTGGCCAGGTCGATGAATACGGCTGCACAGTAATGTCTCTTATCGATGGCGGTTATGATATCTTTTAGGACCTTGAGCGTAGCTGAGGTGCACCCATGACCAGCTCTGAAACCAGATTGCATAGCGGAGAAGGTACGGTGGGATTCGAAATGGTTGGTAATCTGTTTGTTAACTTGGCTTTCGAAGACCTTAGAAAGGCAGGGTAGGATAGATATAGGTCTGTAGCAGTTTGGGTCTAGAGTGTCTCCCCCTTTGAAGAGGGGGATGACTGCCGCAGCTTTCCAAACTTTGGGAATCTCAGACGATACGAAAGAGAGGTTGAACAGGCTAGTAATAGGGGTTGCAACAATTTCAGCTTGAAAAAGCTAGCCTTCGCTTTCCTAACTGCCTGTGTATATTGGTTCCTAACTTCCCTGAAAAGTTGCTTATCACGGGTGCTATTTGTTGCTAATGCAGAACGCCACAGGATGTTTTTGTGCTGGTCAAGGGCAGTCAGGTCTGGAAAGAACCTGGTTCTAAATTTTTTGAACGGGGCATGCTTATTTAAGATGGTGAGGAAGACACTTTTAAAGAACAACCAGGCATCCTCTACTGACCAGATGAGGTCAATATCCTCCCAGGATACCCAGGCCAGGTCAATTAGAAAGGCCTGCTCGCTGAAGTGTTTTAGGGAGCGTTTGACAGTGATTAGGGTTGGTCGTTTGACCGCAGACCCATTACGGTGTATTTGGAGGGCAAGTTGGTTAGGATGATATCTATGAGGGTGCCCGTGTTTATGGATTTGGGGTTGTACCTGGTGGGTTCATTGATAATTTGTGTGAGATTGAGGGCATCAAGCTTAGATTGTAGGATGGCAGGGGTGTTAAGTATGTCCCAGTTTAGGTCACTTAGTAGCACGAGCTCTGAAGATAGATGGGGCAATCAATTCACATATGGTGTCCAGGGCACAGCTGGGGGCAGAGGGTGGTCTATAGCAAGCGGCAATGGTGAGAGACTTGTTTCTGGAAAAGTGGATTTTTAAAAATAGAAGCTCAAATTGTTTGGGTACAGACCTGGATAGTAAGACAGAACTCTGCAGGCTATCTCTGCAGTAGATTGCAACACCGTCCCCCTTTGGCAGTTCTCTCTTGTCGGAAAATGTTATAGTTAGGGATGGAAATTTCAAGGTTTTTGGTGATCTTCCTAAGCCAGGATTCAGACACGACTGGGACATCTGGGTTGGCAGAGTGTGCTAAAGCAGTGAGTAAAACAAACTTAGGGAGGAGGTTTCTAATGTTAACATGCATGAAACCAAGGCTTTTACGGTTACAGAAGTCAACAAATGAGAGCACCTGGGGAGTTGGAGTGGAGCTAGGCACTGCAGGGCCTGGATTAACCTTTACATCACCAGAGGAACAGAGGAGGAGTAGGATAAGGGTGCGGCTAAAGGCTATCAGAACTGGTCGGCTAGTACCATTAACGAGAGTAAAAGGAGCAGGTTTCTGGGCACGATAGAATAGATTCACGGCATAATGTACAGACAAAGGTATGGTAGGATCTGAGTACATTGGAGGTAAACCTAGGCATTGAGTAATGATGAGAGAGATATTGTTTCTAGAGACGTTTAAACCAGGTGATGTCACCGCATATGTGGGAGGTGGAACTAAATGGTTGGTTAATGTATATTGATCAGGGCTAGAGGCTCTACAGTGAAATAAGACAATAATCACTAACCAGGACAGTAATGGACAAGGCATATTGATATTAGGTAGAGGCATGTATAGCCGAGTGATCATAGGGGTCCAGTGAGTGGTTGGGCTGGCTGGAGACACGGCGATTCAGACAGCTAGCAGGCCGGGGCTAGCAAGCTAGCAGAAGGGCCTTAGAGGGACGTCGTGACGGAAGAAAGTCTGTTTTAGCCTCCTCGTGCGGTGACGTCGATAGACCAGTCGTGATGGATTAGTAGGGTTCCGAGTAGCAGAGGGGTCCAAGTCCAATTGGCAAAATAGGTATAGTGGCCCAAGAAATTGGCCGATGGATCTATTCAGCTAACAGTCCAATATGCTCTAGACAGCTAGCGGGCCGCGGCTAGCAGATGGGCATTCAGGGGACGTTGCGACGGAGGGGTCTGTTGGGAAAAAAACCCTTGGGCAGATTACGTCGGTAGTCCAGTTGGGATGGATAAGCAGGGCTTCGTTGAGTGAAAGGGGCCCAGGCCAATTGGAAAAATAGGTATAGTGTCCCAAGAAATTGGCCGATGGGCCAATTAGCTAACAGTCCGATATTCTCTAGACAGCTAGCGGGCCGCGGCTAGCAGATGGGCATTCAGGGGACGTCGCAACGTAGGGGTCAGTTGTGTACCCCCTCGAGCAGATTACTTCGGTAATCCAGTCGTGAAGGATCGGCGGGAGTCCGTGCCCCGTAGTGGCAGTAGAAGGGATCCGGGTATTGTAGCCCAGGAGTGGCTGATGGGCCTCTTCAGCTAGCCGGGAGGTGGGCCTAGCATGGGCTAGCTCCAGGCTAATTGGTGATAGCTTCGGGACAGACGTTAGCCAGGAGTAGTCACTCGGATTTCAGCTAGCTAGCTGCGATGATCCAGGTGAAAAGGTTCAGAGCTTGCGGTAGGAATCTGGGGATATGGAGAGAAAATATGTCCGGTATGCTCTGGTTTGAATCGCGTTGTACAAACTGGCGAGAGCTTTCCGAGCTAAAGGTTAGCTGATGACTGCTAGCAGTGGTTAGCTGACTACTAGCTAGTAGCTAGTGAGCTGGCTAGCTTCTGTTGGGGGATTCCGGTTCCGAGGTAAATAAAAATACTTTAGAAAAAACAGATCCACACCACATTGGGTGAGGCGGGTTGCAGGAGAGTATTTTGAAGTTGGCCAAGGTATTATTGGTGGGAACACGTTCCAAAAGAGCGCCATCATGGGTAGCAATGTTCAGATTTTCAAATTGTATACTTTTCAATTGTGAAAATACCATATACTTAGTTTTACTTGAATTAAGCACCAGCCTTAGATCTACAAGTGCATCTTGACTCAATTGAAAGTCAAACTGCAGGAACGTAAATGCTTGAGCGAGTGATGGGGCTGTGGCATATAGTACTGTCATCAGCACTAAAATGAATGTTGCATTTTTTCACTGAGTTACAGATATCATTTATGTATATAGTGAATAATAAAGGACCTAAAATCGAACCTTGTGGAACTCCTTTGTGAACAGTGACATAATCAGATTTTACCCCATCTGCAATAATAGCCTGAGATCTATCACTGAGATAATTCTGAAACCACGAACATGTATCTGAGGCCAACCCCAATGAGGTCTCTTCAGCAGAAGAGAATGGTCAACTGCATCGAAAGCCTTACAGGTTAACAAACAAACCAACACAGTTCAACTTCTTATCCAAGGCTCTTACAATATCATTTACAACGAGTGTGGTGGCTGTGATAGTACTGTGCTCCGGTCTAAAACCGGACTGAAATTTGTTCAGTATGCAGTTGTCAGACAAGAGCGCAGCTGTACATTTTTGCAAGACAAGACATCTCAGAGATTGGTCGATAATTATCAAGGTCACTAGTATCCCCACCTTTGTGCAGAGGCAGCACATAGGCAGTTATCCAAATCTTAGGTATGACCCCAGAGGTCAACGTGAGGTTAAAAATATTAATAATACCAGAGATAAGTGGTACAGCTCTAGCCAGCAACCCTGGGTCAAGTTTGTCAGCCTCTGTTGCTTTCTTAGTGTCTATGCCGAGCAAGGCATCAATAACTTTCTCCTCTGTGAAGAGGCTTTGTGAGAAACCCTGACCATCAGCATTCTCATGCATAATCCCTTCATATGTATCTTTTCTTCCTTCATTTGTGGTCAACATTTTCTCAAAAAGATTGCCTGCTGCAATTAAGTGATTGTTGAAGGCATTAGCAATGGTATTCTTATACTGTATACTGAACAAAAATATAAATGCAACATGTGAAGTGTTAGTCCTATGTTTCATGGGGTGAAATAATAGATCCCAGAAATGTTCCATATGCACAAAAGCTTATTTCTCCCAAATTTTTGCCCAAATTTGTTTACATCCCTGATTGTTAGTGTTTCTCCTTTGCCAAGACAATCAATCCACCTGACAGGTGTGGCATATCAAGAAGCTGATGAAACGGCATGCTCATTACACAGGTGTACCTTGTGCTGGGGACAATAAAAGGCCATTCTAAAATGTGCCGTTTTGTCACACAACACAATGCCACATATGTCGGAAGTTTTGAGGGAGCGTGCAATTGGCATGCTGCCTACAGGAATGTCCACAAGAGCTATTGCCAGATAATTTAATGTTGATTTCTCTACCATAAGCCGACTCCAACTTTGTTTTAGAGAATTTGGCAGTACATCCAACCGGCCTCAACTGCAGACCATGTGTATGGCGTCGTGTGGGTGAGTGGTTTGCTGATGTCAACGTTGTGAACAGAGTGCCACATTGTGGCGGTGGTGTTATGGTATGGGCAAGCATAAGCTATGGACAATGAACACAATTGCATTTTATCGATGGCAATTTGAGTGCACAGAGATACCGTGACAAGATCCTAGCACTGTCGTGCTATTCATCCGCCGCCATCACCTCATGTTTCAGCATGATAATGCATGGCCCCATGTCGCAAGGATCTGTACACAATTCCTTGAAGCTGAAAATGTCCCAGTTTTTCCATGGCCTGCATACTCACCAGACCAATTGAGCATGTTTGGGATGCTGTGGATCAACGTGTACAACAGCGTGTTCCAGCTCCCGCCAATATCCAGCAACTTCACACAACCATTTAAGAGGAGTGGGACAACATTCCACAGGCCACATCGACAGCCTGATCAATTCTATGCGAAGGAAATGTGTCGAACTGCATGAGGCAAATGGTGGTCACACCAGATATTGACTGGTTTTCTGATCCTACTTTTTTTTTTTTGGCCTGGCTCACAGTCGGTGTTCCAATTCATCCCAAAGGTGTTCGATGGGGTTGAAGTCAGGGCTCTGTGCAGGCCAGTCAAGTTTTTCCACACTGATCTCGACAAACCATTTCTGTACAGACCTCACTTTGTGCACGGGGGCATTGTCATGCTAATACAGGATAGGGCCTTCCTCAAACTGTTGCCACAAAGTTGGAAGCACAGAATCGTCTATAATGTCGTTGTACGCTGTAGCGTTTTTCCTTCAATGGAACTGAAGGGCCTAGCCCGAACCATGAAAATCAGCCGCAGACCATTATTCTTCCTCCACCAAACTTTACAGTTGGCACTACGCATTGGGGCAGGTAGCACTCTCCTGGCATCCGTCAAAGCCAGATTGGTCCGTTGGACTGCCAGATGCTGAAGTGTAATTCATCACTCCAGATGGTGGCGAGCTTTACACCACTCCAGCCGACGCTTGGCATTGCACATGGTGATCTTAGGCTTGTGTGTGGCTGCTTGGCCATGGAAACCCATTTCATGAAGCTCCCGACGAACAGTTCTTGTGCTGACGTTGCTTCCAGAGGCAGTATGGAACTCTGTGGTGAGTGTTACAACCGAGGACAGATGATTTTTACGTGCTATGCGCTTCAGCACTCGGCGGTCCTGCTCTGTGAGCTTGTGTAGCCTACCACTTCGCGGCTGAGCTGTTGTTGCTCCTAAATGTTTCCACTTCACAATAACATCACTTACAGTTGACCGGGGCAGACATTTGATTAACTGGCTTGTTGGAAAGGTGGCATCCCATGACGGTGACACGTTGAAAGTCACTGTGCTCTTTAGTAAGGCCATTCTACTGTCAATGTTTGTCTATGGAGATTGCATGGCGGTGTGCTCAATTGTATACACCTGTCAGCAACGGGTGTGGCTGAAATAGCTGAATCCACTAATCTGAAGGGTTGTCCACATACCTTTGTATATATAGTGTGGTGTTTTTGAAGTCATCTCCCGACGTCTTTTCGACCTGGACAAACGTTGAATATCGCATTGGATCTCGAATGACATGGCTCTCCCCTATGAATACTCTCTCTCCAAAGTAGTGATCCATCGTTCATGAACATACTCTACCATAGTTTCTACATTACTCCACATTCTACATCACACACTAAAGTGTTCAGCATTAGACTAGATGCTGTTCCACCTTCATTGTTTCAGTTTTCCTGAGGAGTGTATATCCTGATTTGATTTACCAGTTGAGAATGAGGACATCCTGATTTGATAAACAGTGCTTCATCAGTGAAGAGGGGAAGAGAGAGAGACGGATTCAATTTAAATTCAACAACACTTTGTTCCTCTAGCGCCTAGGCAAAGCAGTAGAGATGTCATATTGTGGTGAATGTAGTCTGTCCTGGACTAAGACTATTTGAGCGTGACTGAGAAGGCTCCTGTCCTGTCCTGTTTTTGGGCTGTGTTTGAAGTGTGTGACTCGCCTGGCACTGTGTTTGGAGAGGAGTTGTGTGTGTGGAGGGTGTGTGAGGGAGGCGAGGGGGCATGTACTGACATGGATGGCTCGTGACAGCACACAGAGACCTGGCACACGGCTGCCTTCTCCTCCACCCACTCCCCTGTCTGAGATGGTAAATCTTCACTACGTCTCTATAGGCCCCAATGAGATTCACGGTTAACAGGCGAGGGATGCATGTAACATTGCTCTGTTCAGACAGTTCTGGAACCAAAATGAGCTGTGTGAGCAGTGAAAGGGCGTGTGCTGTAGATTCCCCTGTCCCATTTTATTCTCACATCATAATCAAATTGTGATATAATTGCTTTAAGGAGAGAAGGTAGTCTCGAAAACACACCTCTGACATACATTTTGTGGACGGTCCTATATCCAGGGAAGTTCTGAAATAATTGTTTTGTGAGTCGAAGTAATGCACTGAAGAGTTTCAACTACGCCTGAAATCTCCAACGAGAGACAGACTAACTAGAGACATCTAGTGAAATGACTAATGGTATAAAACCATTCACCATAACTCTGTTATTGGGATGTATGATGTGGTTGAAGCTCAATGTCAACTGAATAAATACTGTATTAGCAGTACTATTCTTACAGCTACTGAAATACTTATGAGGCCAGTTTGGTGACAGCATGTAATCCTCTCTAGATGAAAACCAATCACTCACCTTATAAAAACAATAAAAACCAGTGCCTTTAATTTCTCCTCCAGGGGCGAGGCCTGCCTCATCATGCAGACTGAGCGGGAGGGAGGGACTGCTACTTAACCATGAAAGCTTCCCTCTGGAGTGGAACCCCCAACATTAAGTATATGCAATGGAAACCTGCCTGATAATGACAAGGCCATGCCTCATAAAATACACAGTGCTCTGGATAAGTGGAGCTGCTGTTAGCTGCTGGGCCTCCCTAACCCCGCAAACTCCATAACCCCCAAACCCTGCCTGCTCCTCCATGCCATGCACCCACTGACATCTGCATTGAGTAAAAGCCTCTGCGTGGTCAATCCGACATCTGCAGTGGCCCGTACTGCATTTACTGTAATTCAGCCTCCTCAGAAGTCAGAGCAATCATACTTCTTGTGCTTCGGGAAGCTGTCATATGCATCCAATAAATTGGTCTGCACCACACCACTTGTAGTGATTCAAGGCTAATTACTATAGCCATCCAGCTGATTACAAGCAACTGGCTAAACGAAAAGACCATACCTCTTCTGAGATGTTGGAGTCCATTTCCTGGTGCTTGACATAGGAGCTCAGCCAAGATAGCATGAAGTAAAAAGGCTGCACCATTTTCCCACATGCCAGCTAAATTTGCCTCCATTAAGGCTATTGTTTATTTGTGTATTTCACACTGTGTTGAGGTGAATTTTTTTTTTTTAAATGGTTGAATGTGTGCCAATCCAGCGTCACTGAAACACTTAACAAAGATTTGCAGTTTGTTTTGGAAAGGGTAGCCAGTAATAAACTGGTCCTGGACATCTCTAAAACTAAGAGCATTGTATTTGGTACAAATCATTCCTTAAGTTCTAGACCTCAGCTGAAACTGGTAATGAATGGTGTGGCTGTTGAACAAGTTGAGGAGACTAACTTACTTGGCGTTACCTTGGATTGTAAACTATCATGGTCAAAACATATAGATTCAATGATTGTAAAGATGGGGAGAGGTCTGGCCGTAATAAAGAGATGCTCTGCTTTTTTGACACCACACTCCAAAAAGCAAGTTTTGCAGGCTCTAGTTTAGTCTAATCTTGATTATTGTCCAGGCGTGTGGTCCAGTGCTGCAAGGAAAGACCCAGCTGCAGCTGGCCCAGAACAGAGCGGCACGTTTTGCTCTTCATTGTAATCAGAGTGCTGATATAAATACTATGCATGCCAATCTCTCTTGGCTAAAAGTTGAGGAGAGACTGACTGCATCACTTATTTTCATAAGAAACATTGTGTTGAAAATCCCAAATTGTTTTCATAGTCAACTTACACACAGCTCTGACACACACACTTATCCCACCAGACATGCCACCAGGGGTCTTTTCGCAGTCCCCAAATCCAGAACAAATTCAAGAAAGCGTACAGTATTTTATAGAGCCCTTATTGCATGGAACTTCCTTCCATCTCATATTGCTCAAATAAACAGCACACCTGGTTTCAAAAAACAGATAAAGCAACACCTCACGACACAACGCCTCTCCCCTATTTGACCTAGATAGTTTGTGTGTATGCATTGATATGTAGGCTACATGTGCCTTTAAATGTTTTTATGTAGTTCTGTCCTAAAGCTGTTCTTGTCTATTGATGTTCTGTATTATGTCATTCTGTATTATGTTTCATGTTTTGTGTGGACCCAGGAAGAGCAGCAGCTGTATTTGCAACAGCTAATGGGGATCCTAATAAAATACCAAATACCTATCCTCCACGGTCTGCATTCCATTGACCTCTTTACCGCATATCTCCCCATTTTTGTGTCTTTTATTTGTGAACTTGTTCTGTTCTAGTTCTATTTCACCGCATAAACTCTCACTCAGTCCGCACAAACTTATTACCTCAGAATTGCTCTCCAAGGACTGTGTTTTTGACGGTGACAACCTGCTGACTACCTGCTGTTTCAGAGGACCGAAAAGACTGGAAAGAGAACACTTTCTTTACCATGTATTTGTCTTTTGTTAAATATAGTACATATTGTTGAATAGGAGTAAATAATTGAAACTGTTTTTCTAGCTACTGTACTTATATACACTACCGTTCAAAAGTTTGGGGTCACTTAGAAATGTCCTTGTTTTCCATGAAAACATACATTAAATGAGTTGCAAAATAAATAGGAAATATAGTCAAGACGTTGACAAGGTTATAAATAATTATTTTTTTATTGAAATAATAATTGTGTCCTTCAAACTTTGCTTTCATCACAGAATCCTCCATTTGCAGCAATTACAGCCTTGCAGACCTTTGGCATTCTAGTTGTCAATTTGTTGAGGTAATCTGAAGAGATTTCACCCCATGCTTCCTGAAGCACCTCCCACAAGTTGGATTGGCTTGATGGGCACTTCTTACATACCATACAGTCAAGCTGCTCCCACAACAGCTCAATAGGGTTGAGATCCGGTGACTGTGCTGGCCACTCCATTATAGACAGAATACCAGCTGACTGCTTGTTCCCTAAATAGTTATTGCATAGTTTGGAGCTGTGCTTTGGGTCATTGTCCTGTTGTAGGAGGAAATTGGCTCCAATTAAGCGCTGTCCACAGGGTATGGCATGGCATTGCAAAATGGAGTGATAGCCTTCCTTCTTCAAGATTCCTTTTACCCTGTACAAATCTCCCACTTTACCACCACCAAATAACCCCCAGACCATCACATTGCCTCTACCATGCTTGAGAGATGGCGTAATCTTTTCTAGCTCAAAATGGCACCGACAGAGATGGTGTCCTCGCTTCGAGTTCTTAGGAAACTATGCAGTATTTTGTATTTTTTCTGTGTTATTTCTTACATTGTTACCCCAGGAAATCTTAAGTCTAATTACATACAGCCAGGAAGATCTATTGGATATAAGAGCAACGTCAACTTACCAACATTATGACCAGGAATACGACTTTCCCGAAGCGAATCCTCTGTTCGGACCACCACCCAGGACAATGGATCTAATCCCAGTAGCCGACCCAAAACAATGGTGCCGCAGAAAGGGCAGACCAAACGGCCTCCTGGTCAGGCTCCGTAGATGTGCACATCGCTCACCACTCCCGAGTATACAACTCGCCAATGTCCAGTCTCTTGACAACAAGGTAGATGAAATTCGACAGGGGTTGCCTTCCAGAGAGACATCAGAGATTGTAACATTCTCTGTTTCACGGAAACATGGCTCTCTTGGGATATGTTGTCAGAATCGGTTCAGCCACCGGGCTTCTCCATGCATCGCACCGACAGAGATAAACACCTCTCTGGGAAGAGGAAGGTAGGTGGTGTATGCTTTATGATTGATTAACGACTCATGGTGTAATCATAACAACATAGAGATAGAGACAAAGTAGAGTCTCAATTCAACGGCTCAAACAAGAGACGTATGTGTCAGGGTCTACAGTCAATCACAGATTACAAAAAGAAAACCAGCCCTGTCGGGGACACCAACGTCTTGCTCCCAGACAAATTAAACCACTTCTTTGCTCGCTTTGAGGACAATACAGTGCAACTGACACACCCCGCTACCAAAACCTGTGGGCTCTCCTTCTCCGTGGCCAACTTGAGTAAAACATTTAAACGTGTTAACCCTCGCAAGGCTGCCGGTCCAGACGGCATCCCTAGCCGCGTCCTCAGAACATGCTCAGACCAGCTGACTGGAGTGTTTACGGACATATTCAACCAATCCCTATCCCAGTCTGTTGTCTCCACATGCTTCAAGTTGGCCACCATTGTTCCTGTTCACAAGAATGCTAAGGTAACTGAACTAAATGACTATCGCACCATTGCACTCACTTCTGTCATCATGAGGTGCTTTGAGAGACTGGTCAAGGACCATATCACCTCCACCTGATGCCCTAGACCCACTCCAGTTTGCTTACCGCCCAAATAGGTCCACTGACGATGCAATCGCTGTCGCACTGCACACTGCCATATCCCATCTGGACGGGAGGAATACCTATGTGGGGGTGCTGTTCATTGACTACAACTCAGCATTTAACACCATAGTGCCCTCCAAACTCGTCATTAAGCTCGAGACCCTGGGTCTCGACCCCACCTTGTGCAACTGGGTCCTGGACTTTCTGACGGGCAGCCCCCACGTGGTGAAGGTAGGAAACAATCTCTCCACCCCGCTGATCCTCAACACTGGGGCCCCACAAGGGTGCGTTCTCAAACCTCTCCTGTACTCCCTGTTCACCAAAGACTGCGTGGCCATGCACGCTTCCAACTCAATCATCAAGTTTGCAGACGACACTACAGTGGTAGGCCTGATTACCAACAATGACGAGACGGCCTACAGGGAGGAGGTGAGGGCCCTCGGAGTGTGGTGTCAGGAAAATTCTCTCACTGAACGTCAGCAAAACAAAGGAGATGATCATGGACTTCCGGAAACAGCAGAGGGAGCACTCCCCCATCCCCATCGACGGGACAGTAGTGGAGAAGGTGGAAAGTTTTAAGTTACTCGGCGTACACATCACGGACTAACTGAAATGGTCCACCCACACAGACAGCGTGGGGAAGAAGGCACAACAACGCCTCTTCAACCTCAGGAGGCTGAAGAAATGTGGCTTGTCATCTAAAACACTCAAACTTTTACAGATGCACAATCGAGAGCATCCTGTCGGATGTATCACCGCCTGGTATGGTAATTTCACCGCCCTCAACTGCAAGGCTCTCCAGAGGGTAGTGCGGTCTGCAGCGCCCGATGTCACAGGAAGGCCAAAAAGAAAATCAAGGACAACAACCACCCGAGTCACTGCCTGTTCACCCCGCCATCATCCAGAAGGCGAGGTCAGTACAGGTGCATCAAAGCTGGGACCGAGAGACTGAAAAACAGCTTCTATCTCAAGGCCATCAAACTGTTAAACAGCCATCACTAACATAGAGAGGCCAACATACAGACTCAAATCTCTGGCCACTTAAATAAACAGACTTAATAAAGGTATCACTAGTCACTTTAAGTAATGCCACTTTAAAAATGTTTACATATCCTACATTACTTATCTCATATGTATATACTGTATTCTACACCATCTACTGCATCTTGCCTATGTCGCACGCCATCGCTCATCCATATATTTATATGTACATATTCTTATTCATCCCTTTACATTTGTGTGTATTTGTGTGTGTATAAGGTACTAGAAGTACAAGCATTTTGCTACACTCGCATTAACATCTGCTAACCATGTGTATGTGACCAATACAATTTGATTTGATTTGACATACAGGAACTGAAGTCCTTCTGCTCACCCGACGTAGAATTCCTTACAATCAAATGCCGGCCATTTTACCTACCAAGAGAATTCTTGTCAGTTATAGTCACAGCTGTGTACATTTCACTGGACTCTATGTAAACTGGAAACTATATATCCAGAGGCTGCATTTATTGTAGCTGGGGATTTTAACAAAGCAAATTTGAGAACAAGGCTACATAAATTCTATCAGCATATTGATTGCACAACACGCAGGGCTAATATTCTCGACCACTGCTACTAACTTCCGCGATGCATACAAAGCCCTCCCCCGCCCTCCCTTTGGCAAATCCGACCACGACACCATCTTGCTCATTCCATCTTATAGGCAGAAACTCAAACAGGATGTACCAGTGACGAGAACCATTCAACACGGGTCTGACCAATCAGAAGCCACTCAAGATTGTTTTGATCATGCGGACTGGAATATGTTCCGGTCAGCCTCAGAGAACAACATTGACCTATACACTGACTTGGTGAGTGCGTTTATAAAGAAGTGCATTGGAGATGTTGTACCCACTGTGACTATTAAAACCTACCCTGGGAGCTCCGGACTGTAGGGCGACTCTCTCTTTTCCGGACTGTGGGCCGTCTCACTCGGTTCCGGACTGTGGGCCGTCTCTCTCGGTTCCGGACTGTGGGCCATCTCTAGACGGGGCACTGTCGCCGGACAGTCTGGACGGGGCACTGTCGCCGGACACTCTGGACGGGGCACTGTTGCCGGACGCTCTGGACGGGGCACTGTTGCCGGACGCTCTGGATGGGGTACTGTCGTCGGAAGCTCTGGACGGGGACTGCGCACTGAAAGCCTGATGCATGGGACTGGTAGTGGAGGCACCAGACTGGAGACATGCACCCCAAGGCTAGTGCGAGGAGCAGGAACAGGACGAGTTGGAATGGGCTGAAGCACTGGAGGCCTGGTGCGTGGGGCTGGTAGTGGAGGTACCAGACTGGAGACACGCACCCCAAGGCTAGTGTGAGGAGCAGGAGTAGGACGAACTGGACTGGGCTGACGCACTGAAGGCCTGGTGCGTGGTGCTGGCTTTGGAGACTGGATACACGCACCTCAGGGCTAGTGCGAGGAGCGGGAACAGGATACACTGGGCCGTGAAGGCGCACTGGCGGTCTCGAGCGCAGAACTGGCACCACCCTTACTGGCTGGATGCCCGATTCCCCCAGGCAAATGCGGGACTCTGGCACCGCGCACACCGGCCTGTGAATGCTCGGCCTCGACGCCGTGCGCATCACCCCATAGCACGGGGCCTGACCAGTAACATGCTGCCTCCGGTAAGCACGGGGAGTTGGCTTGGGGCTTAACCCTGGCCCAGCCAAACTACCCGTGTGACCCCCCAAATGTTTTTATTGGGGCTGCCTCTCAGGCTTAAATGCCAACCGTGTACCAATATAACAGTCCCGGTCCATTCCAGCCTTCCTCCATGGTCCAGCCCCAGCTAAAATCTCCTCCCAGGTCCACGACTCCCGATAGCTTTGCTCCAGCTCCTTACCCCGCTGCTTGGTCCATTGTTGGTGGGAAGTTCTGTAACGGTTGTCGTATATAGTGAACCAAGGCGCAGCGGGTTGAGTGCTCATGTTAACTTTTATTAGAACACTTAATGAAACAAAACAAGACAACAAACGAACAGTAATGCAGGCTAACCCTAGCAGTGCAAAAACAACTTCCCACAAATGACAGGTGAAAACAGGGCTACCTAAGTATGACTCCCAATCAGCAACAACGATGTACAGCTGTTCCTGATTGAGAGCCATACCAGGCCAACACAAAGAAATACACAACATAGACAGAGCACAGAAATACAAAACATAGAACATAACCAAAAACCCCGGAATACTCTAAACAAACACCCCTCTACATAAACACAAATCCGAACAAACCCCGAACCACATAAAACAAACACCCCCCTGCCACGTCCTGACCAAACTACAATAACAAATAACCCCTTTACTGGTCAGGACGTGACACCTACTCTACGCTATATATGCTCAGCCATGCATTGAACGGTCTTTTTTGCTAACAGTGATTGAGTTATATTATTAGCCTAAATTATGACTATCCAATCTACTCATCACATTCTGAATATAGGCTCTTACATTAATCTGCAAATGCGATGATGCATGGAATGCTTTATTATAAAGGTGTATGTTTATGGTGAAAATTTGCTTCCCTAAACTTGAAACTCACGCGCCGCCCACAACACGGAGAGAGCTCAGTGCGTCTGTCTCCAGTGTTTATGGTAAACAGAAGTTACACAGCACACACCATGTGATGCGTACAAGCTCTCTTCCACCTACACACAGATGTGCTCTAGAGGGTGAGTCGGAGGGAGAGATCATGAGTACAAAACCAACCTGACGTAATTTCATGTTATCAGTTAGTCTACTCTATACCAACCAGCCTCCATTACAATGTCATTGTAGGGCAAAGCAGTGTCAGTGGGGCTCTAGGAGGGGGTGTTAGTATGTGTCATTCGGACTCTATGTATAGGTAACTGCCAAAATAAAGGAAACAAAGTGTCTTAATAGGGCATTGGGACACTACGAGCTGTCAGAACAGCTTCAATGCACCATGTCATAGATTCTACAAGTGTCTGGAACTCTATTGGAGGGATATGACAAGATTCTTCCACGAGAAATTCGATAATTTGGTGTTTTAGTGTTTTAGTGGTGGAAAACGCTGTCTTAGGAGCTGCTCCAGAATCTCCCATAAGTGTTCAATTGGGTTGAGATCTGGTGACTGACACACACACACACACACACACACACACACACACACACACACACACACACGTGCTCCTTTGAGACCCTCTTTCAAAGACTGAGATCTCTTCTAGCCATGGTAACCAAAATAATGGGCAACTGGCATTTTTATACATGACCCTAAGCATGATAGGATATTAATTGCTTAATTAACTCAGGAACCAGACCTGTATGGAAGCACCTGCTTTCAATATACTTTGTATCCGTCATTTACCCAAATGTTTATTTTATTTGGCAGTTACCTGTCTGACTGGGTTGTGTTTGGTCAGGGGTTGAGCAGGCCTGGTCAGTTGGACTGAATGGTCTCTCCTCCTTTGTTCCCTCCACGGGGTTCAGTGTTGTAGTGACACATAGGGTCAGGGCTTTGGAGCCTCTCTATTGGAGCAGAAGGTATGAGGTATGATTGAGAGAACGAGGGAGAGAAAGAGAGAGGGAATGGAGCTCGTGCCTCCACACACCCTCCATCTGACTCGTGCCTCAACAGATGCTCCTATAGAGTCCTGTTGCCCCCCAACAGACACACACCCTCACACTCCCATGGCAGCAGGCCACTCCCTTTCATACCTCCATAAGTCAATCAGTCCCTTCCTCGCCAGCCAAGTAAAGCAATTAAACCTATTCAGTCTGTCCCCCCCCAAAAAATGCCCCCTGCCTCTCGACTGTGCCCCCCTCTCCCCTTCTGCAGGCATTATCAAAGACTAACAAAAGGCACCTTGCACAACTAGGCCCCAGGGACGTGCCTAACCATTGTGTCCACACACACTTTCCGTAGCATTCCGGCACACACACACACACTCACTGTGGCTTTTACGTGTGTGGTTTTGAGTGCAAGTTTTATGCCAGCATGTTTGTGTGAGTGAGTGACTGTGAGTAAATGCGACGACGTATCCTTTTTTTGACTGTGAGTACATTAGCTGCTGTAGCAGGGGAGTTACGTGCTGAGCATTAAAATGCAGGAGCCCTTGAAAGTTTGAGTGGAGTGTGAAACATAGTTGCAGGCAGCAGTAGTTCTGAACAGGGTTGTTACTAGTTACCACATCCACAAAGTCGAAATTGGCTATATTGTAAACGTTCATAATTTTGGGGAGTTTTTTGGGGGTTTTAATTTAAGGTTAGGCATACGGTTAGAAGTGTGGTTAAGGTTAGGGTTAAATTTAGGTTTAAAATCAGATTTTAAAAGGATAAATTGTAGAAATAGGCAGGGTTTAGCCATAATTGACTTTGTGCCTGTGGTAACTAGTGATGAACTCTGAACAGGGATTCTGCTGCTGAGTCATTCTCTGACGCATTTCTCACATCTTATTGTCTAAAACATTTAATCAGCTCAGTGCTGGCACTATACCTGCAGAGATGGGGGGCACTGAATAAATTATATTAAACATTTCAAAAAATTATTTGGCCAATGTTCATTTAGTCTCCTATTCAGATCTACGCAGAAGGTGGAATGAATTGGTAGTACTTTGCTTTCTTCTCCTCTATCTCCTTATCCGAAGAACTGAGTGTGACAATGGAGAAATTCATGCTGACACACAGTAACGGCTGAGCAGAAGACACAATCACATCTCTCCCTTTATTCTGGGACAGATTAGAAACTCTGAAAGCAGCTTCAAAATTGATCTAAAGAACTACAGTTTCACTCTGTATAGTTGACCTCGATCGTAGAATATAGAGTTTTCCAGGGGTATAGATGCTGGGCGGTTGACTGCTCCTGAGAAAATTGTTAGTGTGTTTGGGCCCAGTGTGAGGCCTGTGTGAGTGGGGCTTCTCTATGGGAGCCAGACAGGCAGGCAGGCGTAAATCACAGGGACTATAGCTACCTCTCCACAGGGTGTGGCTTTAGTCTGGACCAGCCTGCCTGCCATCATCACTGCATAGCCCTGCTCTATCAGCCTTCTGCACATACACAGTGAAGGGGAACATGGAAACAGCAGGATCTGATAGACTACTGTGTGGGTGTGTGTGGGAAAGGGGTTTAAGAGCACCCTGTTCCTCTCACAATGAGCTATAAATTCAGGACCCAAAGCCCCCCCATCCCCCTTGCATCTGTGGACACACTGCACACACACGCACGCACCCACACACACTTTGTGCAGGGGGCCCACCAGATGACGGGAGAGGGGACCAGGCTGCAGATATCTGGAGGAGGAGGTTCCTGCCTTTGAAGGAGCAATCTGGGATGAGGCCCCCCCCCCCCTCACATACACACATCCCGCAAACACACACTTAGCTAGGCATAACCTCCTCACCCCACTGACACGCACACAAAACTGCAAGGAATGCTTTATGCACATTTCTTTTCAGGGATAATTCTGTGGGCAAGCTGCTCCTTTTACCGTTTAGCTCTGGCTTTTTGATTTTGGTGGGATTATGATTATTATTTCTGTTCTGTTCTGCTTTACCTAATATTCTAGTCTTAGTACTAGTGATGTGTTGTACCCTATATGTACTGTACCTGCAGCCTCTCTCTTGCACTGTTTATATTCTCCATGTGACTATTTATTTTCTACTGTCATCTTCTATGCACACAGAACTGCTGATGGCTATTGGTATTGTAATCTTTATGACTCACCTGTGTAGCCTCGCGTAGCCACAACACACACACGCGCGCGCACACACACACACACACACGAATAGTACATTAGAAAACACACATTTAAGTGTTCCACAAAAATATGCACTTACACAAAGTGCACACACACTGCCGCGGGGAATACGCATGGATTACAGCATAGACGGTGATGTGTGAGGCAGATGTGCTAACCGCTCACATTGTTGTGAGGGCATATATCCTCATATACACTGACTACACTACAGCAGGAGAACAGGGAGCGTTTGATAATGTGGCTACGGGATTTCTGTACCTGTTCTGTGCACAGAGTACAGAGTGGTTGTGGTTGTTACGCGTTCTTGATTGATTGTGGTTGTAGTTGTTATACGTTCGAGAGGACCATTGTGGTACTCTTTGTTGAAGTAGCCCTTCTGGGGGTTAATGATCTAACATCCACCATCTTCTAATCCTCCTTAAGATGAAAGGAGACATTGTTTACATCCATCCGTCTTTAAAGGGACAGGCTCTGAAATTAGAACGAGTTAGTCAAACATTATACACATGCAGATCAGAGGATCATATTATACTCGGAAGGAGCTGGGCGTACCTCCGTCCACACTTTACACCCCCAATCCCAACCCCCGCCCCACCTTGTCCTGTTGACGGGGAATATGTCAGGGGTGAGGGAGGGAAAGAGGGAGGGAGAGGCAGGTGCTGCCCCCCTCCTGCAGGGTTCTCCTATTGTAGCCTCTCTCAAAGGAGACAGCTGTTGTCTAACACCTCCTCCCTCTGTGAGCTGTGTTTGTTTGTGTGAGTGTGTGTGTCTCTGTTTGCTAGTGTGATTGTGTATACATATGCATTTTTGTGTGTTTGTATTTGCATGTGTGTGTTTTGCTCAGACTCCTGAAAGGGGGCCAGCGAGGGGACATCAACGGTCCCCCATCCTGCTCCTCTCCCTCCTCATCCCCCTGCTGGCCCATCCAGGGCTCCACTGGTAACAAGCGTGTCCGGGGTTCCAATGAGCCCCCAGTGGGTGGACAGTCTGTCCTTTTGTCACCTCCCAGCACCCCACATGCCTCTGGGGCTCCCTCCTTCCCCCTTATTCCCCCATTGGTATGACCACATTGGCATCAACGGAATGGACATGGAATTATTTTGTTTCCATCTGCTCTCTTTGGCTGGATAAATGGGCCTCATTTCTCCATAAAGCAATCAACTCTCCCATGTAGAAAAGCTGGAGCTGCAACATTGTCTCAATAGGCTCATACTGTATAGCAAAGTCCAAAGGAAGCCAAACTGGTACTGAGCTCTACATTTTTACAATATGTACTTTGACTGTTGGTAAACATGACACTGCAATAGTTATAATGCACAATATGTTATTCAGGCATTCCCCATTGCAGTGTGTGTGTGTGTGTGTGTGTGTGTGTGTGTGTGTGTGTGTGTCAAATCAAATTTTATTTGTCACATGCGGATACAACCTTACTGTGAAATGCTTACTTATAAGCCCTTAATTAACCAACAATGCAGTTTTAAGAACAAAAAGAGTTAAGAAAATATTTACTGAATAAACTAAAGTAAAAAAAAGAAGAGTAATAATAAAATAACAATAACGAAGCTATATACAGGGGGCACCGGTCCTGAGTCAACGTGCGGGGGGTACAGGTTAGTGAAGGTAATTGAGGTAATGTGTACATGTAAGTAGAGATAAAGTGACCATGCATAGATAATAAACAGAGAGTAGCAGCAATGTAAAAGAGGGGTCTGGCTAGCCCTTTGGTTAGCTGTTCAGGAGTCTTATGAGTGGGTTATCTCTAGTAAGACAAGAGCCCCCCAGGCCACAGAAATGCCACGTTGAATCCATTAATGCCACTACTAGTTGTCTCTGGCTGCCTGGCAGAAACCGAAGCCTGTACTACGAGGACAAATTCAAATCTATCTCTTCCATGCTATCAGGCAACACAAAATGACAGCTTAGGGAATAAAGAGAAAATGAACAAGCAAAAATGATTTTCTGGATGAATAGATGTTCAGTGCCACGCCAGTGTCCTGTATATACAATATATCATGAATGGGTGATTAATGTGTCAGTGATACCAAGCAAATAAATGTTGAGTGACCCGCCTCCTAGCAGTGCCCCAGAGGGGTGTGTCTGTGGGGGGCTGTGAGAGTCAGCTGTTTTGAGCACCAGGGACGTAGAGAGGGGGGTAGAAGCAGGGGTCAGGGTCCAACAGAGATGAACACCTGCAGAAAGGAGAGGTGATATAATTGTACAGTACCTTGGTTATACAGTCAGACTGAGTTAGTGAAGCAGCAGCACCATCTCCATTATAAATAAAGAACGATTAATATTTCATCTGGCACTTCACAGGGCAGCCCGATAGACAGCAACGGGTCCTTAGTCGTCAGTTACATAGATACATGTACATGGTAGCAGACTGAACTCTACTCATGTTTGATTCATGCCCATGTTGATGCTGTGGTGGTGGTTGATCACATGTGGTCTGAGTGTGTAAACGAGATAACATGGCTGCATAAAGGGAGCGGTGTTGGTGACATCCTAGAGATATAGAATAATCTTCACATATTTAAAGAGTTTTACTGTAGGTATACCAAAATGACACATAATAGTTAACAAATAACATCTGATTAACATATTGTTAATGAGGTGGTGGTGGTACCGTGGGTGTGAGCAGGGCAGGACAACAACTGAGCATAGTTTAGGGCAAACGGTTACAGTAGTAGTCAAGTAGTGACACCTGCTGGACATAATTTCACTTTCTTTCTCTACCAATAATTTTTTTCTCTTTGTCCATTTCTTTCTCTCTTTTTTCTTTCTCTCTCATCCTGAGAAGTGAGTGATAGTGTTCTAATCTAAAATGCTTTCTTCACTACTTGACTTTCCTGACCCGTTACCATCCAGCCCCACCATTCAATTTGTTCATGAATTCATTAGGAGCACTGCGGGCTACAACCAAAGCACAGTACAATGAAAAAGCTAAAAATTCATTAAAAACACCAACAAGTTGGGGAAGAAAGTCCCAACTCTCAGCCAGAGAGCAAGAGGCGAAGCGAGAGGTTTTACTTAGGCCAAAAGTTGTTCACTTTAATAAGCCCACGAAGTGAGGAATGTTTGTATGGAGGTCAATGAGAGTGTTCAATTTGGTCAACATAAAATGTAATTGCTAATTTGCTACATGAGGCTAATTTGATCTAATAGAAGTTTCGTAATGGTTAGGTTGTTACCAATGTACTGCTTGCTATAAGTGGACGCATGTGGCATTTCGGCAACTGAAAAAAAACTACTTGATATTGAAGTTGTGCCTATTGTCATAGAGAGAGATAGAGGACTCATCATGGATATAACTTGTTTTAGCATGGACATTGCCATTGAGGGCTTCCATCATTTTAAAATAGTCAACTAGGTGGGGGCCCTATGAGTTGGGAGCAATCAGCCCATAAAGAAGAAGAAAATGGACTACTTTAAAATTGAGATAGCCTCAATGGTGTTGCCAACACTGTCACAGATGCTATAATGGCACAGACAAGCATTTCGCTACACCCGCAATAACGTCTGCTAAATATGTGTACGTGACCAATAAAATTTGATTTGATACAAATATGAGTCCTCTATCTATCTCTATGACGTGTTGTTCACGCAGATATCTGTCCTCTCATTGGCTAGAATGGCCCCACCTGATCTCGCCTCCTCCCACCTGCCTTCCATCTTTGAGGACATGTATTTCTATCGTTAGAGTGGTCACGTCTATCTTGTCAGTATAATAGACAATATTTGTCTCAGCTCCTGAAAGCTGGGTGGAGAGCTCATGCATAAAGAAACGTGGTCCATTAGATCGTTAGTCAGGTGAGGACGGGATCACTCTATTGGTGGTGCTTATTAAGAGACGGTTGACTAGGCTCTGGGGAGCTCTCGGAGAGAGAGGAGGGCCATTATAAGGGTTATTGAGTCCTCCCTGTTTCCTCAGGTAGCAGTTGGTGAACCTGCCACTGTATAAACAGTATGGGTCAGTTCTGTTTGAATATACAGGATTTCACATGGTGCTGTGGTAAACCCGTAAGGTTGCATTATGCATGTTTGTTTGTACAATTTTCAGAGAAGTAGCATTTTACTTCCTTAACTTCTATGGGCTACGTGGGGCGGCAAATTCAAAAACAACAAAATGTCATAATTCAGCTTTCTCAAACATACAACTATTTTACACCATTTTAAAGATACACTTTTCCTTGATGTAACCACATTGTCCGATTTCAAAAAGGCTTTACAGCGAAAGCAAAACATTAGATTATGTTAGGAGAGTACATAGACAAAAATAATCACACAGCCATTTTCCAAGCAAGGACATGTGTCAATAAAACCCAAAACACAGCTAAATGAAGCACTAACCTTTGACGATCTTCATCAGATGACACTCCTAGGACATTATGTTACACAATACATGTATGTTTTGTTCGATAAAGTTCATATTTATATCCAAAAACAGCATTTTACATTAGCGCATGATGTTCAGAAAATGTATTCCCACCAAAACGTCCGGTGAATGTGCACATCAATTTACAAAAATACTCATCATAAACATTGACAAAATATATAACAATTATTTAAAGAATTATAGATAGACTACTCCTGGATGTAACCGCTTTGTCAGATTTTAAAATAGCTTTACGGAGAAAGCACATTTTTCAATATTCTGAGTACATAGCTCAGCCATCACAGCGAGCTATACAGACACCCGCCAAGTTCGGGGCAACCTAAACTCAGAATTAGTATTAGAAATATTCTCTTACCTTTGCTGATCTTCGTCAGAATGCACTCCCAGGACTGCTACTTCCACAAGAAAGGTGGTTTTTGTTTGAAATAATACATATTTATGTTCAAATACCTCCGTTTTGTTCGTGCGTTCAGAGCACTATCCAAAGGCATAATGCGCGAGTGCGGTACCAGAGACGAAAAGTCAAAATGTTCCATTACCGGACTTAGAAGCATGTCAAACGCTGTTTAAAATCAATCTTTATGGTATTTTTAACGTAAAATTTTGATAATAGTCCAACCGGACAATAGCATATTCATTCAAGGAGAAAAAGAAGGAACGGCGCGCTCGCGTGACCGCGCATATCCAATCCCTTTGTCCACAGGCAGTCCACGCAGTAACTGAGCTCCTATTATCTGCCCAGTAACAGGAGAAGGCTGAAACATCTTTCTGAAGGCTTTTGATAGCCAATGGAAGCCTTAGGAAGTGCAACGTAACCCCAGAGATACTCTAGTTTCGAAAGGGACTAGAAAGAAGAACTACAATTCTCAGATCCTCCACTTCCTGGTTTACTTTTTCTCAGGTTTTTGCCTGCCATATGAGTTCTGTTATACTCACAGACACCATTCAAACAGTTTTAGAAACTTCAGAGTGTTTTCTATCCAAATATACTAATACTATGCATATTCTAGTTTCTGGGCTAGAGTAGTAACCTGTTTAAATTGGGTACGTTTTTCATCTGGCCGTGAAAATACTGCCCCCTAGCCCAGACAGGTTAACCTCCAACTCCAGCAATGTGGTGCAGGCTGGGCTGGGGGATGAAGGGACTTGAGGAGTTTACATAGAGTTTAGAAAACGTGTTTTTTGAGCACTCCCAGCGCTGTCTCTCTCAGAGTGCATGCTGGGTAGATTGACAGTGCTGAGTTTCCCCCACCAGATACTCCATTTATCACTGTTTTCATCTCCATATTAAGTCTTCAATGGATTTTGTTTTTCCTTACCTTTCTTTTGTGTAACTTCATTGTCATTAAACTTCATATTCATGCAGATGTTTCTTCCCAGTGTGTTCCTAATTTTCTGTTGCTGCCTTTCCCCCATCTCTAAACCTTTAGATTTCTCCTCCTTTATCTCTATATGCAGATTCTGCTAGAATATTCCAAGCAGACACCCTCATCCAATTTGAAATGCTTTACTGACTGTAGTTAAAAGATGGTGTTATTGTATTACCCATGCCCTCATAGAGCTCTGCCTGAAAATCACCATGAGCAATCAGCCTGATGAAAATAGAGGACAGTATGTTAGATCTCTGTTTCAGAGAGCTGGTGGAAACAGATGCTCTTTACAGGGCTTGCAAATGATCACTGCATCCCTCCCTGAGTGTCTGGTTGAACTTCCTCTATAGTCACACACTACAAATGTATGTGGACACCTGCTCGTTGAAAATCTCATTCCAAAATCATGGGCATTCTTTGCTGCTATATTAGCCTCCACTCTTCTGGGAAGGCTTTCCACTAGATGTTGGAACACTGATGCAGGGACTTGGTTCCATTCAGCCACAAGAGCGTTAGTGAGGTCGGGTACTGATGTTGGGCGATTAGGCCTGGTTTGCAGTCTGCGTTCCAATTCCTCCCAAAAATGTTTAATGGGGTTGAGGTCAGAGCTTTGTGCAGGCCAGTCAAGTTCTTCCACAACGATCTCGACAAAACATTTCAGTATGCACTTTGCTTCGTGCATGGGGCGGGGTGGGGCATCGTCATGCTGAAACAGGAAAGGGCCTTCCCCAAACTGTTGCCACAAAGTTGGAAGCACAGAATCGTCAAGAAGTCAATTGTATGCTGTAGTTTTCCCTTCACTGGAAACAAGGGGCCTAGCCTGAACCATGAAAAACAACCCCAGACCATTATTCCTCCTCCACCAAACTTTACAGTTGGCACTATTCATTTAACACTGCTCCAGAGTCCAATAGCGGTGAGCTTAACACCACTCCAGCCAAAGCTTGGCGTTGCGCATGGTGATTTTAGACTTGTGTGCGGCTGCTTGGTCATGGAAACCCATTTCATGAACCTCCCGACAAACAGTTTTTTTGCTGACGTTGCTTCCAGAGGCAGTTTGGAACCTGGTAGTGAGTGTTGCAACTGAGGACAGATGCTATGCACTTTAGCACTCGGCGGTCCCATTCTGTGAGCTTGTGTGGCCTACCACTTCGTGGCAGGGCCTTTTGTTGCTCCTAGATGTTTCCACTTCACAATAACAGCCCGTACAGTTGACCGGGGCAGCTCTAGCAGGGCAGGAATTTGATCAACTGACTTGTTGGAAATGTGGCATCCTATGACTGTACCACGTTGAAAGTCACTTAGCTCTTTAGTCAGGCCATTCTACTGCCAATGTTTGTCAATGAAGATTGCATGGCTGTGTGCTTGATTTTATACAGTGCATTCGGAAAGTATTCAAACCCCTTGACTTTTTCCACATTTTGTTACGTTACAGCCTTATTCTAAAATGGATTTAAAAAAAATCCTTATCATTCTACACACAATACCCCATACGTATTCAGACCCTTTGCTATAAGACTTGAAATTGATCTCAGGTGCATCCTGTTTCCATTGATCATCCTTGAGATGTTTCTACAACTTGATTGGAGTCCACCTGTGGTAAATTAAATTGATTGGACATGATTTGGTAAGACCTGTCTATATAAGGTCCCACAGTTGACAGTGCATGTCAGAGTAAAACACAAGCCATGAGGTATAATTAATTGTCCGTAGAGCACCGAGTCAGGATTGTGTCGAGGCATAGATCTGGGGAAGGGTATCAAAACATTTCTGCAACATTGAAGGTCCCCAAGAACACAGTGGCCTCCATCATTCTTAAATGGAAGAAGTTTCGAACCACCAAGACTCTTCCTAGAGATGGCCGCCCAGCCAAACTGAGCAATCGAGGGAGAAGGGCCTTGGTCAGGGAGGTGACCAAGAACCTGATGGTCACTCTGACAGAGCTCCATAGTTCCTCTGTGGAGATGGGAGAACCTTCCTGAAAGACAACCATCTCTGCAGCCCTCCACCAATCAGGCCTTTATGGTTGAGTGGCCAGAAGGAAGCTACTCCTCAGTAAAAGGTACATGACAGTCTGCTTGGAGTTTTCCAAAAGGACCCTAAAGGACTCTCAGACCATTAGAAACAAGATTCTCTGGTCTGATGAAACCAAGATTGAACTCTGGCCTGAATGCCAAGCATCACGTCTGAAGGAAACCTGGCACCATCCCTACGGTGAAGTATGGTGGTGGCGTCATGCTGTGGGGATGTTTTTCAGCATCAGGGACTGGGAGACTAGTCAGGATCGAGGGAAAGATGAACGGAGCAAAGTAGAGAGAGATCCTTGATGAAAAACTGCTCCAGAGCGCTCAGGACCTCAGACTGGTGGCGAAGGTTCACCTTCCAACAAGACAATGACGCTAAGCACACAGCCAAGACAACGCAGTAGTGGCTTCGGGATAAGTCACTGAATGTCTTCGAGTTTCCTAGCCAGAGCCCGGACTTGAACCTGATCGAACATCTCTGGAGAGATCTGAAAATAGTGGTGAGCGACGCTCTCCATCCAACCTGACAGAGTTTGAGTGGATTTGCAGAGAAGAATGGGAGAAACTCCCCAAATACAGGTGTGCCAAGCTTGTAACGTCATACCCTAGGAGACTCGAGGCTCTAATCGCTGCCAAAGGTGCTGAGTAAAGTACTGAGTAAAGGGTCTGAATACTTATGTAAATGTGGTATTTCAGGTTTTTTTTAAACAGTTTTGCTTTGTCATGTGGTATTGTGTGTAGATTGACGAGGGGGAAAAAACAATTGAATCCATTTTAGAATAAGGTTGTGACGTAACAAAATGTGAAAAAAGTCAAGGGGTCTGAATAGCCGAATCCACTAATTTGAAGGAGTGCCCACATACTTTGTATATATAGTGTACCTCTAATGTAATGGCGTTGTATTTCACTGCCTGCCATACTGAACAGTTACAGTAAATGGGTTTATGTGTGAGTGCAAGAGTGTTCTTTCTGAGCCAGCAGCTACATTTTTCTTGTGAAATCTCCTTTTGAATTCATGACAATTGACACTGAAAACATTGTAGCTTTACACTCCTCCCCAGCAGGAAGTCACGGTGCCAAAGAAGGGATCCCAATGCCAAGCCTGTACAGTAGGCCCTCCTTCTAACCATATTGGTTTGACTGAGGTCACTATGAAGAGGTGAAGAGGATGGGCAAACCACACACATCCGTATCCTGTCCACTCCCCAACTCCAGTGTCTCCAGTGTTTCTCTGTGTACAATGCTGCCCAGAACAACAACCAACAGGGCCCATCTGATCTAGGATGTAATCTAGGCTTTATCCGATTAGTCACACCTACACCGGTTCAGTTGATTCAGGGAACCTTGCCATGCCAGGGAGCTCATGCCAGGCAGAGACACCCAGGAAACTCTGAAAAAAAACAACAATGTTTTGCTCGATGTCCTCTGCTAACCTCATAATGTGAAGAATTCGGTTATTTGTATAATCAAAACAAGTTATCTATCCCTTCCAGTGGTAAAAAGTGGTACTGAGCTGAGAAATTAATAGCTTACTTTTCCCTTCTTTATTGTAGATATTCAATCAATACCTCCCCTCTGCAGATGAAGATTCTGGGGAAGTATGGTGGTCAGTAAACACTCGCAACACTCCTACCCAGACTAATGCAATTTTAGCCATAATCTGATCAGTAAAGTGTCTGCCAGACTACTGTCTTGCTGTCTGCAGGCTGCTAATGGGCCTCCTGACTGGGGTTGTGAGGATGAAGGGGAGGCTCTGTGACGGGACGGGACACGAGGGATTGACATGACCTTCACAGACCTGATAGAAGAAGAAGACAGGAGTTCCAGGAAGGAGATGAAGAGAGCACATACATAGGGAGGAGATCAGAGTCACATGCTGCTGCCTCAAAGCAAACGAGGGGTCTTCCACAATTAGAGCTGTCAATGAATGAGATTATAGGAGATTATGAGTGTGGTGCCTTAAGATTCTACAGGAAAGGGAAAGGGAAAGGAGGATACCTAGTCAGTTGTCCAACTGAATGTATTCAACTGAAATGTGTCTTTCGCATTTAACCCAACCCCTCTGAATCAGAGAGGTGTAGGGGGCTGCCTTAATCGACATCCAAGTCTTCTGCGCCCGGGGAACAGCGGGTTAACTGCCTTGCTCAGGGGCAGAATGACAGATTTTTACCGGGATATGGAGAGGAGTGGGTACATTCATTCTATGTCGGGTGATATCGTATGTTCACAGTGGGAGCACTGATGATGGTTTACTGAACCAAAGCATGTAGTCAGCACTTCATCTAGGTGCAGACTTCTACTTTTACACATTGTCACAATGTTATCCATTTGTTATTCTTTTCTCTCTTTTGCAATATCTCCATCAGGTGGTACTGTGGTACCACATTGACCAAAGTCAATGTTTTTATCCACCACCATTCATTCGTTCCCAAGTCAGACCACCCAACCTGGTCTCGGAGCATTTGGTATTATTCTGTACGTAAATCGGTGACAGTGCATTTATCGGCAACGTTTTGTAAGTTATGTATTCATTTGTGGATGTCCATCACCCATTTCGTATGATATGTTATGAATTACAATTCGTATTATGTGTTACGAATTTCCAAAACGTACAATATGTTACGATTTGCTAAACATATGATATCTTACGATTTCTAGCTAGGTGGCTAGGTGGCTAACGTTAGTTAGGCTAGGACTTTGGATTAGGGGTTAGGGTTAAGTTTAGGAGTTAGGTTAAAGGGTTAGGGGAAGGGTTAGCTAAAAGGGTTAAGGTTAGGGGATGGGTTAGCTAACATGCTAAGTACTTGAAGGGGTAGAAAGTAGTAAGTAGTTGAAAAGTTGCTAATTAGTTAGAATTCTAAAGCTGTCCGTGATGAGATTCAAACTTGCAACCTTTGGATTGCTAGACATTCGCATTATACGCCTACCCAACCACCTTACTTTCGTTTTTACCTTAAAAAACCTGTTTGGGATAGGCGTGCCACTAGCGGGACACCTCGACAACATCCGGTGAAATGGCAGTGCGCCAAATTCAAATTAAATTACTATAAATATTAAACTTTCATGAAATCACAAGTGCAATACATCAAAATAAAGCTTAACTTGTTGTTAATCCAGCCGCCGTGTCAGATTTCAAAAAGGCTTTACTGCGAAAGCAAACCATGCGATTATCTGAGGACAGAGCCCAGCCCACAAATGCATAACAAATAATTTTGAACCAGGGAGTTGCGACACGCAAGTCAGAAATAGCGATATAATATATGCCTTACCTTTGAAGATCTTCTTCTGTTGGCTCTCCAAAAGGTCCCAGTTACATTACAAATGGTCCTTTTGTTCGATAAAGTCCTTCTTTATATCCATAAAAACTCAGTTTAGCTGGCGCGCTTCAGTCAATAATCCACTCGGTTTCCCTCCTTCAAAATGCATACAAAATGAATCCCAAACGTTACCAATAAACTTATCCAAACAAGTCAATCAATGTTTATAATCAAACGTTAGGCACCCTAATATGCAAATAAACGATAATATTTATGACGGAGAATCGTTATTGTCTTTACCGGAGAAAAAATACCAAAGAACGCGTTCTCATTCACGCGCTTGGAAACACTACAACTTCTCCCTCATTTTTCCAAAAACCAGCCTGAAACTCTTTCTAAAGACTGTTGACATCTAGTAGAAGCCCTAGGAACTGCAAGGATTTCTCCCTATTATAAAAGTGCCAGCCATTGAAATCAGTGATAGGAGGAATTTCTTTTGTGGGGGGATGGTTTGTCCTCGGGGTTTCGCCTGCCATTTCAGTTCTGTTATACTCACAGACTTTATTGTAACAGTTTTAGAAACTTTAGAGTGTTTTCCATCCAAATCTCCAATTATATGCATATCCTATCTTCTGGGCCTGAGTAGCAGACAGTTTACTTTGGGCACGCTTTTCATCCGGACGTCAAAATACCACTCCTTATCCCAAAGAAGTTAAAAGTAACCATCTGTCCTATTTAACCTCTTACATCTAGACGTTCCGCTAGTGGAACACCTGCTCCAATATCCAATGATAAGCGTGGCGCGAATTACAAATTCCTCAAAAATCCAAAAACTTCAATTTTTCAAACATATGACTATTTTACACCATTTTAAAGACAAGACTCTCCTTTATCTAACCACACTGTCTGATTTCAAAAAGGCTTTACAGCAAAAGCAAAACATTAGATTATGTCAGCAGAGTACCCAGCCAGAAAGAATCAGACACCCATTTTTCAAGCTAGCATATAATGTCACAAAAAACAAAACCACAGCTAAATGCAGCACTAACCTTTGATGATCTTCATCAGATGACACGCCTAGGACATTATGTTATACAACACATGCATGTTTTGTTCAATGAAGTTCATATTTATATCAAAAACCAGCTTTTTACATTAGCATGTGACGTTCAGAACTAGCATTCCCACCGAACGCTTCCGGTGAATTTACTAAATTACTCACGATAAACGTTCACAAAAAACATAACAATTATTTTAAGAATTATAGATACAGAACTCCTTTATGCAATCGAGGTGTCCGATTTTAAAATAGCTTTTCGGTGAAAGCACATTTTGCAATATTCTGAGTAGATAGCTCGCCATCACAGGCTAGCTATTTTGACACCCACCAAGTTTGACCCTCACCAAACTCAGATTTACTATAAGAAAAATTGGATTACCTTTGCTGTTCTTCGTCAGAATGCACTCCCACTTCTACTTCAATAACAAATGTTGGTTAGGTTCAAAATAATCCATAGTTATATCCAAATAGCGGCGTTTTGTTCGTGCGTTCAAGACACTATCCGAAGGGTGACGAAGGGTTACGCGCCCGACGCGTTTCATGACAAAAAAATTCTAAATATTCCATTACCGTACTTCGAAGCATGTCAACCGCTGTTTAAAATAAATTTTTATGCGATTTTTCTCGTAAAAAAGCGATAATATTCCGACCGGGAGTTGTTGTTTTCATTCAAAGACGAAAGAATAAAAACATGGTGTCTTCTCGTGCACGCGCCTCCAGTCTCTGTTCTCTGATCAACCACTATCCAAATGCGCTACTGTTTTTCAGCCAGGGCCTGCAAAGACATCATTCAGCGTTTTGCCGCCTTCTGAGAGCCTATGGGAGCCGTAGGAAGTGTCACGTTACAGCAGAGATCCTCAGTTTTCAATAAAGAGAGTGTAGAAGGCCAAGAAATGGTCAGAGACGGCACTTCCTGTAAGGAATCTTCTCAGGTTTTGGCCTGCCAAATGAGTTCTGTTATACTCACAGACACCATTCAAACAGTTTTAGAAACTTTAGGGTGTTTTCTATCCAAATCATTTCTGGGCAGGAGTAATAATCAGATTAAATCGGTACGTTTTTTATCCGGCCGTGAAAATACTGCCCCCTATCCATAACAGGTTAACCATCCCAAACGTAACATAACATACTAATTTGAAAGTTTAGAATTTACATTTACTTTGTTCCGTCTAGTCTATGAGACCAGGCTGGACCACCAGGCACTCTGCATCCATGTCATCAGAGATCCAGTTCAGTCTGTCACAACACAGCAGCCATTCATCTCAGAGCTTCTCTGGGTAAATACTATATAGTCCTGGATTTTACTTCCTGTCTGCGATAGTGATCAAATGGAGTGCTGCACTGACCCGATTATAGGCTCTAACTTTCTTAATTTGAGTTTTTAATATACTACCTGCACAGCTAAATGGAAATTAAAGGAAAGGAGGGAATAGAAGAGAAAAGGAGGGAACTGAAGAGAAGGGGAGGAGGTAGAGGAGAGAGTAGTAGAGGGGGGAAGGGGGGCTGTACTCCTGTAGGGAACCTGTTCAGCTTAATGTTTAATTAGCTACTGGTCACAGAGCCAGGGTGACTAGATCCTCTTAGGAGACAAATGGTATGTGTTTCTCTGTGTGTGTTTCTTATGTGTGAATGCATGCATGTATATGATTCTATGGCAGGTGCAAATCAGATACACCGTTGATTAGCTGCTCCTATACAGCCCTGGCTTTCAAGTCATTGAGTCCCTCCACCACACGGTCTCTGAGAAGGGGAAAGTGATAATGAATGTTACCTCTTCAGCGGTAGTTTGACACATCTTTTCAGATTATTCATTACTGCTGCTCCTCCTGTCTCTCAGAGGTGTTAAGATGATTTATCATATAGCAGTGAATGCAAATATCCGACCTGGGACAAATACATGGATTGAATACTGTCAAATTTAGTTGTGTTTGGTTTAACTTGATCGGTACAATGGAACCATTGGAATAATTCCAAAAGTGCAAACTCCAAGCTCCAAAGCCATGTGTCTGTATGAGAAATGTGAAAATATTTGATGTACTTTCACAGACCCTGTCAGGTATCTCTCTAGTTAACTTGTTAATCCCAGTTTAGTACTCTCTGTGACCTATACAGGAAATGAAGGCTTAATGTAGGTTGTGTATTCAGTCAAATCCAATCATGTCCTAGTATATTTGTTCAACAACCCCTCAGTACATGTCTGCTCCTGCCTTTGAGGCATTGAGCAGTGCTTTGGATTAGATCAAAATATCAAATTTTTAGATATAAATGCTTGATTATTACACACCATGTCATCAGTTGTTTCTTAGATTGAGGTTATGTATATGTCTTTGGTCTTCACTCCTCAGGGGTCCTGCTGTCTCAATGGCTATTCTCCCTCTTGGTCACGTGATCCTCTGGCTGGTACCCCTGGCCCTGCCTCCTGTACCACAGATTGAGTTACAGACCTGCTAAAGCGTCTGATCTATAATTCATCTACTCATGTCAAATATAACAGAGACACAGGGTGGGGTGGGGTGACCTTACGCATGACTGCACTGGGGTCAGTAAGTGTTCACTCGACACAAGCATGCGTGTCCATGCACACACGCATAAGCACGAAGACAGGCATGTACGCACACACACAAAATGGTTACATAAGATCAGGGAGTGACTTTATCCTTGGCGGTGCACTTGTCACAGCTTTCTCACTCACATAGTCTAACCTGCCTTAAATACTTGTTTAACATAACATAATATGAATCTGTGCCTCCCTGTTGTATCTCATAGGCACCACAAGAGCTACCATGGCCATTCCATTGGATTAACAGCATGCAGCAGAAGTTGAGAATCCATCTGAAGTAAAGGGGGCCCAAGCAGTGTTCAGACCCCGTGAGGCCTGAAATTAGCCATGAGTCTGTGCGTGAGACATCACTTTATACCACAGCATGTGTAGGAGGGGGACAGGGGGTTTCAGAATGACCCTGTCTATACACACAAAGCCTAGGGGTATGTGAGGGTTATGAGAGCAATAGCCCTGCCTAAAAATAAAAGGGGCAAAATGACAGTTGAGGATTCCATTACAAAGAGCTCCTTTGGACAAATAGGAGGGCCAGCGCTTTGAAGAGCACTCACAAAAGACGACCACATCCCCCCTCTCTGATTAGGTTCCCATTATTCACAGGCCACACGGTAGAGATGGCAGGAGGGGTTTGAAGTGCCTGTTCGACCCATCCCAGCAGTATGCAGCATGAAACACACACACACCATTCCTTAGGCAGATTCCTTAGGCAGATACGCAACATGACCAAAAGTATGTGGAAACCTGCTCGTCGAACATCTCATTCCAAAACCATGGGCATTCATTTGCTGCTATAACAGCCTCCACTCTTCTGGGAAGGCTTTCCACTAGATGTTGGAACATTGTTGCAGGGACTTGCTTCCATTCAGCCACTTAGTTCACTGGAACTAAGGGGCCTAGCCCGAACCATGAAAAACAGCCCTAGACCAAACTTTACAGTTGGCACTATGCATTCGGGCAATTAGCGTTCTCCTGGCATCTGCCAAACCCAGATTTGTCCATCGGACTGCCAGATGGTGAAGCGTTTCTACTGCTCCAGAGTCCAATGGCGGCAAGCTGTACACCACTCCAGCCAATGCTTGGCATTGTGCATGGGGAATTTAGGCTTGTGTGCGGCTGCTCGGCCATGCAAACCCATTTCATGAAGCTCCTGACAAATAGTTATTGTGTTGAAGTTGCTTCCAGAGGCAGTTTGGAACTCAGTAGTGAGTGTTGCAACCGAGGACAGGCAGTTTTTACAAGCTATGCGTTTCAGAACTCAGCATTCCCATTCTGTGAGCTTGTGTGGCCTACCTCTTCGCGGCTGAGCCATTGTTGCTCCTAGACATTTCCACTTCACAACAACAGCACTTACCGTTGACCGGGCAGCTCTAGCAGGGTAAAAATTTGACAAACTGACTTGTTGGAAAGGTGACATCCTATGATGGTGCCACGGTGAAAGTCACTGAGCTCCTCAGTTCAGCCATTCTACTGCCTATGTTTGTCTATGGAGATTGCATAGCTGTGAGCTCGATTTTATACACCTGTCAGCAACGGGTGTGGCTGAAATAGCTGAATGCACTAATAGTATATACAGTTGAAGTCGGAAGTTTACATACACCTTAGCCAAATACATTTAAACTCAGTTTTTCACAATTCCTGACATTTAATCCTTGTAAAAATTAGGTCAGTTAGGATCACAGCTTAATTTTAAGAATGGGAAATGTCAGAATAATAGTAGAGAGAATGATTTATTTCAGCATTTATTTCTTTCATCACATTCCCAGTGGGTCAGAAATTTCCATACGCTCAATTAGTATTTGGTATCATTGCCTTTAAATTGTTTAACTTGAGTCAAACGTGTCGGGTAGCATTCCACAAGCATCCCACAATAAGTTGGGTGAATTTTGGCCCATTCCTCCTGACAAAGCTGGTATAACTGAGTCAGGTTTGTAGGCCTCCGTGTTCGCACACGCTTTTTCAGTTCTGTCCAAAAATGTTCTATAGGATTGAGGTCAGGGCTTTGTGATGGCCACTCCAATATCTTGACTTTGTTGTCCATAAGCCATTTTGCCACAACTTTGGAAGTATGCTTGGGGTCATTGTCCATTTGGAAGACCCATTTGTGACCAAGCTTTAACTTCCTGACTGATGTCTTGAGATGTTGCTTCAATATATGTGAAGTGTACCAGTCCCTCCTGCAGCAAAGCACCCCCACAACATGATGCTGCCACCCTTGTGCTTCACGGTTGGGATGGTGTTCTTCAGCTTGCAAGCCCCCCCCTTTTTCCTCCAAACATAACGATGGTCATTATGGCCAAACAGTTCTATTTTTCATCAGTTTCATCAGACCAGAGGACATTTCTCCAAAAAGTATGATCTTTGTCCCCATGTGCAGTTGCAAACCGTAGTATGGCTTTTTTATGGCGGTTTTGGAGCAGTGGCTTCTTCCTTGCTGAGCGGCCTTTCAGGTTATGTTGATATAGGACTCGTTTTACTGTGGATATAGATACTTTTGTACCTGTTTCCTCCAGCATCTTCACAAGGTCCTTTGCTGTTGTTCTGGGATTGATTTGCACTTTTCGCACCAAAGTACGTTCATCTCTAGGAGACAGAACGCATCTCCTTCCTGAGCAGTATGATGGCTGCGTGGTCCCATGGTGTTTATACTTGCGTACTATTGTTTGTACAGATGAACGTGGTACCTTCAGGCATTTGGAAATTGTTTCTAAGGATGAACCAGACTTGTGGAGGTCTACAATTGTTTTCCTAAGGTCTTGGCTGATTTCTTTTGATTTTCCCACGATGTCAAGCTGAGTTTAAAGGTAGGCCTTGAAATACATCCACATGTACACCTCCAATTGACTCAAATGATGTAAATTAGCCTATCAGAAGCTTCTAAAGCCATGACATCATTTTCTGGAATTTTCCAAGCTGTTTAAAGGCACAGTCAACTTAGTATATGTAAACTTCTGACCAACTGGAATTGTGATACAGTCAATTATAAGTGAAATAATCTGTCTGTAAACAATTGTTGGAAAAATGACTTGTGTCATGCACAAAGTAGATGTCCTAACCGACTTGCCAAAACTATAGTTTGTTTACAAGACATTTTAGGAGTGGTTGAAAAACGAGTTTTAATGACTCCAACCTAAGTGTATGTAAACTTCCGACTTCAACTGTATATATAGTGTATGCACTACAATAACAACATTCTTCTAAGCAACAAGATTGGTCTCAAAATTGGTGTTTGTGCATGTGCGTGTGTGCATACGTGTGTATGAAGGACAGTGGAGTACTCCCTGTCTCATGCTAGTGTCCTGTCCAGGCATGTTGCTGTCCCATCTCTGTTTGTGTGTGTTGTCCAACAGGTGGCCTCTGCAATTTGTATCTGTAAGGGTAATGACCGTGGTGCTGGACCTCCATATAGCTCATAGGTAGCAACTCCCCTCTGCCCCCGTCCCCCACCCTCCCACCTCTCATATCTGCATCCTGGGTGGGTACTGTAGCCAGGTCTTACACAGTGGCCTTGAAGAGAGTGGTCCACCACTGACGGTGACTCATACTCTTTCCATCTTAACTATCTTTTTTAGATTTGAACAGTAATCCAATGAGTGTTTCAGCACCTCCAGTACAGTCCCTGACTCCCTGGAGGATATAGGCTTCAGTGATATCATCCAGGGTGGGTGGCTGGGTGTTACCCAGAACAATGGTTATGTTGTGGTCCCTCCTGTGCTGCATCATGGCAGGTGCTTATCAGAGCCTCCAGACCACTCCTTTACTCAGAACCAGCCCCAGGAGGAGAACCTACCCAGCCCAGCACCGGTCCCGGTTCGTTTCAACACCACATTGTTATGTCTGGCAGTGTTCTGTCAGATTGAGATCTGCAATAGAAAGTGTCATTTCCTTAAGCCACTTCAGCCTCTACCACCACCTCCTAGTTCACAGTGTACATTTCTACCCCATCACTCAATGCAACATAAATGTCCATGTATTAACAATGCTATTTCTGATGAGATCTCAAAACACGATAACACTGGGCCTTGCCTTTTTGACCTTCAGGCCTCAGAAAGTATTCCCATATCCTATTAAGTGTTTGCTATACTGTACGGTTTGTTGGGAGGATACTGGGTGGCAGTGAGTTCATATGTCATCAGTAGAATTGACCAGTGTCTGGATACCCTCTCCCATTGTGGAGATATTTCTGGTTCATGTGACTAATGGATGTAATGTAGTCTAATTTAAAGGCTTGAGGGGTATCAAATCCTTCCACACAAAGACATTAAAGACATGCTTTAGGAGGGCAGGGATTTCTGATCCCCACTGCCCCCCATGGGACCCACAGTCATTATGCCCTCTATAGCAAAGTCTGGGGTAAAACCTGACTGACTGATGTATGGAAGCTGTGCTGTGTCGTCTACTGATATAACACAGTCATCTGTTGTTCACCTGTCTATTACTTGTGGTTTTACTTAATTCTCTATACTCACCAATTATTATAACGGCGATTCTGATCCAAGCATAAATTCATTCATTGTGCCCCTGGCCTGAGAGGATGGAAGTTCAACATGTTGCTAGATGTAGTATGTGAATGTTAACATGAAAGGAAGTTAGGCTAGCGAGCAAGTATTTTAACAAGGTAGCCTAGGACAGCAAAGACTAAAAGCGTGTACTGTATGACAGAGCCATAGACCGTTTAGGAAACATGAAAGAGGCGGATGGTATTGGCATTTCTCTACAAGTAGGGTAAGTCAACATGTTTTTTGTACTTGCACACACGTGCACACACACACACACACACACACACACACACACACACACACACACACACACACACACACACACACACAGAAATCACGGACAGCCACATCATATTTAGCTTACGTTGATTGGACTAAATCATTTTTTGGTATCTTTCATGTCCCACTGTATTAAACTAAGCATAGGTGATTAGATGATGTTGAAATGTTGAAGTTGAAATGGTGCTGGAATAGTGGAGGCAGATCCTGTTTTCTTTATGACTTGCAGTAACTCTCCGTGGATCTAAATCAATAGTTGTTTAGTTTAGTAGTCCGAAAGTGTTGTAAACATTGTTTTACCATGCTGTAGGTCATGTAACTGTATGTTACATGCAACATGTTAAGTGGACTTTACTGGACAGATGTTGCTCTCTGGTTTTGTAATGAAACAAATGTGCGGCTGAATTTATTCTGCCATTGTGTCTTCTTATTGTCTCTGCCTTAGGCCTATATATCACGGTGTCAAGGCATAACAGGTTATAGAGCAAACAACACAATCATCACAACACATAGGTTTAATATGGCTTTTTTACCCACGCACCAATGCTGATCAGAACATCTCCAGTAATGTAGGTTAGAGAGAAAGTGAAAAAAGAAACTGTAATGTAAAATAAAGTATAGTATTAGTGCTTTGTAGTCAGGCCTAGCCATAAAATGCAAACAATCATTAATCAACATGCCCAGGATCAAGTTCGATATCTGACACATTCATTTTACAATGTAACTGTATACAGTAGAGTTTCATTGGATTACAGATAAGGCCTACTATTCTGTATACTGTAGTTTGTGTCATTATTTTATTGCTTTATTATTCTAACTTTTACTGTTTTGTGTACCCCTGCTGTCAACAGCAACACACCCGCTGCATGTGCACTATGATATTTTCTCTGGAGGGTGGCACCTGCTTTATTTTCCGTAGCAATTGTTTCCAGGGCCTCTCCCTATGGTCTTGACATTTTTGTGCCGAGGTAATGTTTCCTTGCTTTGATAGGGTAAATAGCCGCCTGTCCATTGTGCTCAATGTTAGCTCCACATGGAATCATAAGAGAGAAGACCGGACCACGACAGGAGGAGGGGAATTCCGGGGAATTCCTGTAGCATTCCGATTGTCTTCCGAGTTTGACTATTAGTAATCAGTGTAGGAAAAGTTCAGTGCCATGGAGTCAAGTGATTGTACTCCTCACCGCCATGTTTACATTACCAGTTGTAAAGCTTTTAATTTCTCTATGTGTTTACTGTTCAGAGGAACAGCTGATGTTCTATAGGAAGAGTCCCCAGAGAAACACAATCTCAGAGCCTTCGGCAACTTGTAAAAATAGTCCTGCAATTCATTTTTATATTCTTTCACTCTCAACAATGAACACTTTCCCTTTTTGCCTCTCCTGAAGAAAAGCCATAATGAAGAGCGAGGGGACCTGATGGATTTGGTTTCAGCACGTTGAGGAAAGAATCTCAGAAAAGTGCCAAAAAGTAGTGCTCCTCGTGATCTTATTGACAAAGAAAAAAAAGACAAATAAACCGATGTGGGCTAAAATGCCTCTTATCTGTGTTTATAGTTACAGAAAACTGAGAGAGCAGAGTGGAACAGCTAAGGAGCTCCAGGAGCTCTACAAGGTGTCGAAAGCATTCCACAGGGGTGCTGAGCCATTTTGACTCCAATGCTTCCCACAGTTGTGTCAAGTTGGCTGGATGTCCTTTGGGTGGTGGACCATTTTTGATACACACGGGAAACTGTTGAGTGTGAAAAACCCAGCAGCGTTGCTGTTCTTGACACAAACTGGTGTGCCTGGCACCTACTACCATACCCCGTTCAAAGGCACTTAAATCTTGTCTTCCCCATTCACCCTCTGAATGGCACACATAAACAATCCATGTCTCAAGGCTTAAAAAACATTTAGCCTGTCATCTCCCCTGCATCTACAATGATTGAAGTGGATTTATCAAGTGACATTAATAAGCGATCATGGCTTTCACTTGGATTTACCTGGTCAGTCTATGTCATTGAAAGTAGAGGTGTTCTTAGTATTTTGTATACTGGTGTATATATATGTACAGTATCAGCCATCCCATCTGCTTTGCGCTTAGTAAGACTATCATATGTTTTTCAACAGGACAATGACCCAACACCCCTCCAGGCTGTGTAAGGGCTATTTGACCAAGGAGAGTGATGGAGTGCTGCATCAGATGACCTCGCCTCCACAATCACCTGACCTCAACACAATTGAGATGGTTTGGGATGAGTTGGACCGCAGTGTGAAGGAAAAGCAGCCAACAAGTGCTCAGCATATGTGGGAACTCCTTCAAGACTGTTGGAAAAGCATTCCTCGTGAAGCTGGTTGAGAGAATGCCAAGAGTGTGCAAAGCCATCATCAAGGCAAAGAAGAATCTCAAATATAAAATATATTTTGATTTGTTTAACACTTTTTTTGGTTACTACATGATTCCATATGTGTTGTTTCATAGTTTTGATGTCTTCAGTATTATTATACAATGTGGAAAATAGTAAAAATAAAGAAAAACCCTGGAATGAGTACGTGTGTCCAAACTTTTGACTGGTACTGTGTATACAAAGCGCATTCAGAAAGTATTCAGACCCCTTGACTTTTTCCACATTTTGTTACGTTACAGCCTTATTTGAAAATGTATTAAATATTTTTTTCTCTCATCAAGCTACACACAATACCCCATAATGACAAAGCGAACACAGGTTTTTAGAAGTTTTTACCTTATTTACGTAAGTATTCAAGCGTCACGTCTGGAGGAAACCAGGCACCGCTCATCACCTGGCCAATACCATCCCTATGGTGAAGGATGTTGGTGGCAGCATCATGCTGTGGGGATGTTTTTCAGCGGCAGGGACTGGAAGACTTGTCAGGATTGAGGGAAAGATGAATGGAGCAAAGTACTGCGAGATCCTTAATGAAAACCTGCTTCAGAGCGCACAGGATCTCAGACTGGGGGCGAAGGTTCACCTTCCAACAGGACAACAACCATAAGCAGACAGCCAAGACAACGCAGGAGTGGCTTCGGGACAAGTCTCTGAATGTCCTTGAGTGGCCCAGCCAGAGCCAGAACTTGAACCCGATCGAACATCTCTGGAGAGCTGAAAATAGCTGTGCAGCGACGCCCCCCATCCAACCTGACAAAGCTTGAGAGTATCTGCAGAGACGAATGGGAGAAACTCCCAAAATACAGGTGTGCCAAGCTTGCAGTGTCATACCCAAGAAGACTTGAGGCTGTAATTGTTTCCTAAGGTGCTTCAACAAAGTACTGAGTAAAGGGTCTGAATGCTTATGTAAATGCTTATGTGGTATTTAATTTTTTACATTTTTTATAAATTAGCAAAAGTGTCTAAAAACTTCTTTATGTCATTATTGTGTGTAGATTGATGAGGGGAAAAAATGAATTAATACATTTAGAATAAGGCTTTACCGTAACAAAATGTGGAAAAAGTCATTTAGAACTACATTTATAATCATCGTAGTCGAATTACCATCCCTGCCTTAGATCTGTAAAGGTGCCTGGTTTTAGCCATTGTCTGTGGAGCCTTAGATCATCTTCCCTTTAACCGTTGTCTTCATATGACGGTTATGGGTTAATACTTCTTTAATTGGGCCTGTGTTACTTTCCACCACAGTAGTAACAGACATTTTGAAGTGTGTGTTTGTATGTGTGTGCGTACATGAGGTGTATGTGTGTGTGGTCATGGGGACTGCGGTGGGGGAGTTTCAGAGCACACTGGGTGTTTCAGAGCACATAATAAAAATGTCCCACTGCTTGTGGAGCCACAGTTAGGTTGTCTGGGTTGGGCAGCCACGTTGGGCATTGTATTTGTGTCCTGTGTATCACTTCCTTAGTGAGATTGTGGATTGTTAGGGGAACAATTGTGTGTTTCGCCTTGAAAGGACACTTCAATCACTCACTATGCTATAAACCAGAAGTATACAGCTGTTCTGATACAAAAAGTACTTTTCCCACTGTTATCATTTCAATGCAGCTCATACAACAATCATAAAAAATTAATCATAGTGTATATATGTAATATATATAGATTTGGATGTTACCGAACAATTAGTAGTCATAATTGTGACCTGTTTCAGGAAGCTAAGCCTATGTCGCATGTCACTACTTCACTGGAGAGGCATTTCAACTTTTTGTAATAGCTTTTTTATCAAAATGCGTTTTTTGGCAAGAATGCCTTCTGGAACATGTGAACTTTCATGTGCCTTAGTAAGAAATGTGCATTCCTTCTGTGAATACAAATAAAATTGATAAATTACGAGCCTAGTTGGTTTAGCGACGTAAAAAGACAGGATTCTTCCCACTAGCCATGTTTGGCTGAGATAATGGTTGGGCTGGACATGCCGGTAGATGAATTTGGATTGGTCTACCATGTAACATGCTTCTGTCTATAATGTGAGCTGCTCAGTATGCGTTGATAATCCTTTCTATTGTGGCCTTTTTGAAAGATATATTGTTAGCGATCAAAAACGACAAAAGTTTTGCTACCTTTTCTCAACAACATTGATGCTCTTAATTTAGCAGGAGCTATTGACAGATCAGATGGAAAAGTTGTGATGGGCTACTTTCTGCACACGCCACGGTAAGTGTGAACCAGCATGATTTTACGCAATGCAGGCCAAACAAGATGTAGCTGCAAACAAAACATGATGCGTTCATGCATGTGCACAGGTAAGAGTCTAGCTACATTTTCAGATATTGTACGCTTTACATTTTAGTTTTCATTGCAAGTTAGAGCATACTGTTCCCTTGCTAGCGAACATTAGCTTGCTGGCTCACTAACTAAAGTTACGTGTATGATCTGTGTAGTAATATTATTCGAATCAGAAATCCATTTGCATTGCTAGTTATAGCCTAATGTTAGCTAGCTAGAACCTAATTGGTTAGCTTTAGCTGGCTGCAGATTCATACTACTGCTATGACAATCAGTTTGTATTGGTGGCAGTAGTATGAGTTGGGATTATGCCGGTCTAAACAAATGACTCCATTTCGCCAGATGATTACATGACCCATCAAGTTAGCTAGGTGTGTCTGGGGGTGATTATGGCCATCTATTGTAATTCATGAACATGTGTACATGTCTAGACAATAGTGACCCATCCACTTAGCTAGATGTGGCTGGGTGTCACTTCCTGACCCTTGTAAGAGGTAATTTTCTATAGTAGAGTGGTCAGGGCGTGACAGGGGGTGTTTTGGGTGGTTTTTCTATGTTGTCTATATCTATGTTTTAGTTCTAGTTTGTCTATTTCTATGTTGGGGTTGTTTGGGTTGATCTCCAATTGGAGGCAGCTGATCCTCGTTACCTCTAATTGGAGGTCATATTTATGTTGATGTTTGTCCCACCTGTTTTTGTGGGTGATTATCTTTTGTGTAGTGTGTTTTCCTCTCTGCGTTACGGTTTGTTGTTTTTTGTGTTTAAAATATTTAGTGTATTGCATTTAGTTTCACAGTCTAATAAATATGTGGAACGAAACACACGCTGCACTTTGGTCCGATCCTTTGAACAGCCGTGACAGAATCACCCACCAAAAAGGACCAAGCAGCGTGGTAAGGAGCAACTGGAGGAATGGACTTGGGAGGAGATTTTGGATGGGAAAGGACCCTGGAGGCAGGCTGGAAGCTCCAGTGCGCCTGCCCAGTCCGGGGTGTCCTGTTCCTGCTCCCCGCACTCGCCCTGAGGTGCGTATTACTAGTCTGGCGCCTCCTATGCCAGCCCCACGCATCAGGCCCCCAGTGCGCATCCTCAGTCCAGAGCCTCCAGCGACACTCACCAGTACGGAGCCTCCAGCGACGCTCACCAGTCCGGAGCCTCCAGCGACTCTCACCAGTCCGGAGCCTCCAGCGACTCTCACCAGTCCGGAGCCTCCAGCGACGCTCACCAGTCCGGAGCCTCCAGCGACGCTCACCAGTCCGGAGCCTCCAGCGACGCTCACCAGTCCGGAGCCTCCAGCGACGCTCCTCAGTCCGGAGCCTCCAGCGACGCTCCTCAGTCCGGAGCCTCCAGCGACGCTCCTCAGTCCGGAGCCTCCAGCGACGCTCCTCAGTCTGGAGCCTCCAGCGACGCTCCTCAGTCCGGAGCCTCCAGCGACGCTCCTCAGTCCGGAGCCTCCAGCGACGCTCCTCAGTCCGGAGCCTCCAGCGACGCTCCTCAGTCCGGAGCCTCCAGCGACGGCCTGCAGCCCGGAGTCTCCAGCGACGGCCTGCAGCACAGAGCTTCCGGTAATGATCTACAGTCCGATTCCTCTGATAATGATCCACAGGCCGGTGTTACAGAAGTGGAGGGATCTGCGGGCAGAACGGGGGTTACGCCCTGAGCCGGAGCCACATCCGTTGCTGGAGGATCGGAGGGAGAGGAGGGTTCTGGGTGTAGCACTAGAGCCGCCATAGACTTTTGTCACCCTCCCTACCCTCCCTTTGTCTTTTGTGGTTGTCTTGTTGGGTTTTGTTTGTGTGCAGTCGGGGTCTGCACATTTGGGGGGGTACTGTCATGTCCTGACCCTTGTAAGAGGTAATTTTCTATAGTAGAGTGGTCAGGGCGTGACAGGGGGTGTTTTGGGTGGTTTTTCTATGTTGTCTATATCTATGTTTTAGTTCTAGTTTGTCTTTCTATGTTGGGGTTGTTTGGGTTGATCTCCAATTGGAGGCAGCTGATCCTCGTTACCTCTAATTGGAGGTCATATTTATGTTGATGTTTGTCCCACCTGTTTTTGTGGGTGATTATCTTTTGTGTAGTGTTTTCCTCTCTGCGTTACGATTTGTTGTTTTTTGTGTTTCAAGTATTTAGTGTATTGCATTTAGTTTCACGGTCTAATAAATTTGTGGAACGAAACACACGCTGCATTTTGGTTTGATCCTTTGAACAGCTGTGACACTGGGGGGTGGTTATATCATTTCTTTCACATGACCCATCAATTTAGACAAGTGTGTCTGGTTAAGCGTAATCTAATAATTATAAAATATTTATTTAGAAAATATTTTTTACCTGGACAATATCTGTTTTTGATATTGCTACCATGCGAATACTGTATGCAAGTAACCATCCCCAGCATTGTGCACTCCTACACCTTCTGAATCCTGTGCATGTGACAAATAACTTAGATTTTATTTGACATGTACACATGTTCAACACTTTATATAGTGTGTGTTTACCAGAGATGGTAATGTGAAGAACAACATGACCTGCGCCAAAGTGATATTAGGATATACAGTACCAGTCAAAAGTTTGGACACACCTACTCATTCAAGGGTTTTTCTTTATTGTACTATTTTCTACATTGTAGAATAATAGTGAAGACATCAAAACTATGAAATAACACATATGGAATCATGTAGTAACCAAAAAAGTGTTAAACAAATCAAAATATATTTTATAGTTTAGATCATACAAAGTAGCCACCCTTTGCCTTGATGACAGCTTTGCACAATCTCAACCAGCTTCACCTGGAATGCTTTTCCAACAGTCTTGAAGGAGTTCCCACATATGCTGAGCAATTGTTGGTTGCTTTTCCTTCACTCTGCGGTCCAACTCATCCCAAACCATCTCAACTGAGTTTAGGTCAGGTGATTGTGGAGGCCAGGTCAAACTGATGCAGTATTCCATCACTCTCCTTATTGGTCAAATAGCCCTTACACAAGCATGGAAGTGTGTTGGGTCATTGTCCTGTTGAAAAACAAATGATAGTCCCACAAAGCGCAAACAAGATGGGATAGCGTATTGCTGCAGAATGCTGTAGTAGCCATGCTGGCTAAGTGTGGTTTGAATTCTAAATAAATCATAGACAGTGTCACCAGCAAAGCACCATCACACCTCCCCCTCCATGCTTCACGGTGGGAACCACACATGCGGAGATCATCCGTTCACCTACTCTGCGTCTCACAAAGACAGGACAGATGGAGAAAAAATCTCAAATTTAGACTCATCAGACCAAAGTACAGATTTCCACCGGTCTAATGTCCATTGCTCGTGTTTCTTGGCCCAAGCAAGTCTCTTCTTATTATTGGTGTCCTTTAGAAGTGGTTTCTTTTCAGCAATTCGATCATGAAGGCCTGATTCACACAGTCTCCTCTGAACAGTTTATGTTGAGATGTGTCTGTTACTTGAACTCTGAAGCATTTATTTGGGCTGCAATTTGAGGCTGGTAACTCTAATGAACTTATCCTCTGCAGCAGAGGTAACGCTGGGTCTTCCTTTCCTGTGGCGGTCCTTATGAGAGCTAGTTTCATCATAGCTCTTGATGTTTTTTGCGACTGCACTTGAAGAAGCTTTCAAAGTTCTTGAAATGTTCCAAATTGACTAACCTTTGTGTCTTAAAGTATTGATATACTGTCATTTCTCTTCGCTAATTTGAGCTGTTGCCATAATGTGGACTTTCCTTTTACCAAATAGAGCTATCTTCTGTATACCACCACTACCTTGTCACAACACAACTGATTGGCTCAAACGCATTAAGAAGGAAAGAAATTCCACAAATTAACTTTTAACAGGGCACACCTGTTAATTTGCATTCCAGGTGACTACATCATGAAACAGGTTGAGAGAATAACAAGAGTGTGCAAAGCTGTCTTCAAGGCAAAGGGTGGCTACTTTGAAGAATCTCAAATATTGTCACGTCTGCTCCCTCTCTTCCCCCCCGGCGCTCGAGGGCGCCAGGCTCCCCAGCATTGTGCACCCCTGCCACCATCATTACGCACACCTGCCTTCCCCCATCATGCGCTTCAGCGATTATTGGACTCACCTGGACTCAGTCACCTCTATCATTACCTTCACTATATATGTCTGGTTCCCTGCTCTGTTCCTTGCTTCAGCATTGATTGTCTTATGTCCCTGTTTACCTGTGTGCTGACGCTGTTCCTGTCTTGTTTCATGTCTGTTCACGTTTAAATATTTGACTCCCCGTACCTGCTTCTCATCCCCGATGTCAGTCCTTACAAATTTGAATTATTTTGATTTGTTTAACACTTTTTTGGTTACTACATGATTCCATATGTGTTATTTCATACTTGTGATGTCTTCTCTATTACTCTACAATGTAGAAAATAGTAAAAATAAAGAAAAACCCTTGAATGAGTATGTGTGTCCAAACGTTTGGCTGGTACTGTAGATCAAGTACTAGATAAAGTGTATTTTTACATGGAGTTTTTCCTTATTGTAGGCTACTACATTCACCACTTTTAGTCTTGAATTCTTTGGTTGTTTACTACAGTACTCACTCTGTTTAACACATGGCCTCATGTGAATCCTTAAAGCGAAGGGTGGGGCTACGGCGTAAGAGAGCGTGAACAATTCTGAATGGGTGTAGACAAAGAATAGCTCTCCAGTAGGTTTACCAAAACATTTAAGGAACATTTTCTTAAAGGTGGGGTTACAAGTTGATGAACTTTCAAAGCAGAATTACTTTCCCATTGTTCCTCAACTGCAGTGTATAATATACCAATTTCTAACTCTTGAGTCTCTACTTTTATCCAATGTAAAAAAACTGAATTTAAAATTTAGCTACATAGGACCGAATCCAGGTTGTGGGTCACAATTTGCAATGACTTACATCTAGATAGTATCGATTAAGACGTGGGTTTAAGTTTTTGATTGCAGCTACCTTAACTCACTCTGCCAAGTATTTCATCAAGTACAGTATGTGGGGGGAAAAAATCTAGTTTTGGCAGATAACATTTCCCAACATCAGATTGTCCTCCTGACGATTAGTACTTGAAAAAGCTATTTTTTTGTTCTTTGGTAGAAATGTGTCATAGTCACAAAGGGTATTCTGTAGAGAACCCAATCCTCTGAAGCAACACCTACCTACGCTAGGCTACACTACCTTAGCTGCTCCCTCCTGCCAACACAAACATACCCACCTCCACAACTATGCAGTCAAGCACACACTTGTTGCTCTCGCAGTAACCCCCTCCCCCTTTAAACAGAATGTTATGTATTTCCCACCAACACTAAAAACCATTGGAATGGGCAAAACAGAGGTATAGTGCTGGCTGTCCTCCCACCATTTCTTAACACATTAAACATACTCACATGTACATCTTAACAGTCCCTGTGTAGGTAACAAGAGAAGCAATGAAATGGCAATGATTACTTTATGGTCTTAATTAAATGTAAATGTAATCAGAAAGGAAACACCACTTGTATGTTTAACCATTTATTAGAAAATATTACAATGCAGTTTGGCATTAGGGCACTGCTTCTTCAGGGTAGCTCACTGCCAGACCGAAGCATCATATGAATATGATAATATAACTACAGGCAATGAGCACAATATGCTATATCAAATCCCCTCAAGGAAGAAACACAGAACCCAGACAGGTCAATGCTGGGGTGGATGTGGGATATCAGAAACAGCAAGCATAGTGAGTAACAGCTAGTTATAGAAGAAATGCAGCAAGAGACACCAGCGCATGCGTGTGTGACATCCGGCATTAAGGAAGCATGTGTTTAACTGGTCAACTTAAATACACTGCATGTAAGTAGAGTGTAAATCGAATTGGTGCAATATCCGCTGATGCGATCAGCTGATGCCACCCTACTCGGGGGTTCCCTTTTGAACTGGCTCCACTTTATTTCAGAAAGGAAACACCACGTGTACAGTACGTTAGGGTTTCCGTTAGCCGGCAATTGCACTGGACAAGCAAGAAGCTTCAAAGATTGAAACTATTTTAAGGCAGTCTGACAAACCCCTAAAGTTGATTTCCAAACTGTACCAAGGGTTGATGACACAAAACATGTCAAAAAAATGTGAAGAAGACCAGAGAGATGCTATTGATGATCATGAATGGATACAGATGTTAGAATGCCCAGTCAAGTTCATATAATCTCAGACATAAATTACTGCAGGTTAAGACCATCCATAGAACATACTATATGCCAGTGAAACTAAATACACTGCTCAAAAAAATAAAGGGAACACTTAAACAACACAATGTAACTCCAAGTCAATCACACTTCTGTGAAATCAAACTGTCCACTTAGGAAGCAACACTGATTGACAATACATTTCACATGCTGTTGTGCAAATGGAATAGACAACAGGTGGAAATTATAGGCAATTAGCAAGACACCCCCAATAAAGGAGTGGTTCTGCAGGTGGGGACCACAGACCCCTTCTCAGTTCCAATGCTTCCTGGCTGATGTTTTGGTCACTTTTGAATGCTGGCGGTGCTTTCACTCTAGTGGTAGCATGAGACGGAGTCTACAACCCACACAAGTGGCTCAGGTAGTGCAGCTCATCCAGGATGGCACATCCAGGATGGCACATCAATGCGAGCTGTGGCAAGAAGGTTTGCTGTGTCTGTCAGCGTAGTGTCCAGAGCATGGAGGCGCTACCAGGAGACAGGCCAGTACATCAGGAGACGTGGAGGAGGCTGTAGGAGGGCAACAACCCAGCAGCAGGACCGCTACCTCCGCCTTTGTGCAAGGAGGAGCAGGAGGAGCACTGCCAGAGCCCTGCAAAACGACCTCCAGCAGGCCACAAATGTGCATGTGTCTGCTCAAACGGTCAGAAACAGACTCCATGAGGGTGGTATGAGGGCCCGACGTCCACAGGTGGGGGTTGTGCTTACAGCCCAACACCGTGCAGGACGTTTGGCATTTGCCAGAGAACACCAAGATTGGCAAATTCGCCACTGGCGCCCTGTGCTCTTCACAGATGAAAGCAGGTTCACACTGAGCACATATGACAGACGTGACAGTCTGGAGACGCCGTGGAGAACGTTCTGCTGCCTGCAACATCCTCCAGCATGACCGGTTTGGCGTTGGGTCAGTCATGGTGTGGGGTGGCATTTCTTTGGGGGGCCGCACAGCCCTCCATGTGCTCGCCAGAGGTAGCCTGACTGCCATTAGGTACCGAGATGAGATTCTCAGACCCCTTGTGAGACCCTATGCTGGTGCAGTTGGCCCTGGGTTCCTCCTAATGCAAGACAATGCAAGACCTCATGTGGCTGGAGTGTGTCAGCAGTTCCTGCAAGAGGAAGGCATTGATGCTATGGACTGGCCCGCCCGTTCCCCAGACCTGAATCCAATTGAGCACATCTGGGACATCATGTCTCGCTCCATCCACCAACGCCACGTTGCACCACAGACTGTCCAGGAGTTGGCGGATGCTTTAGTCCAGGTCTGGGAGGAGATCCCTCGGGAGACCCATCTCATCAGGAGCATGCCCAGGCGTTGTAGGGAGGTCATACAGGCACCTGGAGGCCACACACACTACTGAGCCTCATTTTGACTTGTTTTAAGGACAAAGTTGGATCAGCCTGTAGTGTGGTTTTCCACTATAATTTTGAGTGTGACTCCAAATCCAGACCTCCATGGGTTGATAAATTGGGTTTCCATTGATTATTTTTGTGTGATTTTGTAGTCAGCACATTCAACTATGTAAAGAAAAAAGTATTTAATAAGATTATTTCATTCTTTCAGATCTAGGATGTGTTATTTTAGTGTTCCCTTTATTTTTTTGAGCAGTGTATAATGCACTCAGAAATGTAATTTTTCTGCTGGAGGTGTAAAACCCAAAAGGGGACATACTTGCATATGTTATGGTCTTGTGAAGGCTGGCTGAATTCTGGCAAACAGTATGTTCTTTTATCTCAGGATGTCTACAGATTCTCCCTTCTCCTTGTTTTTGTTTGCTTGTAAATGTTGATACTGGAGACTGTTATCAGAAAAAACTGTGTAACCTAGCATTTATAGCGGATAAGAAATGCATTGCCTTTAATTGGAAGGTTGGTTATCATCCCACAATGGATGGAAGAAATGTCAAGTTATGTATCACTAGATTTGATTTATTACAAGATGAATGGTATACTGTGCAACTTTCATATGGTCTGGACGCCTTATATGGAATATTCTATGACAGAAGGCGTCTGTATTGCAAACATGCCCATGTCAGGGGAGATACCTATTTAGGCAATCCCTAGATGCTGGGCTGCTCAGTCCTGGCCCTGGGGGTCTGCCATACTGTTGGTGTCACTCTGGCCTTAGCCTAACACACCTGAAACCAATAAGGAATGTTTCACTACGATCCTAAAGCTGAGTGGGGCGTGTTGGGCTGGGGCGTTGCAGTGACATGGACCACTAGAGACAGGACAGGGTGACATGTTGGCTGCTTTTTCTTCACTCTGCAGTCCAACTTATCCCAAACCATCTCATTTGGGTTGAGGATGGGTGATTATGGAGGCCAGGTCAACTGATGCAGCATTCTAGAACTCTCCTTCTTGGTCAAATAGCCCTTACACTGCCTGGAGGTGTGTTGGGTCATTGTCCTGTTGAAATGGGATGGCATATCGCTGCAGAATGCTATGGTAGCCATGCTGGTTAAGTGTGCCTTGAATTCGAAATAAATCACAGACAGTGTCACCAGCAAAGCACCCCCACGCCATCCCACCTTCTCCTCCATGCTTCATGGTGGGAACAACAGATGAGGAGATCATCCATTCACCTACACGGCGGTTGGAACCAAAAATCTCAAATTTGGACTCATCAGACCAAAGGACAGATTTCCACCAGTCTAATGTGCACTGCTCCAAGCAAGTCTCTTCTTCTTATTGGTGTCCTTTAGAAGTGGTTTCTTTGCAGCAATTCGACCATGAAGGCCTGATTCACGCAGTCTCCTCTAAACAGTTGACATTGAGATGTGTCTGTTATTTGAACTCTGTGAAGCATTTATTTGGCCTGCAATCTGAGGTGCAGTTAACTCTAATGAACTTATCCTCTGCAGCAGAGGTAACTCTGGGTCTTACTTTCCTGTGGCGGTCCTCATGAGAGGCAGTTTCATCATAGCGCTTGATGGTTTTTGCGACTGCACTTGAAGAAACTTTCAAAGCTCTTGAAATGTTCCGGATTGATTGACCTTCATGTCTTAAAGTAATGATGGACTGTCATTTTCTTTGCTTATTTGAGCTGTTCTTGCCATAATATGGATTTGTTCTTTTACCAAATATGGCCATCTTCTGCATGCTAACTCTAGCTTATCACAACACAACTGATTGGCTCAAACGCATTAAGAAGGAAAGAAATGACAGAAATGAACTTTTAACAAGGCACACCTGTTAATTGAAATGCATTCCAGGTGACTACCTCAGGAACACGTTTTAACTTCCTGACTGATGTCTTGAGATGTTGCTTCAATATAGCCACATAATTTTCTTACCTCATGATGCCATCTATTTTGTGAAGTGCAACAGTCCCTCCTGCAGCAAAGCACCCCCACAACATGATGCTGCCACCCATGTGCTTCACGGTTGGGATGGTGTTCTTCAGCTTGCAAGCACCCCCTTTTTCCTCCAAACATAATGATGGTCATTATGGCCAAACAGTTCTATTTTTGTTTCATCAGACCAGAGGACATTTCTCCAAAAAGTATGATCTTTGTTCCCATGTGCAGTTGCAAACCGTAGTCTGTTTTTTTTCTGGCGGTTTTGGAGCAGTGGCTTCTTCCTTGCTGAGCGGCCTTTCAGGTTAAGTTGGTATAGGACTCGTTTTACTGTGGATATAGATACTTTTGTACCTGTTTCCTCCAGTATTTTGTTCTGGGATTGATTTGCACTTTTCGCACCAAAGTACGTTCATCTCCAGGAAACAGAATGCGTCTCCTTCCTGAACGGCTGCGTGGTCTCATGGTGCTTATACTTGCCTACTATTGTTTGTACAGATGAATGTGGTACCTTCAGGCGTTTGGAAATTGCTCCCAAGGATGAACCAGACTTGTGGAGGTCTACACTTTTTTTCTGAGGTCTTGGCTGATTTCTTTTGATTTCCCCATGATGTCAAGCAAAGAGGCACTGAGTTTGAAGGCAGGCCTTGAAATACATCCACAGGTACACCTCCAATTGACTAAAATGATGTAAATTAGCCTGTCAGAAGCTTCTAAAGCCGTGACATAATTTTCTGGAATTTTCCAAGCTGTTTAAAGGCACAGTCAACTTAGTGTATGTAAACTTTTGACCCACTGGAATTGTGATACAGTAAATTATAAGTGAAATAATCTGTCTGTAAACAATTGTTGGAAAAATGACTTGTGTCATGCACAAAGTACATGTCCTAACCGACTTGCCAAAACTATAGTTTGTTAACAATACATTTTTTGGAGTGGTTGAAAAACGAGTTTTAATGACTCCAACCTAAGTGTATGTAAACTTCCGACTTCAATTGTATATTGTGGATAAAGAGTAACCTGTCTAACAGAACACAGAGAGTGTTCTTTAATGGAAGCCTCTCCACCATAATCCAGATAGAATCAGAAATTCCCCGGGGGAGCTGTCTAGGCCCCTTACTTTTTTCAACTTTTAAATCTTTACTAATGAGTAAAGCCAGTGTGTCTATGTATGCGGATGTCTCAATACTATACACGTCAGCTACTACAGCGACTGAAATGACTGCAACACTTAACAAAGAGTTGCAGTTAGTTTCAGAATGGGTGGCAAGGATTAAGTTAGGAATAAAAGTTTTGTATTTGGGTTAAATCATTCACTAAACCCTAAACCTGTCATGGTCAAAACATATTGACACAACAGCTGCAAAGATGGTGAGAAGTCTGTCCATATTTGTTGCTTCTCTACCTTGTTAACAGCACTATCAACAAGACAGGTCCTACAGGCTTTAGTTTTTTCGAACGTGGACTACTGTTCAGTCGTGTGGTCAGGTGCCACAAAAAGGGACTTTGCAATTGCAATTGGATCAGAACAACGGCTGGCCCTTGGATGTAAACTCAGGAAAAAAATAAACGTCCTTTCACTGTCAACTGTGTTTATTTTCAGGTAACTTAACATGTGTAAATATTTGTATGAACATAACAAGATTCAACAACTGAGACATAAACTGAACAAGTTCCACAGACATGTGACTAACAGAAATTGAATAATGTGTCCCTGAACAAATGGGGGGTCAAAATCAAAAGTAACATTCATTATCTGGTGTGCCCACCAGCTGCATTAAGTACTGCAGTGAATCTCCTCCTCATAGACTGCACCAGATTTGCCAGTACTTGCTGTGAGATGTTACCCCACTCTTCCACCAAGGCACCTGCAAGTTCCCAGACATTTGTGGGGGGAATGGCCCTAGCCCTCACCCTCCGATCCAACAGGTCCAAGACGTGCTCAATGGGATTGAGATCCGGGCTCTTCGCTAGGCCATGGCAGAACACTGGCCAACGTGCAATAATTGGAAAATAAAATTGATGAGGAAGATTAAACTACCAATGGGACATTAAAAATGTTAATATCTTATGTTCCACAGAGTCGTGGCTGAACGACGACGTGAACAATATACAGCTGCCGGGTTTTACACTGTATCGGCAGGATAGAACAGCAGTCTCTGGTAAGACAAGGTGTGGCGGTCTGTGTATATTTGTAAACAGCTGGTGCACGATATCTAAGGAAGTCTTGAGGTTTTGCTCGCCTGAGGTAGAGTACCTCATGATAAGCTGTAGACCACACTCAATGAACTGTATACCGCCAAAAGCAAACAGGAAAACACTCATCCAGAGGCGACGCTCCTAGTGGCTGTGGACTTTAATAAAGGGAAACTTAAATCCATTTGACCAGATTTCCACCAGCATGTTAAATGTGCAACCAGAGGGAAAAAAACTCTAGAACCCCTTTATGGCGGTATACACAGAGATGCGTACAAAGCTCTCCCTCGTCCTCCATTTAGCAAATCAGACCATAATTCTATCCTCCTGATTCCTGCTTACAAGCAAAAATTCAAGCAGGAAGCACCAGTGACTCGGTCAATATAAAAGCGGTCAGATGAAGCAGATGCTAAGCTACAGGACTGTTTTGCTAGCACAGATTGGAATATGTTCCGGGATTCATCCTATGGCATTGAGGAATACACCACATCAGTCATTGGCTTCATCAGTAAGTGTATCGATGACGTCATCCCCACAGTGACCGTACGTACATACCCCAACCAGAAGCCATGGATTACAGGCAACATCCGCACTGAGCTAAAGGGTAGAGCTGTCGCTTTCAAGGAGCAGGACTCTAACCCGGAAGTTTATAAAATATCCCACTATAGCCTCCAACAAACCATCAAACAGGCAAAGCGTTTCGGATGTGACAGGGCTTGCAAAATATTATAGACTACAAAGGGAAGGCGAGAACTGCCCCGTGACACGAGCTTACCAGACAAGCTAAATTACTTCTATGCTCGCTTCGAGGCAAGTAGCACTGAAACATGCATGAGAGCATCAGCTTTTCCGGATGACTGTGTGATCACGCTCTCCGCAGCCGATGTGAGTAAGACCTTTAAACAAGTCAACATTCACAAGGCCGCAGGGCCAGACGGATTACCAGGACGTGTACACCGAGCATGCGCTGACCAACTGGCAAGTGTCTTCACTGACATTTTCAACCTCTCCCTATCTGAGATTATAATACCAACATGTTTCAAGCAGACCACCATAGTCCCTGTGCCCAAGAACACTAAGGTAACCTGCCTAAATGACTACCGACCCATACCACTTATGTCTGTAGTCATGGAGTGCTTTGAAAGGCTGGTCATGGCTCACATCAAGGCTCCCGCGCCTCAGTCGGCTCGTCAGGCTCCTGCGCCTCTACCCGGCTCTACAGGCTCCCGCGCCTCTGCCCGGCTCTCAGGCTCCCGCCTCAGCAGAAGTGACCGTCCCGCTCCTGGTCCTTGGTCCTCGCTAGCCGGAATGTAGGTAGCAGCCATCTTGAAATGATGTCATCGGCTCGGCCTGCCCTTATAAATTCGTAAGTCACACCAAAGATTTGAAAGCACTGATCGATAGCCAAGATACTCAGCTTTCTGCAAACACCCTGCTTTTGCAGATAAGGGCTACCGTTCTTATACCAGATTCAATTTAATAAAACAAATACAATAGGGTCCCCAAATATGGGGACTTTACATTTAAGAGGTGTGGAAGGACCACCAGAGGGCAGGCTGGGCTCACAGATAGTAGCCCAACAAGGCATGTGAGACAAGGTAACCAGAGGCAATTAAGCACAGCTGACGGTACTAATGAGATATTCTCTTTCCCCTACAAGAGGGAGGATGGAACCAGCAAGAAGGGGGGAAGATAAACTATCTCTGGAGAATGGCTACAGGAGAGAGGTGCTATCCAAGAAGATCCATTAAGACGGTGACGAATATGTGATTGTTGTTATAGTTTGAAGATAATAGTAATGTGATCCTGTGTCATCTAAAGAAGATGTATGTTGTTCCTTTGGAGATTCTCATTGACTGTGTCGGAGTGTTTGTATTGTCAGAAGTCTCTCAATAGAGAACTGTGTTCAATCAAGAAATTCTACTCTTGACTCGTTTATTCCACCTTTCCGCTTTAGAGTGACACCAAATTACTTGGTCCGCTCACAGAGGTTTAACGCCGTTTTGTTTGTACAGCTTGTTTGGCCCGCCGTCACGTCTACTCCCGCTCCCCCTCTCCGGCACGCGACGTCACCAGTTTATTCATTATTACGCACACCTGCCACCATCGTTATGCGCACCTGCGCTTCATGAGACTCACCTGGACTCCATCACCTTCCTGATTACCTCCCCTTTGGTTCTTTTCCAGGCTTTATTGACTCTGTTTCTTTGTTTCGTGTCTGTACATGACTTGTGTTTCTTGTTTTGTTTAATTTATTATTAAATTCACTCCTTCCCGACTCCCAGCGTACATGTTACACCCACATTGTGTCAAGTCTCTCCGGTTCACACTGACCGTGTGCAGAAAGTAGATCATCAAAACTTTTTCCCAATGATCTTTGTCGATACCGCCTGTTACATTCAGGGCAGCAATTTTGTTGAGAGCAGTAGCAACACTTTTGTAGTTCCACATGGCTAACGTTATATCTTTCAAAAAGCCACCATAGCAAGGATTATCAACACATACTGAGCAGCTCATGTTATAGACAGAAGCATGCTACATGGCAGACCATTTCAAACTCATCTCTCGGCATGTCCAGCCCATCCATTATCTCAGCCAATCCATTATCTCAGCCAATCATGGATAACGGGAAGGTTCCTGAGTTTTTCCCTGGCTAAACCAACTAGGTTCGTAATTTAACAATTTAATTTGTATTGAGCGATAGCAGGCACATGAAAGTTCACATGTTCTAGAAGGCATTTCTGCCCAAAAACACATTTTGATAAAAAAAAAAGTTCAAATGACTCTGTAAAGTAGTGACGTGCGACATATGCCTAGCTTCCTGAAATGAGTCACAAATCAGCCTAAATTTACTGCTGCAGATAACAATTAAGTAATCTAACTACATTGATTGAAATTATACCTTAATGTATGTAATAGTGTGACTCATTGCAACAGTATATACTAATGAGCTTGTAAATCCTCTGGTACACTAATCCAGACCAGTCTGTACGTTGAATGCGTTCTAGCTTAAACTGTGTAAGGGAATAGGGTTTGAAGATAATGAACATAAATCAGATAATTGTGCAAAATGTAAAGTGTAACTGCCAGCATAAGTCACATTCACTAATGTGACTGAGATGAAACCATAAACTCTATCACTGATAGTGTGCCTTGCAGCGGTCTCGTGAGCTGCGCAACACACAGTGACAGCTACTATTGATAAAGATTGCTGCATAGAGACTGAAATACTATCGATTCACCATGATAAGCACCATCTACCTGCTCATGTCATTAAGAAAACATAGACCTGTATCGCTAGCCTTCTAAGCTACTGTATCGCTAGGCTACTTCCTCCTTGTCAAATCAAATGTATTGCTCACATACACATGGTAAGCAGATGCTATTGCTTATAGCGAAATGCTTGTGCTTCTAGTTCAAATCAAATTGTATTTGTCACATGCGCCGAATACAACCTTACAGTGAATTGGTTACTTACAAGCCCTTAACCAACAATGCAGTTTTAAGAAAATACCTAAAAAAAGTAAGAGATAAAAATAACAAATAATAAAAGAGCTGCAGTAAAATAACAATAGCGGGGTTATCTACAGGAGGTACCGGTACAGAGTCAATGTGTGGGGGCACCGGTGTCGTGATAATTGAGGTTATATGTACATGTAGGTAGAGTTGTTAAAGTGAACATGCATAGAAAATAACAGAGAGTAGCAGCAGCGTAGAAGAGGGGGGGTAATGCAAATGGTCTGGGTAGCCAATTGATTAGATGTTCAGGAGTCTTGGTGCAGCTGTAAAACATTTTGAGGATCTGAGGACCCATGCCAAATCTTTTCAGTCTCCTGAGGGGGAATAGGTTTTGTCGTGCCCTCTTCACAACTGTCTTGGTGTGCTTGGACCACAGTACAGCAATATCAACAAGTAATCTAACAGTTCCACAACAACTACCTAATATACACAAATCTAAGTAAATGGATGGAATAAGAATATGTACATATAAATATATGGATGAGCAATGACCGAGCGGCATAGGCAAGATGCAATAGATGGTATAAAATACGGTATATACATATGGGATGAGTAATGCAAGATATGTAAAACATAATTATTAAAGTGCCATTAATGATTTCAAGTCCGTATGTAGGCAGCAGCCTCTTTGTGTTAGTGATGGCTGTTTAACAGTCTGATGGCCTTGAGATAGAAGCTATTTTTCAGTCTCTCGGCCCCAGCTTTGATGCACCTGAACTGACCTCACCTTCTGGATGGTAGGGGGTAGACAGGCAGTGGCTTGGGTGGTTGTTGTCTTTAATGATCTATTTGGCCTTCCTGTGCTGTTGGTGTCCTGGAGAGCAGGTAGTTTGCCCCCGGTGATGCATTGTGCAGACCGTACCACCCTCTGGAGAGCCCTGTGGTTGTGGGCGGTGCAGTTGCCGTACCAGACGGTGTTACAGCCCGACAGGATGCTCTCAATTGTGCATCTGTAAAGGTTTGTGAGGGTTTTAGGCGACAAAACACATTCCTTCAGCCTCCTGAGGTTGAAGAGCCGTTATTGCGCCTTCCTCACCACACTGTCTGTGTGGGTGGACCATTTTAGTTTGTCCGTGATGTGTACGATGAGGAACTTAAAACTTTCCACCTTCTCCACTGCTGTCCCGTTGATGTGGATAGGGGGGGGCTCCGTTTGCGGTTTCCTGAAGTCCACGATAATCTCCTTTGTTTTGTTGACGTTGAGTGAGAGGTTGTTTTCCTGACACCACACTCCGAGGGCCCTCACCTCCTATCTATAGGGTGTCTCGTAGTTGTTGGTGATCAGGCCTACAACTGTTGTTTCATCTGCAAACTTGATCGAGTTGGAGGCGTGCATGGCCACACAGTCATGGGTGAACAGGGAGTACAGGAGGGGGCTGAGCATGCATCCTTGTGGGACCCAAGTGTTGAGGATCAGCGAAGTGGAGATGTTGTTTCCTACCTTCACCACAATCGCACAGGGCAGGGTTCAGACCCAGGGCCTCAAGCTTAATGATGAGCTTAGAGGGTACGATGGTGTTGAATGCTGAGCTATAGTCAATGAACAGCATTCTTACATAGGTATTCCTCTTGTCCAAATGGGATAGGGCAGTGTGATGGCGATTGCAACATCTGTGGACCTATTGGGGCGTAATGCAAATTGCAGTGCGTCTACGGTGACAGGTAAGGTGGAGGTGATATGACCCTTGACCATTCTCTCAAAGCACTTCATGATGACAGAAGTGAGTGCTACAGGGTGATAGTCATTCAGTTCAGTTACCTTTGCTTTCTTGGGTACAGTAACAATGGTGACCATCTTGAAGCATGTGGGGACAGCAGACTGGGATAAGGAGAGATTGAATATGGGCAAGGGATGGTTCTCTGTGATGGGGTGTATGCTAACGCACAGATTGCCTCAAACCTGGCATTGGGAACAAACAGCCTACTCCCGAGACCAATTCTACTTAGCTAGCTATCTAGTTTGTAGCCAGCTATTGCCTGACAAAAGTAGAGCAGCAACATGGTTAATCCTCACAATCAATGACATCCCCACAGCAGACAAACATTGCAACATGAGCATCTCAAATGACTCGAGCGAGGTTCAAACAACTAGTGAATATTCGCAAAGAAAGTTCTTAGCAGAAACAGCAAGCATAGCAAGTAACAGCTAGTAACAGCAGCAACACAGCAAGAAACACCAGCGCATGCATGTGCTTGAAATCTGGCATTGAGGAATCATGTGTAGAACTGGTAAACGTAAATAGACCGCATGTATATAGAGTGTAAATCCAATACAAGCGGTGCATAAAGATGGCAGCTCCCATGCACTTACCATAAATTCTTTGTTTAGCTAAGTTCGCTCTATTGTACATTGCTCTCCTTTACTCTTTTTTGCATGGTCATTATCACAGTATGCATGATCCCAATTTTAGCTTCTAGATGCCGGCAATGAAATAAATAAAAAAGTAGATTACGCTGATCTATTGGCACATTGAAGTATATTGCGCGCCATAGTTTACAAACTTAGTGGATGGTGCTAAAACAATTAGGCCGTATCTGAATTCAGCCATATTTATGGACGTTTCCATTCTGAATTGGCTACACTTTATAACATTGATTGATCCATTGTTTTGACAATTGATTCATCATTTAATGTAGAATGAAGTCGTTATCCTCTCTATTGAAGTGGGAATAGCAGAGTAATGCTTAAAGACACCAAACTATCCAAATCCCTCACATACTAGCTAGGAGCCAGCTAGTATGGCTCCTAGTATGGCTAGGAGCCATACTAGCTGGCTCCTAGCTAGTATGTGAGAGAGTTCAGACAGAATAGTCTGCTCTGAATGACATAAAATGCATGACAAAGGAACAGAAAAGAGGGGATGGATGGAGGGGACATGTGAACGTTGGCTACTGGAGGGTAATTACATTGTTTAATAGGTTCATTGTAGTGCATTCTTTGGCTGTAGACACATCATCACCCAGACCAAGGCTGTGTCCCATTGATCCTCTTATCTGCCACCCCCTCATCTACCACCTGCTAACACAATACACCAGGAGGAGCTCCTGGATCCTTTAGACCTGCATTTGTTTGGATCACGTGACTGCAGCTCTTTGTGGCTCCAGACCTTTGGATCCCCCAGCACCCTTTGGGGTGTTCCCTTAAAACTGAAGTATGTGATCAGGCAGGGTAGTGTTGTGGGCAGCACACCAGTGAAACTGGGCTCTCATAGGTAGGACCTTGGATGAGGTCAGGGTTCAGGCCAGGGCTCTTGCTCTGGGGTTTGGGTTAGTGGTGGGATAGTTTAGGAGCTCTCTCTTCTAGAGGGAATAAACCAGCTGGGAGAGGTTGTTGAGTGGAGTGGTCACCTCCAATGCCTTTGACCCACTTAGCACAATGCTAGCTGGCGCTTAAAGCCCCTCCAAACTCATGCATCCTTTACTTCCCTCTTGGTCATTGTGTCCAGTGTCCTCTCCCCACTGGAATCCCATCATAGTGAGACTCTTTGGTGCACAGTCACAAAGGCTGGAGAAAGTAATCTGGCAACCCCCTATGTTGCCCCTGTGACAACTCCCAACCACCAATTATCAACAGTGCTGCACTGCAAACCTGTCTTTCAAAGAGTTGAGGTTGTGTATGGCGGTGTGTGGGTGGATGTGTGCGTGCACGTACAGTGCCTTAGGAAAGTGTTCAGACCCCTTGACTTCTTCCACATTTTGTTACGTTTTTTTCAAATTTTAGCGTTATTCTAAAATGTATTAACCTCTACGGGCCACGGGGGCAGTATTGAGAATTTTGAAAGAAATATGTGCCCATTTTTAACTGCCTCCTACACCAACTCAGAAGCTAGGATATGCATATTATTAACACATTCGGATAGAAAACACTCTGAATTTTCTAAAACAGTTTGAATGGTGTCTGTAAGTATAACAAAACTCATATTGCAGGCAAAAACCTGTGAAAAATAGATTAAAAAAAAGAGAATTTTGTGACTGTACTATTTAGTGTCATTGTTTTAAAGATACCACAGTGAGAAAGGATTCAGTTCGCAACTCCTACTGCTTCCACTAGATGTCAACGATCTTTAGAAAGTTGTTTGAAGCATCTGTGATAAATACACACCGAATTAGAAAGCTTACAAGTTGACACGTCATCACTTCATTTTTTGCGCCTGCGCATGAATCTGAGAAGAGTGCCTTTGTCATTATCGTTTATTCTAGACACTTGATAGGTTGTGTGAAAATATTACTGATGTTTACTGATGTTTCACGTTAAAAATGGAACAAAAGATTAGTGCTAAACAACGTTGACATGTTTAAACAAACGTAAATAGATTATTTACTAGGTTTTCTTTAGTTTTTCGACGTGACTTTACACTGCCCACCTCATTTTGTGGGAGCCTACTGAACGCTAACTATTTGGACATAAATTATGAACTTTGTCAAAAGAAACCACATTTGTTCTGGACCTGGGATCTCTGGCAGCGCCTTCTGATGGAGATAATCAAAGGTAAGGGGATATTTAGAATGTTATTATCGATATTAGATGATGCTAATGCTAACGGTATAGCTTAGCTTAGCTTAGCATATAGCTTATTGTTGTTAGCATAGTACCCAGTTTATACAAAATGTGATTTCCCAGTAAAGTTATTTTGAGATCTGGCCCTTCGGTAGCAATTACGAGATGATAATATATTATTCTTTGAATGACAATATTATAATACCAATGTTTTCGAATAGTAATTCCGTGATTTGTAATGCTGGATTCACTGGGTGCATTCGAGCCGAAAAAAATTCTGAATTTCACCGCGACTGTAAATGCTGTTTTTGGATATAAATATGAACTTGATGGAACTAAAAATGCATGTATTGTATAACATAATGTCCTATGAGTGTCATCTGATGCAGATTGTCAAAGGTAAGTGCATAATTCTAGCTAGTTTTCTGTCTGTTGATGCCCTTCTTTGAATTGGCTAAACATTACACGCAGCTATTGTCAATGTACTCTCCTCACATAACCTAACTTTATGCATTCTCCGTAATGCCTCTGAAAATCGGACAGCGTGGTTAGATTTAGGAGATATATCTTTCAAATGGAGGAAAATAGTTGATTATTTGATTTTTTGAAATGATTACTCTTGCAGTTTTGAATTCCCCGCCATGGTCACATGACAATAAATCCCAATACCGGGATAAGATCGGGATAAGATCCTCAACAGGTTAAATAGTTTTTTTCCTCATCAATCTACACACAATACCCCATGATGACAAAACCTGTTGGCTGTGTGCTTAGGGTCGTTGTCCTGTTGGAAGGTGAACCTTCACCCCAGTCTGAGGTCCTGAGCAGGTTTTCATCAAGGATCTCTCTGTACTATGCTCCGTTCATCTTTGCCTTGATCCTGACTAGTCTCTCAGTCCCTGCCACTGAAAAACATCCCCACAGCATGATGCTGCCACAACCATACTTCACAGTAGGGATTGTAACAGGTTTCCTCCAGATGTGACACTTGGCATTCAGGCCAAAGAGTTAAATCTTGGTTTCATCAGACCAGAGAATCTTGTTTCTCATGGTCTGAGAGTCTTTAAGTGACTTTTGGTAATCTCCAAGCCGGCTGTCATGTGCCTTTTACAGAGGAGTAGCTTCCGTCTGGCCACTCTACCATAAAGGCCTGATTGGTGGAGTGCTGCAGAGATGGCTGTTCTTCTGGAAGGTTCTCCCATCTCCACAAAGGAACTCTAGAGCTCTGTCACCTCCCTGATCAAGGCCCTTCTCCCCTGATTGCTCAGTTTGGCCAGGTATCCAGCTTTAGGAAGAGTCTTGGTGGTTCCAAACATCTTCCATTTAAGAATGATGGAGGCCACTGTGTTCTTGGGGACCTTCAATGTTGCAGACATTTTTTGGTACCCTTCCCCAGATATGTGCCTCGACACAATCCTGTCTCGGAGCTCTATGGACAATTCCTTCGACCTCATGGCATGGCTTGGCACTGTCAACTGTGGGACCTTATATAGACAGGTGTGTGCCTTTCCAAATCATGTCCAATTAATTGAATTTACCACAGTTGGACTCCAATCAAGTTGTAGAAACATCTCAAGGATTTTCAGTGGAAACAGGATGCACCTGAGCTCAATTTCGAGTCTCATAGCAAAGGGTCTGAATACTTATGTAAAATTTCTACAAACCTGTTATCGTTTTGTCATTATGGGGTATTGTGTGTAGATTGCTGAGGATTTATTTTTATATAATCAATTTTAGAATAAGGCTGTAAAGTAACAAAATGTGGAAAAAGTCAAGGGGTCTGAATACTTTCCGAAGGCACAGTATGTGCTGGAGACGCAGCAAGAACTTTGGTCTTATCTTTAAAAGCTTTTCATGGTGTACAAGAAGCCCCTGAGCCTTTGTGTGCTGTGTGGGTATTAATTTGAGGTGATTACCTTACTTTACCTTCGCAGGGCCTCTGTGGTGGAGCAGCAGCTGCTTGGCAGCAATCACTGCCTGAAGCTTAATTGACACTGTCTGTCTGTGGGGGGATGCTGCTGTTTTGTTCCTGGCTGTGTTTTATGACAGCGTAGCCTCTCCACCCCAGTGCTTCATGAGATGTTTACATAGAGTAGGGTGTGGGAACGGGGCCCATATGCTCCAGCGTTAGATGACAGGGACTGGCTTTGTGTTAAGGGGTTTGAGGAGTCAAATCAAAGCCTTCCGTCCGTACTGGTGACACTCTTTAGAACTAGTTAGAAAGCCACCTTTTCTGTACTCATCATAGCCCTGGAGCTTCCATATACTCTTATTCTCCCCTCTCCTAGGATTCACCATGCTAAAGTTGTAACGTCTGCTTCCAACTCACACTCTCAAACATGTAGATCCCCTGAAAGGCAGCTCACTCTCCAGATCCCAACCTCCTGAATTCTGATCACCTGTTCACACACCTGTATGTCATTTACACACACTATTTAGTTTAGTTCTTTGCACCCCATCAATGTGAGGTATTGTTTGTTTTGATACAGATTTCTATTCGGAGCTCTGTTTTTCCCGTATTAGTCCTCATGTGTATCATAGTTTTGGCCATTACTAACGATGCCTTTTTGCCTATTCACTGCCTGTACTTTTGCCTATTGGATTTCCTTGCCTGATCTCCTGGACTACATTACTAGCCTTTTCCCTGTCTGTATTGTTGCCTTTTTGGACCCCCTATGTATGACCTTCTGCCTTTCATATAAAACAATGGTATTCAACGTTGTTGGTGGTTTCATGGATAAGAGCGTCTGCTAAATGATTTAAATGTAAATGTAAATGTTTCATTTGTTTTGGGTTCAGCCACACCTAATTTCAAGAATTGTTTTATGTAGACTTATTGTGGTCTAAAAATGTTTTTAGTATTCATTGTGTATTCTGTGGATTAAATTGGGATTTTGTAGTTCATTTAAAATAAATGTTTTGCTGCATATTTTAGGATACATATAAAATAAAAAAAGTAAAATAATGTATAAAAAAATATTTCATACATTTGAAATACATTCCAACCTAAATTACGGAAATAATGGCACCTACAGAGAGGGCTGCCGTGCTTCTAGCTCTTAGGAAACTTAGCAGTATTTCGTTTTTTTCTGTATTATTTCTTACATTATTTGCCCAGAATTGTTTTTGTGTTATTACATACAGCCGGGAAGAACCATTGGATATCAGAGCGGTGGTAACTCACCAGCACTACCAGCATTATGACCAGGAATACGACTTTCCCGAATCGGTTCCTTTGTTCACACCCCCCAGGGCAATTTAACTTATTCCAGAGGCCAACCCAAAACACCGCCGGCAGAGGTGAAATACTCGGAGTGGTCTTCTGGTCCGACTTAGGAGGCGCGCACACCACCCACAGCTTCTGAGTATATTACTCACTAATGTTCAGTCTCTGGATAATAAAGTTAATGAGCTCAGGGCGAGGATTTCTTTCCATACTCTGTTTCACGGAAACATGGCTCTCTATACTGTCTGAGTCTGTCCAGTGTCATGATGTTGGCCTGTGGGTAAGGTTTGTGACCCCCCCCCCATAAATACCTTTCTCCCTTCCCTCTCTCTCTGACTCTACTGAAGGACTCTTGAATAGCCTTTGTTAAACATAGAGTCTGGGAACATCAAACAAGTGGGGGGAAAGGAACCATATTTCGGTAATAGAACCAGTTGAAAATATGCGTTGGTACTTAATGAATATGATGTCTGTTCGGTTGTCATCTGAGACATTATGACTGATGACAGGACGACATAAACTGTATCTGGGAAAGTCTACACATTCTAGTTATCAGATTCACATGGAACTGTTGTGTAATTTAAATGTTTAAATTTGACACTATTTGTGAAAAGATGAAATGTAATTTTAGCTTCCAAATGAGAGAATTGGGTTTTCATAAGTTTAGAGCCCTGCTCAATCAGTGGCCCGCCCCTGTGAAGAGACATGGGTTATAAACTATGAAACACACCCTTCTTTCCCTCCACTATATAAGCCCTTGACGAAAATGTAACCTCCTGTTCCGAGGACGATAGGATGACAGTCCATACGTTAAAAAGGACTAACATGTCAACTACAGAACTAAGCCAACCTCAGCGTGAGCTTTGGTTGTGAATGGTATGAACTTTGAACTCTTATTCACTGAAGAAGTGAGACCTCCTAGCCGTTGAGTTAGCAACAGCAGCTATAATCGTGGGCTAGGAAAGGACGGACGACGTATCCAGTCTAACACACAACGAAGATACTACAACGTATCCAATTTACCACCAGAGACATTCTTCCGAGGACAGGAAGATCTCTGTTGGCTAACACGGCCAGCATCTACGACCAACCTACGGAAGCGCACCTCAGAGTAAATATTTATTGCATTTTCCTTTTCCAAATGGGCGGTAATTTAGAATGCATAAGATACTGTATTTACGATAGCACAGCTTCTCCCTTTGTTCCTCAGTCTTCCCGCTCTTTCATTCAAGCCCAACCCCCTCTCTTTGTGTAACAAGCCATCATACAAGTTCCGTCCACCAGGGACGTTTCTGTATGACATAATTTGCATTCTGTGTATATGTAATTCTGTGTGATTAGTTAGGTACTTAGTAAATAAATAATTAAACCCAATTTTGTATTGCTGATTAAACTTGTTAGCCAGGGTTTGTGAAGATAACCAAGAATTTACAACTTTCAGATGAGACTGAAATAAGGTGACGATTAATATTGATTGCTATTGATGTAAAATATTACTAGGTCTTTCAGAGTTTATTCGGAAGATAACAGCTCTATAAACACTCTTTCGTGGTGCCCCGACTTTCTAGTTAATGACATTTACATGATTAGCTCAATCAGGTAATATTAATGATTTTATAGAATAGCATGTCACATCACTTAATCCGGCATAGCCAAAGACACGACACCAGCCAGTTGGGTTCTCAGTTCATCGCGCAGACAGGAATAAATATACTGCTCAAAAAAATAAAGGGAACACTTAAACAACACATCCTAGATCTGAATGAAATAAATAATCTTATTAAATACTTTTTTCTTTACATAGTTGAATGTGCTGACAACAAAATCACACAAAAATAATCAATGGAAATCCAATTTATCAGCCCATGGAGGTCTGGATTTGGAGTCACACTCAAAATTAAAGTGGAAAACCATACTACAGGCTGATCCAACTTTGATGTAATGTCTTTAAAACAAGTCAAAATGAGGCTCAGTAGTGTGTCTGGCCTCCACGTGCCTGTATGACCTCCCTACAATGCCTGGGCATGCTCCTGATGAGGTGGCGGATGGTCTCCTGAGGGATCTCCTCCCAGACCTGGACTAAAGCATCCGCCAACTCCTGGACAGTCTGTGGTGCAACGTGGCGTTGGTGGATGGAGCGAGACATGATGTCCCAGATGTGCTCAATTGGATTCAGGTCTGGGGAACGGGCGGGCCAGTCCATAGCATCAATGCCTTCCTCTTGCAGGAACTGCTGACACACTCCAGCCACATGAGGTCTTGCATTGTCTTGCATTAGGAGGAACCCAGGGCCAACCGCACCAGCATATGGTCTCACAAGGGGTCTGAGGATCTCATCTCGGTACCTAATGGCAGTCAGGCTACCTCTGGCGAGCACATGGAGGGCTGTGCGGCCCCCCAAAGAAATGCCACCCCACACCATGACTGACCCAACGCCAAACCGGTCATGCTGGAGGATGTTGCAGTCGGCAGAACGTACTCCACGGCGTCTCCAGACTCTGTCACGTCTGTCACATGTGCTCAGTGTGAACCTGCTTTCATCTGTGAAGAGCACAGGGCGCCAGTGGCGAATTTGCCAATCTTGGTGTTCTCTGGCATATGCCAAACGTCCTGCACAGTGTTGGGCTGTAAGCACAACCCCCACCTGTGGACGTTGGGCCCTCATACCACCCTCATGGAGTCTGTTTCTGACCGTTTGAGCAGACACATATACATTTGTGGCCTGCTGGAGGTCATTTTGCAGGGCTCTGGCAGTGCTCCTCCTTGCACAAAGGCGGAGGTAGCGGTCCTGCTGCTGGGTTGTTGCCCTCCTACGGCCTCCTCCACGTCTCCTGATGTACTGGCCTGTCTCCTGGTAGCGCCTCCATGCTCTGGACACTACGCTGACAGACACAGCAAACCTTCTTGCCACAGCTCGCATTGATGTGCCATCCTGGATGAGCTGCACTACCTGAGCCACTTGTGTGGGTTGTAGACTCCGTCTCATGCTACCACTAGAGTGAAAGCACCGCCAGCATTCAAAGTGACCAAAACATCAGCCAGGAAGCATAGGAACTGAGAAGTGGTCTGTGGTCCCCACCTGCAGAACCACTCCTTTATTGGGGGTGTCTTGCTAATTGCCTATAATTTCCACCTGTTGTCTATTCCATTTGCACAACAGCATGTGAAATTTATTGTCAATCAGTGTGTAACGGCTGTCGGGAGAGAGAGTAGACCAAGGTGCAGCGGAGTTAGTGTTCATCTTGATTTTAATTAACGTAAGAACACTATACAAAACTGAACAAAAACACGACAGCAAAACAGTCCTGTTAGGAAATAATCTAACAGAAACAATTACCCACAAAACCCCAACGGAAAAACAGGCCCTTATGTGTGACTCCCAATCAGCAACAACCAACAACAGCTGTGCCTGATTGGAAGCCACACGGCCAAAATCAATGAAACAGACAACATAGAAAATGAGCATAGAACCCCTCTCTATGGCCAGGGCGTTACACAGTGTTGCTTCCTAAGTGGACAGTTTGATTTCACAGAAGTGTGATTGACTTGGAGTTACATTGTGTTGTTTAAGTTTTCCCTTTATTTTTTTGAGCAGTGTATTTCTCTGGGAGAAGAAGGGCGGGGGTGTATGTTTCATGATTAACGACTCATGGTGTGATTGGGATAACATACAGGAACTCAAGTCCTTTTGTTCACCCAACCTAGAATACCTCACAATCAAATGCCGACCGTATTATCTCCCAAGACAATTCTCTTTGGTTATAGTAACAGCCGTGTATATCCCCCCACAAGCTAACACCACGACAGCCCTCAAAGAACTTCACTGGACTTTATGCAAACTGGAAACCACATATCCTGAGGCTGCATTTATTCTAGCTGGGGATTTTAACAAAGCAAATTTGAGAAAAAGGCTGCCAAAGTTTTATCAACACATTGACTGTAGTACTTGCGCTGCTAAAACACTCGACCACTGCTACTCCAACTTCCGGGATGCCTACAAGGCTCTCCCACGCCCTCCTTTCTGCAAATCTGATCATGACTCCATTTGGCTCCTCCCTTCCTATAGGCAGAAACTCAAACAGGACGTACCCATGCTAAGCACTATTAAACACTGGTCTGACCAATCCATGCTTCAAGATTGTTTTAATCACACGGACTGGGATATGTTCCTGGTAGCCTCTGAGAATAATATCGACAAATACACTGATACAGTGACTGAGTTTATCAGGAAGTGTATAGGAGATGTTGTACCCACTGTGACTATTAAAACCTACCTTACCTAGAAACTGTTGATAGATGGCAGCATCCGCACAAAACTGAAAGTGCGAACCATTGCATTCAACCATGGCAAGGTGACTGGGAATATGGACGAATACAAACAGTGTAGTTATTCCCTCCATAAGGCAATCAAACAGGCAAAACGTCAGTATAGAGACAAAGTGGAGTCGCAATTCAACGGCTCAGACACAAGACGTATGTGGCAGGGTCTACAAAGGGAAAATAGGGGAAATGCTTTGAGGATAACACAGTGCCACCGACGAGGCCCGCTACCAAGGACTGTGGGCTCTCTTTCTCCATGGCCGACGTGAGTTGGAAAGCAAAGGTAAGAAAGCAAAGGTAACTGAACTAAATGACTATCGCCCATAGCAGTCACTTCTGTCATCATGAAGTGCTTTGAGAGACTAGTCAAGGATCATCAATCAATCAAATGTATTTAAAAAGCCCTTTTTACATCAACCGATGTCACAAAGTGCTATACATAAACCCAGACTAAAACCCCAAACCGCAAGCAATGCAGATGTAGAAGTACGGTGACTAGGAAAAACTCCATAGAAAGAAAGAAGAAAGAAGGAAGAAACCTAGAGAGAGAGAGTCGAAAAAAGCAGGTCCGGGACAAGGTAGCACGTCCGGTGAACAGGTCAGGGTTTCATAGCCGCAGGCAGAACAGTTGAAACTGCAGCAGCACAACCAGGTGGACTGGGGACAGCAAGGAGTCATCAGGGCAGGAAGTCCTGAGGCATGGTCCCAGGGCTCAGGTCCTCCGGGAGGGGAGGGAGAGGGAGAGAGAGAGAATTAGAGGGAGCATATTTAAATTCAAACAGGACACCGGATAAGACAGGAGAAAACTCTAGATATAATAGACTGACCCTAGCCCCCCGACATATAAACTATTGCAGCATAAATACTGGAGGCTGAGACAGAAGGTGTCAGGAGACACTGTGGCCCTGTCCGACGATAGCCCCGGACAGGGCCAACCAGGCAGGATATAACCCCACCCACTACGCCAAAGCACAGGCCCACACCACTAGAGGGATATCTTCAACCACCAACATAATACCCTGAGACAAGGCTGAGTATAGCCCACAAAGATCTCCCCCACGGCACAAACCCATACAGGAAGATCACGTCAGTTACTCAACCCACTAAAGTGACGCACCCCTCCTAGGGATGGGATGGAAGAGCACAAGTAAGTCAGTGATTCAGCCCCCGGAATAGGGTTAGAGGCAGAGAATCCCGGTGGAAAGAGGGGAACCGGTCAGGCAGTGACAGCAAGGGCGGGTTTTCGCTCCAGTACCTTTCCGTTCACCTTCACACCCTTGGGCCAGACTACACTCAATCATAGGACCTACTGAAGTGATGACTCTTCAATAAAGACTTAAAGGTCGAGACCGAGTCTGCAACTCTCACATGGATATTCAGACCATTTCATAAAAACTGAGCTCTATATCACCTCCACCTTACCTGACACCCTAGACACACTTCAATTTGCTTACCACCCCAATAGATCCACAGACGATGCAATCGCCACCGCACTGCACACTGCCCTATCCCATCTGGACAAGAGGAATACCTATGTAAGAATGCTGTTCATTGACTATAGCTCAGCATTCAACACCATCGTACCCTCCAAGCACATCATTAAGCTTGAGGCCCTGGGTCTGAATCCCGCCCTGTGCAACTGACCAGTTCTACACATGCTTCCTCAATGCCGGATTTCAAGCACATGCATGCGCTGGTGTTTCTTGCTGTGTTGCTGCTGTAACTAGCTGTTACTCGCTATGCTTGATGTTTCTGCTAAGAATTTTCTTTGCGAATATTCACTAGTTGTTTGAACCTTGCTCGAGTCATTTCAGATGCTCATGTTGCAATGTTTGTCTGCTGTGGGGATGTCATTGATTGTGAGGATTAACCATGTTGCTGCTCTACTTTTGTCAGGCAATAGACAGCTACAAACTAGCTAGCTAGCTAAGTAGGATTGGTCTCGGGAGTAGGCTATTGTATTTGTTTGTTCCCAATGCCAGGTTTGAAGCAATCAGTGCGCTAGCATACACCACATCACAGAGAACCATCCCTTGCCCATATTCAATCTCTCCTTATCCCAGTCTGCTGTCCCCACATGCTTCAAGATGGCCACCATTGTTACTGTACCCAAGAAAGCAAAGGTAACTGAACTGAATGACTATCACCCTGTAGCACTCACTTCTGTCATCATGAAGTGCTTTGAGAGAATGGTCAAGGGTCATATCACCTCCACCTTACCTGTCACCGTAGACCCACTGCAATTTGCATTACGCCCCAATAGGTCCACAGATGTTGCAATCGCCATCACACTGCACACTGCCCTATCCCATCTGGACAAGAGGAATACCTATGTAAGAATGCTGTTCATTGACTATAGCTCAGCATTCAACACCATCGTACCCTCCAAGCTCATCATTAAGCTTGAGGCCCTGGGTCTGAACCCTGCCCTGTGCAACTGTGTCCTGGACTTCCTGACGGGCCACCCCCAGGTGGTGAAGGTAGGAAAAAACACCTCCACTTCGCTGATACTCAACACTGGGGCTACACAAGGATGCATGCTCAGCCCCCTCCTGTACTCCCTGTTCACCCATGACTGCGTGGCCACGCACTTCTCAACTCACTAATCAAGTTTGCAGATGACACAACAGTAGTAGGCCTGATTACCAACAATGACGAGACAGTCTACAGGGAGGAGGCGAGGGCCCTGGGAGTGTGGTGCCAGGAAAATAACCTCTAACCCAATGTCAACAAAACAACGGAGCTGATCGTGGACTTCAGGAAACAGCAGAGGGAGCACCCCCTATCCACATCAACTGGACCGCAGTGGAGAAGGTGGAAAGCTTCAAGTTCCTCATCGTACACATCACTGACAAACTGAAATGGTCCACCCACACAGACAGTGTGGTGAAGAAGGTGCAACAGCGCCTATTCAACCTCAGGAGGCTGAAGAAATGTGGCTTGGCACCTAAAACCCTCACAAATCTTTATAGATGCACAATTGAGAGCATCTTGTCAGGCTGTATCACCACCTGGTACGGAAAATGCACCGGCCGCAACTGCAGGGCTCTCCAGAGGGTGGTGCAGTCTGCCCAACGCATCACAGGGGGCAAACTACCTGCCCTCCAGGACACCTACAGCACCCGATGTCATAGGAAGGCCAAATAGATCATCAAGGACAACAACGTCTATCATCCCGAAAGCGAGGTGAGTGCAGATGCATCAAAGCTGGGACCGAGAGACTGAAATACAGCTTCTATCTCAGGGCCACCAGACTGTTAAATTCTGTTAAATAGTCATCACTAGCACATTAGAGAATGCTGCCTTATATACATTGACTTGGAATCACTGGCCACTTTAATAATGGAACACTAGTCACTTTAATAATGTTTACATATTTTGCATTACTCATCTCATATGTATATACTGTATTCTATCCTATTCTACTGTCTCTTTGTCTATGCAGCTCTGACATTGCTCGCCCAAATATTTATATATTCTTAATTCCATTCCTTTACTTAGATTTGTGTGTATTGTTGTGAAATTGTTAGATATTACTGTTAGATATTACTGTACTGTTAGAGCAAGAAACACAAGCATTTTGTTACACCCGCAATAACATCTGCTAAACACTTGTATGTGACTAATAACATTTGATTTGATATTACGTAATGCATGTAAAATGTATATTACAATATATGTTAAATACATGGGAAAATAATGTATTTTAGAATATATTGTCACATTGACTTATCAATGTATTTGGTATTTTTTTAAGTATTTGGAAACGCTTCATAAAATATATTTCAACATGCATTTAAATGTGTTTTGTCCAAAACAAATTGGACAAAACAAATTGTAACAAAATGGTAACTGTCTAATCAATAAAACTTTAGTACACTTCAATATCACATGCAGTTTTGTCAGTGTCTTTTAAGACTGCAGAACTGGCAGTGTAGAAGTTTAATCTTTAAATTATAGAACACAATATAACACAACTGGCATGATAATCAATCTCATGGGAGGCCAAAAAGCACTAACTGAGACAAAGCCACGCCCCCAATAAGCCATTTATCCAAGTCTTTTTATCGGCTCCTGCTGCTACGATATATTTTGTCAGAATGCATTTTATTGTACTTAACACATACCAAAAGCATACCAAAAGCACTAACATGTATTTAAATGCATTTAAATGACTACTAAAATGACTGCAAACATGATACATTACGGTGATACAGTTTCATGGGAATATAACAAATAAACAAATAAACTTGACAAGAGCATTGCAACCAACGTCCAACGTGTAGAACTTAACATGTACTGGGTATTTTGCGTCCCTTTGATATGTTAAGTAGAAATTATGCTTATTATTTAAAAGCCTGTTATATGGAATCGAGTGCCCTTTAATATAGACCACATGGAGAATTAAATTAATCTGATTTTCAATATGAATAAAGTCTTGCTAAAGTGCAGAAATTCAGCATTTCGACATGTCCCTTGGTGCACCCTCTGTGACTTCTAGGAAGATTTTTACCCACTAACCCCCCCAAAAATACTCCAAGTGTCAGTAGTCGCTAGGAGTGGTGGTAGGAGTCAGGCGCAGAGAGCAGACGTAAGGAACGTTGTGTTTATTAAATAAAACACAACACGATCGACGCCAACACAACCGGCGTGGAAAAAATGCAAAGTGCCCAGAACAGGTGCACAGCATGCATAAAATATAACAGTCGTAGATCGCCAGCACATCAAAACACAACCTGACGCTAAATAATCCCGCACAAACCTGGGCGGGCTAACCAGGCTTAAATAACCAAAATCAAAAGACCCAAATGAGGAACAGGTGCAAACAATAAGACATACCAAACGAAAAGGAAAAAGGGATCAGCGGCGGCTACTAGGCCGGTGACGACGACCGCCGAGCGCCGCCCGAGCAGGCAGGGGAGCCACCTTCGGTGGGATTTGTGACAGTACCCCCCTCCTGATGCGCGGCTCCCGCAGCGCGCCGCCACCGAACTCGAGGGCGACCCGGAGGACGAGGCGCAGGGCGATCCCCATGAAGGCGGTGGAACTCCCTCAGTAGTGGGGGGTCCAAAATGTCCTTCCTGGGTACCCAGCACCTCTCCTCCGCGCCGTACCCCTCCCAGTCGACGAGGTACTGTAGGCCCCCCCCCCCCCCGAAGTCTGGAGTCCAGAATGGCACGTATCTTATACGCCGGGGACCCCCCAATGTCCAGCGGGGGGGGGGAACCTCCGGCACCTCACCTTCCTGCATGGGACCAGCCACCACCGGCCTGAGGAGAGACACATGAAACGAGGTGTTAATACGGTAGTAAGATGGAAGTTGTAACCGGTAACACACCTCGTTTATCCTCCTCAGGACTTTAAACGGCCCTACACACTGCGGGCCCAGCTTCCGGCAGGGCAAGCGGAGGGGCAGATTTCTAGCCGAGAGCCAGACTCGATCCCCTGGTGCAAACACAGGGGTCTCACTGCGGTGCTGGTCAGCGCTCTTCTTCTGCCGTCCACTCGCCTTTGTGAGTGCGTCTTGGACGGCTCTCCAAGTGTCCTTCGAGCGCTGCACCCAATCCTCCACCGCAGGAGCCTCGGTCTGGCTCTGGTGCCATGGAGCCAGGACCGGCTGGTAGCCCAACGCACTGGAATGGTGACATGTTGGTTGATGAGTGACGTAGAGAATTTTGGGCTATTTCTGCCCATGGCACGTATCTCGCCCATTCCCTGGGCCGGTCCTGGCAATACGTCCTTAGAAACCTACCCACCTCTTGGTTCACCCTCTCCACCTGCCCATTACTCTCGGGGTGGAAACCCGAGGTCAGGCTGACCGAGACCCCCAAACGTTCCATGAACGCCCTCCAAACTCTGGACGTGAACTGGGGACCCCGATCAGAAACGATGTCCTCGGGCACCCCGTAGTGCCGGAAGACATGGGTAAACAGGGCCTCCGCAGTCTGCAGAGCCGTAGGGAGACCGGGCAACGGGATGAGACGACAGGACTTCGAGAACCGATCCACAACGACCAGGATAGTGGTGTTCCCCTGAGATACGGGAAGGTCAGTGAGGAAGTCCACTGACAAGTGTGACCACGGCCGCTGTGGAACGGGGAGGGGGTGTAATTTCCCTCTAGGCAGGTGTCGAGGAGCCTTGCTCTGAGCGCACACCGAGCAGGAGGAAACATAAAAACGCACGTCCTTACCCAAGGTGGGCCACCAGTACTTCCCCCTCAGGTTCCGCACTGTCCTCTCGATCCCAGGGTGACCCGAGGAGGGGAGATTATGGGCCCATCGAATCAATCGATCACGGAGACCAAGCGGTACGTACTGAACACCTGCCGGACACTGCGATGGTGCAGGTTCCGACTGTAACGCCCGCTCGATCTCCGCGTCCAACTCCCATACCACCGGAGCTACCAAGCACGACGCTGGAAGAATGGGAGCCGGATCGATGGCCCTCTCCTCGGTGTCATATAGGCGGGACAGTGCGTCGGCCTTCGTGTTCAGTGAACCTGGCCGATAAGAGATCGTGAACCGGAAACGGGTAAAGAACATGGCCCTTCTGCTGGGTGGTCGAACACGGCCCGGAAACGGCGGGTGAACTCGGGGTAGTGATCCCTTGCCGAGTCTGGGCCATACCACACTGCGTTGGCCCACTCCAGGGCACGTCCCGTTAAGCAGGAGACGAGGACGCTTACGCTCTCCTCTCCCGAGGGACTCGGACGAACGGTAGCCAGGTACAACTCCAACTGTAGCAGGAACCCCTGGCACCCAGCCGCCGCTCCATCGTACTCCCTGGGGAGAGCCAGGCGTAGGGCTCCGGGTCCGGACGTCGGTGGAGGGGTAGATGGTGGAGGGGGAATAGGTGCTGGGGATGTGGTAGGGAGGCCACTCCTCTCCCATCGGTCCATCCTCTCCATCACCTGCTCCATCGCTGAGCCGATTCGGTGGAGGATGGCGGTATGGTGGAGGACCCGTTCCTCCATCGATGGGAGAGGAGGGGAGGCTGCTCCTGCTGACTCCATAGTGGTGCGGGATTCTGTCAGTAGTTGCTAGGAGTGGTGGTAGGAGTCAGGCGCAGAGAGCAGAGGTAAGGAACGTTGTGTTTATTAAATAAAACACAACACGATCGACGCCAACACAACCGGCGTGGAAAAAATGCAAAGTGCCCAGAACAGGTGCACAGCATGCATAAAATATAACAGTCGTAGATCGCCAGCACATCAAAACACAACCTGACGCTAAATAATCCCGCACAAACCTGGGCGGGCTAACCAGGCTTAAATAACCAAAATCAAAAGACCCAAATGAGGAACAGGTGCAAACAATAAGACATACCAAACGAAAAGGAAAAAGGGATCAGCGGTGGCTAGTAGGCCGGTGACGACGACCGCTGAGCGCCGCCCGAGCAGGCAGGGGAGCCACCTTCGGTGGGATTCGTGACACCAAGTTTTCACCATCATTGAAAAGCCCTAGTTATTTAGTTGCTTTGACAAAGTTATTCCTGAAGATTATTATTTATTTCATGTGATTAGTGATTCATTTATGCCTGTCCCTCATTTTAAGGTCAACCCTGTTACGTGAACTTAACTCTTGTTTTAATATGATGAAACTATTCATTTTAAAACATTTATCTCAAAAGAAACATTGAACATCTAATAGTCAAATCATAGTGTAAAAGCAGGTGAGCTGATTCTACTCTTTTTAGCAATTTTCTGGTGTTTTGTGGTGAAAAACTATTACCCATAGATAGACAGGCTAGAAATCTTTTAACAATTATATATTTTTTGTAAATCTTGCATTCAATTGCCCCTCCCTGTTAAACACAAAAAGCTTGAATTTCCCCTGGGATTCATGGCTGATTTAAATACTAATTACCAGTTGGAGGGCCGTTCCAAGTGAATTTTTCCCACTTCGCACTTGGTTAATACACAAGACCTAGACCTTCACTTTGACATAGTTGTGGAGCGTTGTACGATGTACAGTTTTTGTTTAAACTGATCTCGGACACTTTATTTGTTTCATTATTTAATTTAGCTGAAGAGAGGCACTTATTATGCAAAATAAAAGTATTGAAATGGGAAAACATGTTTTTCATAAAGTTGAACATGTACTCTTTATGACAAAAAATGTGGTCAATATTTTTACTCACCATCAAAATTTAAATGATGTCACTGCCAAAGATTTGGCTTGGTAGACAAAACATTTTTCTACATTGATCAATGCGTAAAGAGTAATTTATGTCAAATTAGGAACCACTTTGGTCACACTAGAGTAGATGACATAGCCATGCATTTCTGGAATATTGTCAGGTATTACATGCATTTGAGCAAAGATGCAAATCTATCTACATTCATGTATTTAAAATACATTTTACGTGGCGTTAAATATATTGAAATGTATGGGGTAACTGATCCCTTTGGGTCGCCTTTGAATTTGTTGTACATATTTATAAAATTATCTGTCTTTTCCATCCTAGATGGTGGAACTCTGTTTCACTCCAGTTCACCAAATGTCACCATTATGAGTATGTATTCTATGGATTACATGATGGAAGTTTCAAAAGAAAAAGTAGGTTTGAATGAGAGCAGTGCATATTGGAGTCCTGGAAGTCTTTGATGGTCACACTACATTTACATACCAGTCCAAACAAACATTAATACAACAATCACCATGATAATAATCATCCTCAGTGTCGCAGATTAGGTTCAGCCCAGATTCCAGTAGACTAGAGAAAGATAGATTCCAGCATAGCAAGAGAGACAGGTGCAAACGCTGCTCTTATCAGTCCTAAACTATGTTGTGGGGCTATAACGGATATAAAGCCATAATGGGCTATTTCACACACCTTTGTGCAGGTGCACCTGCTGCTGTTCACACACTGAACCTGTAGGACTGCCGGTGGTCTGCCAGCCACTGATCACCTGCTGTGTGTATGTGTGTGTGTGCGTGGGTGTGTGTTTGTGTGTAAAGTGTTTTGAGTGCTCCTATTTATCAGACGTGTGGGGTGAGGTTGAGGTCAGGTAGTTTAGGTGGCATGGCTCAGTTTGGTCAGCGGGCTGTCAGGTGATCAAACACTCAGGTCCTCCAAAGGCTTCTGCCCTCTTGAGCAGAGGTGAGATAAAGATGCCAGTGAGAAAAATGCTCCCTCTCTCCTCCTTCTCCTCTCCTCTGACCCATGGGGGAATGGTCTGTTATTGTCAGGCTCCAGTCACTGTTTTTATGGATGGCTACTTTATATGATCTCCACACCACCTGTAGGAAAGACAACAAAGGCAAGCCATAACAAGACTGACTAAAGTTTACTATTTATTAAAGATGAGACCTTGGCTTGTATTCTTCAGGATTTAAGCCAGTTTCCTACAGCAGGAAAATAATTGTGCACCAACAGGAAAGGTGAATTATTATTAATTTACATTTTTGTAGGGGTTGATACATTTTTCATAAGGGAAAATGAAGTCTGAAATTTCAAAGTGGAAACTTCAGAAGCTTTTTTAAACATAAAATACAATACAAGTTTTACATTTCCTGCATTGCAGTAAAGTTCTCCTGATCAAATAAAGATCATATGTCTGTAGGATTTGTAAATGTTCATATGGCACCACTCTATGTGTGTGTCCATGTGCTGTATGGTGTGCATACGTTAAAGGTGACTGTGTACAGTACTGTATATTTGCAGGCACTCTTTTTTTCTAATTTTCTTCAAGCCACTATACAGATGTAGGATCTTAATTTGAGCTAGTTTGCTAATGCAGGAAAAATAATCCTGCAGCAACAGGAAATATAAATGATTATGTTGATAATAATGAACATACATTTTTGTAGGGGTTTATACATTTTTTGGTATGGCAAATCAAAGTGGAAATTAAACTTTAGAAGCCTTTTTAAACCTCAAAAACACAACAAAAGAGTAAGGAAATTAAGATCCTACATCTGTAAGGCTATGCAAGATATGAACACACAGGGAGAGGGACACAAAACACCAGTGAAAGGGTAGATCATAAGAAAACAGGTGTGATACAGGCACGTGCAGTCAAAAAATGTGATTTTCCTGTGCCTTATATTTCCACAGTATGAGGTTGGAATAATACTGTGAAATTGTGAAAATTATGATAATGTCCTTTAAGTGTAAGAGCTGTTTGAAAATAATGCATTTTGATGGGATTGAGTTTTGACCTGCCTGGTGACATCAATAGACCAATAAGAAAGAGATAACAGCTAGTTTTCAGTTTTCCACTCCCCACTCAGACCACCCAGACAGTCCTAACAAAATTCTTGCTTGAGAAATTAAACTTTGCTAAGAAGCTATTTTTGTTTCTTTTTTGCCATTTTAATTTAAAACAATCACAGTAAGATAGTTAATTGTTACCCAGAAATGACTTGATATTGACATCATTTTTTTTTTTACATTGGACCTTTAATGACCGGATGCATGAAGAAATCAACATGGCAATAGAAAAAAGAAAAGAGGGAGGGAGAGAGAGAAGGAGAAAGGTGACTCCTCCTGTGCAGGTACATACACGCCAGGTGTGTGTAGCAGTGTATACTCAGATATCTGATTTAGGGATTTGCAAAACTGACCAAAGTGGTCAGAGACGGCCACTCACCCTTGAGCAATGCAGTAAACACAAAGTGTTTCACATTGATGACAAATTAGTACTATTTCACTGCTTGAACAAATAGATAGTATTGTGTCTGCATTGCACAACATCTCAGATCTTTAACACTGAAAGAGCAGCACATTACTGGGCCTATCTGTGCAGACTTCAGTGGACAGATATATATGTTGTTTTGTCTTTGTTCCGCATTAGAGCAGGCCAGAAATGTAAAGGGGACTTTATATTGTTCTATATTTCTTGATCCCTCAGACATTCAGCTCCACAAAACAAGATTTCAACAGTTGGTCATGAAGGGTAGGTTTTGAGGACACTCTCCCCAGGTTTCTTTAGCAACTAAGACAGATACTTGTCTGTATAACAAAAAGCACTGCACATGGATTGTCAGGATAGCTGTAGTTGTGCATACCATAAGTGTTACTTAAAGTTGTAATTTACCATAACCCACAAATCCTACAAGAGGAGTAAAGTTGTGTAACTTTGTCAAACAAATGGACCTCATTCCTTTACCCAGTTTATCAGGACCACCAGTGTTTCCCATGGTTCTTTATCATGTGTGATAAGAGCCATTATAAAGGGCTGAACATGGGAGAGCCAAGGGGAGGAGAGGGGTGTAGGGAGAGGAGAGGGGTATGGGGAGAGTATAGGGGTGTGGGAAGAAGAGAGGAGACACAAGACAGCTGTCTGCACCTGCTTCCCTGGCCGGAAGGGAGGAAACATAAAGCATGGTGCTGGAGGAGATGGTTGCCATTTTACGGGCGCCCAACCAATTGTGCTATTTTGTGTGTTTTTTCGCATTGTTTGTAACTTATTTTGGACATAATGTTTCTACCACCATCTCTTATGACCAAAAGAGCTTCTGGATATCAGAACAGCGATTACTCACTTCGAACTGGACAAAGATTTTTCTTTAACAAGTTGGAGGCGAAGGATTTACTCCAGATACCAGACCAGGCCCAAATCCCCGTCATTTGCATGAAGAGAAGACGTTGATACAGGGGACGCTGGTCCAGGTACCTTGTGAGAATTCATCGGCGAGTGGGTAACCCGCTTCTACCATCCATCCTATTGGCCAAACTGCAATCATTGGAGAATAAACTGGATGAGCTCCGTTCAAGACTTTCCTACCATCGGGACATTAAAAACTGTGGGGGATCTTATGTTTCACCGAGTCGTGGCTGAACGACGACATGGATAATATACAGTTGTCTGGTTTTTCCGTGCATCAGCCAGATAGAACAGCTGCCTCCAGTAAGACAAGGAGTGTCGGTTTGTGACTATTTGTCAATAACTGCTGGTGCGCAAAATCAAATATTAATGAAGTCTCAAGGTTTTGCTCGCCTAAGGTAGAGTTTCTCATGATAAGCTGTAGACCACAATATTTACCAAGAGAGTTTTCATCTGTATTTTTCATAGCTGCCTATTTACCACCACAAACCGATGCTGGCTGTCACACCCTGATCTGTTTCACCTGTCTTTGTGCTTGTCTCCACCTCCCCCCAGGTGTTGCCCATCTGCCCCATTATCCCCAGTGCATTGTGTTCTCTGTTTGTCTGTTGCCAGTTCGTCTTGGCTCGTCAAGCATACCAGCGGTTTTCCCTGTACTCCTGTTTCTTGTTAGTTCCTGTTTTCTAGTTCTCCCGGTTTTTGACCATTCTGCCTGCCCTGACCCTGAGTCTGCCTGCCATTCTGTACCTCTTGACACTGCCCTGGATTACTGACCCTTGCCTGCCCTGACCCTGAGCCTGCCTGCCGTTCTGTACCTTACGGACTCTGACCTGGATTACTGATCTCTGCCTGCCCTTGACCTGTCGTTTGCCTGCCCCCTGTTTCGTGAATAAACATTTGTTATTTTGAACTGTCTTCATCTGGGTCTTATCCTGAGGTTTGATAGCTGGCACTAAAACCGCACACAACGAGCTGTATAGAGGTATAAGCAAACAAGAAAATGCACATCCAGATGCGGTGCTTCTAGTGGCTGGGGACTTTAATGCAAGGAAACTTAACCCTGTTTGACCTAATTTCAACCAGCATGTGCAACAAAAGGAGAAAAAAAACTCTAAACCACCTTTTCTCCACAAACAGAAATGCATACAAAGCTCTCCCTCGACCTCCATTTGACAAATCTGACCATAATTATATCTTCCTGATTCCTGCTTACAAGCAAACACTAAAGCAGGAGGTACCAGTGACTCGCTCCATACGGAAATGGCCAGATGACTAACATGCTAAGCTACAGGACTGTTTTGCTAGCACAGACTGGAATATGTTCCGGGACTCATCCGATGGAGGAGTATACCATATCAGATACTGGCTTCATCAATAAGTGCATTGAAGATGTTGTCCCTACAGTGACTGTATGTACATACCCCAACAAGAAGCAATGGATTACAGGCAACATCCGCACTGAGCTAAAGGGTAGAGCTGCCGCTTTCAAGGAGCGGGACTGTAAGCCGGACGCTTATAAGAAGTCCTGCTAGGCCCTCAGACGAAGCATCAAACAGGCAAAGAGCAAATACATGACTAAGATTGAATCCTACTACACTGTCTCCGATGCTTGTCAGATGTGGCAGGGCTTGCAAACTATTATGGACTATAAAGGCAAATCCAGCCGCGAGCTGCCCAGTGACACAAGCCTACAAGATGAGCAAAATTACTTCTATGCACACTTTGAGGCAAGCAACACTGAAGCATGTATGAGAGCACCAGCTGTTCCGGATGACCGTGTGATCATGCTCACCGTAGCCAATGTTAGTAAGACCTTTTAACAGGTCCAGAAGTCTGCAGGGCCAGATGGATTACCAGGACATGTATTCCAAGCATGCGCATACCAACTGGGAAGTGTCTTCACTGACATTTTCAACCTGTCCCTGGCAGAGTCTGTAATACTTACATGTTTGAAGCAGACCACCATAGTCCCTGTGCTCAAAAACCCCAAGGCAACCTGCCTAAATGACTACCGACCCGTAGCACGCACGTGTTTATCCATGAAGTGCTTTGAAAGGCTGGTCATGGCTCACATCAACACCATTATCCCAGAAACCCTAGACCCACTCCAATTTGCATACCGCCCCAACAGATCCACAGATTATGTAATCTCTATTGCACTCAACACTGATCTCTATTGCACCCACACCGATCTCGACAAACCATTTCTGTACGGGCCTCGCTTTGTGCACGGGGGTATTGTCATGCCGAAACATGAAAGGGCAGGTAGCGTTCACTTGGCATCTGCCAAACCCAGATTAGTCCATTGGGCTGCCAGATGGTGAGGCAAGATTCATCACTCCAGAGAGCGTGTTTCCACTGCTCCAGAGTCCAATGGCGGCGGGATTTACATCACTCCAGCCAACGTTTGGCATTGCGTATGGTGATCTTAGACTTATGTGCGGCTGCTCGGCCATGGAAACCCATTTCATGAAGTGGGTTTTTCCACCGAGGACAGACAGTTTTTACGCGCTACACGCTTCAGCACATGGTGGTCCCACTCTGTGAGCTTGTGTGGTCTACCACTTCGCCCTTGAGCCGTTGTTGCTCCTATACGTTTCCACTTCGCAATAACAGCATTTACAGTTGACTGGGCAGCTCCAGCAGTGCAGAAATTTGATGCTGACTTGTTGTAATCGTGGCATCCTATGATGGTGCCACACTGAAAGTCACTGAACTCTTCAGTATGGACCATTCTACTGTCAATGTTTGTCTTTGGAGATTGCATGGCTGTGTGCTTGATTTTATACACCTGTCAGCAATGGGTGTGGCTGAAATAGACAAATCCACTAATTTGAAGGGGTGTCCACCTACTTTTGGCCATGTAGTGCACATGTGGAGCTCACTATGCTTTGGTCCTATTATTGCTCACACAATTTCTGTTTGGTGCAACATTTTAAAACATTGTAACTGGGAATCAAAATTGCATGCCACATACTCAAATGTGGAATCTGAGAACATTCCAAGATTTGAAAGACATACTGTACACATCCCCAGGCAACTCCTTTTTAAATATTTATAACAGCTACTGTGTATGCTGGCCTATGGAGTCCCTTGATGGGATTTATAAATACATTATCTGAGCTCCAGAAAGGACTGATCTCTATAATATAAAAACAACTTTTGGAAAGCTCATATTCTGAGCTAGCCATTAAACAAGTATGGTCCACAGATCTAAGTGAATCTGAACAACCCTTTAACTGGAACAGAATATGGAAAAATATTACCTTGGCATCCCGTAATCCAAACCATCAATTTATACATTTTAAGTTTGTTCACATGCTGTATTTAACACCAATACATTTTTTTAATGATGAAACTGGCCCCAATTCCCAACTGTTCAGTGTCCCCTAAATCAGGTAGGCACATTCCATCATATGATGTGGGAGTGCCCTGCAGTTAAATGCATGAATGAAATATTCTATGCGTTGCATCTGCTATGTTACTTAACGATGATAGCTCCTTGAATCTCTCAATTACTACTGGCAGGCAGCGCTACTGCGAAAAGGATGTTGACTCTTAGATTGCAAATCACCCCACTCTCTCTCAATCCGTCAATGGATACAGTTACTATATGAAGTTATAACATTAGAATTATCAACAGCGAGAATGAATAGTGCTAGTCAAGGAACAATTGAGGCCTGGACAAATATACTCTCAGCTAAAGCCCAACACATACATACATACATACATACATACATACATACATACATACATACATACATACATACATACATACATACATACATACATACATACATACATACATACATACAGTGGGGGAAAAAAGTATTTGATCCCCTGCTGATTTTGTACGTTTGCCCACTTACAAAGAAATGATCAGTCTATAATTTTAATAGTAGGTTTATTTGAACAGTGAGAGACAGAATAACAACAACAAAAATCCAGAAAAATGCATGTCAAAAATGTTAGAAAATGATTTGCATTTTAATGAGGGAAATAAGTATTTGACCCCTCTGCAAAACATGACTTAGTACTTGGTGGCAAAACCCTTGTTGGCAATCACAGAGGTCAGACATTTCTTGTAGTTGGCCACCAGGTTTGCACACATCTCAGGAGGGATTTTGTCCCACTCCTCTTTGCAGATCTTCTCCAAGTCATTAAGGTTTCGAGGCTGACTTTTGGCAACTCGAACCTTCAGCTCCCTCCATAGATTTTCTATGGGATTAAGGTCTGGAGACTGGCTAGGCCACTCCAGGACCTTAATGTGCTTCTTCCTGAGCCACTCCTTTGTTGCCTTGGCCGTGTGTTTTGGGTCATTGTCATGCTGGAATACCCATCCACGACCCATTTTCAATGCCCTGGCTGAGGGAAGGAGGTTCTCACCCAAGATTTGACGGTACATGGCCCCGTCCATCGTCCCTTTGATGCGGTGAAGTTGTCCTGTCCCCTTAGCAGAAAAACACCCCCAAAGCATAATGTTTCCACCTCCATGTTTGACGGTGGAGATGGTGTTCTTGGGGTCAGAGGCAGCATTCCTCCTCCTCCTCCAAACACGGCGAGTTGAGTTGATGTCAAAGAGCTCCATTTTGGTCTCATCTGACCACAACACTTTCACCAGTTGTCCTCTGAGTCATTCAGATGTTCATTGGCAGACTTCAGACGGGCCTGTATATGTATTCTTGAGCAGGGGGACCTTGCGGGCGCTGCAGGATTTCAGTCCTTCATGGCGTAGTGTGTTACCAATTGTTTTCTTGGTGACTATGGTCCCAGCTGCCTTGAGATCATTGACAAGATCCTCCCGTGTAGTTCTGGGCTGATTCCTCACCGTTCTCATGATCATTGCAACTCCACGAGGTGAGATCTTGCATGGAGCCCCATGCTGAGGGATATTGACAGTTCTTTTGTGTTTCTTCCATTTGCGAATAATCGCACCAAATGTTGTCACCTTCTCACCAAGCTGCTTGGCGATGGTCTTGTAGCCCATTCCAGCCTTGTGTAAGTCTACAATCTTGTCCCTGACATCCTTGGAGAGCTCTTTGGTCTTGGCCATGGTGGAGAGATTGGAATCTGATTGATTGATTGCTTCTGTGGACAGGTGTCTTTTTTACAGGTAACAAGCTGCGGTTAGGAGCACTCCCTTTAAGAGTGTGCTCCTAATCTTAGCTCGTTACCTGTATAAAAGACACCTGGGAGCCAGAAATCTTTCTGATTGAGAGGGGGTCAAATACTTATTTCCCTCATTAACCTGTTTGGGATAGGGGGCAGTATTTTCACGGCCGGAAAAAAACGTACCCGATTTAATCTGGTTACTACTCCTGCCCAGAAACTAGAATATGCATATAATTAGTAGATTTGGATAGAAAACACTCTAAAGTTTCTAAAACTGTTTGAATGGTGTCTGTGAGTATAACAGAACTCATATGGCAGGCCAAAACCTGAGAAGATTCTATACAGGAAGTGCCCTGTCTGACCATTTCTTGTCCTTCTAGGGCATCTCTATCAAAAATACAGCATCTCTGCTGTAACGTGACATTTTCTAAGGCTTTCATTGGCTCTAGGAAGGCGCCAGAAAGTGGAATGAGAGCTCTCCAGTCTCTGGGCGAAAAACAGCAGGGGTTTTTGTCATCAAGTCATTGCACATCAAGAATGCATGCAGAGTATGTGTGAACGGGGGTCAAGAATGCACTTCCTGGCTATTCTTCGGCAAGCTTGAACAATTTCATTAAGAGATAACTGAGAAATGTACCTAAGGCACATAATACAGTTCATGAGTACCGAATGGAAATGTATAATATTTCTGGTGGGTTGTTATTTCCAGTCTCTCTTTTTAAGTGTGTACAGGATTTGTCATTAATTGTACAACAATACTATAAGTGTCTTCTGAGTCCCAAGTGTGTGTATGGTCTTACTCTTGACTTATATTCAGGCTACTTAGTGTGTCCTCCTAATAAGACATAATAAAGAATATGAATTAATTGTGGGTATAGAGCTAAACCCAGTGGTCCTGCAACATAAACAGTAGAGGGGGCTGATAGATATGTGTTTCTCTACTTACATGTAAGAGAAGATGCCTTCTCAGGTGTCCTGTACCTGTATCTTGGACCACTCTCCACATACTTTGGACATCAATGTCTTGTAATTGTAAATACTGACAATTGATTCAAGCCACATATCATGCCAGTCTATTTTTGCAACAATCATCCATTGCACCGTAACTTCAGGCTTTATTCTGTAGTAACATAAGCAAGCATTGTTTGTAAGAAATAGTCAGGTATAAAACTGTGGACTGATCTTGAAAAGGAAAAACATACAAATATATGTTAAGACAAACTATATTTTCTGATCATAAACGTACCAAAGTCAGCCGTAATTTGCATGGCACTCCGCCCCCCGCCTCTATGGTTCCCTCGTGGTGGTTCCTCAACTGTTTGAGCCAAGAGTTTGCAAATGGTTTGTTTAGCTGTCAATCAAAGAGCCATACCCGGGCTTGGCTTCAACAGTGAAACCATGAGTGAAACCTATCGCTTGCCTTGCTGTTGAGTGATTCGACCGTGTTTCTGGTCTGGACCAGCAGTGCGCTGCCTCGGCTGTCCCTAGTAGTACGCATCTTATGTTTCTGCTTCATTCGGAGAGATAGTAGGGGGATAGACGCTTTCTCATTGTGCATGCCAGGAGAAGAGGATACAATCACCGGTCAACTGCAGATTCTTAGAAACAAAGACATTTTCCTAATGGTAGCATACACTAATCAAACGGAGACATGTGGAATTGTATGGGGATTTCGAAGTGTCTCTCAATAGTGTGTCTTCTCCTGATGGTGTGGACTAAGGTGAGAACTTTTTTCTTTTTATATTGACAGATCAAACGAATTGATCCGCAGTTGCGCGAGTGTATCATGTACACAACGAGGTCTCATTCAGTTTGTGAATTAAATGTTTAGAATTTCATTCCTAATGAAATTACGTAGTTAAATCATGTGATCTTGGAATTCTACTTTGGAGCTTCCCTATGGATGAATTCGTTTTGCATTCTTCTTGTCCTGGATCAAGGCAATCAGCGCAATGTATAGACAGTGTGTTCTTACATGCCTGTGTTATAGGCTAATCTAGGTATCTATTTCCGTGGGTAAACATCGGATGTTTAAAAAAAATACATTTGTTGTATAAAGAAGCATTAATCATATCAAATAATTCTCAATTAAAAACAAACAATTGCCCAAAACCTCTCCAATTACTATAAATATAATGTGCACGTAGGTCTAACACCACTAACATCACTTAAAATGATGTATAGAAAAGTATTCAGACTGAAACATCTAAACGTTTTGAAAAAAATAAAAGTTCAGGTGTGCAACATGCGTAACCTTCTGTAGCCTACTTAAAAATGATACGCGCATCATGTATTTATTTTATATTCAAATGTTATTCATAGGTGTCCCAGTCTTCGGGCTATTTTGAGCTGCAGTTGATTGCTGTACAGAACGCTAACGGACAGTTGTCGGACGGGGACTGCTGCGACGGAGAAAGGAACGCGCAGGATCTCCACTGTAGCAGGGATGAGTGTGATACGTACTTCAGAGTGTGTCTAAAGGAATACCAAACGGAGGTCACGACCACAGGCTTGTGCATCTATGGAACTGGATCTACTAACGTTATCGGTGGGAATACTTTTCAATTTAAGAGCACCAAAAACAACCAAAACCGAAACAACGATGGTGGAAAGATTGTCATCCCATTCCAGTTCGCTTGGCCGGTAAGTTGACGATACGTCATGATTACATCTGTTGATCCACTGCATATGTCCTGCTTTTATTCATTTACTCATGAATAGTCAAATATAGTCACTAGTCAAGTCCAAACCGAAGGAGGTTGTGAGTGTGCCATCTTCATTTCCAGTGGCCACTTGGCAACTTTGGAGAGCACCTCAGTTTATGAGACTTGTCTGTACATAATAACGTATAAAATGTTCTCTCATGGTATACATGGTATCTGGCTTAGTGCATTCCACAAAAACTCATTTTTTTGTGTGCCTATTTTACACAGCACAAATGTCAAGAACACATACACTTTTACTCGTAACTTTTCAAATTACATGCATTACATTTGCTTTTGCTTTGATTCCATACATCACTGGCTAATGTGCCTTTCTCCTAAGGTCTGAAAATCGAAATTGCTGACACAGTACAATTGTGCACATGGTGGTTGCAATCATTCATTTTTGCATCATCATAGTAACATAGTAATAATCTGCAATTCCTATATTTGGCTGCTTCTACCAAACAAAGATAGGCCTACAGTCCAGCACATAGACATGAAAGCTCGCAAGTCATCAAGAGTGATATTGAACAAATATCTCTCCCCATGAACAACATCCCTCTGCACATTTTGGACTAGAAATGTGAGGATTGTTGTGTGGTTGGTTGGCTGTGTGACCTATCCATTCATCAGTCCTTGTGGTCAGCTGTCAGGGGAGGGAAAGATGGAAGTAGTAACTTGGGCCCTGGGCAGATACGGTTACCACTAAGTTGTGTGTGACATAGGGAGTGGATATCGGTGTCACCACTATACTCAAACAAGTGAAGATTCTAGAAGATGCCTATAGATCTGTGCTAGGGGATGCCTCTACCTCTGGCCTCTCAGATTCACTGAGTCGGGTCAGTATTATCCTCAATGTAGACAGGACAAAAGAGAGGATTGTAGTGCCGGGATAACCCTTTCAAGTTTTCCATTGTTGTGTTGGGCCGGTCAAGGGCATATTACTGGACGTGCTTTTCAATGTCCAGACATTGATCTCGAAATTGTTTTTAAAAGTCCAGAAGACGGTAAATAATGTTTTCTCCCATTAATAACTGTAACTGTTGGTTTAGTGTGGCAGCATGTCTTGTGTTGTGTACTTTTAGTGTTGGGCCTGAAACCATCAGGGTGTGCTAAGCTGGCCAGCAACCTCACACTCCTAACACTACATGACAGCTGCAGTTTAAATTTGATTTGATGCTTGCTGTCAGTTGCTAGGAGACCCCTAATAGTCTTAGTATACCCCCTCTTTCCACATGTATTTTTACATGAAAAAGAAAAGCTTCCCAGTTTGCTTTCAAAGCAAATTACAGACCTCTGTAGTAAACAACATATACAGCATACTGGTATGTTGTTGACTGATAACCTTAATAGAGTTCATATTATCAAGGCATGTCTTGTAGCCTATGACAGTATGGTCAGAAAGTCTGGGTCATTAGCTGCTGACATGATTTAAAGAGAAAAAGGCCTTTTTTCTGCCACTCGATAATTTCCTCATGGTTAACCTCTCACCCTGTGTGTGTTTTTAGTGAAATCTTTCTCATGAAATGGAGGGGGAGGGGTGCCGATAAAGAGAGAAAGGCTGCCTCTTCTCTTTCCTCTGTGAGAATTCAGTCACGACTCATGAGGGAGAGATATTTTTAGGACCTGGCTCAGTCACTTAAGACTCCGTGTTTGACTCCACAAGAAAAACATCAATTTAATTTGCTCCCTGCTCCTCCTTATTCTCTTATTCGTGGTATATTTAGAGGCAGTCTGTCCTTCCATCCCCCCATGGGAGTAATTCATATGTTACTCACCATTTTTGTGGTTGTTTCCGTGCCCCTCTAACCCTGGCCATATTTTTCCTTTCCCTGTGTGACTCTGTCAGCTTTAACCAGGCTGTGCTTGGGCGCTACAGAGGTAGAACTTCGTCTTGGACCAAGGATGTTCTTTTCCTTTCTGTCTGGTTAACTATCATGTTGTAAAGGGGTGCATAACTCATGCGTAATAACATGACACTGACGATGGAAAATATCACTGAACTCAAAGTGAGATACCCTAGTTTGGCAAGGATGATGATACAGAGGTGCATAACGTCTCTGGTCTGTTAGTACTGATCCTGATGCTTAGTTGTATACTATTTGGATAAAATGTCTCGTTTTCTAAGTACAATTCAAGTGGAATCAACAAGTGGGGCTGTGACTGTTATGGGATTGTGGAAGAGGGTAATTGGCCAGCCTGCATATGCTGCCATAGAAATAGAATGAATAGAAAGGGCGTCCCCATTCAAGTCAATGATGGCATAATGGGTGTACTGGTGGCCATTGCGAGTGTACCTATAGGAGCAAAGCAGGAAGTAAAAGCAGGAAGTAAAATCAGGAAGTGTAGCCATCAATATGTGATGTGATTTATTGATTCAACTAACATTACCAAAAATACTGCTGCTGCTTTCTGGGGGGCGTTGCCTAGTCAACCGAAGACTGGTATGCTACAACACCTTGCTTGTTTCAGCAAGGAGCCAGAAAGTTTCATCCCGTTGTTAAAAGTCCATGTTACCGCACAAATGATCTCAACCGCACGAATGCCTGGCCGTCCTGTATTCAGTCAGCGGTTCATTCCACCCCCTAAATGATTATAATTAAATTTTTGAAATTGTATTTTCTCGATGATCTTTATCCACAACCGTCGGTTAAACGGTTATACGATACTAGCCCTGTCAACAAAGTCACTTCTTGTGATAGGGTTCCTATCCTTGTGATAGGGTTCCTATCCTTGTGATAGGGTTCCTATCCTTGTGATAGGGTTCCTATCCTTGTGATAGGGTTTAGTTTGAATGACCATGATGGCTGAAGCGAATCTCGTCAGAGGGCTGATGTCAGTCAGAGGCCATACAGTATTGGGGTGTTGTTGTTGGGTTGATGTGCTTCACAACATCTCATCCTTTGTCCCTGCCTCCTACCCCTCCTCTCTGTCTCTTGGTCACTTTAATAAGCCTTAAAGCATTGGTAGCGCTTCTCTAGATGGGAGAAGCAGGGCTACATTACGTGAGTGTGAGGTAAGGAAAGGTGAGGGATAGTGTTGTTTAAAGCCCTGTGCTCCTTTAATTGTGGTCAGGAAAGGCCTGCTCATCTTTCTGCTGCCGCCATGACCCGACTCGAGTGACTTCCTCTGGTTCCACTTTAGATTACCTGATTTTGCCTGTAGCCCAGCCGTGTAAAATATCTGATTACTGGCTGCATGTTTAATGTTTTGGAGACACTCTTATGAGGTTGGGATAAGGGATAGCAGATTGATTAATTTCTTATTTGTTTGTGTGTTTTATTCTGTGGATGTGTGTGGATGTGTGTGCATGCGTGCCTGTTTTCGTGTGTGTGTGCGTGCGTGTATGTGTGCTTGGGTGTGTGTGCTTGCTTCCCCTTCCGTGTGTTTGTGTGTATGTACTTTTGCATCCGTTTGCGTGTGCCTGTGTGTGATACATGCTAATGAAATGCATGTGTTGCAACCAGGTGCTGCTGAGCTCAGTGCAGCTGTGATTAAAGCATGTTATTACACAGCCAGTAAGTTTCATTTCCACTTGTCCCCAGTACCTGTTCACATGGCTGATGGAGCTCTGCTGGAGCCAGCCAGCCCACCAGGCCAGGAGGACTACAGCAAAGCCTCCCTTTCTCCCTCCCTCCCTTCCTCCCTCTGCTGCTTTGTGTTCAGGGCTAATTAAATCCTAGACTTTATGTATATCATTAACTGAGACCTCCCTTTACACACCACATCTCTCTATCCCAATACCTCAGCAGATGCCCACTGTAACAGCATTGTATTGGCATTTTGTATGCATGTCTGTCTTATACTTTGGTGGTGAAATATTATGATAATTTGTCATCAGGTTGTATTTTTGATCGTGAAATGGTCAGGTCATAATTCCAAGAAATTAATATCTTTTGCATCCCTTTGATATTTTAAGTACAAATTGTGCACCAATATTGCATTTTAAAAGCCTGTCATATTAAATGAAGTGCCCTTTAATTTAGACCATATGGCGAATTCAATAAATCAGATTTTTCATGGGAATAAAGACTTGCTAAAGTGCTGCAATTCAGCATTTTGACTTATCCCTCCGTCAGCCCTGGGTCACCTCTAGGAAGATTTTAACCCACTTAACCCCAACATTTCTCCAAGTTTCACCATCATTGTAAAGCCCTGGTTATTTTGTTGCTTTGATAAAGTTATTTCTGAAGATTATTATTTATTTCATTTGATTAGTTATTAATTTATATCTGTCCCTCATTTTAAAGTCAACCCTGTTACGTGAATTGAATTCTCGTTTTAATATGGTGAAACTATTCATTTTTAAGTATTTTTTTTACAAAAGAAACATTGAACATCTAATAGTCAAATCATAGTGTAAAAGCAGGTGAGCTGATTCTACTCTTTTTGGCCATTTTCTGGTGTTTTGTGGTTGAAAACTGAGTGGGTCAAGCATAACACGTCAACCCTCTTACCCTATACAGACAGGATAGACATGTTTGAACAATTTCACTCCCTGTTGCACACAGCTAGCTTCCATTCCTCCTGTCACAAGGGGATTTATGGCTGATTTAAGATGAAATTGTCAACCATGTTACTTTATTTGGCACTTGATAGGCACTTACTACTTTGTATGTACATTTCTTTATGAAATGGGAAAACATGTTTTTTATGAAGTTGAACATGTGCTCTTTATGACAGAATGTAAACACTTTACCAAGTTCCACTTCTCAAAAGGCATTGAATTGGTGGAATGACCCAGTTGAGTGGTTCAGTGAGCGTGTCTGTGTGTCACAGGAACTCAGGAATGCTGTTGTAACACTGCTCTCTCCTCTGGGGTGAAGGGGGTGAGGGTTCATCCACATCAGGGTTTCTCAATTGTTGGTAGCCTAGTTACTCAATCCTTGTTGTTGCAGGGAACCTCTGTAAAGTCAGGATTTAACTCCAATTTATCATCCAGCAGTTATCAGGCCGTTTGTGTATGTGTGTGCTTATTTTCTAAAGATTTTTTATTGTGTTATTGACTATACATTTGTTTATTATGTGTAACTCTGTGTTGTTTTTTTTGTCGCATTGCTGTGCCTTTTTCTTGGCCATGTCGCAGTTGTAAATGAGAACTTGTTCTCAAATGGCCTACCTGGTTAAATAAAGGTGAAATAAAAATAAAAAATAGCTTGAGAGCCTCACAATTTGCCAGTCCAGTGGGTGCACATCAATACATGTAAGAATACATGGTTTGATAGTGATTCCAATGTGATTGGGGTCTTAAACCCAGCTGAGTTTGCTCTGCTGTGCTGAGTGATTGGGGTCTTAAACCCAGCTGAGTTTGCTCTGCTGTGCTGAGTGATTGGGGTCTTAAACCCAGCTGAGTTTGCTCTGCTGTGCTGAGTGATTGGGGTTTTAAACCCAGCTGAGTTTGCTCTGCTGTGCTGAGTGATTGGGGTTTTAAACCCAGCTGAGTTTGCTCTGCTGTGCTGAGTGATTGGGGTTTTAAACCCAGCTGAGTTTGCTCTGCTGTGCTGAGTGATTGGGGTCTTAAACTCAGCTGAGTTTGCTCTGCTGTGCTGAGTGATTGGGGTTTTAAACCCAGCTGAGTTTGCTCTGCTGTGCTGAGTGATTGGGGTTTTAAACCCAGCTGAGTTTGCTCTGCTGTGCTGAGTGATTGGGGTCTTAAACCCAGCTGAGTTTGCTCTGCTGTGCTGAGTGATTGGGGTTTTAAACCCAGCTGAGTTTTGCTCTGCTGTGCTGAGTGATTGGGGTTTTCCCAGCCTGGGTTATCAGTTTTCCAAGCCCTTGGAGAACAGGAGGCTTCCCTTTTGTCACTGAGCCTTTCAGGCCAAAGAATGAGTTTATACCTACGCTTTTATCTGCATTTATGGTGTTATAAAAACAAGTGGAGGGATGGAGGAAGAAGATGGTGTTGGGTTTCCTGTCTGAAGTGATGGGCTGTTGGCAGAGGAGGCTGATTTATGGCTGCATTGATGTCCTGGGAAAACTAAAGACAATGCTGCTCTATAGAGAGGGATGGCAGAGGGTGTGTCAGGCTGTCTTTACCAGGATATCGTCAAGGGCGCTCACTACTTGGTGAATATATGTAGAATTTGAGCATGCTGCCATTCTCCAAAAGTTGTCATTGCTTGTGATCTTGGTGTCAGAATAATCTGAGATGTTAATCATGAAAAGTGTTAACCACTTGAGGATAAAAAACCTATTTTTTCCCCTGTTACTAAATTGGAAAAGTTAACGGAAGACCTACTGTACCATGTGGAAAGCTAATTTATGTGACTGAAGGAAACCCTGAGAAATAGTTTCAACAGCTTGGCTAATAAAAATATACTGGGTCATTTAGCATATTTTAATTTTATTTGTTTTGATTTTATTTGTAGAATGAGGATGCTGTGTAGGAGATCCCTTATTTAGAGTGGGGCTTTTCTGTTAATAACGTGCTAAATTATCCAGCCTCACTGTACCCTACTGGGACCTACATGTTTTATTCCTTTCAATATCCTAACAGGTGTGAGATGACAGGTGTTGCTGTTTTTCCCCCTCTCATCTCAATTTTACTAAAGTTGTTAATTGGGTGTTAGAATGATGTCAGGCGTTCTTTCTGTGAGACCCTATTGCTATTAGTGTTAAAGGTCCAATGCAGCGGTTTTTATCTCAATATCAAATCATTTATGAGCAACAATTAAGTACCCTACTGTGATTGTTTTCAATTAAAAGGGTAAAAAATAAACAAAGGGCAGTTTCTCAAGCAATACTTTTGCTAGGACTATTTGAAAGTGGTCTGAGTGAAGAGGGGAAAACTGAACATTTGCTGTTGTTTTCAGAAAGGTTTGGAACCCTTTCTTATTGCTCTATTAACTCATTTAGGCCAAAGCTCCATCCCACCTTAACAGGCTGAAATTTCAGGCAGTCTTTTAAAACAGCTCTTAAACTAAAAGGGCATTATCATCATTTTCCCAACTTCACAGTTTTATTCCAACCTCATAGTGTGAAAATATATACTAAGTTTACAAACCATTAGGAACAACTGCTCTTTCCTGTATCAGGCTGTATTACATCTGGCCGTGATTGGGAGTCCCATAGGTCGGCGCTCAATTGGCCCAGCGTCGTCCGCGTTTGGCCGGTGTAAGCCGTCATTGTAAATAAGAATATGTTCTTAACTGACTTGCCTAGTTAAATAAATAAAAAATAATTCCATGACATAGACTGACCAGGTGAATCCAGTTGAAAGCTATGATCCCTTATTGATGTCATCTGTTAAATCCACTTGAATCAGTGTAGATGAAGGGGAGGAGACAGGTTAAAGAAGGATTTTTAAGCCTTGAGACAATTGAAACATGGATTATGTATATGTACATTCAGAAGGTGAATGGGCAAGACAAAATATTTAAGTGCCTTTGAACGGGGTATGGTAGTAGGTACCAGGTGCACTGGTTTGAGTGTGTCAAGAACTGTAACACTGCTGGGTTTTTCATGCTCAACATTTTCCTGTGTGTATCAAGAATGGTTCACCAACCAAAGGACATCCAACCAACTTCACACAACTGTGGGAAGCATTGGAGTCAACATGGGCCAGCATCCCCGTGGAACGCTTTCGACAGCTTGTAGTCCATACCACAAAGAATTGAAGCTGTTCTGAGGGCAAAAGGGGGTGCAATTGAATATTAGGAAGGTGTTCCTAATATTTTGTACACTCAGTGTATATAAAACATAGGGAAATCACATTTTTGACTGCACTGGGACTTTAAAAGATAATGCTGAGTTGAGTCATCTTCTTGATTTTAATGTAGAAGACCCCTAGTTAAAGCAGTACTACTGTATCTGTAGTGGGTTGGGACACAGGCGATGGAAGGGGTACAGTAATTCATTAATTGAACAGCCTCCAGTCTCTCCTCAATGACACATACACACAGGAAGCCCACCAATGAGTCAGAGCCCAGAGAGACTACTGGCTGGTTGGAAGCCAGTCATTGAGACATTTAAGATTTAAGGAAGATTGAATAAGATATCACACTTTTATTATCACTCCATATCATAGATGACGCCTTGGGTTCCCCAGCCTCATAAATCATAGCCAGGAAGGAGAATGGGAGGCAGTAGTCTGATTTGTCAGTCAAAGGCCAGTCGTAGTGGGGAGACACGGGAGGACAGCAGAGGGGCAGGGAGGCAGCCTCTCACTGTGCCATGCCCTCCACTGAGCTTTTCATGAAGAATGCTCATTGTGTGATGTAAAAATATGTATTGTAGATGTGATAAAAGTAGATGGAGTATTACATCACACACTGGTGATGAACTGGTTTAGGTGGCTCAGGTCTGGATCTTTGAGTTATCTGTGGCAGTGTAAAAGAGACGTCTGTGGTCAGAATGTGTCTCCTCCTCCTATCTCTCCTGGGGGACTGACTGAGGGCCCATTACTGGGACAGCTGATGATGCAATGGAAGGTTTACATTTGGGGGAAGGTGAAGATAAAGCCGTCTGTATGTCCTTGGACCTTTAAAGAGTTCATTATTTGCATTCGGAAAGGGCCAGAGTTAGTGGCATGTGTTTTCGGATCAATCTGGAGGGAGGCCATACTAGCTAGATTAATGCAGACTTCAGTGACATACAGGGTGTGTTTAAAGAGACTGGAAGTGATAAAGGGGGACTGTGGTATAAGTCACTACTGGGGGACGGGAGATCAAAGAACAAGACTTCTCTGCCTTCCATATACTCAGCAGTTTAGCATTATTAGAAGTCATATTTGTGAAATATACAGTTTCCTCCAACAGCTTTGAGCATCCAAGAATCAAAATTACAGAAATGTTTAGCTCCTTTTTCACCCCTTCTCTCTAACCTGACCAGTACTGTGTAATCTACCTCTCCGACCTTCTTCTGGTGGAATGGGCTGTACTGGCCACAATCACCTGACAGAAAGCCAGCTCCTTTCTGGCTTTGGTGTACTGGTACCCAAATAACTCCCCAGGAGTTTCAGTTTAAGAAACCTGCTGCTGTTAGATTTTGTATTGTTTCAGTATGTGTGTGCCACTTCAGGGAAGTGATATCACTGTACAGCAAGTACAGCAGCGAGACTTGAGCTGCTGGTGGTTCAACTTTAATTTGTTATCCCTACAGTAGTAGTTGTTAACTACCCTCAGGCTTATATCCAGCTAATCAGTGACAGCAGTGTGGGAACCAAGAGCTATTTTCTCACCAGCAGCATCCATATTCACTCACAAACGGTGTGTGTGTGTGTGTGTGTGTGTGTGTGTGTGTGTGTGTGTGTGTGTGTGTGTGTGTGTGTGTGTGTGTGTGTGTGTGTGTGTGTGTGTGTGTGTCAGAGGAGGCTGGTGGGAAGAGCTATAGGAGGACAAGCTCATTGTAATGGCTGGAATGGAATAAATGAAACGGAGTCAAACACGTTGTTTCCATGGGTTTGATAGGTTTGGTACTATTCCATTGATTCTATTCCAGCTCTTGCAATGAGCCCATCCTCCTATAGCTCCTCCACCAGACTTTTCTGGTGTGTGTGTGTTATCATCATGTGTTCCTTGTGTAATGCATTCCACATTCTGTTTGTGTGTGTATGTCTGTCAGTGAGTGGGACTGGGGAGTATGAATTCCTACAACCCCCTAATGATCCCGCCTGTGTCTCTCTTCCAGCGGGCGTACACTTTGATTGTGGAAGCGTGGGACTGGGACAATGGAACACACAGCAGCAGTGGTATGTACAGTACACTTCACTTTTCCAGGTATTCACTACCACATGAAAGGAGAGCCGGCCAGGCCTCAGTGTCTCCCATCAAATAAGTCATTAGGTGAGGGGAGAAGGATGTGTTTAGTGTTTATTTAGAAGTGACAGGGGTATTTACTTTGACATAAAAAGATGAGGAGGTCCATGGCAGCATCTCAGAACCAAGGTTACAGGTGATGTCAAAAAGGAGAACTGCGTGATTTATGCGATGATCTACTCTAATTTAGACTAAGGACCTTTCCTCTCTCATTAGTAGCTGTAGTGATTGAGGAAAGAAAATCTATACAGTTACATATCGCAAAATTATTTTGGACAATATTATATCGATACTTTAACCGCAAGTATCGATTTGAAAAAAATATATTTCAAAAAATGAGCAAGTCGGCTGTACCTGCGCCAAAACTCTGGTATTTTTCATCCTGTAGCTTGGCCTCAATCTTCTTTTAAATAGCGAACCAAAATGGTTTCAACACTTTTATTTCCATGACTGATTAAAACTAATTTTCTCATGCTTTTTCTAGTCTCTCTCTTCTAGTCTCACGACTTCCGCCAAAGTCAGCTCCTCTCCTTGTTCGGGCTGCATTCGGCGGTCGACGTCACCGGCTTTCTAGCCATCGCCGCTCCATTTTTCATGTATCCATTTGTATTGTCTTGTTCCCTGCACACCTGGTTTTCATTCCCCAATTATCATATGTATTTATTCCTCTGTTCCCCATCATGTCTTTGTGTAGGATTGTTTTGTGTTACGCTGGTTTGTTCCGTGTTTATTGTTTACACGAAGATTGTTACTTTGTTAACTTTATTATAGTTGTGTCTATTTTGGCGCATTTACACTTTTGCCATTTTTGGTTGGAGGTTTTTGACGCAGTTGCGTCCTACTGTTATTTTCTCCTGCTAAATAAAGTGTGCGCCTGTTCACAACTCTCTGCTCTCCTGCACCTGACTTCACCACCAGCCGCGCCCATCCATAACAAGCAGACATACCGTATCGTGAGCATGTTTGGAACATCAAATCGCAATAAAATTGCAGTATTGAATAGCGATACAAAAAGAATTGGGAGAATTGTGAGAATCTCAATACATATCGAATCAGCACCGAAGTATCGTGATAATATCGTGAGGTACCCAGCAATTCTCAGCCTTAGTCACTGCAGGCATGGGGCTTGTGAAGATGTGTGTCTCTGTTTGAAGAGCTTCATTAAAGGTGACTAATTGTCTCAAGGGGGAACAGGGAGCTCCTTCCGCGTCAGGCCCAGTTTGGACGCGGGGTGCCTAGTCACTGCTATTTGGAACACAGCTGTATCCTGTTTTTACTTGCTTCTCTCATTTCAGTCCTGTTTGTCTTTGTTTTGGATGCTCTGCCCAGAGGAAGAAAGGTTCATTGTGGAATGTGGAATGTAATCTATATCACTCAAGTCAAGTGTGTTAGATTTAGGGCAACATTGAACCTCAGGCGAGATCAATGGCTGACCTAACCTGACAAGGTTGTTGTGTTTTTCTCTCCGGTGAACAGGCGATACACACCAATCCAAGCTTCTATAACAAGCTGTCCTGTTTTCACTGCTGCATAACTCTTAGAGAGTCAGCTCTATATATTCCCAGGAACAATGCAGCTACACACAAAGCAGCTTCTTAGCAGCACAAGAGGAAGAAAAGTCCCTAATACAAAGCCCAGATTCCAGATGATTGAAATGGACTGTCAAGTTGAGCTGCCATATACCAACCACAGCAAACAGACCCATACAACTACAGTGGCAAGAAAAAGTATGTGAACCCTTTGGAATTACCTGGATTTCTGCATAAATTGGTCATAACATTTGATCTGATCTTCATCTAAGTCACAACAATAGAAAAACAGTCTGCTTAAACTAATAACACACAAACAATTAGACGTGTTCATGTCTTTATTGAACACACCGTGTAAACATTCACAGTGCAGGGTGGAAAAAGTATGTGAACCCTTGGATTTAGAACTTGTTGACCCTCCTTTGGCAGCACTAACCTCAACCAAACGTTTTCTGTAGTTGCGGATCAGAGCTGCACAACGGTCTTTACAAAACTGTTTCAGTTCAGCAATATTCTTGGGATGTCTGGTGTGAACCGCTCTCAAGGTCATGCCACAGCTTCTCAAATCTGGTTTAGGTCAGGACTCTGACTGGGCCACTTAAGAAGGCGTATTTTCTTCTGTTGAAGCCATTCTTTTGTTGATTTACTTCTGTGTTTCTGGTCGTTGTCCTGTTGCATCACCCAACTTCTGTTGTGCTTCAATTGGCGGACAGAGAGCCTTACATTCTCCTGCAAAATGTCTTGATAAACTTGGGAATTCATTTTTCCGTTGATGATAGCAAGGTGTCCAGGCCGAGGCAGCAAAGCAGCCCCAAACCATGATGCTTCCTCCACCATACTTTACAGCTGGGATGATGTTTTGATGTTGGCGTGCTGTGCCTTTTTTTCTCTGCACATAGTGTTCCTTCCAAACAACTCAACTGTAGTTTAATCTGTCCACAGAATATTTAGCCAGTAGCGCTGTGGAACATCCATGTGCTCTTTTGCGAACTTCAGACGTACAGCAATGTTTTTTTGGACAGCAGTGGCTTCTTCCGTGCTGTCCTCCCGTCCAATAAACCATTCTTGTTTATTGTTTTATCTATTGTAGACTCGTCAACAGAGATGTTAGCATGTTCCAGAGATTTCTGTAAGTCTTTAGCTGACACTCAAAGATTCTTCTTAACCTCATTGAGGATTCTGCGCTGTGCTCTTGCAGTCATCTTTGCAGGACGACCACTCCTAGGGAGAGTAACAACAATGCTGAACTTTCTACATTTATAGACAATTGGTCTTACCGTGGACTGATGAACATCAAGGATTTCAAAGATACCTTTGTAACCCTTTCCAGCTTTATGCAAGTCAACAATTCTTCTGAGATCTCTTTTGTTTGAGGCATGGTTCACATCAGGCAATGCTTCTTGTGAATAGAAAACTCAAATTCTGTGAGTGTTTTTTATAGGGCAGGGCAGCTCTAACCAACATCTCAAATCTCATCTCATTGATTGGACTCCAGTTAGCTTTTGGAGAATTCATTAGCTAGGGGTTCCCATACTTTTTCCAGCCTACACTGTGAATGTTTAAATGATGTATTTCTTGCCACTGTATAGCTCACCTCTCTGTCTCAGTGTTTGACCCCATCTCAGGTCAGTCTGTCAGCTGTAACCCCTCCACTTTCAACTTGGCTAACTTTTAGTGGTGGTAAGTGATAGTACCAAACCTCTGTCCCTCTAAAAGTCACAAGGATTTATAACACATGTTTAACCTGTTGATCTACACAGTCATTCTCTGGGATGCTGTACATTCCTATGCACCAAGCTGCCTGGCCGTTCATATTGCCAGTGTGATAGTTAGCATGGTGAGGTTAGTTCCCACCCGGCTGGCCTGAGGGACTGACTCACTGGGAGACTGTTTGTGCTCCATGTCCATGTCTCTATATAAAGCCTGTGAGCACATCACCTAGTTAAGCCATTCATTATGGACTACAGCCCTTTTTTCTTTCCACTGATGTCTGTCTGCTAATTACTGTCCCAGCAGTTGCTGTGCTACTGCATTTCATTTCAATATCCCAGCCTGGACACTCTGACAGGACAGCCTGAACTGCTGCTTCAGCCTGGTCTCATAGACTAGATGTAACATAGTACATGTAAATCCAGGACACTCAAATTGCATGATATGTCACTTTTGCTATGGTTACATAAGACAAAGTTACTTAAGGCAAAAACAAAAGTAGGGTGGTTGGTCAGGATGGATGGGTTGACGTATAACGTGACCGAAGGTTGCGTGTTCGAATCTCCTCACGGACAACTTCAGCATTTAAGCTAATAAGCAACTTTGCAACTACTTAGCATGTTAGCTAGCCCTTCTCCTAACTGTAAACGTAACAATTTTGTCTAACTCCTAACCTTAACCCTAACCCCTAACCCTAACTCCTAGCCTGGCTAACGTTTGTGTTAGCTACCTAGCTAAAGTTAGCCACACCAAATTGGAATTCGTAACATATCATAAGTTTTGCAAATTTGTAACATATTGTAAGAATTGCAATTTGTAACATATCGTACCCACTGCTATTCGTAACATATCATACGAATTGTAATTCGTAACATATTGTACGAAATGAATGATGGACATCCACAAATTAATGCATTCCATACGAAATGTAACATATCATACTAATTGAAATGTACTGGATTTACCTTTGCTATGTTACGTCTACCCCTGAGTCCAGGTTGGCTCCTGGTACAGTATAGCCTTGACACAATGACAGGCAGCCTATTACAGGGCGGCTCTGGACTGCTGCTGAGTAATCCTGGACACACTGATAGGACAGGCAGTCTGGCATTTATGCTGCTGAGTAAGCCTGGATACACTGACAGGGCAGGCAGCTTGGACTGTTGCTAATGTAGCCCGCACAGTTGCTGTGAGCTGAGTGAGCACTGTATTGGTTTGGAACAGCTTCTATTAATATGTAGACCTGAGCAATGGGTTGGATGGGGTTGGACATGGCAGTGGGTTAGATAGGGCAGTGGGTTAGATAGGGCAGTGGGTTGGACTGGGCAGTGGGTTGGATAGGGCAGGGGGGACATGGGGTTGGATAGGGCAGTGGGGGCATGGGGTTGGATAGGGCAGGGGGGACATGGGGTTGTATAGGGCAGTGGGAGCATGGGGTTGGATAGGGCAGGGGGGACATGGGGTTGGATAGGGCAGGGGGGACATGGGGTTGGATAGGGCAGTGGGGGACATGGGGTTGGATAGGGCAGTGGGGGCATGGGGTTGGATAGGGCAGTGGGGGCAGGGGGTTGGATAGGGCAGGGAGGACATGGGCTTGGATAGGGTAGCGGGGGCAGGGGGCAGGGGGTTGGATAGGGCAGGGGGGACATGGGGTTGGATAGGGCAGTGGGGGCAGGGGGTTGGATAGGGCAGGGAGGACATGGGGTTGGATAGGGCAGCAGGGGCAGGGGGTTGGATAGGGCAGGGGGGGCATGGGGTTGTATAGGGCAGGAGGGCATGGAGTTAGATAGGGCATGGGGTGCAGTAGGTTGAATAGGGCAGTGAGGGCAGGGAGTTGGATAGGGCAGGGGGGACATGGGGTTGGATAGGGCAGTGGGGGACATGGGGTTGGTTTGGACTGGGCAGTGGGTTAGATATGGCAGTGGGTTGGATAGGGCAGTTAATGAGTGATCTAATGTTACTTGACTACTAATGTTGTGTCCATATCCAAGTCTAGAATGCTGAAAACAGCCTGACAACAGACATTGGCTTATGACAACAATGCCACTAGACACACGCGACTAAATTATGTGGCTGTTTGAAAGCACAGAAAATGATGTCGCTCTTGACTTAGTCAACTGCTCAGTGTTGAAGCCACCTCATTGTTTATGTAAGCCCGTGTCGTAGTCACCACACACACCCCTCCGCCTGCTCTCTCTAGTAACAGCGGCCTCTCTCTGAGTGTCTCCTTCAGCACTGAGAGAGACAATGATTGGTCTGTATTTTTATATCTAATTGCTGGAAATGAGCAGAGTGAGTGCTTGAGTTTAAATTAACTCGCAGTTAAATTGAGAAAATCAGGACAGCAAGTAAAACATTTTCTGTGTTTTTTAACTCCTTTATAATGGGTAACAGTTGGAAGTAAACTGGACTGTATAGTAAATAGGATAGACATTTTAAGAAATAATAAAATAGTAATACCTGGACAACTGAAGGTAGGTTATACAGAATCCTTCTAATGAAAAGGCCTAGATTTCCTCCTGGCTACCTGTCCAATAACAGGCCACCATCCAACTAGGGAAGAGGGCCTGTTGTTTGGCCCCTCCTCAGTGCTCAGTCCTGGGCTGTGTATGTGGCTGCAGCAGCTAAGCCAGTTGGGTCATGGTGTTTCTGTTCCTTGAGAAAAAGCTAAAGGCCCTTTCCTATGTCGCCCTTCCTCGTCTGTTCCCGTCTCTTATTATTTCCGCCCTGGCTCCGGAGGAGTCAGAGCTGGATTTCCTGAGAAAGGGGAGAGAGGGAGGGAGTGCCACAAAAAGCATTTCACAAATCAGGAAAACTGAAAAAGGATTTGGTTATCAAACTCCTGCAGCCCTGGCCCTACACCCTGTATTTGTGTTTGGTTTATTTTCCTTATTTTTTCTTTCATGCTCTTGGAAACAGAGTGGTGTTTGACTTTGGTTTGCCCTCTCTGATCTCCAGCAGCAGATAAACACCAGTGTTCTCTCAGATGACTTTCTCCTGCTTTTAGACACTGCTAGAACTTGTACTGAGGCATACTGGTTCTAACATTGAATAAGTGGCTAGCTAGCCTGATCTACCTCTTTGACTATTTAGTTGTATGCATATTGTCAAGTGTCCATTATATAATGATGAAGAAATGTCTTGGTTTTTGTTTGTTGATGCAGGTGAGGATCTGTTAATTGAGCGGAGTGTCCGTAAAGGAATGATCAACCCTGGAGATGACAGGCAGACTATCCAACACAACGGTCCTACAGCCAACTTTGAGTATAACATCCGCGTGCGCTGTGACGAGAACTACTATGGCAACAAGTGCAACAAGCAGTGCCGGCCACGCAATGATGGCTATGGCCACTACGTGTGTGACCAGTTTGGGAACAGAGGCTGTTTGGAGGGCTGGATGGGGCCTTACTGTACAACCGGTGAGTAGGGGAGCAGGCTGACACAATCCATGTACAAGACACTTCTGAGTCAAAATACACACATTGAAACTAATGTTTAGATATCGCTCTGATGATACTAGAAATTAATGGGTGAGTCCTTTTGTCTTTGTTTCACAGCTATCTGCAAGCAGGGCTGTAACCTGCTGCAAGGATTCTGCAATGCCCCAGGAGAATGCACGTGAGTCTGGGTTAACTTCATTCTTTGTACCATCGTGTCTATGTTAATAAGATACTGAAATATTACTCCCTTTTCAATTGAAATCCCTTTGACTGAGAATTGTGTCTGGGTGTATTGGCTGGTTAATGGGCAGTAGCTCTTTTTGTGTTCAATGAGGATGACACAGGGGGTTGATCGCATACCAGAGCTCGACCCCCACATTCCCCCCTCCCTGTCCCTCCTCTCTATGGAACGTACAGTGTATTAGCCCCCCCCATCAGTCTGATTCAGGAGCCATTGTTCTTTTTCCTGTCCCAGACCTGGCCTGTAGCTGTAGCCTGTTTTTCACACAGCGTTTCCTCCCCTCCTCCAGCGGTGTGTCAGGGCCCCTCTGCCCATTTCTACTCTGCAGCCCCATTCGCCTCTTCCTATCCTGGGCCTGTTTTGGCTGTCATACCCCTCATGGGAGTATGGACTCCATCCAGCAGCCTTAGTCACGTACATGTTATTCTGCACGGCTGAACCAACCAAGTATTCCATGTCAAATCCTCTTGCAAGACCACCTTCTTGTACAGCTCTCTGAGGTGCATTCTGTAACACACCTATGGATCTGTTCAATAGGGATAGCCGTGAGTGAGACGGGATAGATTTAGTTCTCATCTCATAAAATAATGAATTTTCATTGCCGTAAGACAAGAAAAGACTGGAATGTGCCTCGACATGTGATTTGAAGCTCAGGAGGAGGCTGTGTGAATCCCGACCGTGAACAAACAACACACCTTCTCCTGGAGTAACATTCCATGCCTGGTGCCTGCGGAGGAAAACAAAAAATGTGTTGGTGGTACAGTCTCTGGTTTCCTTACACACAGAGCATTCACAACCTACCTCCCCCTTACAAAAAAATGTAATCTAAAAATGGTTTTCGGACACATGTAACATTTCACATTTTAATGTCAACTAGGGCTGTCAAACAATTCAAAATGTAATTGAGTGTATCAAAGGATTTGTTGTGATCAATCACAATTTAATTTATCCATGTCAAAATCCTCCAAATTCATAATTGCTCAAATTGACCTGTAATTTTAGATTTCTTTATACAAAAAGCATTACAAGAATATTGCCGTTTTGATATTATGTGAACTCTAAATATTCACACTCTAAATAATATGGTTTCACAGCTCAACATGTGAAAACAGCTATTTCACATGTGAAAATGTGATTTCATGTGTTAAAATGCAATTTTCACATGTGAAACTGCAAAAACCTATTTTTTTTTCTATTTTTTTTAAGGGACCTCAATCTGCATGCAACAGACTGTTAATTTCCCAGAGTCTTTCTGTAAATAATTCTTAGAGACAGAGAACGCGAAAGAGAGCGACATAGAAAGCTACTGCGGCTGCAGGTGATGTGCAGGCAGGTAGAGCCCCTGAGCCTGACCGTGATAGGGATCTGGAGCACAGGTTGGTGGCAACTTAATTGGGGAGGACGGTCTCGTGGTCATGGCTGCAGCGTTCCATTAGCTCCGACCCGGCATTTATTATGAGCCGTCCTCCCCTCATCAGCCTCCTGTGATCTGGAGGGTGTGGCTTCAAAGGGCTATTTCCACAGTGTGGGTCTGACAGAGTTGGGCCTGGCTGTGCTGGGCTGGGCCGGGGATATTTACAGTGTTGCTGGCTGGGCTGAAAGAGTCCTCCATTGTGGGGCTGTGGTGAGGTGTTTGTTTGGTAATGGTAATGCCACCTTGGCCTTGTGGCCACCTTGGTCTCTCCCAATTTCTACTGTGGACAGGGTCTCTCAATGCTGCTAATGCTGCTTATAAGGCTTTACACTTAACCTCAGTATGCTAACATACAGTTTGGTATACAGTAGCACACCACTGCACACTTCAGTACTTTTATACCTGTACATTAGTAGACTACAATACAAAGTTGTACTGCACTGCGTGTTGTGTTTGACTGCAGTGCCGCTTACTAGCAAAAATGTTAGCACGCAGCACACAGCAGTACACTCACTCCAGTACAGTATATTAACTAGTAGTGTAGGGTTTGGTTGGCATCTATTTGCAGGAGAGTGGTCTTTAAATAACCCAGGGCGAGAAGTGACAGCACAGGTGGGGCAAGGTTACCGTTGGCCTTGGAATAACAGAGCGCAGCTATAAACCAACAGATTAGCTAACCGTTCGCCGGCTGCCTCCGCTCGCAACGCTGCCTGCCTAGGGGCTTCAGGAGGCCCCCACTCCTAGACTTCCTCTATCCCCGTCCCTGTCCCACACGCCATGGGAACAGGCTTGACCCCATCACTGCCCTGGAATGTCCCTGGTGCTCTGTTTAAAGATTAGGAGCCCCAGAAGGGAAGGGGTGTCACTAGTCACCTTGATGAAGACGTTGTGTCTGTCTGGCTCCTGATCGAGATCACCTTGACTTTTACATGGACACATAGGTCTGTCATGTGGTTGACGTATTGTAGAAGGCCTTGTCCTATTACATGAGTCCTGGCTTAATTATGAGCCATCTCTTCATGGGACTGATGTTTTTAAAGTATTTCTCATACACTATGACCACACAATGGGTCCATTCCCTATGTGTCTCTAATGGATGTCTCTGATATGTCTTGCAGGTGTAAATACGGTTGGCAGGGTCCGTTCTGTGACGACTGCCTGCCCTACCCAGGCTGTGTACATGGGACCTGCGTCAAGCCCTGGCTGTGCAGCTGTGAGAAGAACTGGGGAGGCCTGCTGTGTGACAAAGGTGAGACATTAGAGCAGACCAGACCTGGCTCACTGTACTATTAACACATCCTCTACAGCGACCTCTGACCTCCCTGTAGTGTCACACAACACAAGGTCACCTCTGAGTTCCCCTCTGCATCAGGTGGTCAACAGAGGTCACTTCAGAGTAACAGGACGGAGAGGTGGATGGAGAGGCTACATTTAGCAATGTGTAACAGTGTGCTTTCATGTCTGATCCTATGAAGTCGTGTGATGACAATGTATTTAATCTGTAACATAGAATTTACCATCCTAATCCTTTAGATGTGTTCATATGAGACCATTAAAGCGTGTAAATGTAATCATTCCTGTGTGATTCTCTCCAGATTTGAACTACTGTGGGACGAACAAGCCGTGTAAGAATGGAGGGAGGTGTATTAACTCAGAGCCTGATGAATACAACTGTGCCTGTTCTGACAGCTACTCAGGCAAGAACTGTGAGATAGGTGAGTTAGTCAACAAATTAAATTCTGTTTGTGCCAATGAGCACGGTTACATGCACACAATAATACAATTATTGTGGATAGTCAGATTAATATAATAGTTCATTTAAAATGTTCACATGCTTTGCAAGAAGAACAATTTCCCTAATAATTCTGTTTTCATGGACACATCTGAAGTCAGGCTACTGATGGGACTTTAGATAAATTGCAGAAAATCTTCCACAGCGACCGAAACCTTTTTGATTCTGAGTTCGGACCAATAAAGTTTGTATGTGAATACTCTTTCTAAGATGCATACTTTCAGTTTTTCCGAACTCACTTCACTTGTAATAAGGGGGAGACTCGCTCGTATGGTGCTAGCACATGCGTCGATCACACACACAGCTGGAACGCTGATTAAGGTTTTCTAATCATTTGAATCATTGCTCTGAAAACCTTGTGTTTTAATCGGCGTATGCTTACTTCGATTTTGACCTTACGCCGATCAAGATAAGCAGAGTGAGGTGTTTACATTACTATTTCCATACTCGGCCTACTGCCACAAGTGTTAGTGTGCATGTAAAGGTACTCAATGTTTAATAGTTGATCGTTTGCTAGTGTATTTTGTTGTGCTATTTATGTAATCCGTCACTCTGACACGTGGCACATTTCTCTCCCCATGTCTATCCTGTTATCTCCAGTGGAACACGCATGTGTGTCCAACCCCTGTGCCAACGGGGGCACATGCCATGAGATCCCGTCTGGGTTTGAGTGCCACTGTCCTGCAGGCTGGTCAGGGCCCACCTGTGCTAAAGGTGAGTGAGTCACGATCTTGCCCCTCCTAAGGTGTGTGTGTGCCCACATGTTTTTACAAAGTTGAACCCTTACATCATTGTGTGTGTTCCAGACATGGACGAGTGTGCGTCTAACCCCTGTGCTCAGGGTGGGACCTGCATCGACATGGAGAACGGATTTGAGTGCCTCTGCCCCTCACAGTGGGCTGGGAAGACCTGCCAGATAGGTAAGCCTGGGAAGGAGAGGTAGCGGGGGTCTGTAGTTTATCATTCACACTAGAGAATTCTGAGGGCACAGTCTCTGCCTGGGAAACTGGAGCAAAGCATGTCCAAATGGCTAAAGATTAATATTATGTCCTGGGGAGCATAACTAGAGACTATTTGCATGCTAAATTAAATTGTGTTTGATTTGAAGTGAATGTGATGTGACTTGAAGTGTTATTGAATCTCGCCGTGTTTGATCTTATGCCAGGAATCTCCGTGCTCGTCCAGTATCTGGTTGTTTGTGTCTCTCACCCTGTTGAGCCAGTCCTATTACTATGGTGTGGATACTAATTTAAAATGGGTGCATGCATGTCCATGGAGAAAGCTGGATATTATGTGCAACCTGAGCCAGGTTTCTTGAGTAAAACTATAAATAACACCTAGCCTGGCAACTGCTAACCTGGGGCCTGACAGTGGGTTATCTTTGGCTACAGACTGGGATAAAAGGGGTATGTACTCTAGTCTCCACCAAGAGCAGGGCCTCACCCCAACACCACTATTTAGCTCCCTGGAGTAGCAATGGGAAAGGAAACACTTTATAACCTGTAAACATGCTCAGGGAGGAACCCAAGCTCCAGGTCTTGTGTTACGTGGTCCGCTATTCTCAGTGCGCAGGTGGTTCCCCTTTCAGTGAGCGGGCGGTACCTGAGAGAGGGGTGTCGGGTGTCCGCAGCCCAACAGGTGCTCCTCACCTCTGGGGAAAAGCGGTTGTGTTCTGGTCTGTCCAGGGAGAGGTTGTTAGTGACCATTGCCTTGTGAACTGACCACTGGGAAAGCTCTGGACGTCAGAGAATAGATCCGTTCAGAAATAGGGTAGGCAACTGAAATAAAGGTTTAGGGTAGGAGGCAGAGCCAGCTAAATAGATTGCAAAAAAATGCTATTAAATTAAATTTAATAGAATTGAGAAAGTTTTCTAAAGACTGGTTTAAGGTTAGAATTCTTATCAGGGGCTTTAGTTTCTGTGTAGCCTTGCACTGTAGAGATCTGCTTGGTGGTGGGGCTTGGAGGCTGGTTCTTAGATCTCTCTCATCTCTCTGTTTTCACTCCGCAGACGCTAATGAGTGTATGGGGAACCCATGCCTCAATGCTTACTCTTGCAAAAACTTGATCGGTGGATATCACTGTGCCTGCTATCGAGGATGGGCCGGCCAGAACTGTGATATCAGTCAGTATCCGTTAATCATTTGCCTGCAGCTAGCTCTGACACTTACCTGGGCCACTGGCCTACTGTTCTGTTCCTATCTCAGGGTTTCTGCTTTATTATGGCCTACAAATACTTATCTAGATCCATGGATAGTGTTTTTACATTACTATGAGAAGCACATCCTGTAGATATCGTTGACGGTTTTGTAGTTGACCTCGCTGGCTTTCACGGCATGCACTAACCAACAGCATCATGTCTTCCTGCACCTTGAGAAAAATCTTATTTTGAGTTTCTTTGAAGCATTAAGCATTAACCAAGTTGCACATTCTATGTTTTGTTTGTGTATCACATGCATGCCACACCTGCATGTTCCCCTGTCCTATCTGTAGACCTGTATTAGTAAGTTCTCCCTTTTACACTCTGCAGATGTCAACAACTGCCATGGACTGTGTCAGAATGGAGCGACTTGCAAGGTAGGAAATTGTATTCAATAAGGCAATCTAGCCATCATGTTTGATGCCCTCTTTTCATATTATATCTATGGTTAGCATTATTCTGGGTATAAGAGCCTGTGAGTGACAACTTTTTCCCTTACGCTTCGTACAGGAGGGGCGAAGAGGCTACGTGTGTGCCTGCTCACCGGGGTTTGTGGGCCGGCACTGTGAGGTCCAGAGGAACAGCTGTGCCAGCGGCCCGTGTAGAAACGGGGGCAGGTGCCACACCCTGCTGGACGGCTTCATGTGTGAGTGCCCACATGGGTACACTGGCACTACCTGTGAGGTGAGCTATGGTCCAGTCCAGACCTCTTGTCTTTTATACATAACAATGATCTATTTATCCATCCATTCATCCACTCATCTTTCCATCTGTCCATTCGTAGGTGCAGAGTAACCCGTGCAGCCCTAACCCGTGCCAGAACAAGGCCCAGTGCCACAGTCTGATGGAAGACTTCTACTGTGCCTGTCCTGATGACTATGAGGGCAAGACCTGCTCCGAGCTCAAGGACCACTGCAAGACCAATCCCTGTGAAGGTACAAACCAATCTATAAACCTATTGATGTCATCTCAACTGAAATAATTCAAACCCCTGTAAAGGTACTAACCAGGCAGTTATCTTTCTAGCCTAAACTGAAACCTGATCTTAAGCTGCTTAGTCCTCAGGTCAACCTCAAGATCAACCCTCATTTCAACCCAATCCTCTCAGGTCTATCTCACCAACAGTCTCTTGTTCTTCCTTCTGTTTTGATCTCAGTGATTGACAGTTGTACTGTCGCTGTGGCCACCAACGACACACAGGAAGGGGTGTGGTACATCTCGTCCAATGTGTGCGGCCCCCACGGACGCTGCATCAGCCAACCTGCTGGGAACTTCACCTGTTCCTGTGAACCGGGCTTCACTGGAACATACTGTCACGAGAGTGAGTAGACACACACACCATCATCATCACACATCATTGACTTTATCATCATAATCATCACCATCATCATACCATGAGACTAAACATCCCATTCCTTACTGTAACACACCACTGATTTCATCAGTTTCATCATTGTCTTCCTCATCGTCCCCATCCTCATTCACTCATTCCTCTCTCCCTCCCAGATGTGAACGACTGTGTGTCGTCTCCCTGTAAGAACGGAGGAACTTGCATCGACGGGATCAGCTCTTTCCAGTGCTTTTGCCCTGACGGCTGGGAGGGCACGCTGTGTGTCATGGGTATGTGTGTGTGTGTCCCTGGGTGGTTTTACTCTATCTCTCCATGGTGTGTGTGTTTCTCTAACTGATCCGTGGTGGTGGTGTTCCAGATGTGAATGAGTGCAGTAGGAACCCCTGTAAGAACGGAGGTCGCTGTGTGGACCTGGTCAATGACTTCTACTGTCAATGCCAGGACAACTGGAAGGGCAAGACCTGCCACTCACGTGAGAGCCAGTGTGACTCCAGTACCTGTAGTAATGGGGGGACGTGCTTTGACCACGGGGACACCTTCCGCTGTACCTGTCTGTCAGGGTGGGGCGGCAGCACCTGTAACACAGGTAAGAATCTATTATTGCTTGTTTTTAGCTATGTCATTCAAGGGAAAGTCCAATAGATCTCTGGTCCATATACGCTCCATAGGAGTAATGTTGTTGTTGTTCAAGAAACATGAATATAGGTTCTAAACTCATCCTATATGATTTCTCTTGTCAGGCAAGAACAGCACGTGTGACTCTAACCAATGTGAGAACAGAGGGACCTGTGTCGGAGGGGGTGATGCCTACACCTGCATCTGCAAGGATGGCTGGGAGGGGCCCACATGTGCTCAGAGTAAAGCACAATTTACTGAATTATCTTCAGGTTATAATCATAAACTAAAACATATGTCTGATTTTTATTCTGTGTCATCCCCTCTCTTCACAGATACTAATGACTGCAACCCTACCCCCTGGTAAGTTGAACATATTGAAGAAACCAAAATACTTTTAATGTCTTATAAGGCTGTCCCATCTCTTCACAGACCCACATGCACCGATATCAGAGCATAATCTCTCAGTGTTCTGGTTTCAAAGCAGGAACAAATGACTCCCACACACCGCTCATCTCGCAAATTTAATTTAATGCTTAGAGATTTCCTGTTAAAGTTTGTTCGGTGGAGGTGTATGTGTGAAAGGGAAAGTGTGTGTATCCCTGACTCCTCTACAGAACAGGGCCTGACAGCTGGGTATTCCAGGGTCCATTGGATCAGAGGGGCTGAGTGGACAAAGACTCCCGCCACCACAATGACTGACAGTGGGTGGGGGGATGCCCCTCGCCCAATTCTTCATTACTTACCCCTGAGCATGGGGTGGTTTAGGCGGGGGGGGGGGGGGGGGTATGGGGTCATTTTGGGGTCATTTTGGGATTTGCATCTGAAGTTTGGACATTGATAAGGGATCAGCTTTAGTGACCACAGTCTCTGTCTCTATCTCCTACCTTGGGATTCTGCTGCTGGGATCTAGACCTGAGATTGTCAAGGCTTTGTTCTCTTTGTAGTCTGAGTCTTCAGCCTTTTGTATGCTGCTGCATGTGTGCCAATGGTATGGGCTGATGTATTGATGTGTGGTTCTGTTTCCTTCCTCCAGCTATAACAGTGGTGTCTGTGTGGATGGTGTAAACTGGTTCCGCTGTGAATGTGCCCCGGGTTTCGCCGGACCAGACTGCCGGATCAGTGAGTCCCTGGGAACCAGAGGGGTGTGGTGGGGTCAGATTGGAGGGTTCAGGGGTGAAAGGTGACGGGGGAATTATGAGCTGATTGTTTGTGAGGGACAGATTAGGAAGCCTATCTTAACCTCCAGCCTCTCTTGTGAGGACAGGTCAGCTGTATTTTGCAAACAGGTCAGTTCAGTCTGACATTCTCAGACACAATCCTCTTTCCTTTTCCCCTTTTCAGAGAGGGTCCATTTTTCACTAGGGGATTCCAGACATGAGAACCAACCAGCCCCTACCCTGTTATGATGATATTATAGCTAGGTGCCTTGCAGTAGACTAGAGATATGTGTGTAGTAATGTTCTCGTTTCCCCATCAGACATAGATGAGTGCCAGACGTCTCCCTGTGCCTATGGTTCCACCTGTGTAGATGAGATCAACAGCTTCCGCTGTGTGTGTCCCCTGGGCTGGGCTGGGCCTCGCTGCCAAGAGTGTGAGTACACTGCAGCTATAGAGGAAATACCTTTATTACTGTATCCATGGAGTAGGGGAACTTTCTTCCATTGAACCCATGTGTGGTAGGAAGATTTTCTAAGGGCTGAGCCTGATATTGCCTTAGTCCTAAACCTGCTCCTCTCTCTCCCCTCTGCAGTCATAGGGATCGGGAAGGCCTGTCGTTACTCCGGCCTGCAGTTCCCTCATGGCAGTCGATGGGAGGAGGAGTGTAATACCTGCCAGTGTGTCAACGGCAGTGTGCGCTGTTCTAAGGTGAGACTTGCATGGTTTTGTTACTCACAGTGAAGGTGTGTGTGTGAGCTGCCTTTCCGACCTCTGTGTGTGTGTGTATGTGTGTGTGTATAGGTGCAGTGTGGCCGACGGCCCTGTCTGCTCCATAGAGTTGCTTCCGGTCCAGACAGCATCGCCCCCTGTCCTAGAGGACAGAAGTGTGTAGAGCACAAATTCCTCACCTGCTTCACCCCGCCATGCCACCAGTGGGGTGTGTGTTCTACCCCTGACCCCCCACCGCCCCTCCACACTCAGTGTGAACCCAACTGTGGTTACTTGGACAACAGCTGTGCCCGCATCACACTCATCTTCAATAGAGACCAAGTTCCACAGGTGAGTGCACGACATCATTACCTGACTAACATTAAATAAGATATTTAATCTAAAAAATATACGATTCTATTTGCATATTTGATTATTGACTTAGTTTTACTAGACCTGAATCTCCGACCACATCCTCTGCCAGAGAATTAGAGTGTGTGTGTGTGTGTGCTGATCAAAGGGTACCATTGTGGAGAACATCTGTTCGGAGCTGAGGTACCTTCCCATCACCCAGACCCTGGCTAAGGAACGTACGCTCCTCATTCTCTGTGACCTGTCCTACTCCAACAGTGACGCCGTGGAGGTTGCCATGGTGAGTGCCTCACACCTGCCCCCCACCTCAAGACTATGAACTGTTGGCATCTGCCAATGATCCCCTCTTACCTCCTCCTCACCTCTAACTGTCACCCGCCAGAACAGGCACTCTCTCCTCTCTTTCAGTTAGCCACGAGGGCCTCGCCCCATTTTGTTCTCTCTTTCACTTTATTAAATCACATACTTAATTTGTCATTATAAATGGGTTCCAGAGTACACTTGTAAAATTGGAAGCTTTTCTTTTCCTCTTTGTAAGTGTGGAGAGCCTTTTGAAGTACGACGCCCTTCGCCTGAACATCTGGATGGCATTTAGCTTTACTTTGGAACACCTTACTGTTTCTTTCTCTCTCGGACTGGCGTGGCCACCCAGGCTCTCCTCTCCAGTAAGACACAGGAAATCAGGCGCTACAGGGCACTAAGCCCTTAATGGAGGGTGTTGTGTCTGATGTCCTCATAGCTTAGTACTGAGTTTAATAATTAAACTCCATAGACCCTCTAAAGGCTTACAGTGATGTTAGTTGTGCTTTGTTAGACCATTATGGAATAGTCTTAACTCAACAGTATCGTGAAGTCGTATTATTTCAACCTAATATGAGTCTTGTGTTCTGGATCTGAGTTTGGCAGAGTAGTCCCATCCAGCTGACTCTGTGTATCTGTATCAGTACAGAGGTTTTATGGAGACCCAGAAACGGTGTGTTCTCAGTAAGAGGCCACAAATCAAATCAAAGTTTATTTGTCACGTGCGCCGAATACAACAGGTAGACCTTACAGTGAAATGCTTACTTACAGGCTTTAACCAATAGTGCAAAAAAGGTATTAGGTGAACAATAGGTAAGTAAAGAAATAAAACAACAGTAAAAAGACAGTGAAAAATAACAGTAGCGAGGCTATATACAGACACCGGTTAGTCAGGCTGATTGAGGTAGTATGTGCATGTACAGTAGATATGGTTAAAGTGACAATGCATATATGATAAACAGAGAGTAGCAGCAGCGTAAAAGAGGGGTTGGGGGGGCGGGACACACAATGCAAATAGTCCGGGTAGCCATTTGATTACCTGTTCAGGAGTCTTATGGCTTAGGGGTAAAAACTGTTGAGAAGCCTTTTTGTCCTAGACTTGGCACTCCGGTACCGCTTGCCATGTGGTAGTAGAGAGAACAGTCTATGACTGGGGTGGCTGGGGTCTTTGACAATTTTTAGGGCCCTCCTCTGACACCGCCTGGTGTAGAGGTCCTGGATGGCAGGCAGCTTAGCCCCAGTAATGTACTGGACCGTAGGCACTACCCTCTGTAGTGCCTTGCGGTCGGAGGCCGAGCAATTGCCGTACCAGGCAGTGATGCAACCAGTCAGGATGCTCTTGATGTTGCAGCTGTAGAACCTTCTGAGGATCTCAGGACCCATGCCAAATCTTTTTAGTTTCCTGAGGGGGAATAGGTTTTGTCGTGCCCTCTTCACGACTGTCTTGGTGTGTTTGGACCATTCTAGTTTGTTTTTGATGTGGACACCAAGGAACTTGAAGCTCTCAACCTGCTCCACTACAGCCCCGTCGATGAGAATGGGGGCGTGCTCTGTCCTCTTGGTTATGTTGGGGGTGTGCCCTGTTCTCTTGGTTACATTGAGGGATAGGTTGTTATCTTCTTATGGATGGTGGCAGTATTGAGTAGCTTGGATGACTGACGTGCCCAGAGTAAACTGCCTGCTACTCACGCCCAGAAACTAAGATATGCATATTATTAGTAGATTTGGATAGAAAACACTGTGAAGTTTCTAAAACTGTTTGAATGATGTCTGTGAGTATAACAGAACTCATGTGGCAGGCAAAAACCTGAGAAAAATCCAAACAGGAAGTGGTTTGTAGTTTTTCAAGTGATTGCCTATCCAAACTACAGTGTCTGTGGGGTCATTTTGCACTTCCTAAGGCTTCCACTAGATGTCAACGGAGAGCGTGATCACACAGTCATCCGGAAAAGCTGATGCTCTCATGCATGCCTCAGTGTTGCTTGCCTCGAAGCGAGCATAGAAGTGATTTAGCTCGTCTGGTAGGCTCGTGTCACTGGGCAGCTCGCGGCTGTGCTTCCCTTTGTAGTCTAATAGTTTGCAAGCCCTGCCACATAAGATGAGCATGGGAGCCGGTGTAGTATGATTCAATCTTAGCGCTGTATTGACGCTTTGCCTGTTTGATGGTTCGTCGGAGGGCATAGCAGGATTTCTTGTAAGCTTCCGGGTTAGAGTCCTGCACCTTGAAAGCGGCAGCTCTACCCTTTAGCTCAGTGCGAACGTTGCTTGTAATCCATGGCTTCTGGTTGGGGTATGTACGTACAGTCACTGGGGGGGGGGCGACGTCCTCGATGCACTTATTGATGAAGCCAGTGACTGATGTGTACTCCTCAATGCCATCGGAAGAATCCTTGAACATGTTCCAGTCTGTGATAGCAAAACAGTCTTGTAGTTTAGCATCTGCTTCATCTGACCACTTTTTTATAGCCCGTGTCACTGGTGCTTCCTGCTTTAATCTTTGCTTGTAAGCATGAATCAGGAGGATAGAGTTGTGGTTGGATTTACCAAATGGAGGGCGAGGGAGAGCTTTGTACGCATCTCTGTGTGTTGAGTACAGGTGATCTAGAATTTCCCTCTGGTTGCACATTTAACATGTTGATAGAAATTTGGTAGAACTGATTTAAGTTTCCCTGCATTAAAGTATCTGGCCACTAGGAGCGCCGCCTTTGGGTGAGTGGTTTCCTGTTTGCTTATTTTCTTATACAGCTGACGGAGTGCGGTCTTTACGTCCAGCATCTGTCTGTGGTGGTAAATAAACAGCCACGAAAAAGTATAGCTGAAAACTCTAGGCAAGTAGTGTGGACTGCAATTTATCACAATATACTCTACTTCAGGTGAGCAAAATCTCGAGACTTCCTTAGATTTCGTGCACCAGCTGTTGTTACAAATATGCACAGACCGCTCCCCCTCGTCTTACCGGAGTGTGTTGTTCTATCTTGCCTGTGCAGCGTACATCCCGCTAGCTGAATATCCATGTCGTCATTCAGCCACGATTCCGTGAAACATAAGATATTACAGTTTTTGATGTTCTGTTGGTAGGATATTCGTGATCGTACCTTGTCTAATTTATTGTCCAATGATTGCACGTTGGCGAGTAGTATTGACGGTAACGGCAGCTTTCCCACCCGCCTTCTGCGGGTCCTCACGAGGCATCCGGCTCTTTGTCCTCTGTACCTGCGTCGCTTCCTCTTGCAAATAACAGGAATGTTGGCCCTGTCGGGTGTACAACAAGTCCTGCTTGTTGTAGAAAAAATCTTAGTCTAATCCGAGGTGAGTGATCGCTGTCCTGATATCCAGAAGCTCTTTTTTGCTGTAAGATACGGTTGCAGAAACATTATGTACAAAATAAGTTACATAATAGCACAATTGGTTGGGGGCCCGTAAAACTGCTGCCATTTCTTCCGGTGCCATTTTGGTTTAGTCCTCTCTGAAGCCTAGAGGCGGTTAGATGTCAGAATGGGGTGAGGGGCTCTGTGTCACAGTGTGTGTGTGTTTGAATGAGCAGCTGCTTTCCCAGAGAGAAGAAAGAGGAGTCTTGCTGACTGACTCACTCTCTTATCATTCTTCACACTGACTGGCTAGCTGGCCTGGGAGCCACAGCTGGCCTGTTCTCCATTGTTCATCCTAATTAAAGTGCACAGCATCAAGCTAATCTCCCTCTGCTCCCCCTGGACTCTCTGGTCCACTTATTAGGCAATTAACTAGACCTGCATTGTGCTCTACAGGGGCGCATGTGAGAAGTTAGGACTAGGAGTGAATCTCTCTCACCTATTGTGTTGACTCACCATTTCTCCTACTCTCTCCTTCTCCTCCAGTCTTATGATCAGGATGGTCAGGAGCGGGATGGAAACCGTGATCAGATTCAGGAGGCTGCCAGTGCCATCATCGGTGCCCTGTCCAAACGACACAACAGCACCGTCATGCTGGCCGTGGTGGAGGTCAAAGTGGAGACGCAGGTCATGCCCCAGTCTGTGGGTGAGTGACTGGACTCGACTTGGTTTAACTTTTGCATGTTTTTATACTGTGCTTCGATTAGGTAGCATTACAGTACATGATAGTAAAGTATGATTTTATGGTCTTTCTGTCTCCAGACCACCTGGTGCCAGTGCTGTGCGTGGTGTTCAGTGTGCTGTGGATCTTCTGCATCATGGTGTGTGTATGGTGGACCCGTAAGAGGAAAAAAGAGCATGAGAGAAAGTCTGCAGTGGAGGACAGCACTGTCAATAACCTTCTGGAGCCGCTGAGGGTCATCTTGCCACAGCACAAAGACAACCTAGACAAAGACATTCAGTATGAATGCAAGAAACTCATGAGCCCTCCAGACCGGACGTGTGATGGGGCTGAGGGAGAGGAGGAAGAGGACGGAGAGGAGGAGCTGAGGAGGGGAGGGATGGAGCTAGACAAGTGCTCCACACAAAAGTGCTCATTGGCAGGAGTGCAGGACAGAGTGATGGGCAAAGGGGGGGTGATCTGTACGATGCGTAGCGCCCCTGTTAAAACCCCTCACCGGACAGTGTACAGTCCCAAAGACAACCGGTGTAAAAACCTCAGCGCTGCCAGCTTCAGTGAGGATGTCAAAGATCATTATGTATGAGCACGGCTAGAGGTGGGACTTCTCAAACTAAAGATGATGTCTCTATCTAATAGAAAAAGACAAGCACCAATAGTAAAGATTTAAGACGTTTTACATTTCATTTGACTTTATTCTCTGTCTGCAACATGGAGCCTTCTTATTGACTTAAAACATTGCAAATTAACATTTCAGTTAATTTCAGTTACTTTCTTTTTTTGGTTTACAAATTGTTGCTCCCTTTAAAGGAGAGCCCTTTTTTTCACATCGTGTCACTGAGAAGATTGTGTATCATGTGACTTTGGCAAGAGCACTGCCATTGGAGGCAGGCGCTGCACTACTACATTTCTACTAGTGCATTTAGTCCTTATATGCCTTAACCCGCACTGTGGGCATTTACTTTGTTCTCTTGGTATAATAATGTCATTTGTATAAGTAAAATTATGTAAAAGGTTTTATATATATATATATATATATATATATATATATATATATATATATATATATACATACACATACTACCGGTTAAAAGTTTTAGAACACCTACTCATTTAAGGGTTTTTCTTTATTTTTACTATTTTCTACATTGTATAATAATAGTGATGACATCAAAACTATGAAATAACACATATGGAATCATGTAGTAACCAAAAAAGTGTTAAACAAATCAAAATATATTTTATATTTGAGATTCTTCAAATAGCCACCCTTTGCCTTGATGACAGCTTTGCACACACTTGGCATTCTCTCAACCAGCTTCATGAGGTAGTCACCTGGAATGCATTTCAATTAACAGGTGTGCCTTCTTAAAAGTTAATTTGTGGAATTGAATGCGTTTGAGCCAATCAGTTGTGTTGTGACAAGGTAGGGGTGGTATACATAAGATAGCCCTATTTGGTAAAAGACCAAGTCCATATTATGGCAAGAACAGCTCAAAAAAGCAAAGAGAAACAACAGTCCATCATTACTTTAAGACATGAAGGTCAGTCAATACGGGACATTTCAAGAACTTTGAAAGTTTCTTCAAGTGCATTCGCAAAAACCATCAAGCGCTATGATGAAACTGGCTCTCATGAGGACCGCCACAGGAAAGGAAGACCCAGAGTTACCTCTGCTGCAGAAGATAAGTTCATTAGAGTTACCAGCTTCAGAAATTGTAGCCCAAATAAATGCTTCAGAGTTCAAGTAACAGACACATCTCAACATCAACTGTTCAGAGGAGACTGTGAATCAGGCCTTCATGGTCGAATTTCTGCAAAGAAACAACTACTAAATGACACCGATGAGAAGAAGAGACTTGCTTGGGCCAAGTAGCACGAGCAATGGACATTAGACCGGTGGAAATTTGTCCTTTGGTCTGGAGTCCAAATTGGAGATTTTTGGTTCCAACCGCCCTGTCTTTGTGAGACGCGATGTGAGTGAACGGATGATCTCCGCATGTGTATTTCCCACCATAAAGCATGGAGGAGGAGGTGTTGTTGTGTGGGGGTGCTTTGCTTGACATTGTCTGTGATTTCTTTAGAATTCAAGGCACACTTTACCAGCATAGCTACCACAGCATTCTGCAGCGATATGCCATCCCATCTGGTTTGGGCATAGTGGGACTATCATGTGTTTTTCAACAGGACAATGACCCTACACACCTCCAGGCTGTGTAAAGGCTATTTGATCAAGAAGGAGAGCGATGGAGTGCTGCATCAGATGACCTGGCCTCCACAATCCCCCGACCTCAACCAAATTGAGATGGTTTGTGATGAGTCGGACCACAGAGTGAAGGAAAAGCAGCCAACAAGTGCTCAGCATATGTGGGAACTACTTCAAAACTGTTGGAAAAGCATTCCAGATGAAGCTGGTTGAGAGAATGCCAAGAGTTTGCAACGCTGTCATCAAGGCAAAGGGTGGCTATTTGAAGAATCTCAAATATATTTTGATTTGTTTTACTTTTTTGGTTACTACATGATTCCGTATGTGTGATTCCATATTCCACAATGTAGAAAATAGTAAAAATAACAAAAAACTCTTGAATGAGTAGGTGTTGTAAAAGACCTTTGGAAAGCTATAAGCAGTATAACACCTGACATCAGCATTAGTTTAGAAACATAAACATATTTTCCATGACATGTCAATGCTTCTAAAGACCTTATGTATATCCCTATAACATGCCGTTTGCTCTCTCACTTCCTGCAGGCCTATGCTTTATTATTTCACTATTTGCTTTGGTAGAACGTTCCTTTAGCCCTTCTTTTATTATTTCATCTCATTCAAAGAATTGATCCAGAACTTAACAATTCATATAAAGGGAAAAGATGTCCTTTCACAACTCTTTATATTACCATAAAAGTGTTTCTTTGAACAATGTATATGTAAATATAAACATGTCTGTGTATATTTGAATTTAGTAACTTAAATAATCCTTTTTATTATAGTTATTCTAAAGAATAAGGTTGTTTATGTTTTGTTAGTTTTTTATGATGTCATTCCGTTTTATTAGTGTCTGTTGACACAGGCCAGGTTTTATACAGATTTATGGACAATATCCAGGGTCCCCCTTAATCACAAAAGCACTGACAGAAACACATTATTCTAAGTGCTTGTTTGTTTTGCTTTCTGATTTGATTATGTTCCAACACTTAACATTTTCAGTAAGCACAGATGTTAGTTCTAGTTCTAGGCTTGTCCTTGTCTGGTGCTTAAATTGGAGCTATCGATTGGGAGTTTCCCTTGTGAATGCTGGCTCACCATCTCCCATTCACTATGCTACTGTATGTGAACGTTAGAATGTCCTATTATAATGCAGGGGTCAGAAGAGGCTGGTGGGAGGACCTATAGGAGGACGGGCTCATTGTAATGGCTGGATTGGAATTAATGGAACAGTATCAAACATATGGAAACCACGTTTGACTCGGTCCCATTATTCCATTCGAGCCATTACAATGACCCCGTCCTCCTATAGTTCCTCCCACCAGCCTCCTCTGGCATTGGGTGTACCAGTGCATGGATAGTTTGTGTTGATCTGATACAGAAGCAGTGCTAGCGTGCTCTTATCATCGTGATTTGGGTCAGAATCAGGAGTAACTAAATTCAAGGCCATTAAATTCATGATCAGAGCAATCCATTGGATTAATCTTTGTCTGGGCAGGAGCACTCAGTTACCCAGCCCTACAGTGGTGCATTGGATTTCTGCTTACATTACTGGTCTAATGAAGGGAACAAGTTTTATTATTGTTGTTGTTGTGGTTGTTGTCCAGTGTTTGTATTGTATTCTGCATCTGCACTAAGAAAGAGGAAGATAATCTATTGAGCATTACCTCAGTGGTGGTAGTGAAAAGGATTTTTGTTGTTCTTTACAGTTTAATATTGTAATTCTCTGACAAGAATTGTGTTTTCTATTTTTTGATGATGCAAAAATAAAATATTTCAAATCATTACCCATATCCAGTCAGCAGAATCCCACTAGCCCCAGAGAATGGGCTGAATGTGCAGAACATTGTAATTATTTTGTACAAAAGAGCAGTTGCGTCTTGGTTTGATAGTGACATTTTTGTTTGTTTTTAGAACAATCCAATTATTTATTAAAGTATTTTATACCAATATCTTTGTTTTGTCCTGTTTATAGCATTGGAATTTGAACTTATGTTTCAGTTTTTTCATTTTATTACCATTAGCCTGTCACGGATTCCTCCGGAACTTTCATTACCACACATGTCCCCTATTCCCACTGATTAGTATTTATGTGCCTTTTGGTTTCCATTGGGCTGTCGATTATTGTTACAATGTCCGTTGGTGCATGTGAGTACCTGTGATGTGTGTTTTGGGCTTTCGTGCCCTTGTGGATTGCGCAGATGATTATGTGTCTCGTCCCGTGTGTTAATCATGTTTTATTTATTCGAGGTACTCCTCGCTCTTTTGTTTGGGTTTCAACCCTGTGTTTTGTGTACGTGTTTGTTTGGTCTTCGTCCCCGTGCCTTTACATGGCGTGCCGTCATTTTGGGTGTAATAAAAAACCCTATTACGCATTCCTGCTTCTGTCTCCCGATCCTTCCTGCCAACGTGACAAGCTCTAGTACTGGAAAACAAATTGAAATGTGTTGAAATGTACTTTATGAAAGTTCAATCAGGAAGGTTGGTCTGAATGGCTTGTCACATTTAATTGATCTAGTAAACACAATATAATTCACATCGCTTGTTTTACCTCATCAGCATTGCAGGCATTTACTGTATATGGTAGTGTCATAATGTTACCTCGTCAGCATAGGGTCACGTCTCTCCTTTTACTTTACTATTAGCAAGCGTGCGGAATGTCATTCATCTATTAACTTCATCCTATGAGCATGGCACACTACTGCAATTCCACCATGCTTGATGATTACCTATGGGTTCACTCGTGAAATAATCACTTTCCTTTCTTTCAACCAATGGGAATAAATCTAGGGGAGTATTCATATGTCAACTTAAATCTTGTGTCTCTCACTTGCTGTTTTGCAGCGACAGTCTTCCAACAACTTTCCACCTTTCCACCACCCCCAACTGCCCCACATAGAGCAATCTGTCATCAGCATCTGGCTCAGAGGAGCATACCTCAGAGACGAGGTCTACCCAAAACTATTAAATAAAAATCCATATTTCATTATGTCTCTGTTGCTATTCAGTAAAGCCTGTACTCAACTGAAATTGATTTGACGTGATTTCACTTTATCAATGGGGCTGAATCTGCTGCTTCTGTAGGATTCATCTTTCTGTAGCTGATTGGGTATCTGTCTACAGACGCCCATTCAGAACCACCAGTAAGGTAAGTCCCTTGCATGCAGACTCCCATTCAGAACCACCAATAAGGTAAGTCCCTTGCGTGCATTCATCTGCCCTAATGCTTTACATTAGTAACATATAGTGAGGGAAAAAAGTTTTGGATCCCCTGCTGATTTTATACATTTGCCCACTGACAAAGAAAGGATCAGTCTATAATTTTAATGGTAGGTTTATTTGAACAGTGAGAGACAGAATAACAACAAAAAATCCAGAAAAACGCATGTCAAAAATGTTATAAATTGATTTGCATTTTAATGAGGGAAATAAGTATTTGACCCCTCTGCAAAACATGACTTAGTACTTGATGGCAAAACCCTTGTTGGCAATCACAGAGGTCAGACGTTTCTTGTAGTTGGCCTCCAGGTTTGCACACATCTCAGGAGGGATTTTGTCCCACTTCTCCAAGTCATTAAGGTTTCGAGACTGACGTTTGGCAACTCGAACCTTCAGCTCCCTCCACAGATTTTATATGGGATTAAGGTCTGGAGACTGGCTAGGCCACTACAGAACCTTAATGTGCTTCTTCTTGAGCCACTCCTTTGTTGCCTTGGCCGTGTGTTTTGGGTCATTGTCATGCTGGAATACCCATCCACAACTCATTTTCAATGCCCTGGCTGAGGGAAGGAGGTTCTCACCCAAGATTTGACGGTACATGGCCCCGTCCATCGTCCCTTTGATGCGGTGAAGTTGTCCTGTCCCCTTAGCAGAAAAACACCCCCAAAGCATAATGTTTCCACCTCCATGTTTGACGGTGGGGATGGTGTTCTTGGGATCATAGGCAGCATTCCTCCTCCTCCAAACACGGCGAGTTGAGTTGATGCCAAAGAGCTCCATTTTGGTCTCATCTGACCACAACACTTTCACCCAGTTGTCCTCTGAATCATTCAGATGTTCATTGGAAAACTTCAGATGGGCATGTATATGTGCTTTCTTGAGCAGGGGGACCTTGCGGGCGCTGCAGGATTTCAGTCCTTCACGGCATAGTGTGTTAC